>NC_059473.1:79821643-80476956 GCF_018139145.2 Gymnogyps californianus | reverse complement strand
TGGTATTAAATGTGCATTTTAAAGAAGCAGAAAACTTGAGGTTTATCCTTCATAAGTGGACATATTCTGGCCATTCAATTCCATTGCAGAGGCTATTCAAATACATGAGGCTTGTATGTGGCATCTCTAACCCTCAAAAATCAGTTTTACTTCAAAACTGTAACTGCCTTTTAAAATGTCACATGTGTAAGAGTAATATCTCAAATAATATCTCAGAAAAACTTCTTCTGGACTGGTTTGTATTAAAAAAAAATACCAGAAAGGTGTGTTTTCCATCAGTACATTAAAATTAAGTTAAAACTCGATCTGTGGTCTGCAGTCATTCTCAGGTATTATATTCAGATCCTCTGAACAACTGCTCAGATATCTTGGAAGAAATTCTGTAGATCCTCACTCTGTCTACATACCGAGCAGCCCAGGGCTGTGAATTCTGCTGTGACAGCCAGGAGCCTAATCTTTGGATTTGGTATTGGCAGATTTAGCATTAGAGAATTTATCAGTTTCCCACAAGAAGTCTATGGCAGAGGACAGATCCTATATCAGTGTATTGGGTTTGCATGGCAAGGTTTTGGTAGCAGGGGGGGCTACAGGGGTGGCTTCTGTGAGAAGCTGCTAGAAGCTTCCCCTATGTCTGATAAAGTTAATGCCAGCGGGTTCCAGGACGGACCCGCCGCTGGCCAAGGCCGAGCCCATCAGCAACAGTGGTAGCACCTCTGTGATAACGTATTTAAGAAAGGGAAAAGAAGTTACAGGGGAGTAGCAGTTGCAGCCAGAGAGAGAGAGGAGTGAGAAGATGTGAGAGGAACAACTCTGCAGACACCAAGGTCAGTGAAGAAGGAGGGGGAGGAGGTGCTCCAGGCACCGGAGCAGAGATTCCCCTGCAGCCTGTGGTGAAGACCATGGTGAGGCAGGCTGTCCCTCTGCAGCCCATGGAGGTCCATGGTGGAGCAGATATCCACCTGCAGCCCGTGGAGGACCCCACGCCAGAGCAGGTGGATGCCCGAAGGACGCTGTGACCCCGTGGGAAGCCCACGCTGGAGCAGGGGAAGAGTGTGAGGAGTCCTCCCCCTGAGGAGGAAGGAGCAGCAGAAACAACGTGTGATGGACTGACCCAAATCCCCATTCCCCGTCCCCCTGCGCCACTCGGGGAGGAGGAGGTAGAGAATATTAGGAGTAAAGTTAAGCGTGGGAAGAAGGGAGGGGTGGGGGGAAGGTGTTTTTAAGATTTGGGTTTTTTTCTCATTATCGTGCTCTGATTTGACTAGTAATAAATTAAACTAATTTTTCCCCAAGTTGAGTCTGTTTTGCCCGTGACTGTAATTGCTGAGTGATCTCCCTGTCCTTATCTTAACCCACGAGCCTTTCGTTTTATTTTCTCTCCCCTGTCCAGTTGAGGAGGGGGAGTGACAGAGCGGCTTTGGTGGGCACCTGGCATCCAGCCAGGGTCAACCCACCACAATCAGTTTTTCAAATTCCAGCGTAGCTTCCCTCTCTGTAACATTTGCCTTCTCCCCTATTACACAATGCCTAATTCAAGCAGCCGTATTCCCTCTTAACATGGAATTAAGAAGTGTAGAGGTTATTCAGAGGTTCTCTGCACCATGATTAACTTTATCTGATCTAGTTCATATTCTGTTTATTATGTAATCAGAAGTAAAACTGGCATTTGTCATATAACAGAAGGCATAGCATAGTATAAACAGCTTGCTCTGAGAACTGAAAGCATTTTTCTTTGACTTGAAAAAGCAGTCAATGATACCTGTTTCCTGTGTACTGTCATTTCAATAATGCATGAAAACATTCACACTTTGAAATACTGAAATAAAGGCAGCTGCAAGCATTCTTACGTCTGAAGGAGATTATAGTTTGCTGCCTGCATATACAATAGTTACAGAATTTAAAATCTATACTAAAATGTTTTCTGTCCATTTGAGTATATTTATCATCTTTTCTGATTGTGTATGCATAGACAAAACAAAAATAGCTTTCTGTCATAACTCCCCTAAAAGTACATACTAGGTTTAAATACTGCTTCTTTCTGGAAGCTAATTTGCCAGTAGTATCCAAGGAAACTTTCATGCTGCCACAATTTTTTTCATAGGCAATCACTGTGATTGCACTTGATTGGAGCTCTCAAATGTTTTTAGAAATACTTTTAAATGTATAATTTTTGCTCTTTTAAGCTGTCAGGCAATGAGGTTTTTTCCATCTTTTTAAAGTTCTTCTGGGAAATATTTCTACAGTAATAAAATTCCACTTTTTCCCTAGACCTTGTAAATGATGAGTACACACGCATGACACCAGGTTTGAAGTCAGACATCACAGTATTTGATTCATCTCTTGTTCAGTTCCTTAGTCTGGAATGATGCTGATGTTTTCTTCCCTTTCAGAAATCTGGTATGTGCTGTCATATTCACTTGCAATTAATACATATCTGTTACAGTCCAATGGCTTTAACAATTGCAAACCTTCAAATATTTCTTCAGCTTCTCCTAACCAGGTGTTGCCATGGTATCCAGTCTGGCAGGAAAAAATAGCATAGTCTGCTCTTGACAACTGTGTTGATGAGCATTACTGCTTTGCCTTATAGCTCTAATAAACATACTCTTACTGCTAAAAACTGTGTGAGAAATTTGATCATTCCATTAGGATTAAAAGACTGCACATAACTTGCTCATAATCCTTTAAGTAATTTTACGGCTCTATACCCCTTGTTCATATTTTAAAACAGTGAACAGGCATTGATGGACAGGATGTATTTTTACTATACACTAATCTAAAGTATCTGATATTCCAGTTAATTTTTAAAAGCAAACAATAACTTAACATGAAAATTCCTGAAAACAGCATGGTATCACCTCAGGGTTGAAATTCTAAATGGACATGAATGAAAATAAGCTTACTCCTACACTGGGCTAATTCTAGCACTTCAGTAAGTGAACTGTTACAAGAAAGAAAACGTCCAGCCAGAGATTGTTGTTTAGTGACCAGTCCTTCTAAAAACATTTATGTAACTCCACATGTTACTTTGATTAGAAAATATGCACTAATATAAATGAGATATGTTATTAAAAAACTGAAGGGTTTTTGTATTTGAATGATAATCATTTAGATAAAGATAAAACTAGATAGATTTCTTTCTGAATGGAAGCTGAGGGGATACATACTTCCTGGGACTTTTTTTGAATTACATTTCAGTTCATTACACCCATATTCTTATGGCAGCTCACATGCAAGGGGAAAACTTCGAACTTTTTATCACATTGCAGTTTCTCAACGTAATAAGCTTTCTACTAGCTTCCCAAGCAACCACTGAAACTCTTTTCAGTGGAAGATGCCAATAATTAGACTGAGACAACACTATAAATTAGGTAGCTGCTTTTCCTGAAGATCATTAGATAGATCATCTGGCAATGAAAAGCAAAAGTGAATAGAAAAACTTTACTAGGGTATTGAAAATTAAGTCATGGAAATGTAAGATTAAGCCTACTTCTCTAATGTATATTAGAAACGTTCTTAGCAGATGTTATTCACTATTATTTCAAATATTATAGTATAAAGATAACACTTACTGTACTACCAACTAAAACTTTGCTAGTAAAGGAAAATTTTTGTCCTGAGTGTAGAAAATCTTGTATCCAATTTTACCAATAGAGGAAACAAGTTCACATCTTTATACACGGTAGTCTAAATCACCTAGAGAAGAGAGGACACTGGCTGAGACTATAAGGTGACTTCTTTTTACTAACAGAAAAAAAAAAAAAAGAAACAGAAGGGGTGGAAATGTAAAATAGGATATTATATTAATTATCAATGAAACCCTAATCTGCATTATCCCACCCATGATTATCAGGCCAATTTGATATATCTACTGTAGGAGACCAACTGAAAAAAACAAACTTGTAGCCCCCTGGAACAAAGAGCTAGTTGTTCTGAAGGATAACGGCAGGAGACAAAACTTGATAAGGGTGCAGCAGAGGATGTTAAATCCCCTGAGCCTGTCCAAAGAATGTCTCAAACACTCGCAATTTACGATCCTTGAAGAGGAGCTAAAGACTGATAAGAGGGAGTAGCCTGTCAAAGGCTGGATGAATTGCCCAAGAAGCTGCGAGGCCAGCAGTAATTGCCCAAGAAGCAGCGAAGCCAGCAGTAACTAGGGGAAAGGTAAATGTGGCAGGGGGAGATCGTGACCACTGACTGAATTTGAGACCAAAAAGTCTTGCCCCCCCCGCCTGCAAGAAGCATGCGTGCTAATTAACATAGCAAGCGAGGCTAATTAAAATAAGAGGCAGTCCACATTGAAGGATAAGAATATAAGGAGAAGGCAAGTGCCAAAAAAGGGGGAACTAAGAGGAAAAGAAGACGCCCACAGACCGGAGACACCCCCCCCCCGCCCCCGTTGGCTGGACCAATGCTGGAACCCGGACCGGTGATCTCTCTCTCTCTCTCCCCTCCCCCCCCCCCCCCTCCCCGTCCTCTTCTTGAAATATATTGTAAGCCTAACCAAGAAATCCAGTCAGAGTTTTGCCAAGTGCCTTATTCGGTCCGAAAGTTTTAAAGTTTGGAAGTAAAATTGCTTTGATTAAGCCTCCTGAGAACTTTGTTGTTTCTCCCGTGCACCACCCAGAGCATATCAAACTACCTTTCCCTAAACCCGCTGAGCGGGACGGGACATCTACAAGAGGCTTTAATTACTGGTCTGCATTTAGGATGTCTAGTTGTTGGATTACAAATGTGCTGCTTGGCAAATACAGACATGGTTGTTAAGCACATGGAAAATTTGCATCTGAAAAATAAACTGTCACCTGTAGATCCTGTTGTAAGTAAACAAAACCTTTTAAAATTACATATGAAAGGATGAAGATACTTATTTTGACATATTCAGAAGAGTGACACATTTGAAAGATGGCTCTGAGTAAATATGAGATTCTCTTTCAAGTTACTGTCTTACATGACTTCAGTTAAACAAGTCAGGGCTACTGGGTGACAACTTAAATCTGCAACATTAGCTGCATACCTTTAAACATTAAATTATCATCTGATACAAACACTACAACCCAATTTATGTCAATGGGTTTTCATTGTCATAATTATTCAGACATATTACAGAATTTTTACTTCTTTATTGCTCATCTGATGAATAATTTAAGATGTCATTGTGAATTTTAGCCATGGTTATATAAATTTTCAGAATTTGTTTTTCTTTATATTTATCATTCATCATTTCTATTACTAGTGTAATTATTACATCATTTGAGCTTTGTTAGAGAGGTTTAAGCAAAAATTTAAGTCTAATTTCTAGAGGAGAATATTTAAGAACAGACTGAACTTTATGCATTGACTAAAATAGTGCTACTGATACATTTAAAACTCAGCACTTCTAGATTCACTGTTGAATCACCCTTTTGGAGAGCTGTACAGCCGTAAAGAATTATAGCTGGAGAGAAAGAAAATGCCATATAATATGCAGAAAAACTAAATGAATAAATACTGAACATCCTTGAAAACAACTCTTAGGTTAAAAAGTCATCATAATCCGAAAAATTGCAAATATTTATGAAGGCTCATTTTCAAAGAAAGATTAGATACCTAATGCAAAATTTAAGTAGACTTTAAGAGTCCAACTTCAAGGTTATAATTCTTCTTTCTCTACTTTTCTTCCCCTTTGGAGTCATCAAAGCTCACTACATGCTTTATTTTGACCTGAATTTCATTATAAATTTTAAGTGTTAGAGCACTCATCATTCAGTCTGAACAATTGTTAATTTCATTTCCTCCACAGTTAAATAGTGACTGATCAAGGGCAGGAGGAGTGGAGGAGAAGGGAGGTGAAGGATAAGCTTAAAAATTGAAAGATTTGGAAATGAGTGCCTAAAGTCAGCCTGACTTTCATTCCAGTGTACATTTTTGAGTGCTCATGAGTTTCTGCATAAGTTATTATAAGCTTTTTTCTTAGAAGCCTGATCAGTTATTTTGATAGTTATCTGTGGATTTAAGAATATATCTTTAAGGACTAAGATAGAAGAGTTTAAGTTTAATTTAAAAAATAGTAATAATGTAATATATTCAATTGTGACAGGCAGGACATAAATTTACTCCCATGTATATAACTGGTGGGAAAATAATTTTAGAAAGGAAATATTAATTCAAGCAAATATTTATTTGGAGGGCTTAAGGCATTAGACTTTTTTCAGGAGTCACATTAAAAATATAAGAAAAAGGCAGAGGAATAATGGAAAACACCAAAAGTATAAGGTATACTTGTAATTTAAAAATTCTCATAACTAACCCTTATTTTGCTCTAGCTTCTGCTTTTGTCTAGAAAGCTGGCTGAAATCAGTTAAAGGCAGGGCTCTGCATCATTGTTCTCACTATTCTGACAATTTCTTTAGACCTAGGGAATTACCGTACCTGAAACCAAGATTTCATCCTAATGATCATAAAATTCCCTCCTGTGCTGGAGGTTCAGTACTAAATCAGAAAGGTCACAGAAATCTCTGTACTGACTATTTTTTAATTTTTTTTTTTTTCCGTGACAGAGGTAGAAAAAAGTTGTAGATGATTCTAAATTACTGACATATAAAATAAAACAAAGAAATCTCTCTGGACTTAAATGATTTGAAATTGTGTGAGTTGATATAGAAGGGTTTTGGAACTATGGTAGTACAAATTGGATTGTTGTCTCTTCCAGTCAATAGTTGATGAAAAGTTAGTGTTTCTTTTCTATTGAAAATGTATATTGTACCTTGCTGAGCTTTGAATACTCTAATCCAATAAATATTTTTTCTTGCTTTTGTACTGCAAGAATTTCTGTACATTTTGGGGTAACGTAAAGATTCATAAAGTACTTAGGCCAGCTATTAATGAAGACAATCTTCCTCTTTTATGACTTCATTTTGATTTTCTTAATCTCAATTAAGTTTGTCAGGTGAATGTTTAGAAAGGTTGTATTGAAAAGAAAATGACTTGTTATACTGGACCAGAGGGCGTCCTGGTCCAGCTATCCGTCTGCATTCATTAATTAAATGGACAGGAAGCTGAGCGAATCTCATAATTATCAAAATAAAATAATGCCTCCAACATGTACAATTCATCTTAACTGGCTATCAGTTAGTGGAAGATGCACGTGAACAATGTCCTTTATTATAATCATCTCAATAGCATTGTGGGATTGGCTGATTTTGGGTTGTTTGCTGTACTTTACTGAGTGTCAACACTTTGTGAGAATACATCAATACATGTGAATGAGGTATGCAGAAAAGTAGATAAAATGTGAACAAAAGTCTCTCAAATTAAGAGATACTTGCTGAAGGTATTAGATGACCCAATGATAATAGCTGGTTGATTGTTTCCATTGAGCGGAAAAGGTAGCTGGTTACAGAACTGTACTAATGGTAAGTTGGCCATTTTGCTGTGGACAGATCTTTGCAAAAGAGTAGATTGAACTGACTTATCTAATGCACATTAGTTCCTATCCTTCCTCCAGAACCTAAAGAAACAATTACATTAGTATCAAGGTGAATACTGGTATGACAAAGGGCATATCTTTGTAAGTTTTCAGATACTGCATATCCTGGGTTTGTTAGTCCAATATACTTCCTTTGTCTGGAAGACAAGAGGGGAACTGTACCTGTCCTACATCATTCATTTTTGGTTGCCGGAGTGACATATTACTTGCATGTCTTCCACATCTTTCATGCTGAAGACAGGAGAAACAGGATAGTGACTTAGGCATTAATGTTAAACCTGGGTATAACAAATTTAAATCCTATTTCTGATCAATTACAGATTTAATGTTCCACTCCAAGCATCAAAACAGTTCACTTCCTTCTTAATATTTTTTTTTTCTCAGCATTGTATTTACTAGTGTTTTAGATGGTGAAATCCTTGAAACAAAAACTTGTTTTTGTACAGAGGGCCATCAGAGGCCTGAAAGTGTCTTTATATGAGCAATAATAATATTAGCCATTCTTCCATTAAGTTCCAGTCCAGCATGACACTATTTTCATGCAACAGAGTAGCCTGCTCCAGTTCCTTCATATGCAACAACAGCAGAATAACGACAGTACACAATGTTATTCACAAGCACATGCACATCCATAACCCATCATTTGCTTTCAGTGATAAAATAGTTAAAGAAATGTAGAATAAGAATACAACTGAAACCACACAATCAAAAGAAAATTAAATAGAAGAAAAAGCTTTACATTTTTTGAATGATCATTTGAATATGATAGTCTTCTGACTAATAAGATAACTAACTAGAAGTGCAGAAGTATAGCAAAGGATAGTCAATTCTTTTCTATCAGCTAAATTAGATGATGAGCCTGTGAAAATGAAGAGTTTTGCAAGATGTACATGAAGTGCTGAACCTAATCAGGCCCTAGAAGGATCTTTTTTTCCCCACATTTTGTAACAAGGGTAGAATTTTTAATGATTCTTTTTGGTTGAGCTTCTAAATTGCAAAGAGCAAAAGAGAACTTTCTTCATTTGAGAAATATTCACAGCTCCATTAAGTCTTTAAGTTTATCTTCCAACTAAGGTGTGATTTTCAAGGAACTAGCAAATAACAGTTTTCATTCATTAAATGAGAAAATAGATCAACTTCTTTTTAAAATGGACTAAAGTGCAATAAGTTTTGAAAAGGGGTTTATCCTTCATCTTCTGTTGTGAGTCAGAGAGGCTTAGGTTGTGTCATTTGCAAGATTTCTTGGTTTAGAAGAATTTTTCGGCGAAGACCTTGCTCTGCAAGTTTTAGTCTCTCATGTAAAGCTGTTCTTGAATCCTCAAGCAACAAGTGTAAAATCACTGAATTTTCTAATCTATTGACTCATGGTCTCATAAGCTGAACTGAGGTTGTATATGGTCAAAAAATTTTATTTTTTTCATAATGAGATATAAGTAAAATTTAATGAAGAAATGCACACCCCATATTTTCTTTTGCTCCAGATTGAGAATGGAATAACTGAATGCTTTATTCAATTAATAATATTCACTCTTGGTATTATTCAATTCAGTCAATACTACTGCTGTTTCCTATGTCTTCCACACCTGTAAGTCTGGGGGATACAAATTTGGGAGATACAATTACTATTTTATTTTAAAATGGTGAAGACCAGATTATTTAAGAGATTTGAAATAAGAAACTGTCTCTTGATTTTTTGTCACATGAATCACTTTTAAAATGACTAGATGAAGTTATTTAAAGCTTCATGGAAATAGTGTTCTGAAATAAAGTTTATGTATTATAAAACTCATTATAGATGTAATGACAACAGAAAATTAGCCATCCACTCATTCTTGTATAATCCTTTCCTCAGGTCTGGGTTTCTGAACACTGTCTTCTTGTGTGCCTTGTGAGAAAGGAGGGATTTATAAACTTTGGCCTGACTAGAGACTACCCAGGAGATAACTAAGGCTTTGATGCTATCTCTCACAGCATCCTTCTGGACAAGTTGTTCAACTGTGGGATGAGCAGGTTTATGGTGTGCTGGGTGAAGAACTGGCTGAACGGCAGGGACCAAAGGGTTGTAGTGAGTGAGGCTACATCTGGCTGGTGACCGGTCACCAGTGGTGTTCCTCAGGGTTCAGTTCTAGGGCCAGTTCTGTTCAATATATTTATCAACAATTTGGATGCAGGAGTTGAATGCACCATTAGCAAGTTTGCTGATGATGCCAAACTGGGAGGTGCTGTTGACTCTCTTGAGGGACAGGAGGCCTTGCAGGGGGATCTAGATAGATGGGAGCACTGGGCTATGATTAATGGAATGAAATTTACCAAGTCCAAAAGCTGGATCCTGCACCTGGGACGCAGTAATGCTGGGCACAAGTATAAATTGGGAGAGGAGTGGCTGGAGAGCAGCCCTGCAGAAAGTGATCTGGGGATACTGGTTGACAGCAGGCTCAACATGAGTCAGCAGTGTGCCCTGGCAGCCAAGAGGGCAAACTGCATTCTGGGGTGCATCAAACACAGTATAACCAGCCGGTCAAAAGAGGTGATTATCCTGCTGTATTCAGTGTTGGTGCGGCCTCACCTTGAATACTGTGTGCAGTTCTGAGCCCCACAATTTAAGAAGGATGTGAAGGTCCTTGAATGCGTCCAGAGGAGGGCAACAAAGCTGGTGAAAGGCTGGAAGGAATGTCCTATGAGGAGCAGCTAAGGACTTTAGTTTGGAGAAAAGGAGGCTGAGGGGTGATCACATTGCTCTCTACAGCTTCCTGAGGAGGGGAAGTGGAGAGGGAGGTGCTGAGCGCTTTCCCTTGTATCCAGTGACAGGATGTGTGGGAATGGTTCAAAGCTCATCGGGGAGGTCCAGACTTGACATTAGGAAGCATTTCTTTACAGAGAGGGTAGTCAAACACTAGAACAGGCTTCCTAGAGAGGTGGTCGATGCCCCAAGCCTGTCAGTGTTTAAGAGGCATTTGGACAATGCCCTTAACAATATGCTTTAACTTGGTCAGCCCTGAAGTGGTCAGGCAGTTGGACTCGATGATCATTGTAGGTTCCTTCCAACTGAAATAGTCTATTCTAGTCTATTCTATCTATCTATTCTAGTCTATTCTAACTGGAAAGGATACTATTTTCTGAATTTAGTTTATTTCATTTTTAATAATTTTACGGAATCACCAGAAGGATTTTCAAATATATTTTAGAAAGAATACATTTCCTTCAACCAGACAAGGAATAAACTTACATAAACTATCAGTGTGACAACTACACTAATAAGGTGGAATTATAAAGAATATGACATCAGCCAACTCTTGAGGCAGCATTCTCAGAATCTGGATTTGTGAGTACATTTTTTTTTTTCAAATTGTTTGAGTAATTTTCTCCCCCCCTCCATCTCTTACACCCTTTTTCATTAGAGTAGATAACCATACATAGCTGGGATCTCTGTGCAAAAGCAGTCACTCACCAGCACCTCCCACCAGCAGACAGATTCTTAGTCAGTCTCCAAGATAAGGCTACTTTGGAAGACTAAACCCCCAGTTAGATGATGTGGAATACCCCTTCAGTCAGTTCGGGTCAAATGTCCTGGCTGTGTCCCCTCCAGACTCCTGCCCAGCCCTAGCCTACTTGCTGGGGCGGCAGAGTGAGAAACAGAGAAGGCCTTGACACTGCATAAGCACTGTTCAACAATAGCCAAGATGTTGGTGTGTTATCAACACTGTTTTAGTCACAAATCCAAAACATAGCACCCTATGGGCTGCTATGAAGAAAGTTAACTCCATTCCAACTAGATTCACTACAGTTTCTTAGCTGTCAACTGTTTCTGAAATATTCAGTACCATTAAAAATCTCCCTAAAACCTCTTTTTCTGTCTTACCGCTTTCTCCCTCAGCCTTATCCAAAAGTTTTTCGTAGATCAATGTTGGTCCTTATCACTATAATCTTGAGGTCCTTCCCAGTTGTGTGTGTGGCGGGTATTGGTTTTGGCTTTTTTTTTTTTTGCAGGAGGGGGGAGAGTGCAAAATTCTTTTTCATATTCTTAGTTATTTCTAGCTTAAATGACTATTTTGCCTAGTCTTATATCCTCCTTGATATAGTAGCTTCACTAAGAAATTGTATTTTTTGTGTAAATTCCTTTAACATCAATCATGATTAAGTCCTAAGTCATCCGTTTTAACTTAACTTGTCAGTTTGGCCATCTACTGTCTAAATTATGATTCATTGGACTAAAACCTGTTAATTCACACACCTTGCTGAAGCCTTTTGAAACTAAAGGAAATGAACAAGGTTTGCCAGCTCTAAGTAACATCTGTCTTATGAAATGCATTAGCTAACTGAGGAAGAGGAAGCCAGATGATCTCTTTCCACAGGGCGCAAGCATCCTGCAGTGTTTATGCTGTTTATGGATTACTAAAAAGACCACAGAGCACACATGGAATCAAATTAATATGTGCTGAGGAAATCCAGACATCCACAACCAAAGTCCAAAAGACTTAGGTATGGATAGACCAAAGTTATTGAAGCCTTATGGACACTCCTCCAAGCTCAGGAGCAGTGCATCCCAACCAGCAGACAGTTAGGAAGAAATTCCAGGAGGACTGTGTGGATGAACAACGAGCTTCTGACCAAGCTGAAACACAAAAATGAAATATACAGAAGATGGAAACAGGGGCAGATAACCTGGGAGGAATACAGAGGCAATGTCCGAGCATGGAGGGATGAAGAAAGCCAAAGTCCAGCTGGAACTGCATTTGGCAAGGGATGTCAAAGACAACAAGAAAGGCTTCTACAAATACATAGGTGACAAAAGGAAGGCTAATGAAAATGTGGGCCTGCTGCTGAATGAGGCTGGGGACGTGATGATACAGGGCATGGAAAAGGCTGAGGTACTGAATGCATTTTTTGCCTCAGTCTTTACTAGCAAGACTGGCCTTCAGGAATTCCAGGGACTGGGGGGAAAGGCTGGAGCAAGGAAGATATACCCTTGGTGGAAGAGGATCAGGTCAGAGAATATTTAAGCAAACAGGACAGACAAGTCCATGGGCCCTGATGGGATGCACCCACAAGTGCTCAGGGAGCTGGCTGATGTCATTACAAGGCCACTCTCAGTAATCTTTGAACAATCAAGGAGAATGGGAGAGGTGCCTGAGGACTGGAGGAAAGCATATGCCACTCCTATCTTCAAGAAGGGCAAAAAGGAGGACCCAAGGAACTCCAGGCCAATCACCCTCGCCTTGATCCCTGGGAAGGTGATGGAGCAGCTAATCCAGGCCCATGAACAACAACAAAATCATCAAGAGTAGTCAGCATGGCTTCACAAAGCAGTAGTCATGCTTGACCAATTTGATAAACTTCTACAATGAAATGACTGGCCTGGTAGATGAGGGGAGACCAGCAGATATGTCTACGTGGATTTCACTAAGGTCTTTGACACTGTCTCCCATAAGAGAGCTTCTTCTCATAGAGAAGCTGTTGAAGTATGGGCTGGCTGAGCAGACAGTGAGGTGGATTGAATCTCATCAATATATATAAATACCTGAAGGGAAGGCACAAAGAGGACAGAGCCAGCTCCTTTCAGTGGTGCCCAGTAACAGGACAAGAGGCAAAGGGCACAAACTGAAACACAGGAGGTTCCCTCTGAACATCAGGAAACACTTTTTCACTGTGAGGGTGACTGAGCACTGGCACAGATTGCCAAGGGAGTTTGTGGTGTCTCCATCCTTGGAGATATTCAAAAGCTGTCTGGACATGGTACTGGGCAACTGGCTCTAGGTGGCCTTGCTTGATCGGGGAGTTGGACCAGATGACCTCCAAAGGTCCCTTCCAACCTCAACCATTCTGTGATTTTGTGATTCACATTTAGCGCCTTAAATGAGCTGATAGCCCCTGTGATGGCCTGCAAGTAGCCAGGGCTCCCTCATTTGTCATTATCTCTCTGTGTTCTTTTGTGGATAAGCTTTTGTCACATAACCTAACAAAATATGTTACTTGACTGCATTTTGAGGAATAGAGATGCACCATTTTTCATAGAATTTCAAAGGCTTTCAGTTAGATACACAAATTCTTTGTAGAAAGGGTGACTGCACACGTCCAATTTTCAGAAAGATAGATGGCAGCTTGAATTTGAATTAAGAACAAAGCAATATTGCTGGAGAAATTTATATCACTGCTTAAATGCTACTGAATCTGAAAAGTTAACAGAGATAAATCAGCATTACCACGTTTTTCTTTTTTCAAAGTGCTGCCTCTAGAAATGATCATGACAGATACATAAAACAGCAATGAAAAAAAGGAGAAAGAAGGATCATGGGTAAAAAGAGATTACAAGAAAATCAAACAAAATAATTAAAAATAACTGAGAAGAGAATAAAATGGAAAACAGTGGTGAAAATGGAGATGGAACAGGTCTCCTGGCTATCCAGACAGCGGAACAGGTCTCATGGCTATCCAGACAGAGGTATCATTACTGGTTATTGAAGCCTTATGGACACTCTTCCCAAATGCAGCAGTCTCCTGTTTGCTCTTCTTAGGGGAGGGCTTCAATCATAGCCCACTAGGTACCATACTGTGAGAGTTTCCTCTTAAGAAACAAGACTGAAATAATTCAAGCGCAAGTTCATTAAAATTAAGCAATATTTATTGATTCTTTCACTTATTTGGACAAAACAAAATCTGAAAGAGATTCTACTTGTACAGCACCTTACCTAGTCTTCATATTTCTGCTAATAACCAAGATCAGTCAGACCTCTGTTCCCCTCTGTGAGTTGAGACAGATAGCGTATATTTTGTGTAGTCTGCTGACTGGTGTTCATCTCAGTCTAACTTCAAATCCAGATTTACTTTCCCCACATACTAGTCTCTAGTCATTATTTGTAGCAGTTATAAGAAATAGAAATGCCAGAATGTTCTTTCAATGGGAAACTTTGCTTGGTTTTAACTATTTACTGTTTTGTCTTAACCAGAAAACAAAACCTGAGATCCCTTTTAAGTTTGTACTTCATTTTCAGGGGAAGGGAAGTTTGAATAGATACTGACATCATGTCTTGTAATTTTTCCTTCACTAATTTGTGGCCACTTCTTTTCATATTTTGTGCGGAAAAAAATAAAAATCAGATGAACAGCAATAGATCTCCACTAAGAAACAAGATTAAAAGGGACAATAGTGCAAATTGTTGATCTATGAAAGCAGGCCAGCTATTTCAGTTTAACAGATTATATATCACTTTCTGATTGGACCTGTGTATCAAAGAGCAGTTCATGTCTAAAACATTGGTAATTAATACACTCTCATTGTCAGATGAACAGATAACATCAAATTCTCAATAAAAATAAGAGTTGCAGACCAGAGTAAAAAAAACCAAACCAAAACAAAAAACCCCACCAATCTTGTTAAGTTTTCAGTTGCAAAATGAACTGATGTTTTTATCAACACAAAAAGCTTGTACTAAATTTCACTGAAACCAATAGAAAACCTTCCACTGATTTCAATGAGCTTTAAAATTATTACAATCTTCTTATAAAGATTCTTCACAATACTAGAAATTTGTGACAACTAAAAATTAACTTAGCATTATAAAAATGAAAATATCTAATATGTCATCTGACAATGATAAATGAGAATTTTTTCCATTCTGACTTTACTTTATTTATTCTATTCAGAGACATCACTATAAAGACAGGAACAGATGTAAATTGTAATCTGTCCCGGGCAAGTAACTAAATAAACGTTGATCTTTATCTTAAAGTCGACATGTGAGAGCAGTTTTTTAATTTTTTTCTCTGATTGAAAAGAGTCATTATTCTACTCTCATTTTTCTTGAAAACAATAAATCAGACTGGATTATTTGACTTCACTGATGTTGAGACTATCATTATATTGGCCTAACATCTTGTTGATGGCGGGAATCAAAACAGGGAAACCTAATCTGAACCACAAAGCAAAGACAAAAACTAGATCAAGGAAGAAACATGGTACAGATCCACAGCTACTGATAGACAACGATACTGTAAATGATTTGATAAAATTGCATATATTTATAACAGAATTATAAATTGTGCTATAGATGAAAAAAAAAATTAGTCTACAGTTAAGTCTACAAAACGTCTGTATTTCAGGCAAAAGAAGAGTAGCCATAAATGAACCACTAACCCGCAACCCCTGTCCCCCCATCATCACCTGGTGTCTCCATGATTATTCCCTCCTTTAGGAGGTGTCATGACCTATAAAAGGTATCCAACCTGTGGGTGTGTAGAGATTGCAACAATGGGTTTGCAGGATTCCCTAATACCCAAGGACATATAGGTTTTATTTCCTAAGCTTCCTTATTACAGATTACTACAAATGACTATGAGTAAAGCAAGTACACTTATGATTAATTAAAAAAAGCAAGTGTGTATATATATTTCAATAGTAACTGCAATCAGTAGTAGCAGCAATCAATAGTAGCAGCCAAATATATATTTCAATATTACAAATTACTACAAGATAAGCATCAGTAAAGCAGAAAATACACTTATGATTAACTACTTATATCCATGCCTATATACATATTATTCAAAGTAGTACAGGTACAGTGCAATCAAACCACTCCCAGGAGTGGGGCCTCAGAATGGCTCCCTGGAGTGGGGCCAATCAACGATGGACAAAGTCTCACTTCGAAGATGATCCACATCATGGAGTCTGGAGTCAGCCACATGTCCCTGGTAAGGGTCCAATCTGTCTAGGGGATCTCATAGACAAGTTGGTGCAGAGGGAGTTCTTGAAGAGAGAGAGGCTTCATTTTGGGTAGAAAGCAAGTCATTTTTCTATCACAGAGACATAAAGGGGTGTAGGACACTACCATCTGGAGCAGCCAAAAGATGTTCCTGATTTATATTTTTCACTCAGAACAGGCAATAGATGATGTTTTCTATTCTCTCAGACCAATTTTTATTTTTCCAGACTGTTTTTCTGTTCTTTCAGCTAGAACAGCCAATAGCAGTTGTTGATTCCCACTTTCTCAGGATGTTTTCCCCCTTTTCCAGACTATTTTTCATCTTTCCAGATGATAACTTTTTAGCACGGCCTGTTGCAGTAGCACAAGGAGTAATGGTTTTAAACTAAAAGCAGGTAGATTTAGACTAGATATAAGGAAGAAATTTTTTTACAATGAGAGTGGTGAAACACTGGAACATGTTGCCCAGAGAGGTGGTAGATGCCCCATCCCTGGAAACATTCAAGATCAGGCTGGACAGGGCTCTGAGCAACTTGATCTAGTTGAAGATGTCCCTCCTCATTGCAAAGGGGGTTGGACTAGATGACTTTTAAAGGTCCCTTCCAACCCAAACAATTCTATGATTCTATAAGTTGCTGTTGTAGTTTCTTGTATTTCCTCTTAACAATGGTATCTCAGGATTTCTCTGGTTTTTAGGTACCCAGCTGCGCTTCTTAAGACTGCTTCTAGTTCACAGGCCGGGTTCCCAGGCTAGCAGCTTTCTAGCAGTTCCCAGGCTGGCAGGCATCTTCTTCTGTCAGTGTTTCAGCAGACATTTTCTGTCAGTATTTTTCCCATTATAATCAGGTTGCCTTTATGGCTGCTCCCATCAGGAAGACTCTTAAATTTTGTTAGGGACACAATTATGACTAAGATGACAATCAGTTAGAAAAGTGGTCATAAATGGATACCTAGGAAGACTCTGGTCTTTGAGATCTTTAGGCCCATACATCAGCACTCACAAGGCTAGGAATTCCCCAGCACAGCTACCTGTAGTGTAAAGTATTTTTTCTTTCATTCATAAACCAGTCTCCTACTACCTTCAACTTAACACCCCTTGTTCATGTACTTGTAGAAATAGTGAACATTTAATCCCTATCTATTCTTTTCCTACCATGTCCGATTTTATAGACCTCTGTCCTAATCCTCCTCTGTTGTCTTTTTTCCAGACTGAAGACAACTTTATGGTAAGAATATTACAAAATTGTTTCTTAAATGGAAGAGGTTTCAGACCTTTGACCATCATAATTACATTTCTCTGAATTTCTTCCAGTTCTCCTATACATTTTTTTATATGCAGAGCCAGAACTACGGGTCGTATTCAAGATATGAATCATAACATTTTCCATTTTTTTCAGTATTCTTTTCCTAATAATTTTGAAAATTTACTTTCTTTTTTGACCACTATTGCATACTGAGTTGACAGTTTCGTACCACTAAGATTTCAATTCTCAGCAATAACAGTTAGTTCAGAGCCTATTATATTATTTTTTAAGTTAAGATTATTTTTTGAAAATGTCACTTTATATTTGTCTAGATACATTTCTATCCCCCAACCACTCAGTCCTTACTCCTTCTGCAGTTGTTCAAAATCAGCTCTCATCCCTACTTGTCATCAGCAATCTTTTCACTTCATGTTTCATGTCATTTACATGTTGAATGATACAGATTGCAACCCACTTTGCTACAGAACTCGACTGGTAGTCTCCTTCCACTGGAAAAACTGACCATTTACTGAAATCCTGCTTTTTAAAATCAACTATTTAAGCAACCAGTTACCATTATTCTTATGCCTTGGCTGCCTTCTTAAAAGCCTTTGGTAAGGAACATCATTGCCAAAATTTGCTTGCAAACCAAGGACTATTATTAACCAGATTATCCTTACTCACATACTTGATGTCCCATTCTAGAAAGCCTGAGACTTGCGAGGAAGGACTTCTGTTTATAAAAGACATGTTCCTTTCCCCAACTATATTTTATTTATACAACCATATAGCAATTTTTTCTTTATATTGTAGCGCAAATAAAAGACACCAAAGCACAAGTCAGTGATACGTAGTTATCTCAGTTTTGCAGAAATAAAGCCATTTTCACCAGATGTCTCACTACATGTTCTCAAAAAAACCCTCAAAACAATATCATTAAGGTTGATCTAGAATTAAAACTTGAAAACAAGTTGATTTGTTATGTCCAGAGATAGGATGTAACTAACTTGTTTGTTTATATATTTGGAGAGTGCTCGCTCTTCATTGTAAAGGCTAATGAACATCTCTGACAACTTTAAGTGCTAGTATAATCATATCAGCTACCAGTTATTTGAGGAAAGGATGTTTATTTTCATGACAGCCTTTGCCTCAGCATATTCTACTCTTAAAATTCTGTCTTGACTTTGCTTCAATGAGCTTTGCTTCTCAAAGAGGCATAGGGTGTTGCAAAACTGTATCTTGCACACAAATGCACACCTGAAGACCCCACTGATGTGATGCCCAGTTTTGATTTTAAGTGTTTAGGTGCTACATTGCTGAAATCTAAATCCTTACAGTGATAACAAACAAACAAAAAACCATACTGGCTCATGAAGACTTATATTTACTTAGGCATTTATATACAAAACACTACCAAAATAAAATAAAATAAAATTAAAATAAAATAAAAATAAAATAAAATAAATCACTAATGTATTTGTTGTCAGAACATTCCAATGTGGTAAAAATTTCTATTATAAATTGAGAGACAGAAGACTGACAGCTACAGCACAGTAAGTAGAAACTTAAGCCAAACTTATGTCAAACTCTTTAACCATATAAAAAGTTTGCAAAGGTTGTTTCATGGCCAGTTGCCAGCTACCTTGGTCAGCTTTACTGTTGGATTTGTATTTGCCATCAGAGATACTCTGCATGTGTGCACTTATTTTCCCTTTTTTGCTATTGTTTTTTTCCCAGGTGTGGTTGGAAAGCACACATTGAAGTGTGAGCTTATGGTCATCCTTGTAATATACAATCAGATATGTGTGTGCCATTTTCAGTTAGATGACTCAGTCTTGGAGTCCCTGGTAGAAACATCTTACCCTGGAGCATGGTCACACAGAGTCTGCATGCAGCTTAAGTTCATCTGTCCTCATACAGCATGCTGCCCAAGTCATAGATATCCTACAGATGTTATCATGGGTTTGTAAAGTTTAGTCAGAGAACACAGTTGACTTTATCATCTACTGTTGCAAGCTCTTAACCACAGTGTAGACACTGCTTCAATGCCTTTCCTTCAGCAATAACTTAGGCAATGGCAAAGGCAAAATCATAAGCTACATATAATTTTGCATTTTGTATTAGTACTTCTATCATCCCAGTCTTCTAGATTATGTAATTCTTCCTGCAAGAATTTCTTGTCCTCCATAGCATTGGTTATGTCTAACAATTTTCTATCATCCCCCAACCTCAAATCTCATTTACCTAGTTTATACTCCTAGGACACTGATGAATACAACTAATAATTGAGCTGCATTTCCTAAACAACAGTGAACCCCAGGGATCACAATTAAATGTTGGAGATGACTACATTTGACAGTATCTCCTTTTGTAATATAAAACAATGAAGCCTTACTTGAATCACCTAAGTTAAAAATTATCATCTTCGTTTCTGAACCATGACCACTCTTACAGAAAGGAAGCATCAAACTTTGTTGGGATAATGTTTAACCCTGCCTTTTCTTTTCAGTGTTTATCTATCTGTGGTACTTCTTTAACAAAAATAATGCATCTTCCTAGAAAATGCAGTTCTAGACTAGGCAGTATTTTGCCATTGTGAGTGTTTTACAATTCACTTAATTAGCACTCAGTTTTTACTCCATTCTGACTAAATTTGTCCCCTAGTGTTCTTGTGTTCAGTGACCTTACCTTCACAGTGTGTTGATGGGCTGCCTGTATTCTTCATGGTACGCATATTTTGACAACCCTGGTGATATTAATTGGTCTCTCATGAGCTTTCCATAATAAATCTATCTCACTGGCTGTCAGAAGTACATATGAACTCTCTGCCTTCCTTATCGTCATTGTTCAGCAGAGCCATACAAAAGAGAAGGATGTGAGGCAACATGGCAAATGTAGTATCATTTTTTCCTCCTTTACGCTTTACTATTCAGAATGTAAGAAAGCAACAGCCGTGATCAGAGAGGGTTGTATGACCTCTGCAGATCCCTTGCAACCTCTGGAAAAGAACCGAAGGTTCTTTGAGAACACATACAGTTTCTTCAAAGCACCACTACCAAACACCACTGTATAGTGTGAGTCCAGTACCAAAGTATATTAGGCAACTTGTCATATTCCATGCTTAAAGGTGGGAATTATCACTTCTGAGATCATCAATTTCTCTGAAACTACACAGAGAAGGTGTTTGTTAAAGGCAGGGAAACATATTGGGATCTTGGTATAGGCTAACACTCACACAGGGAATTAAATCTCACTTAAAGGATAGCCAGTAGCCATTTGCTGGTGATGGGAATCTCTGTTGCAAGGGTTCTTCCAGTGGCATCTTCAGCTGAATCGACAGAGATTATTTGAGTCACTGTTTTGCTTGAATCACTATTTTTGTTTAGTTTTCGTAATCCAGCTAGCCATGGTCCTGCATGTCCACCACCACACATGCATAATTCATTGGTATTAGTGCAACATAATTACATGTAAAACATCTCTTAAATATCTTAACTGCATGCAAAAGACTCTTATGTGACCTTTGCTGTAGGAACAGCTTCAATTGACCATTTACAAATGTCTTATCTATGCATAAACTGATCACCTCTGCAGCAAGGACACTTTGGGACACGCTGCCCAAGATGTCAATCAACACATTAAGAAATATCAACTGGACTAGATATATCAAGAGTTACCTTGGAGGAAATTTCTAGAACCATTCCAGATTCCCACCTGTAATAAGTCAAGTACTTAATTGTGAAGGTCCAGTCAGTCATCCAGTTTCATTCTGGTCCATTGTCTCAAGCCAGTCCATTAGCTCATCTATGCAAATTACTGGCTGGAAATTCCTGGGCAATCTAAGGAATTAATGATGTAAAAGCACTGGGTCTATATACAGCTTACATCCCAATTGCAACTAAACAATAAACTTGATTTTCATACTAGTAACTCACTCACAACTTAAGTCTTGTAGCTCTTGCCACACATAAGAGAGAACTTTCATAAAATTAAACTTTAACAATTTTAAAATTACAAGAACTGCTTGCATTTTATTAGTCCTTATTTAACTACGTCCTACATAATATCTTTTTATGCTGATAAAATATTCGCTGGCAGATTTGAGTTCAAAGGTTATTTTCAAAGTTTGGAGTGAAGTATGTTTTTCTTTATGGATAGTTTGTGAACAATTTGTTGTGAATATTACTATCGCTATGCTGAAAGTGTCATGCTTATTGAAGCTATGATCATATCTTACTTCTCTTTCTAAATTACTTAAAGTTGACGAAGCACTGATAAAATTTTGGCTCTATTTTGATAGAGTGAAATTTCAAAACATTCATTTTAGAAGTGCAAATATTACAAGCATAGAATCTGACTTTCACTTTTGGCAAATATCGTGACTTCAAGCTTCCACTTTACCTTTGGCTGGAGTAACTTGCACTTTCTGAAGGACCACACAAGTTTGAGCAAGGAGATCACTTACACAGTGAAATCAGTGCCAATCTATTACAAAATGTGCGAAAGCAGAAAAAGAAAATGCTTGTGTTTTTCCCTTCAGAATCTTAAAAAGACAGCTTTTGGATTAGGAAAAGCAAGAATTGTGAGTACTGGCTGTGAATGAGTGGTCAGTGTTTAACCAAGTTCACAGAACATTACGTTATGCTTACTAATATAGAAGGATATTATTCTTCACTACTTCAATGCAGAACAAAGTCTTTAATATATTATTATGTATAATAGGTGGATTCATAATGCAGGAATTATTAAAAAGAGCAATTGAAAGAGAAGAGATTATAATGATGACTACGAAATTTTTATGATCCATCTGATCAAAGCTTGCTTTAAACATTTATAATTATATATCTATGATCAAACTTGTAATAATTATGAACTAATAATGCTCCATATCCTATAATCTTCTGGCACAATATAAGGCCTGTGTATGTGCAGCAAACCTTTGCAAACAATCCTAAGAGCATTTCCAAACTTCTCAGGAAGTCCCAGTAATGCTGCAATGCTTCATTCTCTCTTAAAGAAAAAGAAAGAATCAGATATTGTAGGTAACTAATTTTGTTTATTAAAATGCAAGGACTTAGGCCTCTCTCTCTCTTTTTTTATTTTTTATATGATCAGTCCCAATGAAGGGAATAGGTTCATGTGTGCCTACACCTATATATGTGTTGATATATTTTCAGATTCAGAGTATAAATCTATTCTTCAAGAGACAATTCTAACTTGCAAGCTGTAAACCTAAACAAGCAAAAGTAAAGTTTAATAACTGTTGTTCCATATTCAGATCTTCTTCAAGCAAATGCCAACTAGAACATTTTATTCTGATAGGAATTTTGGCGTTTTTGCCTTTTTTTTTTTTTTTTCTTTTAGTGCTAACACTAATTTAAGGCAGGCAGAAAAAGGACTATTGTTCTTTTTGTTTGTTTTCACATCTCATTGTCTTTCAACACAATATTGTATGATCTAGGTTCCAGTTGCATTTTCTGAGTGTTTTTTTATCACCCATATTTCATTTGCAGAGATCGTGGTTTTTTCTGCAGATCTACCTAAAAAGTCTTATTTTGTTCATGTTAGCCTCAAGAAATAGGACACTGAGACAGAACAGTAGGCATTAAAAGCCCCATTTGAACTCCATTCTTTCAATGCAGTAATCTTCACTTGTACTTTATGAAGAGTTTCAGGTGTAAATAGTGCAATGTAGAAAAAGTCTAAGGCATACATGCAGCTTTTTTGATGTACTGTGGCTGTCACTATACATGAGAGCAATGAGAGTTTATTGTGAATCTGAAGCTGTGTTTTAGTTTGTGCTGATACTTCCCAAAAGCTCTATTACTGCTCCCTGAAGATGCAATAACATTTTTTGGAGAGGTCATTATGCCTTCTGCTTAAGCAAGAAGCACATGTAGCTAAGGCTGTGGTCTTTTCAGTTTCCATGACCTAATCAATATCAGCTTTACCAGTGTCAAGATTTTATTCTCACATTTGTCCCTAGTAAGTATAGTCAAACATGTATGTACTCAGGAGGGTTATGAAAGGTCTGTCCTGATCCCCATTAACTTCAGCAAGTTTGTACATTCTTACATCCCTCAGTGGGGTTGATGCCATGTAGCTACATCACTCTTACCATCTGTAAAGATCAGAGCTGTATTCCCTTCCAATATCAGGATTTGCAGTTGTTTCACCTGCCCAATTTTTATCCATAATATAATGTTCTAATCTCTTCTGCTATACATCTCTATTGATATATTCATGACTTAAAACTAGCATAGCCAGCAACTGGGAGATTCATGTAAGTAGAATTCTTCTAGTGGCATGAAATTCCTCTCTGGTTTCTAAACTAATATGATAAGGTGTCTTTTTACAGAGATTTAGTGGGGAAAGAGAAGATTAAACCCCAATTTCTGTCTGATGATTCTGTGTTCACGAACAGATTTCGGGATAACAGCATAAATCAGCAGTTTTCAGGGCAGTAAAAAAAAAAAATGACTGTCACAAGATTGGGGGTAGTATCTTCTGATTTTAAAAAAAGTAATAACTTGTTAACACTCTGTGGATATAAATATAATAACTATTTGTAAATTTCTCTCTACAGATTATAAAATAATCTTAGGAAGATCGGTTATCCTGAAAGAAAATTAACTTTTCTGAGTACTCCTCTAATTTCTTAATAGCACAGAATATCAGAGGAAGTGATGCTAATATGTTAGGACTGATATCTAAGACCACCTATGTCACTAGTAGGTAGAGTCACACTGGAGATACTTTCCAGGAGTGTCCTTGTGTTTGTGAAAGAACAGGGATATGCTGGGAACACAACAAGAAAGGTAGTGTGATGGGCAACTATGTATCTTTCCATTTTAAAAAAAAGTGCTGTTTAGCTACATAGAGCTGTATTTTAATAAGGTGTCCTCTGTCTTTACAGTCATTTCCACAGTTGCAAACATATAAATAACAGAAATATTTTCTCCTGAAATTTCATTTCCACATTTCTAAAGTGACATTGTCAATAAAATACGCTATATGAGAAATCTAGGTCCTATCAAATTCAATACTAGCTTTATCATTTACTTCAATGACAGTTGAATTATACCATACAGAAAGGTATTTTCAAAGGAATTGAATTCTTATCCCCCTTTTTTTTCTGTCACATTGTGTGATATTGCTATGCATGCTTAAATGTTTGATGTATTCCACCAGATGGTTGGATGTATTGCAGACAGGAGTACAGAGTTTTGTTTTGTACCTATCTGTCTTTTAAACATTAAACATCTGCACTACAGCAAGAATGAGTTAGGGTACATCTGAAAAACCACTGTAAACTGCATAGCTCAGATATTTTTGTTACTGTTGCATTAAAATCTGTTTTAATTTGAGCGTAGCTTGAATAATTTTTTTAAAAGTAAAACAAGTATGCTTCTTTCAGGAATTTAAAGCCAATGCGGTTGCTAGTTGGTAAGCTGTTTAAACAGAAACAAAATTAGAAATTACCAGTTTCAAATTATCTTCTCCACTCCTGTAACTCAAAGATGGCATTTAAAATACGAGTGTTTAGTAGGAAAAGTACAAAAGCCATCTTGTTAAGAAAAGCAGCTACTGCATATGAATGAGGATATTATTCAACATAAAATCACAAGGCCTTTCAGCTCATGAATATAATGTGCACGTGCAGCAATCTTTCTGACACTATAAAGCTTCAGAGGATCCATTACTGTCTTCTAGTTTACAATCTGTGCACTAACAGGTTTCATGATAGACAGAGCTATTACACACTCTATTGTGCCAATGTTGTTACTTCGGAGAGAGAGAAATTAAACAAAAGATGTGAAATAGAAAAAAGGTATTAACATGTAAAAAAGTTGTTTAAATATTACAGTACATTTGGTATAATATTATATAACACAAGACAGTGACTGTGTCATTTGAATAAAGAATCAAACCAAAATAATAGTTTAGATTCAGTTCTTTATAATTGTGATTGAAACCATTGCTGCTGTAAATCAGCATGAGGGATAGCATTGCTGAAGCACACTCTTGGAAAGCAGAGAAGTGACTTCTCAAAAAGCATCCTTTTGGAGAATATTTCTGAGGACTAAGGAAGACCTTTCATACCTTTTCCATATCACTTTCTTCTGAGCTCTTTCTGAGCCCTACTAGTGGCAGAATCATGCTGTCAGGAAATGTACATTTTTGTATATTTTGTACAACTAAACAATGATTTTAGTTTTATGTTTTGTTGTGGTTTTACTTAAGCAGACAGCAAAATAAGTAAAGGCATACTTGGTAGTAATCCACTTGCTTTAAGGCCTTCATATTCAACTCTTGTTGACATCTACAGGGCAACTCATGTAGATAAAGTATAGGACCTACAACCTTGTCTTTTTGTGAGGTAAAGGCAGATCCGTGTCAATCTGTTTCTAACAATCTAAGCTGCTGTGCTGAAGTTAAAGGACCAAATTCTGACTCCATGTAACAAATCAGAGAATTCAATGGTGTAAAAATAGGTGACTAATTTTGTCTGAGATTCCCTCAAGAGTCCCACCTCACTTCTGCCTGCCACAGCAGGATGGGCTTCTCTTCCATGTCCCATGTCATATATTTCAGGACCATGCAGAGGCCCTTCATGTTCCAGAGTCTATGAAACAGCAGCAAGCACCTATGTTTCAGCAAGTGTACATACAAAAGGAAACACTCCTAATGACAGCAGCAAGACAAATTCTTCATAAATGGGGCTAGAAGTTAAGAGTTGCTGTATAAATTGATACTCTTCCAGTCTATCAAGGCCAAATTCGCACGTCCAGGTAACTGACTCTGGAGTAAATGCATTGTTACAGCTTTTTCCCTATTCCCAGACTGTGGTAAGAGAAGGGTTCTTCTGGTTTTTTTCCTTCCCATAGTCTCAAAAGTTAGTTCAGTACCTATCTAAAGAAAGCAGGATTCATTCAAAGAGTGTAAATTAACTTATGCAGTCTACCATGTTTGTCTGTTTTGTACAGAGCAATAATCTCCTATAATGAATTATTATGATACTCCGTAGCACAAAGTACACTTCAAGGGATCAATTGCAGTACTTGCAGATCTGGATCAGCTTGCACATTTCCAAAATGAGCTACACTGCCCATCCCTTTGGTGTATGTTAAAAGACTTATATATTTACGAAAAGAAGAAAGTCTTTTCATATTTTGATCCTTTAATCACTCTCAAAAGCAAGAAGCTGGCAAAACATCAGGATTGGCATGATTTTATGAATTTTGCACAGATGTTCATAAAATTAATGTAATCTTTATAATTGCACTTATTTGGACATTCACAGAAGGATATTGACTTTAATTACAAAACTCATCTGAATACTAATGAAGGTGCCTTTATTACTGTGAGAGTACAATCTATATCTTTTGGAATATTGGCACATTTCACAGTATGATAAAATCCTGCAATGCTACACTGTGAGTTTGGGGAAGCAACAAAGTATCAATTTTAGGGAAAAAAAAAAAATTATGCAAGAGCAGCTTTAATCTGCTTGCACCTTGACAAAAAGATCTAGTTCAGTCCAGCTCCATAACAACAGATTTTTGGTTGGGTGCCAGTTGGATGACTACATGAACAGGCCAAGCATGACATTTGTTAATGACATTTCCTTCAAACATGTCAGAATACTTAAAGTGTCGTCCCATTTAGTTGAAAACAGCATATATTTCCATGTTTTGTTCTTTAAGAAAGGAGCCCCAGTTTTAAGCATTTGGAATAATAAAGTCCCCAGTTATTACAGTTTTCCTTACCTCGCCTTCCTTTCTTCCTCCCTTCCTTCCTTCCTTCCTTCCTTCCTTCCTTCCTTCCTTCCTTCCTTCCTTCCCTCCCTCCCTCCCTCCCTCCCTTTATCTTTCCTTTCCCCCTTTCCTCCTTCCCTTCCTTTTTCCCTCCCCTCTTTCCTTCCTCTCTTACCTCTTTCCTTCCCTCCTTCCTTCCTCCCTCCCTTCTATCCCTCCTGTCTCTGTTGCTAAGGTTATTTGTGGTGAATAACTCATAACTCTAAATGCCTGCCAGTCCATTTGCCTCTTTCAGATTAAGCTGCTGTTATTCCTTTGTTCCTGATCTGGTATTGGAAGCTGACAAATTAAGTTTAGAATAATTATGACCTGTGGATTATACATTCATTTGCTGACAATTTCTTATCGTTCCCTGAAGCACAGCTTTTGCAAGTTTGCAGTTGCATAAGTTATACTAAGATCCTACCTGTTTGGCCATGAAAGCATTTGTGAAGCTAATGGATGGAGGATAAATAGTACTGGGCAACCAGGAGCCACTGAGACCTACAGCAGTTAAGACACCCACTTCCCTCCAATGACTGGTTGGAGCATATAACAAACACAGCTTGCTTTCATCCTGGGAGTCCAATGTAATAGATAAATCACTGTGATAACACAACAGAAAAAGCAGAGAAGTTAGAAAGTCCAATGTGGTTGGTAATTACCACAATAATGCAAAATCTTTGTTTCTGAAAATGTGGATTTTGATCATATGTGTTAGACCACATATAATAATATATACTGATCATATACCCTAGATAGCATATAAGAAAAAATACATTTATTTCTTTTACTCTCCAAGGTTTTTTTTTTATTATTCTCTTTTGTCTTTTGAGAACGTTTTAAGAATTTCACACATGGAGGTAGTTAACTTCCCATGATGCTTCGATTATATAAAAACTGCTTTACTTCCCATTGTAATGAGTAGGAGGTATGTTTTAATACTTCAAGGGAGAATCTAACTGCTCACTTTCCTTATCTCTGGTGTATTTCTAATTCAAGTACACATTATAAAAGGAAATTCTCTCCCCTGTTTTCATCAAAACCTAAATGTTTTATTTTATCTTTGTGTTAATGATGATGTCTCATGGCTCGTTTGTTCACAGTAATAGAGTTTTACTCTTCATTGGTAGGGAATTCAGAAGCATTTACTTCTGTGGGTTAGTAGAATGATTTCTCTACTTTTTTTTAAAATTTTTTTCTTAATTTGAATATGTATTTTATTATTTGTCTTACTGTTATAACCACAGAAGCAATCCATCCACAGTGATCAGCTATTAAACTGCCAGTATAAACAGCTTCCTTTATGATATGTTTGAACTGACCTACCACCCATCTGGTTTAACTTGTTGAGTAATAGTCCAATAAGAAAAAAATCCAACAAAGCATTATGATAACATTTTGCCCTTACAAAAGAATCTGCTTATCACTAATACTTACTATGTACTTTGGTTTTGCCAGTAGAATTAAAAAGTAGAAAAATATTGCTTTTCTTTATTTTTTTGTTCAAAATCATATTATCATCAGGAAATAGAACACTTCATGTGATTGAATAAGTCAGAGGCAAGAATGAATGTGTGAAAAAATAATGCTGGCCAGATTTTTCTTTGCAAAGCCACCTTATTAAGTAGAGTGAGATGGGATATTCCTCTGTGTGTTTGTGGTTTTTATATCTGTAAGCTGGAAATTAAATGCTAAATTTAATTTATAAACTTAATTTATAAAATTAAGTATATATATAAAATTATAAAATTTAATTTATAAACTCCAAACTAACACCTTTTTTCTGGTTTTAGCAGACCATACCATCATGAATTAGTGTTATATGATCATGAAAGACTATTACCCTATTTATGAGTATGTATAAAAAACCCAATTATTTGTTAAAAAAAAAAAAAGAACTAGAGTGGTATTTCAGAATGGCATCATATGTTTCTTCTGCTAACTATGCACACTAGTAAAGTCATGTGACTTTATTAGGGGTGAAAAGTGTTTTGGAGGAAAAGGTGAACCACAGAGAAAATGAAAGTTTGGGAAGCTAAGGGAAGATTAGTAGTGTGTTTTATCTTTTCATGAATAGGTTGTTAAAAAGTTTAAAAGTGTGAGGCAAATCCAGATAGGGAGCATTAGTTTCCTAACTGTAAAATTCAAGATAGACTAGGAGCAACTTCTGTAGGTGACTGTGGCACACTTGTTTTGGTATCATTCTGCATAGATTCTTATGACAGTGGGATTTTTGGTGCTTGGCTCTGTTTCCCTCCCTATCATTGTTTTGAAGAGCAGAGCATTGGAATATAAAATCACATTTATGAAGAGACAAATTATGTTGGTTTTTTTTTCTGACAGAGACTGCAGAGACATTTACAGCCCAGCATCCATGAAAGAAATGTTTAATTCCACAAACATTTGTTTATTGATATGGAAAGCTGCTGATGTCTGTAAAAAAAGTATAAAATTTATTAGTAATTTTGGAAGAAAGTCAACCTATTCTTCTAAATATTGTTTCACAGGGAAAATGCCTGGCACAGTAGGAACTTATAGAGGATTGAGGAAGAAATTAAGTTCTCTTCAAAGACTAAAACAAAGAATGATCAAATGCTGAAACATTGATTATACCAGAAAGCATGTTCTGAGTTTAATATCAAAGTCTATAGGAAGCCCCATATCTTGGAGCTGTGAGAGTTAGGACTCAAACAAAACAAAAGACATGATGAAAGATCTCAGAACAGTAAGCTATGAGAAACTAAGTGTTGACAGGAATGTGTATACAGTGTAACCTGAAAGTGAGCAAATCTGACAGCTTTCAGGCAAATTAACAGAGGTATCAAGAGGAAGCAAAATCACAGACAGAAGACTTCTGCCAGCAAAATGAAAGTAGTCCTGGAATCAGAGAAAAGGAATCCATAAGAAAATATTAAATCCTTGAATAAATAAGTGACGTGGTCCTTTGGTTTCCTTCAAATCTAATGTAATACAGCTTTTGTGTATGTGTATTTCAGTGGCAAATTCCATGTTTTACTAAATTTTCACATTGCTTAATAAGCAATACATGATATTATAGACAAAGTAAATTCACTACATCTTGTGCAAGTGTACAACCGTGTTTAAACCAGTGACCAAGATAGATCATTGGTGTCAGCATAGATGCTCGAAAGAACAGCAAGTGCACCTGCACAGCATGAAGCACACTTAAAGAAAACCACCCCATCTTCATCAGGGTATCAAGACAGAACTATTGTCCCTGAAAGACGTCAAACTTATGCTGGAAGCAGTTCCAGAAAGTATTAAAATATAAACCTGAGAGTGGTTCCAGCTGTTCATTTCCGGACAGCTGTAGTAGAGTGACACATCAAAGTGGAAGTCTCACCAAATATCCACCAGGAAGTCATTGTCAACAGATTTCCTCTCAGTGTGATCCCATCCATGATCAGCCACTCCTGAAGAGCACAGCTGTCAGGGTAATAAGGCTACTATGGAAGTACAGCCACTCTAGGCATCCTCTGTATTAATGTTCACCAGGTGATCTCCACGGACTGGGAGATGCTATAGCTGACTTGGCACACTCTTTGTGACCTTGTTGGGCTTGGAAAAAGAGTTAATGCTCCAGGAATTTCAAGGAGATAACAAAACTACATGATATTTTGTTTCATGTGATTGTTTTTTGTTTGTTTGTTTGTTTTCTTGCCAATTCAAGTAGAAGCAGTTAACAGAGAGAGAGGAAGGTATTCTGTATAAAAATGGAGGGAATAGAGACTCATACAAGTGACAAAAGGAAGCAAATATTCAAGAAGGGTAAAAGAAATGAAATACCACTTGCAGCTGCATTGCAAGGGACAATAACAGAGCAAGACATAATATGTATAGGAGGCTGAGGGAAAACATAAAATTTGAGAAAAGATCCTGCACCTACATATTGGCTTGTTATAAGGAAAGAGGAGGCAAATCAAGGCATTGTGAACTGGGAGTAAAATAAGAAAAAGTTGGTGAAGCTAAAAAGGAAGACATAAAAATGTTATCCTTGTTTTTGACTACTCAGCGTCCTCTTCTATGCAGTAGGGGAAAAAAGGTCAATGACTATATGTTTTCTTAGTCAGACAGCGAAAGTATCTTTCTCCATGTAGAAGTTCACGAGGTTTTGGGACCACTTTGTAGCATCCTAGGGGAAGATGATGAAGGTGATTGCAATACTGCACTGGAGTCTGTCATCTAACCTGTCATTCATAGTAATGATGGAGAAAATATTTAAAAAATTGACAAACCATGCTGGACTAATGGTGTTCTCTCATCTGTTAGGAAAGAGGTAGGGACTGACAGTTACTATCCCACTCAGGCAACCAAAAGCAGCAAAAGAAGAGTTGCCTTCTTCTGCTACCTACTATAGAAGCAGGATGCTGGGCTAGAAGCACTGTTCTTGTGCAACTTTTTGGCCATGTTTTACTAAAGAGAGGGTGCATTTAACTCTGTGGATATACAATTCAAATAATGTTGCTTTGCTTGTTTTATGGTATAGTGCATGGACAGAAACTACAATATAATTCTATTTCTGTTATAGAGAAAAGTATTGCCACAAAAATCTTGAAGTATAGAACTCTTATAAACATCTTATAGGAACAAGTGAGACCTGCAAGGTTTTCAGATGTAGTTCTTAAATTCAGTTCGAAACTGAGGATTCCTGTAGGGGACCTCAAGTTTTACATCAGCTTGTGTAATGTCAATGTAGTAAATTGTTGAGTACTGCCTTGGTTTATTGGCATAAAGCTATTCATTTTAAAAACAGTAACTGTTTAATTTAAGTACCTTCACTTGAGCAGTTTTAAACATTTTTACAGATGAACTTGGTACTGTATACTTAAACTTACATCATGAAAATTTCAAGCTACGTTAAATTCCAAGGTACTGTATTTCTTTTTATTACACAAATACATCAGGTTCTTTGATCTTTTGTGTACTGGTCAAATCGTGATTCAATTAACCAAATAACATAAAGTGACATTTAACTTTTCTTTTTCAACTATTTCCCTCTTACTACTGAAAAATCACTAACAAACAAAACTCTACCCTAAGAAGGAAATATCTCTGATGATAGTCTTCTCTGTATATGCATTTATATTGTCCTATTATCATATTACACTATATTACTTATATACTTATCTTACACTTTTTACTCAAAGAAAGAAGAATGTTATGCTGATTAATGGAGTAATTTTCTTTATCTACTGCTTGCTTTCTTTTCTGTTCTTTCATATTTTTAATGCGTGTCATTCTTTTCATTCGCTTTTGTTAGCTTTTGCCAGCTGTCTTAGCCAAGTTCATTCTTTTCCAGTTATCCTTCTCACCTTTTTCTTGGTACCGCTCAGGTTTTCTTCTGCCCCATCGCTGTAGCATTTGAAAGCCTTCTATGTAAAATCAACAGCAATAGAAAAGTTCCTAAACTGCCATGGATTTACTTATCAGCAATAGTAACCTTTATCAGTTGTCTCTTTTTTTTCCCCCCCACCTTTCTAGTCTTCATTTTGTTTTGTTCCCACCTAGCACAACTTAATGTAAGTTTTTACTAACCTTTCTATCTTTTTTTCTGACACAATACATTCCAAGCAAATGTAGAGAATACCATGCAAATGAGAAAAGTTTAAAATATTATAAAGTTTGACTTCCTAAAAATTTACCTCAAAATCTTTCTAGAACATGGATTCTTCTTACATATATCCAGATTGCAAATGATAAGCAATAATAAATAAATAAATAAATAAATAAATAAATACCTCAAGGAACTCAAAGACAATGCAGATAAGATAAAACTGCAGCACGTACCAAAAGACTGAGAAGTGGACGAGAAACGGTCTGCTTTTATCCAGGCTTCACTCAAGACTAATTTCCAGATTTGAAAGCAGTTGTCCCAAATGAAAAGAGATTTGGGGGGGATTTGCAATCTATTATATTTGAGCCTGTCCTTTCCTAGGTGATTTGATAGTCATGACTATATTAGTGTCCTTGTGTAAGGAAAGAGAAGCTTACCTTTCCAGGATAATATAATTTGATATCTTAGACAAATATATGAAGCTCTAGGTAACATCTACTTTTTGTTAAGAATTTGGCATAGTATACAGATAACCACTTTAATGCTGAGAAGTTTCTGAGATCATATTAATTTGGTTATTAATAGCAATGCATCACAAAAAATAAGACATGATCACTAAAATAGTATGAACACTAAAATATTATGATTGTTTCTTACTATTTTTCTTCTTTCACTTTTGGTGTTTTAATTTCTAAGTGTTTCCCTCCAATTTCTTTTTCATGTTTTTCAATAAAATCCTTTAAAATGTCAGGCTCATGTCTCCCTCTCTCTTTACAGAGATCCCATCAGCCATGGAATCACAAAATTATTCTGGGGGGATGGGACCATGGGAGATCACCTCATCAACCTCCTGCTTCACCTTTCTAAAACAAGGTCAGCAGCCATATGTGCATCTAGTTTACATCCATAAATGGCTCTGCAAATCTTCTAAGTGTGTTAGTTCTTAGGAAACTTATTTTTAACTTTCTTTTTGACTGATAATTCAGGATAAATTAGAGCAGTTTTCCAATAAAAAATTGCAGTCTCCAAATATTTTTACATTGTTTACAATTTGATGACTTTTCCTGGGTAACTATAGCTTTTCCTACTGCAATGTCCTATACTCTAAATTCATTATGTGATGTACCATATACACGCATTATATATTGTATGAAAATGACAACAGATCGAGCAAAGTTTAGTAGATCTTCTGAAAGTCCTAGTAGGGATCTCAGTCATACAAGGAAATTCAGGTCTTTTTAAAAAGCTTTATTTCCTTCACCTCTTTTTTTTTTTTTTTTTTTTTTTTTTTTTTTTTTTTTCTTTTTTTTTCTTCTCTCCAGCTCTTTCTTCCCTATTAGAATTTTTTACGAGTTACATGGAGTGAAAACATTGATGCCTTTGCAGTTGAAAAAAACTATAATATACTCTAATTAGTCATTCGTCATTTCAAAATCCATTTTAAATGAACAGTGAAATCTCAGATGTTATTTATTAATGTTCCTCAGACAAAAATGTATTTTGTTCAATGCTCTTAAATAGCTTTGGAGTCAGTCTGTGCAAATTTACTCCATCATCATTCTACTGTGGGGAAAAAAAAGTGATTGGACAATCTGCGGAGAAAGCAAGAAAAGACAATTATTTTATGTTCCAGTCAGTTACTTTCAAGTGACAGTCTTAATGGAAGTTGGGAATGTATTTGATGCAAGTTTGAGTAACAGTGTTGAGCTGGCTCCAAAGTCACTGTTTTACTTACTTGAAGTTAGAACTAAGTCAGCAGTTTGTTGGACTCAAGGTAAGGAGCATTCACATAGGTCAATCATTTGGAGTGTAATAAACAGCAGATACAGTAATTCTGCTTGGCAGTTACACTGCAGGCATCGAGAGCTGCAACCACAAATCAGCAGTGCTTACTCAAATGTTCCATGACTCTTCTTATCACTTTTTCAAAACGATGTCATCATTCAATGAAATGAACATGCTGTCACTATTAAAAATATAGAACTAAGCTACAGCTCTAAAAAGTTGAAAGCCACTTGAACCTATATCATTCTCCACTCCACTAAGCCAAACCACTTTTATATTTTTAATGTTTTCATGCAAAATCTTTCTAGCTTTACTTACTGGGCATCTTATTTGTAGAGGACTATACCTGGAAAAAGACATAAAACCCACCTCAAAGTTAAATAACATGAATAGAAACAGAGCCAAATAGTACCATTTCTTGGAAAAAAAAGAGGGAATTTTTTTTAGAGTTTGCAAATTTAAAACATGCCAAATCTGATTCTTATTTAAATACCTACATTTTGTTCAGCTCTTTAGCCCGAGTTTTAGAAAGGTCTAAGCATCATATATGTTGTCAGTAAAACGTATAGGAAGCCTTGTAAGTGAGGATCAAGCACTATAAATCTTTGTTTCAGCCTTTTAATTAAGGAAATAAAACTCAAATTCCATGAAAGAAAAGCTGATATGTATGTGAAAGCTTGCTGTGCTGTTTTGGGGAGACTGTTTATAGGTATATAAGAAACTTTAGCTTCTCAGATGTCCTTTCAATTTCAGCTGGAACTGCAAATCTAACAGAGCAGTAATACAGCCCTAATCATTGAGGGTTATTCAACAGAGAGCATCCTGTATTCAACATCCCAGTTTACAAACTTGCTCCTATTAAAAAAAAAGGGGGGGGGGGGGAGAGGGGGAAGCATCAGGGTTGTATAAGGCATGAGAAAGAGATAGCTTTGGCAATAAAATCACCAGGCGGAGGTCTGTGATCTCATGATGTGAACAAAGTTATCAGGCAGAACAGTGGCATGCTATAAAGAGTTGTAGCTCAAAGTGATGGAGAGAAAGGGGAGAAAAGGGAGCCCAGGACTCTGATGAGATAGCTTAAAACCCTCTTATTCTGAATACAATCACTCATCCTTCTACAAAGACACTGTAATGGGAAAGAGGAGCTGGAGAAAGGGATACTGAATTGAGAAATATGTTTTTAATGGTCTGTAAATTCTTGGGGTTTGTTCCTTAATTGGAAAAATATTAATGTATTTAAAAACGCTATGCCAAGCTTGCTCCTTACATGTATTGTGTTCTTTTAAGAAGCAAGCTATGGTAGAAGACTAAACAAATCACACTAACACTGGGGAAAAGAGTGTTTAAAGTACAGGTAGCCTGAGGAATAAGGGCTAGACTTAAGGGAAAGGCTTTTAGAACAAGTTGGTCCTACAGGGTGAAGAGGGCCTGTAGGACTTAGGTCTATCAACTCGTCCTAAAAGTCATCTGGTGATCTAGCAGCTTGTTCTGGGTCTGGCCAGAATGGAGTTAAGTTTCCTCATAGAATCATAGAATGGTTTGGGTTGGAAGGGACCTTAAAGATCATCTACTTCAAACTCCCCTGACATGGGCAGGGACACCTTCCACTAAATCAGGTTGCTCAAAGCTCCATCTAACCTGGCCTTGAACACTTCCAGGGAGGGAGCATCCACAACTTCTCTGGGCAACCTGTTCCAGCATCTCACCACCCTCACAGTAAAGAATTTCTTCCTAATATTTAACCTAAATCTACCCTCTTTCAGTTTAAAACCGTTACCCCTCATCCTATCACTAAACTCCCTGATAAAAAGTCCCTCCCCACCTTTCCTGTAGGCCCCCTTTAAGTACTGGAAGGCTGCTACAAGGTCTTCCCGGAGCCTTCTCTTCTCTAGGCTAAACAACCCCAATTGTCTCAGCCTGTCCTCATAAGGGAGGTGCTCCAGCCCCCTGATCATCTTTGTGGCCCTCCTCTGGACCCGCTTGAGCAGGTCCATGTCTTTCTTATGCTGGAGGCCCCAGAGCTGAATGCAGTACTCCAGGTGGGGTCTCACGAGAGTAGAGCAGAGGGGGAGAATCGTCTCCCTCGACCGGCTGGCCACACTTCTTCTCATAGCAGCCTGTATGGTGGTGTGTTTTACATTTGTGAGTAAAACAATGTTGAAACACACAAATGTTTTGGCTATTGCTGAACAGTGCTTGCACAGGATAAAGACCTTCTCTGTTTCTTACTCTGCCCCCACAGCGAGTAGGCTGGGGATGGGCAAGAGGGAAGTGTCACAGGTGGGACAGCTGACCCAAACTGACCAAAGGGATATTCAATGCCAATTAACATCATGTTCAGAAAGAAAACTGAAGGCAGGAGTCTTTCCAAAGTATCCGTTGCTTGGAGACTGGCTGGGCATCAGTCTGCTGGTGGGAGGTGGTGATTGCCTCTGCATCGCTTGGTTTTCTTTCCAGTTTTTTTCTTCGCTTATTAAACTGTCTTTATCTTGACCCACAAGTTTTTCACAGTTTTGCTCTTCTGATTCTCCCCTTCATCCTGCTGTGGGGATAGGGTGTGTAAATGGCTGGTGAGCTCTAGGTTGCTGACCAGGGTCAAGCCACTAAATAGCTACATCACACAACAAAAATCCAATGATTAATATAACCAAATTTTGTTATGCTAGTCTAAAGAAATGTCTGAATATGTTAACGCAGAAAAGGGCAGGAATGATACGTAAATCAAGAGCTGGGTCTGAAAGAGCTTTTCATCTCTTCCACAAGTAGAAGTGGTAACAAGCTTATAGCTCAGGCACTAAATTCAAATGGAAAAACATGAAATGAAGGGATCTTTTACAGTTTATATAGTACCTTGTCAAACTATCACAAGCAAAAAAGAACAAACAATAAGATATTCCTGATTCTACAGAGGAAACATTGCAAGAAAGAACCAAGAAGACAGGCACTTTGGCAACAAGTAGCATTTTGCTGGATTCACTTTATTTCCAGACATTAATCCAGGGTTGTAGACACACAGTTTTGTCTTTGGGTTTTTGTGAAGCATTTTTGCATGAATCAGCTTTTAGATGAAACATTTTTGCATTATAAGAATTTCATTAGTATATTGAAAAAAATTCTGTGCTAAGATGTAAGCCATGTAAAGTTTCACATTTAATTACATAGTTGGTTATGTCTCTGTTCCCTTTGACATACAGGTTTTCCTTCATAAAAAACCCCTTTGGTTATAACTAGGCATAAAGAACATCTCAAATATAGATTTTGTAAGGCTTTTCACAAGTTTTTTTATAGAGGGTAGAGGTGATTGTTAGGGAAGCTGGCTTCCCTTTCGTGGCTGTGCCCCCATAAGCTAGCCTGGGGACTCAGCAGAGTTTTCCTCCCTCCTCCACTACAAATGGCTTTGATGATCTCTAAAACCCATGTGAATGTAAACAATACCCACATAGAAATGAACAGCATAGACTTCCCTGTTCCTCTTGTTTGGTTAACCAGAAGTTCATGCACAGGGACTGCTCCAGTAGGTGTCCCTAGACACTTGGTCTATCCAGGGGTGGACCCCAGATCCCAGTTCCTCTAGCTGCTCGCCTCCTGACCTCTCATCCTTACTCTCCAGTTGTTCCACTGGAAGTTCTCTAGCAATTTCACATATACACACATGTGCACGCAGATGCGCGCTCATGCACTAGAGAACACACATAAAAATACCCAGGAGTAGAGTTTAACAAGAAGGTAGAAGAGAAATCATGATCAGACCTGGGGCTTGGGCATAAAAATGCTCTGACCAGCATCCCCTCCCCTCTCCATTTTTCCACTCTGGTTTCTCTCTGATCCAGATCCACCTTGATCCCTTTCTTTCCTTGCCTTCCACTCTTCCTCTAAATATCCCATAATAAGCTTTGCAAATTCCCACAACCTCCTTAAAACATATCTTCATAAACAAACCTCAGATAAAGCCATTTCAATAAGAATACACATAGAAAGTCCTGGAAAAATAAAAATATCTTTAGAAACCTCAAACACAACAGATCACATCTATTTCATGTACCTCCTTGTAAGAACCATTAAAGTAATCCACATTCATGATTTATGTATACAGATCATTTTTTTTTTTCAGAAAAATGAATGTGTTTTATGTGCAGAAATTTTCCAACAAATCTGTCTCTTGGGCTATGAGATTATATATCACACAGTGAGATTCTGCATCCTCAAGCTAAATAGCACTCTAATAATATAAGCCCAAGCCATCACCTAGTTCAAGTTTGAATTGCTTCAGTCAGATCTTTGCCTTGCTATTTAAAGAAAAATAAAACAAATTTAATGAAGTCTGTTGTAATATCATCAGACAAGTAAGATTAACCTTAGTTGAGACCAGCGATCTCTGAAGATTTTCCTTGCAAATGATGCATTTTTAAAGGTTTTACTTTATGAAGTATTCGATTAAAAGCATACAAACAAACAAAAAATGCTGTCATGTGAGACCGAAAAATTAGTGTGGTGAATGATTATTTATTCAGTCACTGAAACCTCTGTTGATTTCAGCATAGATTAAAAAGGAAATTTTAAATATAAGGTTGAAAAAGAACATTTACAAGTTGATTTTAAAAGAATCTTTTTGATGTATGTATGTAAATTAATTTTGTACATCATTTTATCTATAAAATCTTCATGGAGCCTCTTCATTAAAGCAATGGGTAACAAACTGCCTACTAAAATAGGGTAGAAAATGAATAAGAAAAGATAGAAGGTTAGAGGCACAGTAAAATTCTAGAAAACAAACTTCATCAGAACTCAAGACTGTCAAAGTTGTTGTTTGTATGTTGTTTCACATTCAGTTCTTTCTTAGATAACTATATTTATTATTCTTAAATCAAAATGCTATTGTAAAAACTACTTTTGACAACAAGTCAAATCAACTGGGTAAAGGAATTATTTTTTGCTGAGTCATGATGGAACAATGTCACTCAAAGGGGCTGTTAAGGGAAAATGTTAAAGTAAGCCTTCCCCATACATATATGGGCATTAGGTAGAGAAAAAAAGCAAGGAACACTGAAGTCAAATACAAATATATCAGCAAACAGTATGTTCTGACATAAGTACAATTATTCAATCACGTTATAAGATAGGTCTTCATAAGAAGGTATATTTTCATCTTTTAATGCTAGGAGAGTCCTGATATTGCCTGAGTCCTGGTATTGCCACTGCATACAAGATGGCTTCCTCTACCATACGTACCTTACTCAGTCACAGTTAGTCTGCACTCCACATTGTCAGAAAAAGCTATACTGAACTTCACTAACACAATTTATTTATTTTGTTCTAAATATTACCTATTTGATCAAAATTTTTTGGTAGTTCAAGTTTTTGATGGTGCTTCAACACTCCTATAACTGAGCATCCAAACCATTAGAGCAGAGTGGTATATAAAAAGAAAGATATCCAAATGAGGGGGTTTTTTGATAGATCTAGTTCATCTTAAGCTTAAAAAAAAATTAGGTTATTGTAAATGTCCTCACTTTCTTTACAGTTTCAAGCTGGCTGTTTCTGGGTTTGAGTCAAAAGACCCACTCAAGGATGAAGTGAAACTGTGTCGTAGAAATGTGAAATGCTGATCATTACAAATGTCTGATACTATTAATTCAAGAACACAAGACACTTAGAATATATGAATATGTTTTAACTAAATGGGTAGGCATTTAAAGTAGATCTTTCACAACTTATATGTGTAAAAGAATAGAGAGCAAGATCTACAGTACATAAATTTCTTACTAAAAGCTGAAGCTGTAAACCATTGACATCACTAGAATTACATTGCTACATGCCAGCTGAGAGTCTGAAAATAAATATTTTTGTTCTTTTAACATAGTATATTAATAAAGAAACAAAACTAATGGAAATGTACAAATAGTCTTGTGTGGAAAGGAGGACATATCTTCTGTGTTTCCCAGTGCCTTTTTTATGACGTGATTCTCTTTTTAGTGAAATGAAGCTGAGTTTAACTGACTTCAGTTAAACAAATTGATAGAAGAAATGTTCATCAAGAGTTACTGAATAGAAAGACACAACCTGCTGTTCAGGATGTCCATTAGTTTCCGAGTTCAGGAGCCCAGAAGATGTCCTGGGGAGACACCGCTACAGGCTTGCCTGTGTTCTGTCCCTGTTTCCATATACCATATTCAAACAAATGTTACAGGGCCTTGTTAGAACCCTCATAAGGGGTAGAATTTCACTTTGATGTGAAAACCAGCTTTTTCTTTAAAAGCCATCATACTTATGAAAAACAAAAGAAAAAAAAATCCACAACTAGTTACCAAATTAAAAAAAAACACCAGCAAAACTTAAACCAGGAGACATCTTCCTTCATTACTTATTTATAAGACCATGGTTGCTATATACGGTTAGTGAAGTAGGAAACTAGTGAACATTTCCAGCTGTATAGTATTACTTGAACTGATCTAAAAACTCAATATGTCTGTAAATAATAATAAATTAAAGGAAAATATTTTAAAACTGCAGAAATACCTGAATTTCAATAAAATTACTATCTATTTTTAAAAATACTTTCCTATTACTTGTTCACTTTTGACACTTCATACATGCCTCAGCTTCTATGTTTCTTATACTGCTGATTAACCATCAATAAATCAAGCCATTTTTCCTTATGGTAAGGAAACATACAGCATAAACATCAAAATTGTCTATACAAATCTATGAAACTGTAGGTGGAAATAAGAAAATCAAAATGATAGACCTTATTTTTGCAATTTTAACTTTCAATCCATTAATTTATTATCCAGACATTCCACAGAAGTCAAGACAATCTTTCAAATGTGTGGAACATAAAAATCAAATATTTTAAGAAATAATTTAATACAGTAAGGACCCAGATCTGTGACATATGAGTATTATCAGTGCATGTACTACACTTTCATTTCCTTTTAGACTGGGCCAAGATCTGATTTAGAGATTGTGGACTAAAACTTCAAGAAGTCATGGCCTGTTGAAATGCAACTCATTTTACAACATCAGAAACTCTGCAGAGAACAGAGACACATACACTACAAGTTTTTTACTTTTTCCAGTGGGCTGTGGTTGTCTTTCTACATATCAACCAGGTATGCAGAAAGATACCTTAGGTGTCTTGGGGATGAGGGAGCATTATATTCTGATAGATTTGTTATCATAGAATCATAGAACAATTTGGGTTGGAAGGGACCTTTAAAGGTCATCTAGTCCAACCCTCCTGCAATGAGCAGGGACTATATTATATTGTATTATATTACATATCAATTACTGATCAAAGTATTGTTTCTTGTACACATAATAAAGAGCTACAGCAATGTGCTTGAATAAGGTTGCAAGTGATAATGTGAGACTATGTGGTGTCATGCTGAACGGGCTAGAATGCTTTGAAACAATGAAAGCACATACTGCCTTCTAAATATTTCTTCTTCTGTTTCAACATTTTACCACTATGTACAGCAACTGTTTATTCTGTCTGGTAACTTTCTATGTCAGTGTTGACACAGTGACTATTACTTGTGATTAGATCAGGGGTCACTTAACCTCAGCCAAAAAATAACTTGCAAAGGGCTGTTCTTTCGAGACCAATTGGGACAGCCTATAACATTTGTGCTTCTGTGCTTCTGTAAATCCTTTTGGAATCAGCTGAATCCAGAACCTGGGGAAATGTAACCTTGATTTAGGGAATGCTGGGGATTCCACGGGGATCCTCTAGGGGTTTCTTAGGGTATCTGGTAGGAAACACTTACTCTAGTAAATTATAAATCCCATAGCTCATTTACTCAAAGCTGTTGCTATGCCCTGCCAAAGGCATTCAAAGAACCTGCACGCCACTACGAAATCCAGCTGGATGAAGAGTGGGGTTTGGGTTCATTAGGTTTTGGGTTCATCCAAATGTGACTGTTGATATTTTTTAAAGCTTTCCCAAATTTACCTCCATCTACCCTTCAGCCTCTGCAATTACTTTCCTAAGTTTCAAATGTTTTTTCTAGTTTGACCATAGCTGAGATGACCAGTGAAACTAATAAGACAATCTGATGAAGCAGCAGTAGCAGTGCATGTAGGTTATTTAACTGGGGCATCCGGCCCTAGAAAGTATGGAAGAATTGTATGCATGCCAGCTGGAGTGGTCAGATTTCCTGCCTCCCACCTTCAAATTTAAGAGCTGAATACTGATAACAGCCACGAAAGTGTACTATTTTCTGCCTTTCAGATCATTTACTCAACACTACCACTGTGCCAAACACCTGAATATCTCCCGACAAATGCAGCTAGGATTTAGAGAACATTTATTGATTATAATTCATAGTACTCCTTTTTTCACTTTGTAAGAAAACATAATTTGTTGTGAATCCTACCAGCTCTACCTACACAGAAAAATTAAACTTGACTTTCAGGCACAGCTTACTGTCAAGTAGGAGTTTTGTTTGTTTCTTTCTTTCTCTCTTCTTAAAGAGGTGCATACATATCTCATGCCTTGCATATGTATCTCATGAAGAGGTCTGATAATCCTGTCATGATTATCCAAAATCTTCATTCTGTTTTCAGAGAAGAGTGTATTGTACAGCTTTTATATCAAGATGAGATTTGATTGATTCTTAACCAAGAGGAAAACAAGTTGACTATAAAGTTTCACTTTTTCATCACACGGTTTTCAAGGTTTGCAATTATTTTGGTTCACACCTCACAAGGATCTATGATAGGCAAAAAACTGTGGAAGCAATATCGTCATTGAATCCAACATTTGGGACTTATTGTAACTAAAACCAAGTACCGTAAAGACATAACAGTAAGAACGGTGTTTGTCTTATTCTTCCTTAGCAGGTGGTCATATCCTGAACATAGCAGGTCTGTGCTAAGTTATTTGAAAGTGATGGAGAACATAAATAATGACGGCAAGTAGATTTGGAAGGCAATTGTTGAACTCAGATCTTCCTAACAATAAATAACCATTAGGAATGGCCGTGCTATTGCTACCCGTATATTTTTTTGTTTTTCTTCTATGTGTCATCAGGATGAAAAACTGCATGACTCTAGGGTATCATATATTCAGGTAGAGTCAATTATGTCAGAGTAGTTGATGTCAAAATTTATAAGTTCATGACTTATAAAAAAGTTCACTTAGCATTGAGAAAATTCATATTGCTTGATCTAAAACCCAATTAAAAATTGTGGGAAACTGGAGTTCAAGAATATTAGGTTTCCTGAGTGTTGGCAAAAGCTGTCTTCTGGAGGGGTTTGTTTATTTGTTTGTTTGTTTGTTTTTCTTTTATTTTCTCTTCTTTTTTGATTCCTGATAATTACAAGAGCAACTAAGAAATTACTATCAAACAAAAAAAACCTTTATGTTTTTTGTAAAATATAGATTCTGATACTCTTCATGTTAAGCAACACTTCTCTTCCTAGGACTATACAAGACAAAAAATTTTTCAAGAGTAGTAAGAAACTTGTATTACACATTCCATCCATTCCATTCTACTTAAAAAATAAAGAAAATAAAAGTTTGGTGTTAAATTTTATTCTCTTTTTAAATGACAGGTATGCAAGCAAAGGAAATTCATGTTTTCTGAAGACCAAGTCTTTCACTAAATACCTAGAGAAGCTTTAGCGAATTTCTTAGTTACCATGAAAAATCCAGCTTTAAACATAAACCAGTTACAAACCCAGTATTGTGATTATTGTAATAAAACCCAAATATTTTTTGATAGTTTGTATAACTACCTACTTTTTCCAAACTGGATACCAGCACTTCATTGATTTGTATCATCCAAGTATGCGTATTTCAACATTAAATGATGCAAGACTTTAGCTCAACAGAACTGCAATAGTGATGCTTAATACTGAACACATTCTAACCATGCAAGTGATTAAAGTTTAAATGATAAATGATTAAATGTAAACAGTGTTCAGTTTTAAGCAGTATAGTTTAATGTTGTTAAAACTGTTATCATATTTAATTTCCTGAGTATCTTCCAGTCTAATTCATCACAGTATACGTGCAGTTATACTTCTGGACAACCCCAAAAGACTTGGTTTTCATGACTTGCTTCAGGGGTTTTTTTGGTAGCTGTTACTTAGACTATTCTACTCCAGAGCAAATTACTCCGGACTCTTCACAATCACTTTAGGAAGGTACTGATCTGTGATGTGATACAAAGTATCTCACAATGTAGACATGTGCTATTTTTATCAGGCAAAAACCCCTTGCATTTTAAATTTTGTTGCAATGAAACCTATAAAATGCCAGGACTGCAAAGAGACAGAACAAGAAAGAAAAGATATAAAAGTTGGAAAACAAATACTGTGGGTATTTACTTTGGAAACAATTGGAGCTTCTGATCAAATTAAACCCCAGAAACTTTAACAAAGCTCTTTTCAGCTCTGTTTCTTCTTTAACAAAATTCCATACTTACCAATTTAGTTAGTCCACTCTCTATTTGTTAGAGATGTTATTTACATTTCTATGCTATTGAACCAGCCTTCTTGCAATTCACTGAAGTTCCTTTCTGCCCTGGGTTAAAAGAACCAGAATTCTCCAAATGGTCTTAAATTACATTATTCTGTCCATTCACAAAACAAAAATGTGCTCATGGGCTTTACAACCATGTACCTGGACTACAAAAACAAAGTCTTCTCAACATTGAATGACAAGCAGAAAGGTTTCTGCTGATGGTGAGTGAGCTTTCCTACAGTTAATGCAAATGGCATAGAAAGGTGGAAATCTTGAATAACACACACATCAGAAGTTGTAGGGAGTTGCCCTTAATTCTGTCATGGAAAATAGAGCAAAATTTGATCCTTAACTGAAAAAAAAAAAACAAAACCCACAACTGAGGCAACTCTGGCATTTTTTGGATATGTAGTAAGAGGCCTAGAAGAAGTTTGACAAGTTTACTGGAGAAAATATTTTATGATAAGTGAATTTAATACAGTAAGAATAATGCCACTGGCAAAAGAAGTAATATTTTCATTCCCATTAAAAGACACAGCGCTGACTGCACTATTCAAACATTTCTTACAACCATGTCAGGTCTTGTTAAAAGGAATGCAGTATAGCTTAAATACTGTTTAGATCAACCTTAACTGGTATCCTGGAATTTAGCATTTTAAAATGTGTAGCAAAATCAGAAAAGATGTCTCTGTACTCAGCCAGTACAGTAGCCTTTCTGCTGTGTGTGGTCGTTGCCCACAAGTGCTGAGGGAGGTGGCCTATGTCATTGCAAGACCACTGTCAATAAAAGGCAACCAGAGGAGGTTCCTGAAGACTGGAAGAAACGAAAAATCAATCCTATCTTCAAGAAGGGCAAGAAGGAGGAGCCAGGGAACTACAGTCTGGTCAGCCTTACTTCAGTCTCTGAGAAGGTGATGGAGCAAATAATCCTGGAAATCATTTAAACCTGGAAACATATCAAGGACAAGAAGGTAATAGGGAATAATCATCATGGATTTGTGAAGGGACACTCAAACCTGACCAATCTGATGGCCTTCTGTAAAGAAATGACTGGCTTGGGATAATGGAAGAGCAGTGGATGCTGTTAATCTTGACCTTAGTAAGGCTTTCAGCACTATCTCTTGTAACATCTTCATAGACAAACTTATTAAATACAGACTACAAAAGTGGGCAACAAAATGGACTGAAAACTGGCTAAAATGCTGTGGTTAGTGGCATGAAGTCCAGCTGGAGGCCAGTCAGTAGTGGTGCACCAAGAGGCTAATATTGGGTCCAGTACTGCTTAAGAAAATGAGGAATGACCTGGTCAATGCAACAGAAGTGCACCCTTAGTAAGTTTGCAGACAATATAAAACCGAGAGGAGTGGTTGATAGACCATACGGTTGAGCTGCCATTCAGAAGGACCTCAAGAAGCTGCAGAAATGGACCAACAGGCACCTCATCAAGTTTTACAGCGCAAAATGCAAAGTCTTGCCCCTGGGGATGAATAATTCCATGCACCAGTACATGCTGGGGACCCACTGTAGCAGATTTGCTTCATTGTTCTGGTGGACAGGAAGTTGAACATGAGCCAGCAATATGCCCTTGTGACAAAGTACGCCAACAGCACCTGTGGCTGCATTAGGCAAAGCATTGTCAGCAGGTCAAGGCAGGTGACCCTTCCCCTCTGCTTGCCCTGGTGAGACACATCTGGAGTGCTGGGTCCCGTTCTGGCCTCCCCAGTACAACATGGACACATACTGGAGCAAGTCCAGCAAAGCGCAACAAAGATGATGAAGGGACTGGAGCATCTGGCATACAAGGAAAGGCTGAGAGAGGTGGGGTTGTTCAGCCTGGAGAAGAGAAGGCTCAGGGGCATCTGATCAATGTGTATAAAAACCTGATGGTGGGGAGTAAAGCAGGAGAAGCAGGCTCCTCTCAGTGGTGCCCAGTGAGAGGACAAGAGGCACAGGGCACAAACTGAAACACTGGGAATTAAATTTAAACATAAGAAAACACTTTTTACTGTGAGGGTGGTTGAAGACTGGAAGAGGTTACCCAGAGAGGCTGTGAAGTCTCCACCCTCAGAGATATTCAAAACCCAACAGGATGTGACCCTAAGCAACCAGACCTAGGTGACCCTGCTTTCAGCAGGTGGAGTTGGACTGGGTGATCACCAGAGGTCTCTTCCAACCTCAACTATTCTGTTATTCTGTTTCTGCCTACTCCAGTTCCTTGAGCTATTTGGTCAGTAGTTATGGGGAGATGCAGTGTCACTGGTATTCTGAATTACAGTCAGAAGTAGGAATTTATTTTTTTTTAAATTATTTTTAAAGTAAAGAATAATTCCAGAAAAGGACCAAAGGTACTTTAAAATTTATCCCAAGGATTGTGCTATTGTGTAATACTACATACCTTCAGAATTTTACAGGTTGTTGCAGAATTCTCTTCACAGCAGCTTATTGCCTGAAATAAGAAATGCAAATTGAGATGGAAAACTTGTGACTCTGTTTTAATTCAGCACTTGCAGAAGTCTATTTGGAATGCACAATTTGTTTGAATTGACCACAACTTGAAGTACTATTCCTGATATTTCTTTGATATGCAAAAAGGACTTTTTCATAGTGAAACTCCAATAAATCTTATTTTAGAAACACAGTAGATGACAGCAAATATTCCAGTCTAGATATTCGGAGAAATGAATAGAAATTATGAAAATCATTAGACCTTAACATTGTGAAAAAAGGAGCCTAATGTTATTTTAGAAGAATCTTTTTAAAACTGCGGAGATTTGGATTTTAAATCCATTGACCAAATAATGATTTTGTTCTGTTACGAGAAAAAAAATTGTTCACACTGTGATGAATCCTTTAATATTTCATTCTTCTATTTTGCCTTTACAAAAATTGTTATAATATATTCCTACATCCCCAGCTGATTTTAAAATTGTTTAATAGTTTCTTAGGAATATGTACCTGAAATCTTGCACATTCCAACAGATCAATTTTGTCAGTTTTGTATATAATCTGAAAAAAAAGTCTTTAGGGGAAGCAAAACACACTGTTCTTTTACAGGCTACATGACCACCTTTCAAACACCCCATAAGGATAAACTAATTCTCTGGATCTATTTCATTTTCCCAAACAAAGCAACGGAGAAAAGGTCTTGCTGTTCAAAGCATGAAGTTTCATGTCTAAATGGCAGCATCAAAAACCTATACTTGCTCAAAGGTAGGTGCCTTTCATGAATAAATATACCTCAGGAATGATGACATTAATCCCAGAGCAGAAGACTTGCATATGCCCTTTTGCATGGCTTAAGAATGGCACTAAAAACTTGATTTTTCCTGTGATACCGTGATTTTCTCTCATTTAAACTTGTTTTGTGTTCTAATCAGCTGTCAGTCATGATTACACCCAGTGAAATAATTTTTAAATTGTAGAAGGATAATTATCTGAATGGGATACAGTCTGAATATTACCACTGACATTTTCAAGGTTGGTGGGAGTCTGCTACACAAGTCTTGCTGTTGAAACTACTGTTGGGGCCCTGAGTGCACCTATAGCTCTGCAACCACTTCCCCCTTCCCAGCCTTTTAGCTCCCTATGTTCAAAGTCCCCTCTGCTGTATCACACTTTTGTAACCATGGACCAGACTGCTGTGGCAACAAAGAAGTTGTGAGAAAGAGCTGCAAGGAGCCTTGTCAGGAGCCTCCCTCCTTAACTGGAGAGCTGCTGTTTGAGCTCTGTCCTCTAGTCCTTGCCTGAGCAGTGCTGTAGGTGTGCCATGCCTGGCCTCCTGCCCTGCTGGGACTCACCTTCCCTGGCTGGCCTGACTTCCCAGCTTGTCACTAGGGATTTGTCTTCCTACTGGCAACTATTCTTGTCTGAGCAGCGCATAGTCTATGAAATGTATGTATATTGACCCTATTTATTATGCTTAGATTTGTAGCAATTGTCCAAGTTAAGCTAACGAAAAAATGAGGCTTCAAATGTCTCTAAGTTGCCTTTTTACTTTTTGGTTGAAATTCAGAATAAATTATTAGAATGTGGAGGATTTTAGAATGTCCTCTTTTAACAGGTTGTCAGAATAATCTTGATAATGTTTATATATTTTAAACTGACATTTTTCAGGCATTCTTTCATACTCTAAAATATTTTCCTTTAGAAACTTACTTTACCAACAACAGCCTCTTAAAAGCTCGAACACAATAATTAATTTAACCTTACTACCTGCAGCCTTTCCTCCTGAAAACATTTTTCCTCCTCTTCCCATCCATTCCCTTCCCTTGATACTGTGCTCATTGGCATAGTCTGAAAATCCCTATACAAGTGATATTTTGATTGCTGTGACTGCAGCATTCTCAGAATCTGTTTTTTTAAAGGTTCACAGCAGGTTTTGCATCCACATGCTAGATATTAAACTGTTTTTCTAGTTTTTTTCACAGGAGAACAGAAGACTAGCTTAGGCAAGGAGCCTAAGACTAGGAGCTTGAAGTTTAGTGAGATCAATCCATCACTGGTTCCCAAGGAATGAAAAAACATCTGAATCTACGAAGCTGGGAATCTGGCATAAACCCTCTATGAAATAACAAGTATTGTTCTCATGTATAACTGAAAGTTTAAGATGTTGCCCATTGTTGAGGTTCTGCATGTCTTCCTCTGTGTACACCTCTGGTACACACTGGTGTAAAAACAAATACTGGGTTTTTTAAAATAACAAAGAAAGAGTGAATAGAGACTGCAACAGACCCGTACTTTGTTTGTCTAAAGTATAAATGAACTGGTTTTAGTGACTGAATCTGCAACAGGTTTAAATATTTCAGAATAGGAATAGAAAGTAGCTCTAATGAGAATCAAGGTTATATACCAGCCACAATGAGAGAGCTGATAACCCTGGAAACCACAGCAGTCTGACCTGAAACAGCTCTGTAATCACCCTGGGTAATTACAGCTTAGGGGATGTCTTTAACATGGCCCTCCTTAGCAGGTTTTTGAGAGTCATGGCCTCTGCTTATAGAGCTGTGTGGACTGTTAGGCCACACATTGAAGAGTCTTGCAAAATTTTGGGGGGGGGGGGGGGGAAGGATATTTTTGTCTGTCTGGTGAAGCATAAATATGAAGAGGTATGAGGGGAATTGTCTCTTAATGAATGTGTGTAATTCTGACTAACAATTATTAGAACGCAGTGCTAGTATTTGGTATTGTCTCATTGCTAGTACTTACATCTAAATAGAATTTGAAGGGTTAGTTTTTATTATATTACCAAACAGAAAAGCTGCACACAGAGATCTTCTTCAAAGCAGTTTGACTTAATCATCAGTAAAGCTATAATTACACTGGCTCATATAAGCCCTACATAGTTAGACTATTAGCTTCTAAACCTATTTTGGCTTGTTTTATTTTGTTTAAAAAAAAAACTTGAGAAAAGGAAAACATTTTTTTTCCCTACTCAATGGAAAAGAAAAAAACATTCTAAGTCTCAATATACTTCATGCTCATCTCAAGGGAAATGCTTAAACATCAAAAGGGAAAAGTATTATTTCATTTATTCTACAAAACCTCAGCCTGAAAGTCTTGTAGGGAAGACCTGTGGCACATTGTGTGTCATAGATAACAATCCATTTTAATTAGATAGATCTCAATTCTTATTTACAGAACTCGATGGTAAAGTGGCTATTGATGGCAGTAATGAAAAATTGTGCCCTAAATTGTTTGCAATTAAAGTATTTTTAATGGAAATTATGAGCATGATCCTGATTTTTCATGTAGCTCTTGTAAAAATAATTTTTATCTGTAGGATCATAGTTCTGTGTGTGTGTGTGTGTGTGTGTGTGTGTGTATGAGCATGATCTGAACTAACCACTGAACTGAGGTCAGTACTGTCACCTATCCTAGATGATTCAAAGTTGTTCAGCTGTGTTGCTGACTTTAGGACTTTTGTACTTTCTATAGTTGGAAATTTGCAAGCAATCTGTTTAAAGACATGACATCACAAGATCACTATCACTTGCGAACATCAGCAACACCAAGTGTCCTGGTTTCGTCTGGGACAGAGTTAATTTTCTTCTTAGTAGCTGGTACAGTGCTGTGTTTTGGATTTAGTGTGAGAATAATGTTGATAACACTCTGATGTTTTAGCTGTTGCTAAGTAGCGCTTATCTTAAGCAAGGACTTCTCAGTTTCCCATGCTCTGCCAGCAAGCAGGTGTGCAAGAAGCTGGGAGGGAACATAGCCGGGACAGCTGACCTGAACTAGCCAAAGGGATATTCCATACCATAGAACATCATGCCCAGTATATAAACAGGGGGGAGCTGGCCAGGAGGAGCAGATTGCTGCTCGGGCATCCGTTAGCAGGTGGTGAGCAATTGTATTGTGCATCACTTGTCTTTTCTTGGGTGTTAGTTCTTTTTTTTTTGTTATATTCCTCTTCATTACAATTATTATATTATTAGTAGTAGTAGTAGTAGTTAGTAGTGTATTTTATTTTACTTTAGTTCTTAAACTGTTCTTATCTCAACCCACGAGTTTTACTTTTTTTCCTCCTTCCCACCCCACTGGGAGGGGGAGGGGGAAGCAGCTGCGTGGTGCTTAGTTGACGGCTGGGGTTAAACCACGACACCAAGCAAGATTTCTTTTGAAGGTTAACCACAAATTGTTATGAAAATACTGTTTTCTCCTTGATGTCATGTTAAAGGCTCCTTTGTTAAAAAGTACAGACCTAGTCTCAGCTGAACCATGGCTGTGATCTGAGACCTGTTTTTGTCCAAGTGAGTTTATCAAGTCAAGGAAGTTATTTACTCAAAGTCTGCTAGAAAACCCAGAAACAACAACAAAACTTTTTACCCCTAAATACAAAAATTGGTCTGATAAGTGAGCCATATACTAGACAGCTTCCTGACCATCTGTCTATGAGGATCTCAGATCTAAAGAAAGACTTTAGAGGAACAGCAGTAGTATCTTGTTTCTGTGGTGGAAAAGGCTCATGATATAAGTAAGACAACTACATGTGACCTTTTCTAATTGAATTAATTTTAATGTATCCTCCAAAAAAAAAAAAATTATACAATAATTTGAAATTGCAGAAAGTAAATTTGCACCACTATTTGCAGAATAATACAGATAGCATTTCAGTTTTATAAGGTTTTAATTTTTCAGTCATACTTGTTAAAAAAAAGAGCATAATACAGTGTACTAATATTGCGGCAAATATACCAGTTTACCTTACATATTATGCAAATCAATGAAGCTCACAACTGAGCTAAAGGAAGATCTAGAAAAACATTTCAGTCTTCATGGTCATTTTGATTCCTGTTTCTTTCCATTGAGAATTCCTCCTGTAATTATTATGTTCTCTTAATTTTACCGGAAACTAAAATAACGTATACATACCAGATCATATTATTTCTGTCTTTTCCCCTGTGCTTCTAGCTCTACTGCATTTCACAGGGAGAAAGACTGAGAGGTGTTATTAAAAGACACTCCAGCATGAGTGTTCCAGGTAATCTGTGAAACATTTGTTTGTCTGTTTTTATTTAATAATGATCCTATTTCTTTGTGCATTTCAATTACCACAGCTTCTTAGTCAGTCTTTTCTAAACAGCAGATAACTACAAACTAGTATAATTCCATTAAAATCAGTAGAGCTACTCCTAATTTACATTTCTTGAGATCAAATTTAATTGCCATTGATGTTTAGAGTAACACCTTGCATTTGTATATTGCTCTTTACTTGCAGATCTCAAACTGCTTACAAATGAGATAATTATCTTCATAATCCCTGTTTTGCAGAGAAAGTAATTGAAACACAAGAGATGAAGTGACTTGTTCAGCATCTTTTAAGTCTTGTACATGTATTCTTTAGACTGCATTGCCTAATTATAACCTTTTCACCAGCACATTGGGCCCCTGATAAATCAAGCACCACATTTAATATATCATCTTTCACCAGATATTTCAAAATCCTTTCACGTCCATGCCATGGATTGTTTGGGGTTTTTTTTTGGGGGGGGGTGTGTTTTATTATATTATTATTATAACCATTAATAATATTAATAAGAATAATTTATTATATCTTTGCTATTTTAATATATTATTTTATTTTTAATACCATATTGAGAATGCTTTCCTCTATTGAGTTTAATTAGTTAAAGCCAAAATAAAGGAGTAGATAATCTCTATAAATTTAATTTTTAAAAATTCAGTTATGAATGCACCAACTAAAACTGAAAATGAAGCTCAGTTGAGTTAATGGTGACATTTAATCTTTTTCTTCAGAGATTTGGATTGTGAAATTGTCATTATTGATAGTATTTTCTTTTAAGATATCTAACTGTATTATTTTTTATAAATTCTGTGGAGTTTGAAAGACAACTAAAGTCTTGAAAGTTCAGTGAAAGATGAGGTATCATTTCTGGTTCTTCTCTTACCAATGTTTCCAAGTCTTTATTCATCCAAATGCATACACACAGAGTACCAAATCCAGAAATAAAGGCATGTTAGGGTGTGTTAATCACACCAGGGGTTCTCTACAGCTGAAGAAATATCCACATTATAATCTACTCACTTCCAACAGGAATGTAAGCATTGGTTTCACAGTAAATATACTGCCCTTGAAGAAAACTTTGTACGTGGTCCCAAAGATCAAATTTCTGCATTACAGTCTCTGTCTTGTATTTGAACTAACTCCAGAAATTTCATGAATCTGATCTCACTAGAAAGTCAAGAGAGGTGACTTGCAATTGCAGTCCTTCCACCTGCTCTAGTTTATCTTTTCAGGCAAGCTAATGGCAGGTAATTCCCTCACCTGAACTGCTCAGAGGGCTTTAATAATTTCTTTAATTTAATTGGAGCACATGCTACCACAGAAGCATCAGATTGTTCCAATAAGAAGGTTGTCCTTAACATGCCAGAAAAATGCAAAAATTGCAGAGAGAGGATCTGTTCTCTCCCCATTCCTCTTACTTCCTTGCTCTGATACTGGCTTGTCAATCTCTCCAGCAGAATTCCCAGGCAATCCAGGTTTGTTGAGTAACTTACTTGTGTTTGAGACCACACTACCATGAGCCAGCTGCAACTCACCTTGCATCATCATGATTTTGCTCTTTACACACGATTTTGAGAAGGCACCATTGGTGCCTGAAATCTACTTGAACAAGGACTAAGAGAAAAGTAACATGGAGCATACAAATGATTCCCTAGAAAGAAATCTCAGTAGGTCATCTAATCAACGTTTTGCCTAGGGTAAGAATACTTTGGTTTTTTCCTACAATTGCTTGTAGATATCACTAACAAATCCCAGAAATGTAGTGTGTTGCCAGCTTGAAGTAGAAGGATTTGACTGCTCTAATGAGTCTGATAGGTTCATTTTATCATTGCACTTACAGGTATTTTACTCAAATTGCTGCTATAAAGAAGGTGCTATACAAACAGAAATTGTTTTTCTCCCACTCAAGAAAGCAATAACACACTTCAGCAGGCAAATTGAAACATGAATATAAAGATCTCATGGTTGACTGAAAAGATCTGAACTTTGATCTCTTGGGTTGTATACGTAGATATATATTTTCCTTGTAAAATATTACTGTTTTTTTCATACATACTATCTCTAAATTTTTAATCATAATACAGCATCAGTAGGTAAACAATATCATCTTCTTGACTTGGCTATTAATTGAATAGACATGTTTCACAAATTTGGTCATTTACTCAACATAATTTTTGGTTCCTGTATTTCCTGAGCAACCTTTTATGAGAGACACATAATTTGAAAGTATTGGGAAGTTGAAATATTTCTCATAGTTTGTCAAAAGGACTTAAACATTGATACATAATTCCCAACAAATGACAGTGGTAATTATGTACCCTGGAACTTTCAATTTTGAGCTGATTGTAAATCAAAGGGTCTGAGTGTCAGGGTCCTGAGTACCTTAATGGCCCTCACCATCCTCACATGGGGCTTCCCCCTTCCTTTCATGGGCCCAGGGGCTCCATTTAAGGTCAGCTGGGGGCCTTTAGTCCTGGCTTGGGTTATGTTGTAGTTGTGCTGGTCTGTAGTTCTTGTTTCTGAATGGACCTGGAGTCCATCTGGACAGAAGTCCTGTCTCCTTTTACCTCTGCTTACACCTTTCTCCTTGTATGAAATGGACTTTGGACCTGGTTTGTTCCTTTGCCTTGTCTGGTGCTGTTGATGTACACCTTTGCCAGCCCCTAGTTCTGCCTGCTGTTGTCAGTCCCTATGGGACTGCATCTGCCTATGAGGGCATGGTCTGCGCTGCGGTCCCCCTCAGCTCCTGGCTTGTTCCCCTCACAGGGCAGTTTGGCTGCTCCCTGACACTCAGACACAAGTGACTTATTCACGCTGTACAGTCACAGTCCATATCCCTGTGTCGTGGTTTAACCCCAGCCGGCAACTAAGCACCACGCAGCCGCTTGCTCACTGCCCCCCCACCCCTGGGATGGGGGAGAGAATCAGGAAAAAAAAACCCTCGTGAGTTGAGATAAAGACAGCTTAATAGGACAGAAAGGAATGAAAAACAATGATAATGATGATAATAATTATATGACAATAGTAATACTAAAAGAATTAAACTATACAAAGCAAGTGGTGCACAATGCAATTGCTCACCACTCGTTGACCAGTGCCCAGTTAGTTCCTGAGCTGCGGTCTGCCCCTCCCCGCCAACTCCCCCAGTTTATATACTGGGCATGATGTCATATGGTATGGAATAGCTCTTTGGCCAGTTTGGGTCAGCTGTCCCAGCGGTGTCCCCTCCCAGCTTCTTGTGCCCCTCCAGCCTTCTTGCTGGCTGGCCATGAGAAGCTGAAAAATCCTTGACTTAGTATAAACACTACTTAGCAACAACTAAAAACATCAGAGTGTTATCAACATTATTTTCCTACTAAATCCAAAACACAGCACTATACCAGCTACTAGGAAGAAAATTAACTCTGTCCTAGCTGAAACCAGGACACCCTGTCTGAATTACACTGTTGATTAATTTAATATGTCAATGTGAAATAAGAACATTTTTCACATGGGTCAATCAATTGATCTGATTGCCGTTCATGCTAATGTTGGAAGGTCAATGGCATGGCTTACTCTCTTGTAAATAAATTGTAGAATTCTTCCTTTGAGTAATTTATTAGCCTAGTAGCATTTCTTCTGTTTCAAGAGTCCCCTGAAGCCATGGCTATCTGGTTCAGTATAACATTATCATCCTAAAATTAACTTCTGAGATCACACTGGAATCAAAAGTTAAATGTATCATGCAGGAAGGTTTTGTGTACTTACATTTTCTCTTCATCATACCAAGGAAAGCAGTAAGATACTTTTCCATCTGTTCTGTGTTAAAAAGCAGAATTTGCATGGGATGTGTACTGAAGAAATAATAAGACCTTGTGAGACCTATGAGATCTGCAAGTATTCATCCGTTTTTAGTATAATCTTGATTAGATTTGCCATCCAGTTAACTCACAACATGGAGAGGTTGCATGCAGCGCTTCTGCCATTCATGCAGTATGCTGTGTACCTTTTTCCACTTTCTCCTAGTCCATCAAAATGCACTGGTGAGATGCCTTCCCATTGCCCACTTCTCGGTACAGTATATATCTCACAATAGCGAACTTATTGAAGAAAATGAGATACCTCTTTTAATTCTTCAAAAGACAGAGAATGGTAATAGTTTCAGGAAATGAAAACCTTGTTTTGAATGGAGAGAATATTTCTTTTAATGAAAACTCCTATATTAATTTGGGAGGATGGTAGTAGAAATGGACTTTCATAAGTATTTTTTTTTTTTTTCCCCTTGCTTTGATTGGTGGAATCACCATTGCGTCTGAAAGTGAGAATAACAGTTTCTTGCCATTTACAGAGGAGCTATCTGCCTCCTCACAGAAAGTTTTCTTCAGACTGGTTATAAAGAGACAAATGGGCTTGTGGGACACTTTGTCCCACAGGAGTTGTCAAACTTGAGATATGGAAGACAGCTTGGAAGGTGACTTCTAGAGTCTGAGAAATCATAGGTGTCACGGTTAAGAGCTTTCTTTGAAAGTAACCAGTCTTTCTGGACTAGGTCATCTAAAGAATAGAGGATAGACATTGGAACCACTTCACACAATATTACAACTAGTGGCTGTTACCGTCTGTTTCCCACTTTTCCTCCCTGTGATTTGTGCAAGAATGATGCCACAGTTTTCAAGCTACAGGCGTCTGAAGGGTTGTGTTACTACTGCTTTGGTCCCCTTGTCCTTCCTATTCACTTGATGAGGAGCTGTCAGCAGCCTGGAGTCCCTGTTCTCTTCTTTCTCTGTGGTGTTTGGTTCCTTTTGTTATGTGAAAGGTGGCAATTCCTTGCACAGGAAACAGATGTACTTCATGAGACGTGATTTATCTTAGTCACCTTTAATGCAATAAGTCTCTTCTGAAAGCAAGTTGATCATCCTGTTCACTCTTCACTAAATTCCCTTTCACATCTTCTTCTGTTAGTTGGAAGGGACATTGTGTGATGAACTACCTCTTTGTGAGCTGTCTGAAAAGTTTTTGCAGACTAAGTGTGGGAGAAGTCACCGATCTACATACTCCAGTACTTTAAATCGAAATCTGTTGTTGCAAGATTACTAAATTGAAATACAATTTTACATAGATTTACACAGAGTTAAAATATAGTTCTATGAAAAAAAAGGGAAAAAAAAAGGTTAAAAGTATGCCTTCAGTAGTAACCTCTGAAATAATGTATTAGCTTGAAGTTGCATTTTTTTAATGCTTTCTTTGATGTCTTATAATGGAACTGCTAAATTAACCCCTGGCTCCGAAAATAATAATTATTCTATTCACTCAGTGAAGATACCTGACAGATATTAGCTGGTGCAGCAAAAGATGAAGAAAAGTCACTAATATAAGGAAATGATGACATTTCTTCTGTTCCATTGATTCCTGGCAATAATGCACCGCTACTATGAACCTTAAATCAGAGTGGAAAGCAGAACATTACTCACTATATTGGTGGTATATTATTATTTTAAAAGTATTTCATTTCTGCACTGAGAAGAAAACACTTGACATTGCTCTCTATAGCAGAAATTTTATGCAGAGTACCTCAGGTTCAAGGCCCGAAGTTTCTCACTTTTCTAGCCCAGATTCAGTGCAGTTTCTGCTGTCTTTTAATTATATGCTTCAAAACCCTCTGTCCCTGACTGTGGAATCCAGGAATTAGAAGCTGCTGGAACTTTTCCTATGCCAAATAATTAGTATGATACTAAACAGTTATCTTCTGCTTATATCATACTTGAAACAGGTTTATCAATTAGTTTCATGGATACTCATGAAAGGGGAAAAAAATTAGCAGTCCAGACTCTCTAGTGTATTGTTAAACCACGACATGTATTCCAGATTCTTTAGGAATATGTACTGATCAGTCTCCAAAACAATACTTAACTTGCTGTTCCATCCATAGTCCCAACCACATTATCCCTAGCCTAATCCTGCTACGATTTTGGGCTTTAGCCTAGCATAAGGTCTTTAACCCCTTCAGACACTTGCTTTACAATGACTCCCATATTTGCCTGGCAGTCCCAGCCTGAACGGCTGAATTTCAGTACTTGTCTCCCTTTTCAGCCAATCGTATGTCTTCCTACTAGTCACCTAATTTGTGTTTTCCTTCCAAATTATGCATTCCAAATTCTTCTCTTTTTTTGATAGGTTTCCTCTGTATTTCTAAGACCAAACAGCAGCAGCAACAGGACTGAGATAATTTCTCATTCCTTCTATTATATTTTGTATCCAGAACAACAATAGACACAAAAATTGAAGAGAAAATAACCTAAGCTGGAGGGCAGATAATTTTTTTTGTCAAATGAATTGTCAGGTACTTTAGGGACCAGGCAGGTCTCTACTTAACATCTGCAAGTTCAGATTTTGCAAAGGCATAGAACTTAGCCAGGTTCTTGCAGATTTTCGTGAAATGGCAAATGTCAGTCACAGGGTAAATCACTGAATAAGTTAAGACTCTGATCTAAGGCAGTGAGGTGAGATAAGATTTCACAGAGAAACAAAGAATTGGTTATTTTCAATGAGAACCAAGCAATACATTGCCCTGATTTCTCATTCTTGCAAGCAACTAATTCACTGAAGCTGACATTAAGAAGAAAAATTCACCAAAGGGGCAACAAACACTCTGAGTGAAGTGGAAGTCTAAACCAGACATTGCTCTCAGAGCATTTCAGCCAAAGATATTGTATTTTATCAAGATAAAACCAACTAAAATAAACTTTTGCTGAGAACTGTCCCTTTACTCTGTATACAATCTCTTAATAGAATACTATAAATCTGTGCAATAAGTTTTGCAAGTGCTGTATTTTAATTACTATCAGACTTTGCTGTAAATATGAGTCAAAATATTTCACGTCTTTAACAAAGGGACAAGACATGTTTCTGTGGCAATCTGAATGGAATAAAAAGAAGAATGTGTGAAGTGAGAGCAAATTAAAAAGCACCAATAAAACTTAAACATAAAGATCCAAGAGAAATTTTGAATATAGAAGCTTCCTGTACGATAACCAAATTCCTTTTGAAATGTCACAGGGAAGTACATGACTGTGTAATGATCTCAGATGGCTTCTGTTTTACATTCAGAGCACAGTCCTGTTCAGCTCACATATACTGAGCCATTTTGAATAGCAATTTGAAAAGTATTTAAGCAAGTCTAATACTTAGAATAAGAAGGTTAAAGAAGCCTGACTTTGAGTACTTTCTTCATGCAAATTATTTTATTTTAATAATAATGGGACAGTTAGTTTTATTTAAAGTGTTCTGTGGCTTACTCAAGCACATAATTAAGTAAAAGGTACCTGAAAGCAGACACCTAGAGACCAGAAAGATGCAAGCAGAGCAGTCTATATGGGACTTCTTTTTTTGAGAACAAGATACTTAACTCCTCTGTAGTAAAATAATCTATTTTTGTACTCCCATGTGTTTTGAATGATGTAATTTCTAGTATTTCAGGTCTGTATTTTGCTTTCTTTTTGTGCCTTATAGAAACTGTATGGTATTTACAGAGCAAAAGCTTTGTGTCTCAGTGTAAAAAGTTTGAGGAGAGGAAGAAATCTTTTTTCTTATTAAAAAAAAAAAAGACAGAATAGAGAACAGAGCAGCTAGATGGTGATGACAGCAAGAAGTAAACCAACCCTGATTTGTGAATAAAGTTAGATACATGATGAATTTAATTAACAAACTTTGTCTAGTTTAATGACAAAATGGGTGAGATCATTTAGGAATAACTATGAAGTTGCACACTAAAGGAAGTAACCACGACAAGAAAATGAAGAATTTTCTGAAATAACAGAATCACGACAATTTAGCAAGGGTGTGAGCTGTTGAAAAAAATAATAAAGAAAAGGCATGGATTAGCCATGTATGCTAGTGTCATTAACACTATTTCTGATATGAGAAAAGCACTACAGTAGAATTCATTTGGGTCAAAACCAGTTTAGGAAAATAAGATGATATAAACTGGTATAATGCTGGAGATTTCACAATAAACTCAAAGGGATAGTTTAGATATAGTCAGATTTGTAGCTGTTAGCAAAAAAAAAAAAAGTGTTAGAGAGGTAAATACTACTGAAACTATGTTATAATGACAGTCCTGGCATTTTTAGCTACCAACCAGAAACCAAATGATAGTAATAACTGTATTCCAGATATTACTGAATGAGATAATTCCATGACCATTGTGGCTAACTTAAAAGGGGGTTTTAACTTATTTTAGGAAGTATTGACAATTTTAGATGAGGTGGTTGCAGACTTTATGGAAGAGCTAGTCACAGAAAAATTTTGGACTGACTAGTCATTGGCTGATTATGTTCAAATGGAGTCTCTAAAGCTTGGAGCTCAAAAACCAAAAAACATTTGTCAAGGAAGAGAGTTCATTAATCAGTTCAATAGACTGAGGAGGTCAGGATTCAAATGTTGAGGCTTTCTGGACTTCTTTTTCTATAAAATCAAAGGTATTATACCTATCTGTACCTGAAGCAATCATAACAAACTTGATTGGAGTGCTACATCTCCAGCTGAATGAACAAACATCACAAAAAGGATATTAAGAGTTAGCAAAGATTCTACAAATATGATAAAAAAGAGATATCTCTCAAATGACACTAGACACTTGAATATTGTAATGATATCCTTCTCTACCCAGTTGTAACTGCACTACAGCTATACTTCCTATTTCCACTTTCCTTTTAAATCTGGATAACTGAGGAATCTTTTGTTATTGTGTATATGCCCTAGTGCTAATAAAAAGATATAAATCTGTGATAAATCTTGCTGCTAATGTTTAGAAAGCATGTGCCTGTTCTCCTGACAGAGCTGTTTGCAGAAGAGGGCTACAAGAACAATTAAGAGAATGATGAGACAATCTTATGAGAGAAGTCGGAAGGAGCTTGCGATGCTCGGTCTGCAGAGGGGGTTGGCTGCTGCCTTTATCACCCAATGAACAAAGAGGGAGCTGGGGAGAAAATAAGCACTAGAGAGAGACAATTTCATTACAAAATGTGAAGATAAGGAAGAGTGGAGGTGGATGGGTAGGTTAAGTTAATAATAAGCATATAACTTTTAATGAAATATATAGGCTTAAGGCTGTTAAAATCAAGCCTAATTCTGTTCCAGTTTTCAATGTAGGTAGAATGTAGCTTTCATTCGAGACACTTTCTCACAAGCATAAATAGACAGAAATTTTCCTTAAGAAAATTAAACCTACTTCATTTTTAGTGATTTTAGTTCTTCTCTGATTAGAATACAGAGACCGAAACTTTGTCTAGGCCTTCTTTAAGTACCCCTTAAAACATCAATAATTTTGTGGTTCAAAATACTGGTTTTGTTTTGCTTAATATTTCAAGCCTTCTTCTGTCCTTCTGCTACCATTAATATTCACACTTCTAAGAATGGAAGTAAGAATAGAACTATCAAATTTAAAACAGATGATGTCAGCAGAAGCTATCTTGTAGATAAGTTTAGGTTCCCATGGGGAAATGTTAACTGCAGTGAAATCACTGGCCAAAACCAGAGAAATCTCTTGCATTTTCCCATACTGTCTATTGCACTTAAATGATAAATTCCTCATGGCAATGGCCTTTTTTTTTTATATTAAATGTATACAAAGTTACTCTTTCATCAGTAGTAACAGTGTGTGAAAGAAGTAAATATAATAATACACTCAGGGGTTTAGTTAATAAAATGGTCACACTCCAGAGCACTTAAGCTAGAATTTACAAAGTTAAACAGTTCAGTGATTTTATTTAATCCCCATGACACTAATGCAGAGGTCAAAGGGACTGTTATTTTCAGTGAACAGCCATGTTAGTAGAAAAGCAGGCTAGAGAAGTGCCCAGTAAGAAAAGTAACAATAAGGAAAAAAAAAACCCTCTAGAGCCAGAAAAATACTACAGTAAAAAAAGGAAATTAATTTTGAGAGGAAAGGAACAGAAGGAAAAGAGATGGTTCCAATACCTAAGAGGAAATATTCAATGGCAGTCATTCTTACAGTCCAGTCCCTACAGATAAGTGTTTACGTGTACAAGAACATAACCTTGGAGAGCAGGATGGGCGTCCTCCACAAGAGCTTCTCCACCAGCGTGGCTCCTGTGCCACACTGACATCCCTTGGCACAAAGCCTGTGGGAGAACCACAGTGAAAACAGGGCAGCATTATCCAATGCAAATTGATTAGACTTGGCAGGCCACTTTACTGTACTGTTCGGTATACACTGCACATGTTTATAGATAAACATATGCCATAAAACAGTGCCAAATCAGTTGCCTGCAGGTAAACCGTAATTTGTATGCTGATGTAGTAGAGGAACTGTAGAAGGAAAAGCAGCCAAAGCCATAACCCCTTCTTTACCCTATTTACATGCAGTGAGCACAGTATTCAGTCGCATCTCTCTGAATTACCTTAGACCACCTGTACTCCCAGGTAAATTATACCATCAAATAACCTGAAAAAAATCAAAACTGAAGCTTAAGGATGGTGGAATAGAGGAAGAAAATACATAGAATCAGTAATACAGAACTGAGAAGAAATAGTAAATTGAAGATGTGAGGTAAATTTTTCCTCATACCACCAGTAGTAACTGTAATATAACCACTAGTAATACTGAGTCGAATTATATTTAACAGATATCCTGTGGATAGTATTCCTGGAAACATTACAACAATGTATTAATGACCTAACTGTGGAAAATGTTAAAAGATGCTTAGAATCTAAACTTATTTGTCTTTTGAAGCATTATTTTTTAGATGAATAGTTGTTGTCCTGCAGCAAGATTTGTTTCTTGCCTCAAATCACGATACGAGATATATGATCTACAAATTAGAGCTGCGTTGTGGAGTCTTACTCAGGTAACCTGATCCACCTCAGAAATTTTCCTCACCCTGAAGACTGAAGTACACCCAAGTCTGTAGAGCTATTTTAGCTGAAATCTAATTTGCAGCCTTGTAAATAATGAGAAAGACAGAAGTGAAGTGTGTGGCTTGGTTTATCTCTTTGTAATCAATAAAAATGTGAGGACGCAAGCAGTTTCTGAAGAGCTTATCCAGTCTTCTGTCCAAGGCCATTTTCAGTTGGAGGGCATGGGGAAGAGCCATGGGGTATTGCATCAGAAATTCCAAATTCATTCAAGTTTAGAGGTTGTTGGTTTTGGTTGGTTGTGGTGGGGTTTTTTTGGTTTTGGTTTGGGTTCTGCTTGTTTGGCTGGTTTTTTTTAGTACAATTGAATTCTGGCAAACCAAATGCTTTGGGTGTGGGGGAAAACACTATCCTACAATAGCTGAGGAAGTTCCTGCAGTACAAACAGTTGGAGGCAAAGGAAAGTGTCATACCTGTTTCCTTGGACATCCCTGGGCGTTCAAGTTATCCATAAAGCTTTTCTTCTATGTATCTCCAAAAGTGTCTTTAATTACATGGTCTATTTTCCACCTAAAATGGAACAAAATCTATTGGAACTACCTATAAAGAATTTACTTAACATTACATTATACTGAAATCTCTATAGTGATCCCTACATCCCCTTAAAAACTCCAGATAAGCTGTGCTAACCCCTTTCTTTAAAAAAAAAGTTGCCACAGACAGAGGAGATGTTACTGATGTCACCTCTTTATGTAATATTACAGTCTTTTAATCTAGAAAATGAATCAGGCAGGTTTATTGATCTCTGCTTGAGAGGCAGACAGCTCACATTTACAGACCTGCAAAGGGTTAACTATTCACCCTTTCAGACTCTGAGCACTTCAAGATAGCAGTATACTTTTGTAATAGACTAGCATATAAATTGTTGGTTGAGACAAAATTTCAGGAATGTCCCTGTGCTTTGCTTTCCTATTTGGCAAAACTGCAATCAGAATACTGCTTTTTCTTTTTCTCCTTTTTTTCCATTTCTGTTTGCACCTCCATCATTTCCCCTCCATGCTTGTACTCGGAGATTTTGGTTTCCACAGGAGCCTAAACACTAGATGTTGTAACAGTCACTGTCAGTTGGTTTGTGTTTTTATTATTATTTTATTTTCACTCTCTTTTTGTGGTTATTTATCAGAAAATCACAGTAAATTCACACAACTCGAATGGGGTCTTCAAAAAGTTTGGGTGAAAGCAGATATGCCCAAGAGAGAATGTCTTTAACATTTACATTTATCTTTCAATTATAATTCCCAACATCTAGTTACAAAATTTTGGCACCAAAAAAAAGTATCTGTTTGTTTACATTGCTTGCTTTTTGAACAATTTCTTTAGAGCAGTAATGACTAACCAAAACAAAGCCTCATAGAGGAGGTAAGGTAAGAACCTTACCTGGATAGCAAACAACTGCTTTCATCGTTGCACTGTAATACTACTTAGCTGTGTTAGAGCTTCACAGAATACACTTACTGGCACTTTGGGGGATACAGTATTCTGACATGTGTTTGAAGTCACTGTGTTTTTATTGTGAATAGAAATATCCTGTACTTTCCAAAGCTTTATAGAAAATGAACCCCTCCTCCTTCTAAAACACTGAATGTGGTAGCCACTGACAAAACTGTGGGAGGAGGTTGTTAAAACCAGATGTCTGCTGGTGCAAACAGACCGACACTCTCCAGAGTTGTGACAAGGAATAAAGCTGAGCTCTTTGTTACAAGACAAAAGAGGAAAGCATTTTTAAACATCTGAATTTGACTATCAGCTTGTTTTTCTAATATTTGCTATGCACTTTTATTGCAGAGGGAGCAATAAACCACAAGACTGCTAACGAAAGTATGACTTGATAGGATGAACTTTAACAATTCCAAAAGAATCTGAAAGGACCCTGTGTAAATATACACACACACAAGTAAAATCAAGGGCTGTTCTCAGAGTGTATTTCTCTTAAGTGCCATACTCTGAGGAATAGGTGGCATCCACGTATATTTTTGGTTTTATATCTTTTTCTTTCTTATCAGAGAGAAAAATACTCTGTAACAATGTTGATTTTTATCCTTAAAAAGATGTTCAGACAATGGAAATTTAGGTTTTAAATAATTTATCAACTTCTCTTTCTGCAGAAATATTCAGAATTACAGTTTATCCAAGTGGAATTAAAGCAATATCAAATAATGAAAATTTTTTACAGAATGGAAATTTTGATTTCCCAGAACTACTGCTATGAAAAATTGCACACTTTTTTTTCCAGGTCATCACACCTTAAGGCAAAAGAAAGGAGAAAAGCTGGGGTTAGTTTTTAATTATGACTTTTAATTAAGACTTTTTAATTTTATGACCACAGAAAAATGTATTTTTATTTATATATTTTAATTATATTTTATATATTTTTATTTATATTTTATTTATGGGGTTTTTTTAATATAAAATTAATGCCCAAGTTAGTTTCTTATGGAGATAGGGTTGCCTTAGAATACAAGATTAGTATATATTGAGTGAATGTTAGAAAAAGCCTAGCTACAGCTGGCTTTTTAAAAACATAAATATTGTTATTAATAATTTGAAAGCTGGATAATTTTAGACTACTCAGGCAAGAATATTTCCATCAGTTTGATGTATGAGAGCAAAGAGAAACACATTCATCTTACTGCTCCTTGTCACAAATTTTGAATTAAAAAAGCTAAACAATTAATGGCAAACACATTAATTTTGTTTCTTTAAGCTCCAATTTTAAAATAAATGGTTTCGTATAAAGATTCAGACTGTTGTTGAAGTTCCCAAGAACTGTAATATAACCATAATCAATGTTTAGGATTTGACTTATGTTTATAAACATATTTTTTACATGTAGTCTAGAAAATTTTCATGTGTTCTTAAATGCAAAGTAAAGTTTCAAACCAGTACACACTTTCACAACTTGTATTGGGTTTGCGTGGCAAGATTTCGGTAGCAGGGGGCTACAGGGGTGGCTTCTGTGAGAAACTACTAGAAACTTCCCCTATGTCTGATAGAGCCAATGCCAGCCGGCTCCAAGACAGACCCACTGTTGGCCAGGGCTGAGCCCATCAGCACGAGAGAGGAGCAATTGCAGCCAGAGAGAGGAGTGAGAATATGTGAGAGAAACAACTCTGTAGACACCAAGGTCAGTGAAGAAGGAGGGGGAGGAGGAGGTGCTCCAGGGCTGGAGCAGAGATGTCCCTGCAGCCCATGGTGAAGACCATGGTGAGGCAGGCTGTCCCCCTGCAGCCCATGGACGTCCATGGTGGAGCAGATATCCACCTGCAGCCCACGGAGGACCCCACGCTGGAGCAGGTGGATGCACCCGAAGGATGCTGTGACCCTGTGGGAAGCCTGCACTGGAGTAGGCTCCTGGCAGGACCTGTGGACCCGTGGAGAGAAGAGCCCATGTTGGAGCAGGTTTGCTGGCAGGACTTGTGACCCCGTGGGGGACCCACGCTGGAGCAGTCTGTTCCTGAAGGACTGCACCCCATGGAAAGGACCCACACTGGAGAAGCTCGTGAAGAACTGTAGCCTGTGGGAAGGACTCACATTGGAGTTCGTGGAGGACTGTCTCCTGTGGGAGGGACCCCACACTGGAGCAGGGGAAGTGTGAGGCGTTCTCCCCCAGAGGAGGAAGGAGCGGCAGAAACAATGTGTGATGAACTGACCGCAACCCCCATTGCCCGTCCCTCTGTGCCACTGTGGGGGACGAAGTAGAGAATTCAGGTAAAGTTAAGCCCGGGAAGAAGGGAGGGATGGGCGGAAGGTGTTTTTAAGATTGGTTTTATTTCCCATTATCCTACTCTGATTTTACTAGTAATTAATTAAATTAATTTTTTCCCCAATTCGAGTCTATTTTGCCCGTGATGGTAATTGGTGAATGATGTCTCCCTGTTCTTATGTTGACCCATGAGCCTTTCATTATATTTTCTCTCCCCGTCCAGTTGAGGAGGGGGAGTGATAGAGCGGCTTTGGTGGGCACCTGGCATCCGGCCAGGGTCAACCCACCACACACCTGAATACTACTACTAGATATACTATTCGTACTAAACTTTGTGCTTCATTGTAGCTAGAGCATATTAAATACTAAAACAATATATATATATTTTTTTTTTACATTTGCTCTTTAATCTGAAGGAAATTTTCCACACTGAAAAATATGAGGAACAACTTCAAATAAACACCGTCGAAATAAGAAAATCAAGGTACAAGGATGAAGTGAAAGGACAACAAAAAGCCCAGGCAAAAGTAAAGTACCAGTTGAAGGAAAGGGTTTTTTCTTTTTCCTTAAAAAAAAAACCAACACCACCCCCAACCAAAAACCTAAACAAACCAAAACAAAATAACCCAAAACAAGACAGACACAGTTGGAAAATTACATGCATTTTGTAGCTTAAAGTAACTAGTTCTATTCAAAAGTTACTAAAGACAACTTCAGGACATCTGTTTTCCAGCCCCCTCAGGGAAAGGTTATATTTACAAGGAGTGAAGATTTACCATTTCTATAGGAACCTGGCAAGCTGGAGTATGAGAATCTAGCAGAGGTAGTTTAGGAGCATCAACTACGAGAAATTATTTTTTTAATGCAAAAGAATTACATAATGTGAGAATCCTAATGGCTGAAGAAAATACCTCTAAATTTCCAGCTGCCCACAAGGCTTTTTATGCTGATCTTTTGATGAACTTTTATGATAAACTTTTGGAAATTGATTTGTGTACTAATAAACCCTGAAAAGGAAGAAAGGTTGCTTATTTCAGTTTTAATACAGTCACTGAATATAGGAGGGTGCTAACATTCAAAAAGAAAATATTACTTCCAGAAGATACCACACATGGAAGCCACCTGTTGTGGGGGGTTTCATGTGATTTTTGTCTACCATTTTTCTAGGTATGAGAAAAGATACAGTTTCGGGGTTAGATGTTTTATCCTTGACTCTGAAAAGTGATCGACAGTGGGACCGTCTTCCCCATGTGATGGGTGATTTGTTGCTACCTTTGCCCAGCCAAATATTTTGACAAACGAGAATACAGAATCTCTTTTCTCTCCCTAGGAGATTTGAGCTTGTCAGTAAAGAAAAAATGTGAATCGGCTTGATTTTTTGAGGGGGTTGGAAGGAAGGGTTGGGCAGTGGGTTGAAATTGAAAAAAAGTGTATAAAAGAACTGAAAAGAAAAACTTAAGAGGATCATTTTCAATATTTCCTATTTTAAAACAGGGCTGAGAGGACAGAGATAATATTTTTCAGAGTTTGCTGGTGGTTGTGTTTTAGGCCCTGCTTTGTCAGCTCATATTAAATACAGCTTTTCTCATTTAAATATCATTTATATGAAAAAGGTCTAATACTTTAGTATGTACTACCTCACTTGTAAGGGGGAGAAGGGTCTGCCATATGTATCTAGAAGCAACCAGCATTTTCCTTCCCCCTGTAATTAATACAGCTAGAGTCCTGGAGCTTATTCTATAATGTACTGACATGAGCTGACATATAAACCTCTACAGTTCAGAGTAGCCAATTATACCTGCTGACTGTCTGCTGGTAGCCGTGGTATCTGCAGGCTTTGCTGGTTGTTCTCACAGCAATCTCAGAGCTTAAATAAGCTCAGACACTGGCTCAGCTAGTTCAAAATTCATACTGCTCTGGCTTTTGCAGGGGGATCACACTGCCACTCATTAGGGACTGAAATGCAAATCTGTGGAGCCCAGAGGGCTTTGTGCTATGCCAAGTAGCCTTCACAGAAACAGGAGGGATATATTTTTCTTAGGCTTACGCAGATGTTTCAGCAAAATTTAGCAAAATTCCAGAGCTTCTATTAATGCATCTGTTCTTCATCTAAGTTTGGTTTTATGCTGTGTCTGATTATTTTGTGAAAAATGTCTGCAAACAGTGTATGCTGAAGCTAAAAGATACTGCTTCTTTCTTTATGCTGTGGATCTAATTTCATTTGAGAAAGCAAAAGGAATAAAGTCAAAGCATTCCAATCTATTATTAATCACTGAATTTGCACAGGTAAACATAATCAGCCAAGCACTCCCTGTCATGTCCCTGTTCTTGTTTCATGTGTTTGTAATTTGAAAAAGACACCTTTGGGAAGAAGGTGACTCTATCCTTAGTCTCAGTTAAAGTATGAAAATGACTTCTTTTCTAAATCTGATGGAAAAGCAGTTGGGTTTGAGTTTTTAATATGAACAGATGCACAATTTGAGCCAAGAATTCCCCTTCAAGGAATTAACATACAAAGGAACAAATTTATTGTGCAAAAATAAGAAAAATTATCGGTGGCAAGTTACCCTTAGTTCTAAACGCTGGCACTGCCCCATACCAAGAAAGCTGAAATATTTCCAGGTAGCAGGTGCACTCTGTACTGTCCTGCAATCTGTTTCTACTGGAGAGCCTTTGCAGAATTGTATTTGAGAAGCATTAGTGCGTCTTCCATAACTTCATCTTTCTGCCTAAAGGAGTTTCATTCAAGTGTTGACTGTGATTGTTCAGTTACGTCACTTCTGAAGAGAAGGATCTGTCTCTTTCTGAACTGCAGTTTTCTCTTACCTCTATTGACTAAAATTCCTGTTAAGATTAAAGGTGTGCTAACTGGGGCCTCTTTTTCTCTCTTAGGTCTCAAAAGGTCCACTTGTTCTAATATCTGAACTGTGTACAGACCTCATTACATAATGTTAAATATCTACCCTGAGAACCACAAGAAAGAAAGAAATACAATTTATTTTTGCTGAGTTCTATTTGCCCTAAACACTGTTTTTGAAAAAGCATTTTTTGAGCACTATTGTTTGTCTAAAAAGGTAAAATTATTCAGAGGGTCATATTTCATCCCTCAAAAGTCTATCCAAGCTCCATGATTTTGAGCTCTTTTTCCAAAGAATCTACAATCAATTGACATTGTGGAATGTCCTTGAGTATAATTCTTCCTCCATCAGTTCAGTTAATGTTTACTATGCTGTATTAACTGAAACGTAGAGTAATAACATGACTTTCCAGTAGGAAGGCTAAATATTGAGACAGAAATGTTCAAAGCATACTAGCTTTCTGCATCATAAATATAATATTGCTCCAATGTTATATTTTTTTCATTTTCTACCTTCTGCTAGTTTCCCCATTTGTCACGTTCTATCAAAATTTCATCCAGTCCTGAGATGTTAGGTGTTTTCATTAAAAACTGTTGCCTCTGTAATCAGATAAATATGTTAGAGCTTCAGTTTCTATTTAGAGAGTGAGAGCAGGGTTATGGATGATTAAGCTTAAAAATAAGAAGAAAACAAAATGTTTTTCTGTTTTGTAAAATTTTGTAAAACATAGCTTTCTTGGCCTTGTTGATTGACATGACATTAGTAGATCTATGCAACATAATAATGCATTTTTTTTATTACTTCACATGATTACTTGAACTTTCTAAATGCCCATTGGGTTTGGGGACAGCATGCATTGCACCAAATCATGCGTGTCACAGTAACGCTACATAGAATTCCAGTAATGTTTCTTCACTCAAAGTGCAAAAATAAAACCTACGTGTGATCATATGTAAGTAACTTGTCTCCAAATCAAATCTTGTGAAGCAGATAAGTCTTGATTATCACAATCTGTCACTCATTCTGTTTCCCATAATATTATACTGTGTTTTCACACTGTCCTTAGGGACAGTGTAGTCCATCCCCACCAGAACCTTAAAATCCTCATAAAATGTTACTAAGCCTTATTTCCCTACCGTGCTAAGCACATGCTAGTACCAAGCCCAGCACCACAACACACTGAAAGAGGAATTATACTGCACCTACATGTTGAGAACCTCTCTGGCATTAGATCTTTCACAGATCCTACAATAGTTGAAAATCATGTGATTTTTCTGCAGGGAAAACACACGGAGTAATGGACAGGGTAGAATAATGCTTTATGTGTGGGGAAAAAAAATCTTTGGGGAAGAAGAAAAGAGTAAATATCTGAGGAATTAATAACTTTACAATTATATCCTTTTTAGTTGGAAAAATTCTGAAAGGCAAATCCATGAAAGTAGGAGAATTCATAAAGGTGGATAAATGTCAGTGAATTCTCTGTCGTTCTCATTGTTGGAGGTGACAGCAGTGAAACTGAGCCATCATTTGATGTGTAATACATTTCACATCCTTCCATAGCCTGACTCTAAAATAAATACATACTTAAACATGAACACACTTATGTACCGAAGCGTAAGACTTTGCAATACACACTTGATCCTTCATCTCTGACATGATATTGAACTTCAAGAACGAGTACTTAGATCTAGTACTGATAAATCGAGTGATCCTGAAAGCATCGTACCTTGCCTGCATAGAATAATGACAAGATAATAACATTTCCAAGAAAATATTAATAGCTTCCTGTGATTTAACTCCTTAAAATAAAAAGGCCAGTGTTTGCCACTGCTAATATAAGATAAAAGGAGAGTTGACTTTTATCACTGCTTTCCACCAAAGGCTTGTCTGAAAAGCAACCATCTTCCACCTCACTTGTTTCACAAGATTTAAACATAATTATATAATCTAGAATCTTATATCTGATCATCTAGTAAACCAGTGATGTTATAACCCTGAACAGTACCAGAGACAGCTACATTTATATTCATTTGTTCACAAAGAATGTAATCTTATACTTTCATGACCAAGAAGGCAGCACAAAACCTTTTAAAATCAATACTGACCTTTGTTTTTTCAATGGCATGAAAGTATTTTCTATGAAACATAGCCTGATCATATCAGTTCAATGAACTTGAAAATTTGCACATTTCAAATGTCTTTAATTTTATGGCAGATAAATTCTACAGCCTTATTTGGGAGTCAGTGTGCACTCCTGATAAAAAATAATATCCAAGCCTGTAAAGTTATTACATGACTAGTAATTAAATGTGATGGAAAAACACATAATGTCCTAGGTGTAATAAAAATGTTGTTATAGAACAACAATGGTACAATGCTCTATTATTCCTCAGAGGACTAAAGATAAAAGAAAACACAGAGAACTTAATTAGCTCAAACACCAGCAGAGTTTACCTAGATATATTGCAAAAAACCCTTGGTTTCATTGCACCATTTGGAGGATGATGAGAATAGGGGAAAAATGTCTTCTGTAATTTATCAATAGAGTTGTACACAGTGTTTTAGATCTACTTATGTACTGCAGTATGTTCTTCTTGCTGTATCATTGGAGGACTTCAGTGGTTATTCACAGATAGGCAGACATGGTGTCCTGGTTTCGGCTGGGAGAGAGTTAACTTTCTTCTTAGTAGCTGGTACAGTGCTGGGTTTTGGATTTAGTGTGAGAATAATGTTGATAACACACTGATGTTGTAGTTGTTGCTAAGTAGCGCTTATCTTGAGCCGAGGACTTTTCAGTTTCCCATGCTCTGCCAGCAAGCAGGTGTGCAAGAAGCTGGGAGGGAGCATAGCTGGGGCAGCTGACCTGAACTAGCCAAAGGAGTATTCCATACCATAGAACGTCATGCCCAGTATATAAACAGGGGGGAGTTGGCCGGGAGGCGTGGATCGTGGCTTGGGAACTAACTGGGCATCGGTCAGCAGGTGGTGAACAATTGCATTGTGCATCACTGGTTTTTTTTTCTTCCCCCCCTTCCTTTTTTTGTTATATTCCTTTTCATTACTATCATTATTATTATATTTCGTTATTACTATTGTTAGTATTATATTTTACTTCAGTTATTAAACTGTTCTTATCTCAACCCACGAGTTTTACTATTTTTTTCGCTTTCCTCCTCCTCACCCCACTGGGAGGGGGAGGGGGAAGCGGCTGCGTGGTGCTTAGTTGCTGACTGGGGTTAAACCATGACACATGGTCATGTCTTTGGGGGAGCAAGCTATCGATAGGCTTACACTTCCCTGAGCACAGAGAGCGCTGTCGTGGATATTCCCTACATGAGTTTTTGTCTGCTTCCGTAACTAGCTAAAGGAGAGCCCAGGGAAAGGGCTGACAGGTCTTGCTGATGAAAACCTAAGCCAGCCTCAAAAAATGTTTTTGATGAAAACACTAATTTGCTTAAAAGGCAATTCCATCCATTGATATTATGGCTCCCAGAAACATAGCAAACAAACATTTAAGAAATGTTTAGTCATGTACTGCATGATTTTATAGATTTATTGGGTAAATATTAAGATCTTTCAGACATTGTTATATTGTGACATGTAACTGCAGCCCTGCATGGTGTGCCACATAAATCTGCACAGTCCAAAAGAAAGCATCTCACACAGATGTAGTGTTCTTCAGAGCTTTTCAATTACTGAGTTTATTTGATTTAAGTGATTTAATCTTGCTTTGCTCTGTATTTGCTCTGCATCCTCTGATTATACCTATTATGTTATGAATTAATAATAACAAAACATAACACAAATATAAACAAGAGCACTAATAATATGATGATGATGAATAAATAGACACCAGTGCTGTAAACAACTTACCAAATCATTTCAAGCTAAAAAGAACATTTCTAGGATCATCACTAAGTCTTCTGAGAAGACAGACAGAATATACAAGCATTGCTTTTATTGACCTACCATTTCCAGTCTTCAATAACCAGAAAATCAACCAGACGTATAATAAAACAGTAACCTTCCCTAAAAAATTAAGACACTGCCTTCAACCATCGGTATGGCTACTGCAAGAACATGTCTATAGTACCTAACTATTTTTCCACCAAAATTTCAAATATGTAACAAGTCTTACTGCTTCAAATTGACTTTTTTTTTTTTTTTTTGCAATGGGTAGTTTTTTTCCACCCACACCATTGAAGTTAATAATGCATTGCATTGCAGTTAATAGGTGTTATTCATAAATTTACTTTTAAGCAGAACAAATTCCTTTCTACAATTTAATTCTTGAACCACTGGGAGCTTTTATTAAATTGGCTCTCTACATATTAATTCATCTTGGCAGACAATTTATGCTATTATTATTCTTATGATAATGCTACATCAGAAGACGAAAACACAGTATATGGGGAATCTATCTATGCCTACTCTGCTCTTATCACCTCCCTTACTGTTTATAATAATATTAAGTAAAGCTCTTGTGATGTAAATCACATATTTTTTTATTCTTAATGTTTCAGGAGCACATTGTCCCTTTTGTAGCTAATAAAGACTCTTTTTGAACTTTAAATAATGCTAATAGCTCTGTTAGCTTTAGGGAAACAACACACACTATTATTAAAGAGAAGTTAATTTTAGCTTTTGACTTCTCTTTTCTGAGACTAAATAAACTTCACCAACAGTGCTTGTTCTCTTTGTGTCCAATGTTCAGATCACACAAACAGGTTAAGTCTAGTAAAGAAATCACACCAATTTCACTATTAAAAGGACAAGTGGTATAATTAATGTAAGGTAGACCTGTTTCATGGCTTCCATTAGCTTTTTCCTACTTATCTCTTTCAGAGGTTAGAGTCAATTCCTTAAAAGTATTTCAGAACTGGAACAGACTATCATGAGATATAACACTACCTCTTCAGTGTATCTTTTATTCTGAAGAGACACCACCGTAGATCTTTCCTACGAATTTCTCCAAGTAAGAAAGCAAACCCAGGTTTGCTATATCAATGTCACAATGTATTTTGAACTTACATGTCCTAAATAATTTCTCCAAGGTATCTATCTTGTGTGACTCTTAAAAAAAATCTTATTCAAGTAGGTAGAGGGTTCTTCATTGTCCCAGAAAATTAAATGTCTATTTTATTAGGAATAAACCACCTACATACTAGATTATTTTTGTTGTTGTTGTTTTTCACCTGCTTTGCCCTAGGGCTGTGGTTGCATGTTGAGTGAAAGGGGAGAAAAAGGAATAATTTTCATGGCATTGATGTGATTAATTAATGGATTGATGACTGGCTATTACTTTGTGAAGTTGTCATTGTCTATTCTGGTCTAATGAAACAAGCTATTGACTTGAGGTAAGTACATTGCATAATTACTGTGTTACTGTATTTAATATTTCCATTACTTAAAATCTTGCTAGATTACTAAAACTCTTTTTTTTTCTTTAGCACCATTAATTCATTTCTGAACACTGCATTGTAGTAATGGACATACATTGTTTATTTCTCACACAATGAACTATTTTTTACTTTTTTTTTCTAGGAGCAGAAATTTTCATCACAAAAAGAAAAACAAGGTTCAACAAATAACATATCTTCTTTTTCTCTCTCCCCTCTTTTCTGTTTTGTAAAGCCGTACGCATTGAAAACTTACCTGCTTAAGGGGTTTAATGAGAATGTGTTTAACGCAAGAGTAAATTTTTTTCTTAAAAAAGTGATACAGGTTATCATGCAATAGAAATAAAGCTCTTTCCCCTCCCCTTCCTTAAAAAGAGGTTTCAGGAAAGCATCAGGATGCTAAGAGGTTAGTTCCATTTTTATTTTTCAGTAAATAGTTCAATGGTCAAAGTGATCATGGATTTCATATGTTTTGGAAATAGAAAAGAAAGAGCTCCATTAGACGTTGGAAAGTATTTTTCTGCTCACTGAAAATTGAAGTAATGGCAATGCATTGTTAACCTGCTAACCTTACCCTGATTTAATGGTATCTGAAATAATGCTAAGATAATAAGCAGGGTCAAGTAGTCCTACAGTGTTCTGAGTGCAGCATTCTTTGTCTTGAATATTTTCTTTTTCGCCCAACAGTGAAACAATGTTGAAAGCAGTTTGTTTTATTTAAATCTCCCGATAATATAACAATAGCAAGAGTAAATGGCAATGAAGAAACTGATATTAAAAAATCTTCCAAAGAAATAAGCTATTGGTTGTATTGAAAGCAAAACTCATTTCATTATGAAAAAAACAAGGACTAACACTAATTGGATTAAACACCCACTGGACATTAAATAAGGCCACTTCTAATTCATTTCTTAATGATGATTTACAAAAGATAAATTAATATGCCACAATGAAGAAGACTGAAAATTGTCTTTAATCAATCCTTAACATTGTCTGAAAGCTGCTGTGGTCAGAAACATTTGGCATATTTCAGAAAGAAAGGATGTCCTTTTACATACAACACATGAAGAAGATTGAAAAAAATGAAACACTAGGGCAATGTCACATAACACATGCAAAACACTTTTCTTCTAGACCAATCTATCCTTAAACATGATTTGTTTTCCTCAGTATTGTTTCTGACAGAACTTTAAGATATTCACTATTCTTTATAGTATTAAAATTCATGAAACAGATAATAATTGGGAAGACCTTGTGGACAGAAACTTAGATGAGACATTTTCTGCTTTGACAAGTAGCTCTATGCTATTCAATACTGAATGATGCGTGAGAATGCTGCTGTCAGATTTGCTAGCAATATGCATCATTCTCCTTTGTAATCAATATCTTCAATGGCTGATGACTAGCAGGGGACCAGAAGTGTGAGAACATTTAGCTGCTTGTCTTGCCATACAGTGTCATTTAACTTCATCTTAAAAGCTGCCTTCAGATGTCATTGAACAAAAGTAAGATGATACAGACCAGTACCTTGAAATAAATCTCTTCTTCATGTTGATATTATTTTTATCTTGATGTAAGTTAACTCATATTGTCGGTACAACTAAAGAACAGTCAATACCCATGTCACTAATACTTTATGAATTCTCTTTTGTTTTCAGCAATATGTATATATTTGTAGTTATACACCATTTAATTTGTTCTCATATAAGGAAGGGTACATAACACTAGTATTTTTCATGTATCTGCTAAATGACATTAGGGAACTTCAGCTTATCATACGCATAATATTTTAAGAAAATGCTTCTACAAGTTTGTTTAATTACTGCTGATCTACTGATAATATTCCTTTCACTCTTTGTAAAACAGACTGTACCTAAAAAACTTAATTCCTCAAAAACACAAAGGTATGAAGTTCTGTTGTCATTTAAAATGTTATTTTCCCTCAGGATTACAAGGTATATTACTGATATTTCAGGAACTGATAACACTTTCCACAATAATTTTTTAGCATGAATAGTGTTACTTTCTTAGCCTACTTACTACTTTGTTGTTTATACTTGGCCAATGACGATATTAGCTCTTTTTTACAATATTACACTGGTGACAATGTTGTTAGTCATCCACTTCTCCTCTTTTTCCCTCTCTAAAAGACATCATCTCCATTTCATCTATATGACCCTTATTTCTTTTTCCTAGGTGAGTAAATATTTTTTTACCTTCATTAAAATGGTGTTTGCTTAGGCTGACTCCATTTCTTCCATGACTGCTGAGTCCTTCCTTTACCTTCTCTAGTGTTATCCAGAAATCATGAACAGTGAAGTTAGATTAACTTTCTCATCACTTATGCAACTATGAATGGCACCAGTCTCTCTAGACCATACAGCATTTTTAAAGTTCCTATAATTCAGTGAAGATTTCACACTGCCAACTTCTGTTTTTCCAAGAAATTTTTACTTACTGTATATTCTTAGAGAAGACTTGTATCAGGTTTTCTAATACATAAATTACATTGATAATAATTTATTCTACACCAGTCTTTTAAAATTACATTGACATTAATCTGTTGTATACTATTCTTTAATTATTTTTTAACAAATCAGATATTAATATTTCCCTGTAGTTAATGGAAACATATAATAGCTATTACTACCTGAATCATCCTGTTTGCCCTTCCTGAATATTTTGTACATTAGCTCTATGTCTGTTTAACTAAATTTCTGTAGTATATCAACATTCATTAAAAATCGATTTCAGCAAGCCACATATCTTCTCATTCAGCTCTTTTATAAGTCCCACAGGCAAGTTATCAAGACCTGATGATTTAAAATTGTTTATCCCCTATAAATCCCCATTGGAATACTACATTCCTTTACTAATGGAAAATAAAGCACTTTATCATTTTTATGTGATATATTCCTGTTTCTTTCCAAATACATAAATTGTTTATTGAAAATTTCTAGCTGTTCTATCAGCACTTTCCTAATCATTGTGAAAAATGTTACCCCATCTCTCTTATTATAAGACTATGTTATTTCTAAGATTTCTTGTGTTCCTAACATAATCTGAAAACATTTATTTTTTTACTCCTCCCAACATTGCATTTTCCTGGATGTCTTCAGACCTCCTTGATAATTATCTCCATTCAGTAACCAGGTTGAGGTTTATTTACTTTTTTCTGTTATTTGAATTATAGTTCTAGTTCCTAACATTCTTGCTTACAGTATAAAATAAAGCATGTTACAAGGCCATACAGATTAATTAATTATGTTAGATGTCTTGGACCAGGTTGAAGATCAATAATTTATCATCATTAACCTCTGCTTAGGCAAGCTGTACTTAAGAATGGAGGTTACTTTTATACAAATGCATGTTTAGCTATTAATTTGTCTAGATAGACAAGATTTAATGTTCAGAGATCATAAACTCTTCATTTTATATTTTAATTGTGAAAAGAACTTATGAAAATGAGCAGATATAATTCTGAAGTGAGATCAAATGCATATTTGATGCATTTGCAGCTCATGATGCATTTGATGCATGGTAAATTAAGCTCATGTGTATTTCACTTTCTTCCTCTCCTTTTGCCTTTCTATTAATTTTCCTTTTGAGTTCTTTTGTTTTCTTTATCTGCATCAATGCATCTGTCACCCTCAGCAACAAAAGGTATAATATTTAGGATTCTTTTCTTCTCACTTTTTCTGTATCCTTCTTTAATTTTTACATTTTTCTATTGTAATTTAAAATAAATGAAACATACTTTTCTTAAAAATTAAAGATTCTGAAATGAAATTCTAAGAGAAAATTATAAAAGTGAGAAAACAAACCAAAACAGTAGGTAAGATTGTAATGTATTCAGAGAGAAAATGGAGACTGAAAGAAGGAAGTGGAAAGAAATGCAATTTAATATATAGGAATTATTAATTAATTGTTCATGTTTTTCTTTTTTCTTTAATTATAGACTTAATAATAATTTAAAAATTGCATAGGAGTCAAAAAGTTTTCTTTGAAGTTTTCCTGTAAAAATATACCTACATGCTTATCTGAATACCATTCAAGTCACTGAAAAAAAAAAAAAAAACCTGCGAATTTACACTAATATGTATATATATGCAAAACTCTGCACAACAACCTCATCTGTCTGAATGAGTTCTTTTCATTACTGTGCTTCCAAAAACTGGACTAGCAAAATCCGTTACCCACTTTTTCGTCATATGCAATAAAATATATTACTTCAACATACAGTTTAATTAACTACAGTATCCATCGTGGACCAAGTTCAAGGTCATTTGCTTAATGAAGCATTTATTTCTATTTCTATAATCAAAACATAACTTTTAAATTGATTAAAGCTCTGTATATCCTTTGTTTTCTGATTTCTTGATTTCTCTGATTCTAGGACATTTCCATAAAATTTAAAAGTGCATGGCAATTATTCAATATGGTATAATTTGTTCCTGAAAGTTATTTTCCTCCAAAGATCAAGGAATAACCAGTAGAAGTTTTCTGCAAGATGATGCATTAGATAAAATTAAACTGTAAATGGAAACTTTTAATACATCTTCTTTTTAAAATGGGTAAAACAAATGGTCTTTTCTTCTCAGTGCTACAAGTAAGATTTCTGTTTGTGCATGCACATATAAGGATATATTTTCCCAGGCATGTCTGTGATGCTTAAAAATTAAAGAAATAACCAAAACATAGTCTGCACTTGTCAGTCTGTAGATTTGTTAAAGCACTAATTTAGCAAATGTACTGGGATTGGCTGGGATTAAGTTACCTTCCTTCATAGCAGCCCATACGGTGCTGTGCTTCGTATTTGTGGCTAAACCATTGTTGATAACATGCCAATGTTTTGGATTTTGCTGAACCATTCTTGCACAGCATCAAGACTTTTACTCTTTCCCCCCACCCTGCCCCAAAGTGAGTAGGTTGGGGGTGTGAGTTTTGGAGAGGACACAACCTGGACAGCTGTCCCCAACTGACCAAAGAGATATTCCATGCTATATGATATCGTGCTCTGCAATGAAAACTCAGGGGGAGGAAGAGGAAGGGGCAATGTTTGTGGTTATGGTATTTGTCTTCCCAAGCAACTGTTATGTGTACTGAGGCCCTGCTTTCCAGAAAGTGGCTAGACATCTGCCTGCTGATGGAAAGTAGTGAATTAATTCCTCTTTTTCTTTGCTTGCACAAGCAGTTTTTACTTTCCCTATTAAACTGTCATTATCTTGATCCACAAGTCTTCTTGCCTTCTTTTTATTTTCCCCCCATCCCACAGGATAGGGGAATGAGTGAGAGGCTGGGTGGGTGTTTGGCTGCCAGTCAGAGTCACTACACCACAGCAACAAAGTCCCTGAGGTCAAGTTTAATATACTGTAGTCTCCTAATTGCTTAACTTTAGGCCCTGTTTTTACAATAAGGCCATACTTTTAATTAGATATTGGAAAAAATGGTATCTAGTGCCCTACTGGCTCTCCAAAATGTAGATTTTCACCTATTAATAGGAAGAATAAAGAATAAGTAAGCATAAAAAATAAGTTGTGTTTTGTTATACTCTTGTAACGGTTTACTCCTGTAAGGAACAGATTTATCAGGGCTATCACAAGTTGATCTCTATCTCTTACTTTCTTGCCATGACAATGAAATCACTCATTTTCTTAGGCCAGTGCACCTATGGCTCCTCTAAAACTCCTCAGTCACACTCACAATAATTTTTGAGAAACACAGAGAAGCTGTGGTGAGGTGCCAGAAATGGATATGAAGCCAGTACTGCAGCAGGGGAGCAGAGAACAAAGGGAACTGAAGATTTAAAGCAGTGGGTCTTAAGTCTCTCTTCACTGCACGGCCTCCACAGTGAGAAAGGAAAGGACCTACCCTGCCTGTCTATTTGGTTACAGTCTGTGTTTACTAGCTGTGCTAATTAACTGGGAAGGGACCAAGGACTTAGTATTTGACTTTAATAATCAAGGTTCTTAATTTTTTTTTTTTTTTTAACAGATAGTGTATTTTCGCAGGTAAGATGAGTTTAAGTACCAAGTGCTTCCAAATTCTGCTGAGAAGGATGTGTTTAGTCATGGGAGCTATTTCCATTTACGGGCTAGATGCCAAAATCTTCATGGCTCTACTCTGCGCTGTGCAGAAACATGAATATCAGTTTACGGAGGCACGTAAGGATGAAAACCTTTGTTGACATCAACTGGAAAGGCAGCAGAGCTCACTGCAAGGATGGTTGTTGGTAGCAACTCACTATCAGGCCTGAGTATCTCAGATAAACTCAGATTAGATCACTCCTGCTGCCTCTACTTCATTTATACTGCAAAGGAAAACAAAAGCATGTGCTAATTGGAAACATTAAAAGGAGAAATCAGTTGGAGAAACTCAGTCCAATTAGCTGTCCTATTTTTAAGGCTCTGCAACCTCTAGCTACGTTTTCTTGTGTCACAAAAAGCTGACACACTGAATTGTGGCTCAGTTAAAAAACAGTCTGAAACATATCCAAAATGACCTTGCACAACTTTAAATGAAACTTAAAGAAGTGTTTACACATCTAATCTTTGGTTGGAAACAAACACTGCTATGCATTAGGAGCTGATTAACACAAATAAGAGGCTCCAGGAGTGTGGGAGCTTTATCCGTCATTTGGAACATTTTAATTAAGATCACAATGAAATTCTGCCACATATTAGTAATTTGCATTCCAGATTATAGTTAACACATTGCTGAAACCTCTGGAAAAAAACCCAAAACCAAAACACACAACACAAAACATTAATTCTCTCTTCTCTGAAAAGGAGGAATCAATAAAATAAAATCACTTATATTAGTCTCAAAAAAAAGAGATTCAGAAAGCTGTGGACCAAAACCAGTAGGCTACAAAATAAGGCAACTTGTATCACAGCTATGGGAAATAGAAAATAAGTGGTTTAAAGAAGAAGCAAGTAATTCACAGCAGTTAGTGAAATTGACAGAAGTATTAAAAATACTTTCTGTATTCTGCATAAATTAAAGGAAATAAGCCTATTTGGTAGTGTCCAGCTGAGTGTCTGTTTACTTTATTCACTATTGAGGTTCCCATTTGGTGCCATTTTTTAAGTCTATGCAATAAACTTTCCAGAATTACTTCACAAGAAGCAGAAACAAATCCCTATCCATCTTTGTTTATTTATGGAATGGGAAGATTCTTTGCAATATATTGGAAATTAAATATCTTTTTCAACATTACAGCCCTGCCTGGATTGGAAGAAATGGCCTGTTTTTCAAGTGTCTTTTCTCTTTATTCCAGCTAACTTTTTTCCTAACATGTGAACTTACTTCTTAATGAACACAGAAGATTTTTCAGTCATAGGAAACTAATTCCAGTAAGCAAACGTGATTGAAACATCTTTACTTCGTGACGGTAGAGGTTTTGTCAGTCCCCTTAGGAACCCCTAATGGGTAACCCTATTCTCATCTGAACATAGAGACAATCTTACCTGTCTCAGCTTTTATGCAGAAACGAGCTTAGAACCTATGAGTGAAGCTAGATGTACCTGTGATGTGCCTGCAACAGCCTGAAATTCAGGTGGAAGTTACTACATGGCTCAGTACATGAAAAGGAAGAGAAAGGTCACTTTGGAGCCAAGAGACTAGGCATTCTGGATGGCTAGGAAGTAAAGAATCATTACTTTTTTTAAAAAAATTTTGAAACATTTATGTTTTCAATAGTCTCAGAATAATTCTGATAATTAGTGAATTTAGGGCAGCATTTTGGACATTCCCCTGTCAAAAAAACCCCTTCAAAATCACAAATGGGCCAAGGCAGAAACTACAATGCTATAGTGCTGCTGAAATAGAGGACAAAAAGAAAACAAATAAAAAATAGTATAGGGTGAAAATCAGTTCTTATCTGAATATTTGTTATCTTGTTTTCCACCTGCATAAAATATTCATAATTCCCATGAACTACAAATTAGGACTCTATTTGAAATCTTCACATTGAATAAAAAAGTTTTAACTCTGTAAGATGGTAATACGCAAGTTCCTTCAACTTGTGAATGCTCTTGTTTATTTCACTGGTGAATGTTGTTTCATTTGATAATCATATTCCTGTAATGTAATAACTATTATTAGACAAGAAACAGCTAATACAGGTGGCAGGGGTTTCTTCTTTTTTGTTTTGTTTTGTTTCATTTTTGCTTGTTTCGTTGGTTTTCACAGAGTGTTGGTGAAAAGATTGTGGATTCAGCAATGTAAATTCTTTGTATTACACACATTTGTTAAAACACCAGAAGCATTTCATCTCTAGGCCTATAACTTTAACGATAGTTAACTATTGTTATGATAAGAACTATAAACAAAGAAGATAATATCCCAGCTACATTTTAAAACGAGATAGCTTCCTCAAAAAAATTAGATAACTCTAAAGTGAGGATTTTTTTTTTCTATTAAATGTTGATGTGTTGGATTACTTTTATTTCTTGACTCATATCTTACAACAAATGTTGCCAGAGCTGTAGCATGAGTCACAGGAAGCACTTACACAGAAAGTATAATTTTTTTTTAACTGGAAGATCTTATGTCTCATCCAGAGGACAAATTCTATCCCCACAAGATTTAGCCTTGAATTCTTAGTTGTTTCTGAACCTTCAAAATTTCTTGGATTACTATGAATGAAGATGATGGTTCAATTAAAGACACGTATTTTCTTTTGCATTCTTAAAATGGATGGATCTTCTTATTTTTTCTTAGGTAGGAAGACTTCCATGTAGCAGATGTGTGCTCTACAGCATACATGGCTTAGTATAGTCATTGAAACATTGTGAGATAAATGTCTCTTTCCAAGGCCATCCATAGAAGGGTGTTTGTGTGAAAGACAGGAAGAAGATAGTAGTATTCTTCTCCAGATGCAGACACATTGAGATTTTTTTAAGATTATCACATCTAGGAGTTTACAGTGTAGTGTTTAGGGTTCAGTCTGAGATAGACATCTACATTTTGATATCAATGTGCCTGAATATTTGCTAAATACCTACACTCCCTTTATAGGCAGTGGACTTTAACTATGCATTTAAAGGAATATAGAGACTGACTCAGCTAGTTCAATTACTTGCCTACACATGGGCATCTAGTCCCCTCTGTGACTCCCTAAGAAACCCAAGTCATATATAAAGGGAATACCGATATCAGATGTAAGAGATATCTGAAACTTTCTCCAGTAGGAGACTGAGGCAAATATAGCAATACAAATGTAATAAGCACTAAAAGCTTATTTTCAGGCATCTGAATCTCTCCCTAGAGGGATTCAGTGGCCTGCGCACAGGGTACATCTGAGTTTGGCCTCTAGCTGTCAGTCCACAAAGCAATGATCTCCTGTTTATCTTTTGTCCTACCAGCCTGTATTGGGTCTAGCTGAGATGGAGTTAATTTTCCCCACAGCAGCCCTCATAGTGCTGTGCTCTGTATTGGTAGCTAGAAAGGTGTTGATAACACACCAGTGTTTGGCTACTGCTGAGCAGTGCTCACACAGCATCAAGGCTGTCTCTCCAACATTCCCTCCCTCACCAGTAGGCTGGGGGTGGGCAAGATCTTGGGAGGAGACATAGCCAGGACAGCTGACCCCAACTGACCAAAGGGGTATTCCATACCATGTGACGTCTGCTCAGCAATAAAAGCTAAGAGAAAGGAGGAGGAGGAAGGGGGGGCATTTGTTATTTACATTTGTCTTCTGGAGCAACCACTATGCGTACTGAAGCCCTGCTTCCCAGGAAGTGGCCGAACATCGCCTGCTGATGGGAAGTAGAGAATAAAATCTTTTGTTTTCCTTTGTTTTCTTTGTTTTCGCACACAACATTTGCTTTTGCTTTATTAAACTGTCCTTATCTCGACCTACGAGTCTTTCGTTACACTTTCTCCCGTTGTCCAGTTGAGGAGGGGGAGTGATAGAGTGGCTTTAGTGGGCACCTGGCATCCAGCCAGGGTCAACCCACCACACAGCCAGTGGACATCTTAGGGTAATTCAAATGGCACTAGATTCCTGTGTATAGGAAACTGGTATTTTCTACTAGTTTTCTAATTTAAGGAGAGTAAAATTGTTTTGTAGGCTCCACCAATGATATCTACTAAATCTTTATTGAGTATAATAGGAGCTTAGACATCCATCTCACTTGTAGACACTTATGTTATAGACAACTGGTTGGTTGTCTGAATCTGCAGCTGAACCTTGCCAGAAGTCTCTTAGAAGGGATCACCACATAAATGCTTGCAGAGACTCCAGTCAGCTCTGAGGACTACAGGATATCCAATACAGATCCCTGTAAAATGAAAAGGCTCACAAGATTCATCAATCTGAGGGCTTTTCTCAAACACAACGCATTTTAGAAACAGAATGATGCAAAAATAGACTTGTACAGCATCTTGGTTTGCTTGAACAGTGTGGTTATGTCCATACCAGTAAATTAAATTCTGTTTTAACAGTTTAACCGTGTAGATGATCATATACCAGTGAATAAGAACTGTATAATATGATCTTACATATATAGCCACTGTGTTTCAGGTTAGATATTCAGTTAGCTTGCAGCTTGGATCATTGAAATAAGTTGTCTGTCCTAGATAGTGTGTTGGGAAGAGGTTAAGACAAGTAGTATCTGAATACTAAACTATATCCCTAGTAAAATATAAAATGGTCTTGTATAGAAGAAAAAGCGAAAATAAGAATTTTAATTAACTGATTTCTATATAGGAAAAAAATAGATACATTTATCATAGGTTTTAATGACTTTTTTTAATTTTCCCAGTGAATTTAAAATTAAGTAGTCAGAGTATTTACTGAAAAACAGCTATGCAAGACAATTCTATTTAAATACTTTCAAAATAACTAATTTACCAGTTTGTGTCAAGAACTTAAATTTTCTGTTCTAGTAAGCGTCTGTCCTTTCAAGTAGCAATGGCAAAAGCATAGTCTGCATCATGCTATGGCTCCTGCTCTTGCAATCTACCTCTTTCTGAGTTATTACAACTTGAACCTAGCGTGACATCTGTCTTCTGTAATTGGAACATTTGCAAACTTGCCAGTTCTTCTTATACGTAGAACAAGCTAGCCTCAGTCCCAAGAGTAGGAGAAAATTCATTCATGGCAGAAACTACATGAGACAAGTTGCATCTGGCTGGGAGCAATTTAAGAAAAAGGCATAATATGTGAAGTCAAATTTTGTGTTTCTCATATTAATACTGAGAAAAGTTTTAGAAGATGATTTTCTATTGTGTCGTAACATGAATTTGTTATCTCTGTAGATACTTTCAAATAGCTTGCAGCACTTGAGTTATTGACATTACAGGTTATGCTACTACAAAAAAAATTCTTATTTTCAACCTTCAACCTTTCAATATATGTATATAAGTGTAATATGTAATAGGATTTTTAAAAAGTACAGATTGTTTGAAGTATATGATATCCTGCAAAGCTTTTCATAATTTAGCTAGTGTCAAGAGTTGTCTTACAATCAATGAAATCTGTTTTCTGGAGCTTAATTGACTAAAGTCAATACATCTCAAACAGAACAACATCTGAGAATGTATTGTTCACCCATTTTCTTAAAAGCAGGAGGCCATGTTCTGTGTTTTTCAAATTCATGTAATTGAACAAATGCTTTTCAATAAAGCTTCGTATCTAAAATTTCTTATATCATTATATATTTCAACTTTTACTATTTACCAATAAACAGTTACGTATTTAATTTTAACAATATAGTTTTATTTAAGTTACATTTCTAAAGGATATATTATGACTTCTAAAGGTAATTTACACTAAAAATTACTCAGTCATTTCTGTATAGATGAAAAAAAAAGGCATTAAGGAGACTCCAGTTCATCTCTATTAAGCTCATCTTAATATCCATGCCACTCTTCTTAGTACCTTTGACATTCAGACCCTGCAGGAGAGAAGAAGTGGGAGAGATGCAGTTATTGCTGTAAATCAATCCTTTTCTCTACCAGAAATACTTCATAAAGGATTACACCACACTGTCAAATTGCACAGGAACTTATCCATACAGTGAAGTGCCAGGAACTCTCACACAGACAGCCTTGGTGTACAGCTTGGAGTGCCAGCAAAATGTCAAATCTCAAGTTAGTGGCAGGAAACTGTCTGAACACAGCCCTAAAGAGAAGAATTTTTTAGCTTTAAAGTAGATGAACTTAGTCTGTTGGCTATCCAACAAATGTGAGTGAAGAAAAATTCCCTGCAATAATCTGGAATGAATTATAAATTCTGAGTTCGACACGTAGCCTAGCAGTAGGAATGCTGACCATATGGGTAAATTAAATGTTCATTTATATGATATGCCTTTATATTTAAGTAGAATTAATAAAATTAAAAACTCTATATGTCTATTTCATTGATGACATCATGTCATTATTTTCTATTCAACTTTCTAACTTCTAAACCCAGGAATGTATAGATATGGATAGGGATAGGGATATAAATTTGTATGTATAATGTGTATGTTCACAATCTCCCTTTATTCGAACATAATAAAACAAGTAAGTGTGATGGGTTAATATGTTCTTCATTCCCATGGATCACAGAGAAAAAAAAAAAAAGAGCCCTAAATGAAAGCAATTCATAGAATCTAAATTGGTTTACCTTCGGAACTTAACAGGCCAGCTGTGTGTACTTTTGCTAAATTTTTATTCCATAAAAGTGTACCTTAGTTAAATGCACCTTCAATGCATTTTACAAACCAAGTGAACCATTTGTGGGAAACCAACTGGATTTCTCCCTTCCCTTCCAGTAAAGCTGAATCTTAAGAGGAACAAAAGAGTTATGAGACTGCAGGGTAAAATGAATAAAACTGATTCACTTTCTGATGAACCAAGTGAAAATTTAAGGTTTTGGGAGAGAATGAAACTGGATGCAATTTAAGGTGTCAGAGAAAGCTTTATAGTCATTGCTACAAATAAACTGTGCTGCATAACTTGAAGAGAGTTTGAGTCAAAGAGCCAGGGCTCTGCAATTGGCTACTTTAGGTTCTTCTAAAATAAGAGGAACCAGGAAATGTAACCCTATTCTCAAAACAGGTTATTAAATAGTGTCTAGGTGAGCAGACAAATAAAAAGAAAATGAGGCAACATCGTGAGACCATCAACTCATATACAAAGTTTTAACCTGCATATTTTAAATTGCAAGGGGAGGCTGGAATTCCATTATGCTGAGTTTATTACATGGATACATACCCCTTTTCCAGTATTTCCTCTAGAAGTCAAAAGGTTGCAGATCTGGAAAAAAATATTCACATGTTTTTTTCCACCTATCCAAGTGTCTTCTCAGTGTATATCACTGAAATTAAGTAGCTAAGTTGTAGGAACTTTTGAGTAGAGGGAATTTTCTAATCTGTATATGAATGGTTTATAAATTCTGAAAAAGTTGTTCTGCTCTGATTAACTGAAATCTATCATCTGGAGTATTCAAATATTGGCTGTCATTTTAGGTTATGTGGTTCAAGTATCAAGTAGGATCAGAAATCAGATTCTCAAGGGATAACTACAAAAGAATAGAAGAGTTAAATTTTCCATAAACGTGTTGCATAAGCTAAAGTGTGACAACAGGACACAGAAACTAAATGTCTATTAACCTGGTGTGAAACTGGACTTTGTCACATGGAAATATTAAGAAACAATGACTGTAGCTAAGTTTCAGTGTCAAAGGCTTTCACGGGCCTGGAAGTGCCAAACTCTCTCAGTTCCTCCTGCCCCATACCTTCAAGTCCAGATAGCTTTACTCTCAAAGATTTTTCACAGCACTTACATTATCCTTAAGCAAGGATATCTCACTGTAGTTAAACAATAAAGCTTTTTTTGGCATAACAAAATAGAGAATGAGGTCTCCATGGAATCCCAGATTTCCCCATGTACACACCCAATTTATTACAGAAAGTAGAAAAGCTCCTAAGCCCTGCATCCTTTTACAGCAACTTTAGATGCTTCATTCAGAGGAGGTTTGACTGACACTCAGGAAGGTGTGAAAGTGCAGTAGTCGCATCTTCACTTTGAAAATGAGTGTAGGTGCCAGGGTCACTGAAGTAGCCAAAGAGAGGACTAACATGTTTGGTTTACATTGTTTTTACTTCCAGGTTAGAGAAAATGTGAATTTAGTTTGGTGACCTTATTGTAGTCCTCAGTGGAAGGCTGGCTAGTTCAAAACCCACCACACAACTCAACACAAATCTGACAGCCTTGGCACGAGGAAAATGTAGGCAACCAGTATTAGAGCAACCGAGGTGTTGTAAGTCAGGAGTGGAGTGCTTTTTGCAGAGATGTATAGAGATGTTAATGCACAGCACCTGTCAGCACTGTGCCTTGAACCAGCCTGTACTATAAATCTCTCATTTTCATGAACAGTAAAATCCCCCAAACTTACAAAGAAATATAAATGCAATAAAAAATGTTTTCCCTAGCCCAAATACAGTTTATTCTTTATGAATATACATGTGCTTCTTTGTAGTATACTTTTAGACCAGAGAGCTGTCAAGAGTTGAGTAAATGGTAGCTGGAATATATGCAAGGTCCTTTTGGAAAAAAAAAAAAAAAAAGAAAGACTTAAATACAAACATAAACCATTTTCTAAGGCTTCTGAAATACAGTGTGCTGGTTCTGAAAATCTTTGAAGTCCCCTTGAGAATCTCCACTATAAAGTAATGGGTAAATTTGCTTTACCACCCCCAGGGGCATGGTTTTTTAAGATTATCTGCTAATAAAAATAATATAAAAATAGTACATGTGAGGGAAGAAAAATATTTAGTTTGATATGAATTCAAACTCAGTAAGATTTCAGAACTGGACAGATTAAGAACCTGCATATTCACATAATAAATATTTTTGCTCCAAATTTTTTCAAAAAAGATATTTAAAAGAAAAGCTATGTTTATTATTTTTCATGTTTATTAGTTTAGATTTTTTCTTAAATGATTTGGCCCTGTTTTGCATTCATAAAATACAACTATTATTCTGATTGCTGTATAAATTAAAGGATTTATCAGATCACAAATAAGCATTAATATAGTTTTAAAGCAATAACATTGAAAACATTAAAACATCACTGATGTGCATTTTCTTAGCATTAAGTCATTTTAACTTTCTGCTTGCTTACTTGCTTCTTATACTGTTTTCTAATACTGGATTAAAAATAATTTCTTCATATTTGTGGTGCTTCTGGATTATAATAGATTCTGTGCATGAGTTTAGGAAAATCAATTAACAATCTTGTAACTGGGATATAAAATATCAATATGGCATTGATTTTCTATATGCTCCTATATGACACATGAGTATTCTTGTCCTGCATATAGCTTATAACATCTCAAAATGCATATCATTATATTGTTCATATCCACACTCTTGAAATGGGCTTGATAGATAAGGCTTAGTAAGACAAAAGAGAAGATTTGTTTGCGCAAAGATTATGTTAAACTTGCTGGAAGCGGTAGTGAAATCTCAGGAGAAGAAATAAAAAGCAAGCAGGCAATCTGTGCGCCTCTCATCTCCCTGCAATTCCTAGAGGTTACATATAAGAAGATTAGGAAACAACACACAGACACAATTGAAAAGCTTCCTAATGAAAACAAATTTGCCATGTTTGATGGTTCATATGTATCATCATTTTTTGACAGCAACATAATGTGGAAAGACAATTTAACGCAATAAGAAGATTTCACTTTCTAAGCAAATTGTTTGGGATAGTTCTCTTTCAAAGAAAGAAGAATTGAAATGACATTGGAATAACCCAATTCCAACACTCCTAAGAAGCAGATAGGCACTGATGGAAGTGATGTTATTCTTTCGATGGTTATTTAATTTTCCCAGTGAAATTTCAGAAAACAAAGTAGCTTGAATGGATTGGTAAATATATGATATCTATGGGCACTGTCACGACACCCTTATTTAGGCAAAACTGATTAGCACATACATCAGACATTTGAGACAGAAAGCTGAAGAAGCCATATCCAATCCATTCCTTTGCCAAAGCAGCCTTAACTGGCTTAAGTTACAGAAAAATATTCATGCTGTGTTGAACTTCCTTATGTTCAGCTTTATAGCAGTACTTCTCAAAAATACTTTACAGATCCTCTCTTTTAAAATATTAATATGTATTAAATACTTGTCTCTGCCCTCTGTAATCTTCACGCCTGACTATTCACATATTCAGTATCCCTTAAAGTGAACATCTTTCCTTGAGCTCGTAATCCCTTCCTTCTGTTTTATCAATGCTCACCTTACAGTGGTTAAATTTGAATTCCCTTTGTTATTCTGAAGCCATGAGTAAATCAGACAAGAGTAAAAGTCATTTGCTTAATCTATTGTTCATTTGACTTGTATGCCAAACAACTTTCACACCCTTTTAGGCTAAAATTCACACCACTTGCACTTACTTCCGCTGAAGTTCCACAAAACTTCTACTGACATATTGCAATCTATCCAGGTACATACATACTCCAGCAGAACCACTGAAAGTAGATATACTTCTGTTAGTAACATTGTACCAGCATTGCTTGTTTCACTTATAGAGAAAGAATCAATTCTAGTAACTAAGAGAGCATGAGCTACACTCATATTTGACACACTTACTAGTACAGGTCAACTGTATAGTTCTGGGATTTTTTTTTTTTAATACAAATTAGAAGTATTTTAAGAAAAAAAATGTGAATACAGTACTTACTGAAAAAAAAAAAAGCAATCTGAAGTTACTTTGAGGTTTACCTAATTTCTGCCGAAGGGGAATAAAATGTGGAATACTTGTACATAGATGATCCTGGTTGAAAGGCCACTCCTTGTCCTGCTGTCCTGTTTTGGAGGGAGCTAGGGTGCACTATTGACTAGACACAAGTAATTTCTTTCACTGGAAAGAATACCTGCTCTTTTATGCATGAACCCAAAACTTTAAGCTGAGTCTATGCCAATGATGAGACAGTTCGGAGTATTCTCTTTTCTGCTTCATTGCAAAAGCAGGTAAAAGTGGCTGCTGAGCAGCCTGCCTCTAATGAGCAAACCAAGTGCTTGGTCAGCTAGATGAGCAGCTTAAGGAGCATGAAGACTGTGACAAACTTGTGGTGCACAAGCTAGTGCTCACAAGCATGCCAGAGGGTTATAAGAAATGTCATACCCCCCTGCATAGTATGGAGTAGTATCTGCTTGCAGCAAATGAGATGCACTGCTCTCTGCTCTGACACCACAAAAGGTAGAAGTGATCTCCTCCAAAGTCTCTGTTGTCTCCTGAAGTAGCAATGCCCTGCAAATGAAACAAATTCTTAGAGCTAGGTGCAGAAGTTCAGCCACTATTGTTGCTGGCAAGAGCAGCGGCTGAGGACCTTTGACTCTTGACAAAAGGTCTACCTCCTGTCACAAGACAATGTCTCTCAGAGCCATCATCCACCTCTTGTGACTACAAGAGGCTTTTAGATTCATTCTAGAAGAAGAGATGGAAACAAAGACAGTAGATTATGCTGCCTGTTTTGCTATCCTTCCATTTCAATGAGCAAGCAATGACACAGTAGCAGTTCCCTTTTCCTCCCAAATCACGGTCACCAATCATGCAGGGAGGTTAATGACTTCTCTCTGGGCTTTTAATATCAATTCTTCTCCCCTTCTTCCCATCTGACTGTAAAATCCTTTCTCTCCTTTCTTTTTAAACTTTCATAATTTCCCTTTCTCTTTTGTCAGCTTTTGTTAGCGTTTCTTAATTTGGGGGCGGGGGAGGGAGTTATTTATTAAACCGTTGCCTGATATTACTAGAAGTTCCATCTCACTGGAAGGTCATCTGACTTCTGGCCGGTGAATGTTAACTGTGCCAGATTCCTCTGCAGTCCATGAACCCAGTGAACCAGGCTCTTGTGAGGCATCCTCTCCCCATGTCTTCTCATTTCAAAATGGGAATCCCAGAAGGACAAACCCCTGATAGTCACAGCCCTCTTCATGAGTACAGAGGCCTTTTCCTCCTCTCTAATACCTAAGACTTTCTTTTCTTAAGTGTGTGTGCTTTCCATCCCTCGGGTTCTCCTTCAGCATCATGCGAGTCTCCTAGTTGCCTGGTGTCTGGACATTGAATGACGTCCTGTGCAGTGGTCAAGTGCAGTTCCTTCTCAGCCCCTTCCTTTGGAGCTGTTGCCCTTAGAACAGCTTTTCATTAGAGCAAGGATCTGAACACAAACATCAGCTAACTATCTTAATGGTGCTTGTAGACAGTTGCTAATTAGAACCTTTGGTTAAAGTTAATAATTGTGTGATATATTTAAAATACTTAAATGTAAACTAATAAAAAATAAATTGTTGAGGGAAAGAACTTGTGAGGATAAGACAGGGATATTCAAGGATCTCTCAGGGGTCTCACAGACTCAGGGACAGTGAATGGTTTGAATGAGAACAGTCTCAGTGAATGGTCTTTCAGTTCAAGCTTTACAGGCCTTACAAACTACCTGTGCGTTGATGACATTGAATGACTAACAAACTAGTTTTGAATAAATCTGCTAAAAAGAGAAGACGACGAAAACCAAAGGAATTTCAACTGAGTTGTCTAGGGTTTCAAGCAAGTGAAGGGAATGAGGAAAGACCATTCATTTTCTTGTTATGGTTGACAGATGGATTTGAATTCTCTTCTAAATACAGAACTTTGGTTTTATTTAAAGTGAAACGAATTTTCTTTCTCCCAAGTGATCTAAAAGATGTCTATCTGAAAATCTTCTCTCTGAACACATACTTTTGTTCATTGAGCTGAAAAATTAGTTATTCCAATAATCATGTGCCAGCAAAGCACTCCTAACTATAAACATATTTTCAGAAAAGTCATTCCATATAAGAACAAATGACTGATAGTACTGAATAAAAAGGTCATTGTTTATTTGGCACAGGTAGAATTCTAAAGAGAAGAAATTATTTCTTGTGCAAACAGTTTTTCTATATTCTATCTCCTTTTTCACATGCTTCCTTAACTATATTATCACATATTATTTTTCCATTCGATTTTCAAGAAAAAAGATATTTTAATTCTATATTGGCCAACATAAACATAAGCATTTAAACTAGCTCCCAGTATAATATATAATTTTGCTGTGTGCTTTCAGACAGACAGAGTTGCATATTAACTCTTCAGAGAGCTTTTCCCTGCTTTGCCCAGGCTTAGTTTCTCCTTAACTAATACATTTTAGCTTGATTTGAAAATTAATCCCAGGTGCCCTTGTACATGCTGCAGGCTTTTGACACGTCTATGCGGGCAGGGCAGAGACGTGTTTGAAACTGCCCTTCCAGATCCCATAAAAGCAAAATAGCAAGCCCAAGTCCTCTTTGTAGGTCCTTACATAAGAAAGTGTATGGGGCAAGAGGGTGTGTACATGTAGGAGGGATCTTAAAATATCTCATTCTTCTTACTCCTGCTGTAAGAGGGCACTTCCCTAGGAGGAGCAGGGCTTTGCAGAGAGAGCCCTAAGAGCTGGCAGAAGTAGAAGAGATGCTATTGTTCACATTTGGGCACGACAGGTCCTTTCCGACCCTTTCCTGCCAAAGTCCATATTCTTCTTCCTTAACTTTTTCAAAGTTTTCCACCCACACTCACATAAATCATCTATTTTGGGAACTAAGTTGAAAAAGCATTTTAATTGGAAACCTTAAGACATTTTAGTTTCCTCTCCTTACCTTTCTGTTCTTGCTTCACTCAGCAAACTCAATTTAGCACTTATTGTAAACTTTTGCTTTGAATCTATATATAATAATTAATAAAAGAAAAATGTTTCCCATTTCCTCACTTTACAATTGATGAAGACTACCGAAGCTGATTTGACAAGAGACTTGAAACTCAAGAGTTGAGAGATGCAGAGCGGGACAACAGGAGACAATGGCAATAAGTTGAAAAAATAGGGTTTCAGACTGGAATTAAGGAAAAATCTTATCATCATGAGGACAGACAAACATGGGAACAGGTTTCCCAGAGAGGCTGTATAGTCTCTGTCCTTGGTGGTTAGCAAGGTTTGACTGGACACAGCCCTGAGCAGCCTAGTTTGATCTCAGAGCTGACCTTAGTTTGAGCAGGGAGTTGGACTAGAGATGTCCTGAGGTCCCTTCCTCCCTGAATTATCTTCTGAAGCCAGGTCTTTTTTATGTCCCAGTCTGGTTGCTTTTCAACAATTTAACAGTAACTGTTGAATTTTGACTAATTCTCCATATTATTTTAAAAGATTATTAACATTAGAAATCTTTTTATATAAAACAATCTCTTTTAAGTTTGTGTCACCTTTTATTTCCTTACTTTCCTTCTAAACGTTAACAATAGGCTGTTGACTTAAGCATGTACATAAGTTTAATTAATATACTGCTTCTGTGTTTTCCAGATCATTAATGAAGATGTTAAAAACTGACTTAACACATTACTTTGCTTATACTCAACAGAAGTAATGAAAAATTACCTCTTTTGTAGGAGTAACCCAATGTGCTAATTCCTTACAATAATTGGCACCAATGCTGCTATAGCTCATAGTTATATGAATATCAATTAGCTTGAAATATGACTGAGAAATTTATATTAATGTTAACCTAATGCTTCATTTACATCTACAGCTGGTTTTAATTCTTTGAACAGTCACCAAAAAATTAAAACCTGCAATCAGTGAGGTTTCATCTTCACAGATTATTTTCTGGGAATTTAGTAAACAAAGTAGACATAAATATGATGAATTCATCTGAAGACTTTGCCTTTGCAATTACCTGTCAACTGCTTTTATTACAGCAGTTTAATGTTGTATATATGTTTATTAAGCTCTAATTAAAAAAATTTAAAAAAACCCAAACAAAAAAAAACCCTAAACCCCAAAACGCCAAACCACCCAAAAAACTTGTTTCTCTCCTTTTTATTTGTGTCTCAGTAGGGTGTCAGGACAATGCTACCTGTTGATTTTTTTTAATGTGATAAGTTGTTCAAAATATAGAGATGTACAAGCTTTACTCTCTTTTCATGTTCTACAATGCAACAAACTTATTTATAATATCTTTCTAGAGACAGGTTTTCTTCTTCTGCCTATCAAGTTTTCCCTTCAGCCACAGTGGAAGCAATTTGTGAAAAGTATTTTTAACACCTTTATCAGAACTATTTTCTCAAAGAGCAAGCAGGAAGATAAACAGTCTTCTCACTGGTACTTTAATGAGACTTCTCAATTCGGTCACGAATATATGAGCTGGAATTTTCTAAAAATGTCTTGGAGAACTATATTCCCCAAACCCTTTGAAGAATATGATCTGAGTGTCCTACTCCCTTATTGTCTTTCAAAACCTAGTCCATAAATCCAAAACATAGCACCATACAAGCTGCTATGAAGAAAATTAACTCTATCCCAGCTAAAACCAGTACATTCCCAAAGAAAGAATTACTGAAGAATTTTCAGTAATTCCTGGCTATGATATTTAACTATTCACAAAATCACAGAATTGTTTAGGTTGGAAGGGACCTCTTGAGATCTTCTAGTCCAATGTTCCTGCTCAAGCAAGGTCAGCTAGAGCTGGTTGTCCAGGATCATGTCCAGAGAGATTTTGAATGTCTCCAAGGATGGGTATTCCACAACTTCTCTGGGAAACATGTTCCAGAAAAAAATGTTCTCATAAATGAGTGATGGAGCTGTGGTTGGTTGACTTTGGCCAGCTGCCAGCTGCCCACCCAGCTGCTCTCTCACTCCCCTTCCTCAACAGGACAGGGGGAGAAAATAAGATGAAAAAACTCATGGGTCAAGATAAAGACAGGGAGATCATTTACCAATTACCATCATGGGCAAAACAGACTCAACTTGGGGAAAATTAGTTTAATTCATTCCTGCTTAAAATAAATTTGAATAGTAAGAAACAAAGACAAAAACTAAAATACCTTCCCCCAACCCCCACCCCTTTTTCCCAGAATCAACCTGACTCCTTCATTCCTGTCTCTTCTACCTCCTCCCCTCCCTGCCCCGCCGGCCCAAGTGATCTAGAGGGATGGGGACTGGAGGGTTATGATCAGTCCATAACAGTTCCTCTCTACCACTCCCTCCTCCTCACACTTTTCCCCTGCTCTGGAGTGGGTCCTCCATAGGCTGCAGTCCTTCAGAATAAACCTGCTTCTACATGGACTCCTCTCCACAGGCCACAGCTCCTGCCAGGAGCCTGCTCCAGTGCAGTTTCTCCATGGGCCACAGTTTCCTTTAGGACATATGCACCTGCTCCAGCATGGGGCCCTCCATGGGCTACAGTGTGGATATCTTCTCTGGCGTAGTCCTCTCCATGGGCTGAAGGGAAATACCTGGTCCATCATGACCTCTTCCAAAACTTCCACAGGCTGCAGGGGAATCTCTGCTCCGGTGCCTGGAGCACCTTCTCCCTCTCCCTCTTCACTGACCTTGGCATTCATAGGGTTGTTTCTCACACTTTTTTTCCCCTCAGTTCTCACTGCTGGGCAGTGTTTTGCCCTTTCTTAAATATGTTTTCCCAAAGGCACTACCATCTTGGCTGAGGGGCTCAGCTTGAGGAGGCAATATAAGGTTTGTCTTCACTTTAACCATTAGGTTAGCAGAACTGCCAGTTCAAAGTCAACTGCTGTCTTGAACGGGCTATATTGACTGGAATTTGAGTTAGGTAAAGAGGCAGGTATCCTCTACTGCTAGTAAGTTGACAAGATTTAGGAACTGTCCAAAAAACCTAGGACATTGAAGAAGACAGCTTTACTTGTACTAGCATCTGGCGTTCTTTAATTTCATATCTTCAGAGATGTACCCAGATGGGGATTTAGAGTACAGACACTTTAGTCATAGTCAGCCCAATGAAGTCAAAATAGGAAACGAAGAATTTAATTTTTAAGCAATTACTGAAGCAATGGTAATAGGAACACATTCTGTGAAAGAAGTACTTTATTTCAGACTTAAGTTGTACAATAATTTGGATGCTTTTATCTTGTGTTTCCATTTCCAAGGACTGAAAGAAACTGAGAAGCATCAAAATCATGAGGCCCTCCCTAGCCATTTTTTGTCAGTGACTCTACACTCAGGAGCAAGAGAGAGAATTTTGAAGCAATGGTCAGGAAGAACTCTATGTTGCTATGCTTTAAGATATTTGAAGCAAAAAGTGGGCAGATATTGACATATGGGGTTGAGTCTGCAAGAATCAGGCATAACTGTGTTGTCTGGTACCAAAAATATGCAGATGTACCTGGAGGCTGCAGCTGAATTTTAAAGAATCAAAGAATCATGGGATAATTCAAGTTGGAAGTGACCTCAGGAGGTCTCTAGTCCATGCCCCTGCACAAAGCAGAGTCAGCTCTTGGATCACAGCAGGTTGCTCAGGGCTTTATCTAGTTGGGTGACCACCAATGAAGGGGACTGCACAACCTCTCTGGGCAACTGGTCCCATTGTTTGACTGTCCTCATGGGGAAAATGTCTTTGAATATGTTCATTTATATCTACTTATTACATCTGATTTTTTTATCATAGAAGACTTTATATCAGCAAATATTTGTTCTACAGAACTGAAAATTTCCAGAGTTGCAACTGAAATATTTTGCCTGACAGGAGTTTTGGAAGACACAACAGAAGACAGGTCTTCTTGGCTCCATACTTCCCCAAAAACTCATTACCTCAGAACTACTTCAACCAAACCTTATAGAAGGGTAGCCTGTTACAGGTATCCTACCTAATAAATTTTGAGTTAAGTTAAATAATATTCTGGGAATCTTGCATCTCTTCCGGTGTTATCCAAACTTTTGGTTCCTTTTTCTCCTAATAAGATTTTTATTTTCACTTTTTGGAATGTCTCATTTGCCAACCCTGACAACCAAAGACCAAATATCTCATATACTGTACAGTTAGAAGCCTCTCCAGTCTTCATCAGAAAAACTTTTCCTCTTTATGGAATCCTAATTCTCTTTGTATCTTATTCTGGTTTACATATTCTTTTTTCTTATAACAAACAAAAAAGAAAGGTAAATATTAGAATTTATGTAGACACCTGACTAAATGAGCTAACATTGAAAAGAGCAAAATATGCAACAGTTTCTACCAGAGCGCAGGAATAGATCTGTGATACCGTTAAGAAAGAAAATCCTAGAAAATCATACCTTGTGTAGCATGCCTGTGTGCCACTGGAAGAGAAAACAAAAGTTGGCTGAGACCTTGAAGAAGTTCCTCTAGTTTTCTAGAGCAGTTGAAATCTTTTTTCTTCTTTCCCTTTCTACAGTTAATGCCTCTTAACTTAAAAAGCCTTACATACGTCATACTGACAATAAATTTACAACTACTTTGCTTCCATTAGACTAATTGATAGGCAAGCTAGTTAATGAAATGATAGGGAACTAAACTGTGCCTGAATTTCATGTCTGGTCTACTGTACTTTAAGAATGAGATTTGTCTTCTGTATCCTAACAGTTTGATAAGAGGACATAATAGTAGGACAAGAGATTTTGAAGTTTAAAAATTAAAAATTTGCTTAGATGTAAAGCTTGTTAAAGGTTATAAATATTAATCTGAAAATAACTTGAATAATATAACATTGAAAGAAAGGCTACTGTAAATTAGAGAATTTTGTATTAATCTAGATAACAATGATCAGAAGAGCCTTTCATATGATTATAACATATTTTTACAAACAGCAAATCAATATTCTAATTCATCAGGCAACGGTTGGAAGGTTTTCTTTCTCTTTTTTTTTTTAATAAAGACAACTATTTCAAAAATTATTAATGAGTTTTTAAATCAAAGTCAACATCAGAAGTAGGATGTATTGTTATTTAAACACTCTCAATTGACAGGTTTGAGCCTACTTTGTGGTGGAAACGCTCTCCAAGTGAGGTTGTTACCTGTGTAACTACAGCAGTTGTACTGGACAATGCCTTGTTACAGTTAGAGCTGAACATCAGGCTGTGGAGAATTACAGTCCCTTTGTTTTGTTCTTTCAACACCTTTCAGGAATGTATAAAGCAATATTTTTATAGGTTCTCTGCAGAAGGGGAATAAAGGATTGTAACATATGTAAATTGCCATACTCTTTCTGTAAAGTCCATAAAAAAAATTCCTCAACGTCTATCAGCTTCTAAAACTGCAATGATTTTGTGTAGTTTTCTAATTGCTTTGCCTTCCTCTGAATCTGTAATTCCAGTCAGAGCAAAAAGACTTGCAGACATCTTGTACACACTGTAACCACTAAGAGGATGTCCTCCTTCCTACACAAAAATTGATGGACTATTTAAAACGTTCTTTATCTGGAGGATAAGCATGGTCCTTTCCCCCTAGCCAATTTATCTGGTATATTAACAATATAGATTATGATCACAGATGCCAGTGAATAAATATTTCTAGGCACATTTAATACTGTGAATACAATGTTATTAAGATACTTGAACAGTAATGAAATATGACACCAGTTAACACCAATGGAAAAAATGTTTGGGATTATATCTCTTTTGAATCCTTTAGTCTCTTTCACTGATGGGATTTAAATACTCTGTGTTATGCAACTAACTTTTAACCTATCTTTGCAGATTTAGTTCTGTATTGTGACTTCCTTTGTATTTCTTCACCTAAACATGAAGTAGCTCTTGTGAGAGACAAGTTTTGGGGTGTTTTGGAGAAGGGAGATAATTTATTCTGTTTTTTTTCCCTTTCACTTTGTGCACATGTCCAGATTTTCTACCAGTGTTCTTATAGTGTGATAAGGCAGAAAATTTCTCATATATTAGAAACAGAACACACCCGTGTTTAAGTGCACCATCCAATTAATGTTGTTGTGCACCAGAGAGTCCCTTGTTAGTCACACTACATAACTGTGGTTAGCCTTGCAACCAAGGCGCAATATGAGGGCCTTGGAATACTTAGCTCTGTCCCCAGTTCTCACACATCATTTTATGGAGTCTTGTGTGAATTTAACAGAGCCTAAAACAGGCTCAAATGGTTTAGAGCCTAAACCATTAGGTTTAGACACTTATGCCTTAGATAGCCATATTTAGGTGAGATTAATGTTTTCCATTTAGTTTCCTAAATAGCTTTGAATATCTGGACCTCATTTACTCAGTCCCAAAATTTCAGACCTATAAAACTGGGCAATTATGCTTCTTTTCTTCTGCACTTTGTCTGTATGTTACACATGGCAGATTCTTATAATACTCTGAGTAAAGAAATCATGATCTGGGCTTGTATTTGGTCTGGCCCAGATGGAGATAATTTTCCCCACAGCAGCCCTCATAGTGCTGTGCTCTGTATTGGTAGTTAGAAAGGTGTTGATAACACACCAGTGTTTGGCTACTGCTGAGCAGTGCTCACACAGCATCAAGGCTGTCTCTCCAACATTCCCTCCCTCACCAGTAGGCTGGGGGTGGGCAAGATCTTGGGAGGAGACATAGCCAGGACAGCTGACCCCAACTGACCAAAGGGGTATTCCATACCATGTGACGTCTGCTCAGCAATAAAAGCTAAGAGAAAGGAGGAGGAGGAAGGGGGGCATTTGTTATTTACATTTGTCTTCTGGAGCAACCACTATGCGTACCGAAGCCCTGCTTCCCAGGAAGTGGCCGAACATCACCTGCTGATGGGAAATAGAGAATAAAATCTTTTGTTTTCCTTCACTTTCATGCATGACCTTTGCTTTTGCTTTATTAAACTGTCCTTATCTCGACCCACGAGCCTTTACTTGTATTTTCTCTCCTTTGTCCAGTTGAGGAGGGGGAGTGATAGAGTGGCTTTAGTAGGCACCTGGCATCCAGCCAGGGTCAACCCACCACAGGGCTAGAGAACAAAATCTAAATAAATAAAAAAATAATCATGAGTTCTTTATAAGGAAGGTTATGTACACCATCTTTTTTATTCAAAGAAATTAAGTATCATCTAATTTCTTAAAATCATACATTGATCAACTTAGAAATTTGCCTTATTTCCTGCTAGATTCTTGGCTTTTCTGTAAGCATTAACAATGTTATTTAGAAATAAAAAGGGAAAAGACCAAACAAACAACCCCCATATCTTCTGACAGTTAATGTTCCTCACATGTCTACATTTTAACAAGGTGAGTATCAAAAAAGGAACTCCGTCCAATGTCTTCTCTGAAAAAAAAAAAATGTTTTTTATCACTCTCCTTTTAAAATTTGTTATAATAACCATTTCCATTTTTTCCCAGTATCTAATTCCCAGAGCATATGTTCCAATCTTTATATTTCTAACATTGGAAACTGATTTGACTTGAATTCAGATCCTTTTTAACACTTGAATTTGCAATCAGTCACTGTAACACTGCAAGATCAAATGTCAGTGTTTCTGTGCATTTCCTCAGATGTTGGATGATCATTTGAAATAATTTGAAAAGTCAGTTAAAGCTCCTCCATTAAGAACAAATATAGTCAATGTGGAAAGAAAAGTTGCTGCATTTTTTTCTAAATTCTTAACTTTATTTAATATCTACATAATATTTTCCTGTGTACGATACAATAAAATGTAGGTATTTTTAAATTTGAAACTGAAAGAAAAAAAACTTCTAAAAAGCTGTATGAAGTTCTGGAGCTAAAGGTTATGCATGTGACATAGTAAGGAGATAAAAATAAGGCTGTATTATTTTGAATAAAAGACTAATTTGTGTTTGCCTAATTATTGTCTTAAGGAAATTTCAAGTTTGAGAAAATACATAAAACAGATGTTTAATTCTATACAGTCAATGAACTGGACCACAGACAAGCCCTCTTGTCCTTTGCATGAATATAAACCTGGATAAGCCCCTTGGCTTCATTAGTGCTATTTGTGACGCATAACTGTCATTGGAAGGAAGGTAGGATCTATAATTTTTCAATATTTGTGCTAGTAAAAGAATAAGTCACCTAGATTTAGGACACAAAAAAATTAGAAGTTGGAAGCAAAAAATGCAGTAATCTAGTATTCACACCTTGCCTAAAGGTAGTGATCTTTTTTTGGCAAAGAAAAATCGATAATATCTCCCAGGTCTCTGAAACATGACTTTAATGGCTGGAGACTGAGAGTTTCAAGTAAAAAAAAAAAGTCTCAAAGAAGTAGAATGCCTTGAAGTATAATTGAAGTTTTGCTCATTAAGGGCAAACCTGTGCAGACTCGACATTTCATTAAGTTTTCAGCTAGAGTTCCTAAGAAAATAAGCTTGAGAAAGTTGTACAGAGGACTGAGATTTCTTTTGCAGTGTTACCTTTTGACACGAATCTTAGAGTCACTCTCTGCATTTTCAAGAAGCCAACAGTGTAATTGGGAACTTTTTAGCCACATGTTGACCAAGAAGAGCATAAGCTGAAGGAAATTGCACTGTCATACCCATTACAAACAGACACTAGACATTGTCATTGTTCTAAGTACTTTATTGACTTCCCTCTCTAGACAGGCTTTAACTCTTTGGTACAGCTCTACAAAGGACTAAAACTTGAGGCAAACTACTCCAAAATAGACTGAGTGTCTAACAAAGAAAACATGTGAGAGCCAATAGCATAATGGTCGTTGAGAAACATCACTTTTTCTGTATTTCTATACACTGCTCCTGTAAAGACAGCAAAGCCATCTCTGTTCAAAAGTTTCAGACCATAAAGGACTGCGAAAATTTACTCTAAATCTTCAGCCCTAGGTGATTCAGATACATTTCTCTCTTTTTTTCTTTTTTTTTTTTCCTTTTTCCCCCCCTTTGGTAATGTCCCTTTCCCCACATCGTTAGTTATTAACTTGATTTTATCTATATCCTTTCTGTGAACAGCAGCCCACATTTGCAGCCTTTCTCCATTTGCTGTTTTCTCATAGAAGATTGCCATTACTTCCCACCCTCTCCTCTTTCTTCCATACATCATCACTGCCAAGTTTTATATAGTTATTCCAGGAGGGTGATTATGAGTCTTCTTTGAATGTTTGCCTGCAGTTTTTATGAAATGACCAACATCTGTGCTATTAAGATTGCTTGGATTCACTGCTCGTTAAAGATATTTATCTTACATAATGAGTAACTAAGAGCAAGTTTTATACACTCATTTCCAAGAAGACTCATGTCTTGTATAATTTTTTTTTTAATCCAAAATGTATCATATCTGGTGATTATAAAGACTAGTTATGATGAATTGCTACCATGTCTTATAATCCAGTCATTGAAAAGCCAGCAGATTAAAAAACAAAACAAAACAAAACAAAACTTGCAATCTTTATTGAGCTAGAATACCCTCGAGATAATGATTTACAAATAAAAGCTTCATCAACAGTAACAAAAATTTACTGAGTCCCACAATAACAGTCTTAGCATTTTGAGAAGCAGGTTCACTTGCAGGAGAGATGAATTTATTAAATCGAGATCTAAGCTTTTTTGGAACAAGAAAGGAAGTCAGCTATCCAGCCTGCTCTAAAACATCCCCAGTGATCAAGGGTCTGTATTTCTGCCATTAAGTTGATGCTTACCTTTTGGATCATTTCTGGACACTTTCATGTTACCAGCCACTGAAATTGCTATTTTCAAAATCTCAGGGGAACAACAACGCTGACAGGTTTGACTCATCCAAGAAGAGGTAATTGTGTATGATAGTTTTGAATTTGATGTGTGTGGGATCGATTAAAGAAGAATTCAGATATTTAAACTGTAACCTGAATCCTTTGGTCCTGGAGTCTAATGTGAAGGATTTAGAGAGGAGTTAGTGTTTCCCACTGAAAATGCTATTTGTTGAAAAGACTGAGTTGAGCCTATAATCTCTGTCAGGAAGATATTCTGTTTAGAATATCCTGTGAGGGACTGGAAGAGTTAATGTCTGTCAATATCTCAAACATTGTAGCAACCAAGATACGGTCTGCATAACAAAGAGGGAGGGCCATTAGCAAGAAGTTTGTTGGCATGGACACAGGGGGCATGCCAGAGGGTGTGCAGTCCCCTGTTCTGGCAGACCCAGCCTGGTAACCCACCACATATGGTCAGAGGCCACACAAAGTTTATTTGAGGAGGGGGCTTGCAGCTCCTTGGAAAGTCCCTAAGACCACCACCCCAATAAGCCGCACGTGCTCAGTAGATAAGGAACCCTCTGGAACACTACCATATATGTTGAGAACTGTCTAGAATGAACCCATATAAGTCTTCAAGAGGCGTGACTGTGGACGGAGATTTAGACTATAAAAGACACAACTGCAAAGAGCCACGTTGTGCGCGCCCATCACCGGAGGATTGCCACGCTCGTCGCCGACGCTGCGGGATCCAAGGGTGGTGACTCTCTCTTTTCTTTTCCCCCTCTTTCTTTTTTTTTCTTCTTCCTCTCTTTTCTCTCTTCTTGTGAACGTTTTGCTGCAACCCACACTGCCCACCATTACGCCTTCCACAGTTTGGATTGTAAACCATTCAAAGTGATCGTTTGGTGTCGTTTCACCTTAATTTAGCCCGGGGGGATCCCAGAACCTCTACAACCCTCTGGTCTGTCCGGTCTGGGTCGTAACATATCCCAGTGCTAAGGCAGTCACTTACAGTGTTTCTGACCTCACTGCAACCTTACTGTGTAGACCAAAATAATTAGATCAAAAAGACCTGCTTTGAAAGACATCTCATAAACTGTGACACTAGACATGTTGGACCTATTGCGTATCTTCAGGTGGTCTGCAAAGGCCCAGTAAACTTAGAGTTAGGCATTCTGTATGTGTTTAAAACATCTGTATATTACGTACAAGTATAGCATGAAGTCTCTGATGATATGCCTAACCAGGTGAATGCTCAGACCCTCCAGTACTTTCAAGAAAGCCCTAGAACACTTTCTAAGCCAATACTTTGCTCTGACAGAGGAAGAACCAATTCAAACAGTGTGTAACTTTTAGTTTTTATGTAGCTTCAAGAGTCCCAATTAGATGTGTTCCAGATGGCTCTTTTCATGGTCTGGCAAAACTGTGACTAAAATATACCCATATGTATTAAGTCAAAGCAAAGGCATCTAAGAATACCATTTTCCTGCACTGGGTATCTCACTTATGCACAGGTATAATAAAGAAAAATAAATCAGAATCACTGTCATCATAGAGCAAGAAGGAAACAGATTGAAAACAACCAACCATTTGGGCAGTCATAGTACGAATTTACTATTTTGATTTGAACCACCTCTAACTTTATATCTCTTCTTTGACACTGTAATATTCTTTCTGTCTCTCTCATTTTATCTCTTCTGCTTCAGTACTACTTTTTCTATTCCAAAGGTGCTTCCTCCTAGACACTTTTACTGGTTGTATTGGGTTTGCGTGGCAAGGTTTTGGTAATCAGGGGCTACAGAGGTGGTTCTGTGAGAAGCTGCTAGAAGCTTCCCCTATGTCCGATAGAGCCAATGTCAGCCGGCTCCAAGACGGACCCGCCGCTGGCCAAGGCTGAGACAATCAGCGATGGTGGTAGCACCTCTGGGATAACATATTTAAGAAGGGAAAAAAAAACCCAAAACTGTGCGACAGCAATTGCAGCGAGAGAGAGGAATGAGAGTATGTGAGAGAAACAACTCTGCAGACACCAAGGTCAGTGAAAAAGGAGGGGGAGGAGGTGCTCCAGGCACTGGAGCAGAGATTCCCCTGCAGCCCGTGGTGAAGACCATGGTGAGGCAGGTTGTCCCCCTGCAGCCCATGGAGGTCCACGGTGGAACAGATATCCACCTGCAGCCCGTGGAGGACCCCACGCTGGAGCAGGTGGATGTGCCCAAAGGAGGCTGTGACCCCGTGGGAAGCCCACGCTGGAGCAGGCTCCTGGCAGGACCTGTGGACCCATGGAGAAAAGAGCCCACACTGGCACAGATTTGCTGGCAGAACTTGTGACCCCATGGGGGACCCACGCTGGAGCAGTCTGTTCCTGAAGGACTGCACCCCGTGGAAGGGACCCATGCTGAAGCAGTTTGTGAAGAACTGTAGCCCGTGGGAAGGACTCACGTTGGAGAAGTTCATGGAGAACTGTCTCCTGTGGGAGGGACCCCACGCTGGAGCAGGGGAAGAGCGTGAGATGTCCTCCCCCAGAGGAGGAAGGAGCGGCAGAAACAATGTGTGATGAACTGACTGCAACCCCCATTGCCCGTCCCCCTGTGCCACTGTGGGGGAGGAGGTAGAGAATTCAGGAGTGAAGTTAAGCGTGGGAAGAAGGGAGGGGTGGGGGGAAGGTGTTTTTAAGATTTGTTTTTATTTCCCATTATCCTACTCTGATTTTACTGGTAATTAATCAAATTATTTTTTTCCCCAAGTTGAGTCTGTTTTGCCCGTGACAGTAATTGGTGAGCGATGTCTCCCTGTCCTTACCTCGACCCATAAGTCTTTCGTTACATTTTCTCTCCCCTGTTCACTTGAGGAGGGGGAGTGATAGAGCAGCTTGGTGGGCACCTGGCATCCAGCCAGGGTCAACCCACCACACTGATGCTGATCAGCTTACTCAGAGCGACTATCAGAAATGTCTTCTAATGCTCTTCTAAGACTAACCCTTCAATAATGCTAAATCATGTCCAGAATGCTGGAAAGATTAAAAAAATATGTCCTCAACAAAGCCAGACAATATAGAACATCTTGTTCACATCTTTCTGTATTGAATTATAGGGTTATCTGCAAGAAGTTTCACAGAACATTAATTTATTCGTAGTATTTGAGAAAACTTTCAATGCTCCTCAAGTAAATAATTTTCCGTTGAAATAACACTTTACAGTCCACACAATATATTTTGGAGAGAGGATAAAATGCAAAATATTTTAAAGGAAAACCTGCATCCCCCAATATGAAAATTAGTGACTATAGAAGCCTTTCACCTGTTTTTATTTGACTGATTATATTTTCTAGGATACTTATACAGGGTTAATTTCTCATTATATACCATTCCAAGCCTTATTTTCCACGTTTGCCTTTTGAAAAGTGCAGAATCTCAAATTTTTCAAGGTATTCTTCTACAGTCTTATAGAATTCTGTGTATTCTAGGTGTGCCAGCTGAGTCATTTAAGCAGCAAGTAGTGAACACTTTACTGATAGATCTGGGTCCTCTGAAGCTTGTAATATCAGAACCCAAATCCCTCAGTCCTGCAGTCTGATGTTTGTGGTTGGACCTTTACAGCTTTGCAGAGACTAATAGGCTTCTTCTACTCACCAGACCTAGTTCTTTGGATTTTGTTGTATAGATGAATCTGAGGAGAAGTAGGACCACCTGCAGAACAACATGGAACAAGATGACAAGATAACCAATGTTATTGTTTAATATGTATCAAAGTGTCACTTGTCTCTGTCTACCAGTTTGAGAAAAACTGGCATCAAGGGTTTGACTGACATCTGCAATGTGTTGAAAGGATATAAAATGAACAAATCATCAGCAGAGGAAAATCTTCTTTCCCTAACACCCTTCACTTACAGTTACACATTTTTTACATTAATAGTAGATATAATGTAGGTACTATTTAGTGGGCACTAAATGTCAGTTAGAAATACATTTTTAACTTTGCAGTATTCCTGCAATAGAACGTAATTTATTTTTTACAGATTTTGGGGGTGATATATATATATTTCTCCACAGGAAATGCTGTATATACATGATTTGTTTCATCAAAACAAAAGGTAGGTTTATTAGTTTTCCAATAACTGTTGAATAAACACATTTAATAGATCCAGAAATAAATGGGACAAATGTTTACCTTATAAATGATCTTATTGTAAATCTGGGACCTGTGTATGAACTAAACTACCTTATATTAGCCCTTTAAGTCTCAAGTATTAAATTGTAGTCTATTTACAGTTGATTTAGAAAGAGGAAGAAATAGGTGCAAAGCAAGAGAAGAGTAAATATTGATTAGACATTGGAGGAGCCACTGAAAGATGAAGTTCTTCCACTAAGTCCAAACTCATGAAAACATACCTGGTTTCATTTGTTTAGTGTATGCAGATCTACTGTATTGCTTGGGTGTGTGTATTTGCACTCACTTGGGTGAGGCCTGGAGTTGAGGGGGCATCTGGTATCACCTGTTTGTGTGTACACGGGTGAGAGAGAACTAAAACTGTCTGTTAGAGAGAGAGCATCTGGCATCATCTGCAAAGAGGCGAGCTCAAGCTGTTGAAACCATCTGTGAAGAGGAGAGAGATAAAGAGAGATAGAGATACAAGCTTCAGAGACCAGCATAAAGTACCAAAACTGAAAGCTACATTCTTAAATAGCAAACCTGCTCCAAATAAGTTCTTAGCTATAGACACTTTTGGGGTGCTGATAGAAAGAAACAGTAAAGTTTCCCTGGTGACAGAGCTGTCTGTCTCTGCTGCCTGGGCAAGGCACATCGGACATCAAGAGTCTCCACACATCATATGTATGGTGCACATCATAAGCCCACAGAGGTCCATGTGCTGTAACAGGAAAAAGCCTTTTGACTTTGTCGTGGTTTAACCCCAGCCAGCAACTAAGCACCATGCAGCTGCTTCCCCCTTCCCCCTCCCACTGGGAGGGGGAGGAGGATTGGGGAGGGTAAAACTCATGGGTTGAGATAAGAACAGTTTAATAACTAAAGTAAAATAAAATACACTACTACTACTACTAATAATAATAATATAATAATAGTAATGAAAAGGAACATAACAAAAAAAGAAAAAAGAAATAACACGCAAGAAAAGACAAGTGATGCACAATGCAATTGCTCACAACCTGCTGACTGATGCCTGAGCAGCGATCCACACCTCCCAGCCAACTCCCCCCTGTTTACATACTGGGCATGACGTTCTATGGTATGGAATACCCCTTTGGCTAGTTCGTGTCAGCTGCCCTGACTATGCTACTTCCCAGCTTCTTGCACACCTGCTTGCTGGCAGAGCATGGGAAACTGAAAAATCCTTGACTTAAGGTAAGTACTACTTAGCAACAGCTAAAACATCAGCATGTTATCAACATTATTCTCACACTAAATCCAAAACACAGCACTGTACCAGCTACTAAGAAGAAAATTAACTCTATCCCAGCTGAAACCAGGACAGCTTTGATTTTTGAGGTGAAAAGGCAGACATGCCAATCCTCAAAAACATCCATTCCTAAGTCCTGCTCAGCCTCCCGAGTCCCACTACTGAAACCGGTGCTGTTGAGATGTTTATGTGTCTCTTTGAGGAAGGAAATTTTGCTCCTCTTTCTTAATCATATTTAAACTTGTCTCCTTTAAATAGACCTAAAATATTTCTAGGTGGATTTGTACAAATCATTGTGTTGTGCTTTACCTCAAACATAGCTAATGCAAACCCTCCTTACTGGAGCTCTCATTTTATGCAACTTCTTATCACTTTTAAAATCCTTCAGTGTTAATGCCCACCTCATCTGCAGTTGTATGTATACACTGAGGATGCAGATTCCCGCTGCCGTGCTGGCTGAAATCCTGGCTTCTGATCGCCTGTTTGTTGCATTTTTCACACAAGCAATGTCATTTTCTCACTTTCCCATTTCTGTGTGGAAACAACTCTAAAAAATCCTCACTTCCACTTTAAATCCTTCCTTCAAGCTTGTCTTTGTGGCAATGATAGAAACCACTTGTCAGTGATTAGCCAGCTGGTGTGACCACTGCTTATTGCACTGGTTACAGCTGTCTTATTGCTATTTTTGTGTTTCCTCTCCATCTGTCTTATCCACCTGCTGTCTCTCATTTCAAACTTAAATTTAAGCTCCCTGGACAAAAACTCTCAATTTGTTATGCTTGTACAGTACCTAGCACAGTGTGTCCTTAGCTATATGTTCTCCTTCAATACAAACTAATATGCGCTAAGCTGACTGAGAAAGAGGAATGGTGCAGATTCTGCATCTCAGGGCGGATTTACACCGTCTGTCCACTGATATGGAAGCCTGAGCAAGTTTAAACACTGCTGGTTGTCTCGGCAAATGGCCTGGGAAGTAGGATGAAATAGCTCATTTTGAGTTCCAGGCTGTCATGACTGGACCATAGCAAAGTCTGAACAGGGGTGTCTTTATACAGCAGTGGAAAAGGTAAATTCAGGAATGTACCTGTTGGAGGAAGGACAAAATCTATACTTTAGGTACTGCAACACACATACACATATTTGTACAAGTTACATGATATTGTGCACGATATTGTGCACAATATTGTACACAATACAGAAGTGCATACACAATGTTTATACTGTAATGCCATTTACTTTTCACCTAGCCACAGAACAGGCTGAGTAATAGCCACAGAATCTCAAACAATAGAAAGTGGAAATTGTGGAGTTGTGTTTTAGCTTCACCACTCTAAACTTTCCTTCTGATATTCTGTGTCAGTGTCCAATTTTAGAGGTACTTTAGGGATTCAATTCCATTACAGAATTTTTAAAAATTATTATTATTATTATTTTTTTTTTTTAAATTAAGAGGATATCTTTCTTTCCAAGAAGGCTTTCCTAAATATTCCCAGGTCTAATTCAAATGTTATACAACACCATATCTCTATCACAGTTAAAATATAGTTCAATAATTTCAATTTATTGTAGAATCACGCTGGTAAATCTGTACATATGGTTGAGAAAGCACTTCTATGATAAACAACTCCTGTGTTTAAACATGTGACATTGTGGACAAACTAACTCTATGAGATCAAATTTCTTATACTCATTGCCTAAAGGCATATTTACATGCTCAAATTTAGAAAAAATCCATTTACTTGTTCATAAATTTGCAGCTATGTAAGAATGGAGACATCATGCTTTAAAGCACTATTCAAGTTCTTGATACTTGTTTTGGACATCCACAGCTTGCATATAGAAGGATTAGGCTGGAATAAAATTGGGCTATGAATTTAAGGTACAAAAACTAAACCGCAGCTATCTGTACAGATTGTCTTGTCCTGTCCTATGGATGTCTGCCAACAGCTTAGGTTTACTTATTTTATATTGAAAATTCCCTAGATCTTGTCCTTGGTAGTTCACTTCTTTGATAAACTTCAGATGTGTGTAATACAACAATGACAGATCTAGCAGAGATATTATGAATGAGTGGAAACTCATGAACATCATTATTAAGATTTAGAATGACATTAATATTGTCTGTGCTTTTATTACTGATTTCTGTGTTATCTTTTCTGAACTGATAACTTTATTACATGGTGCTAGGAAAAAAGGTAAAGTGAGAATCCAGTCCCGAAGTTTGCGTAAGTATCAGTAAAAACCAATTAGATAAGAGGATATACAAAAAGGGTGGAACAACTGAAAAACCAGCCAACGAACCAACCAACCAACCAACCTCCCCTCCCCCAAATAAAGCACCCAGGACAAAAGCTTCAGAAGTTCTTAGATTTTGGCTGTGAACATTTTTTGGCCTCTGCTCCCAGGAGCACTTCCCAAATAGGAATGTATCTTAGCAGCATCCAGATTCCCTTGTTTTCCTCCTCCCTCAACCCCCCCCCCCCCTTGGCTTCTATGCAAAGAAATCACAGACACCGCAGGCTGAAGGGAAACAGTGAAGTGGTCCAAGAGATCCTCTGATCTGGGTGATTAGGAAACTGCAACCCTCAGGCACTCTGCAGCTTGCCCCAGCAGGTAATCATAAATTGGTTAACCGGGGATTAAGTCTTTTAGACTTCAATGGAGAATGGCAAAACAAGAACCACAGGCAGGAAACTGATTTGCAAATTCACAAGAGAATTGAGAAATATTTTAAGGCAGCTTTCTTTTTCTTTTTTAAACACTGAGAGATTTGCTATTAGAATAAACTACTAAGCGAAGTAATAAATGTTTTAGTTGACCCTACATGCTTTTACCATGCATATATTTTGGTCAGCTGGAAGGCATTGGAATAAATGCAAGATTATTTTGACTAAATTATTTAGTATAGTATGGTACAAAATTGATTACATCTTCTGGTGTTACATTTGTGTTAGAAGTGTGGCCAGCAGGTTGAGGAAGGTGAATGTCCCCCTCTACTCCGCTCTCATGAGACTCTACCTGGACTACTGTGTTCAGCTCTGGCTCCAGCATAAGAAAGACATGGACCTGCTCAAGTGGGTCCAGAGGAGGCCCACAAAGATGATCAGGGGGCTGGAGCACCTCCCCTATAAGGACAGGCTGAGACAATTGGGGTTGTTTAGCCTAGATGAGAGAAGGCTCCAGGGAGACCTTGCAGCAGCCTTCCAGTACCTAAAGGGGGCCTACAGGAAAGGTGGGGAGGGACTCTTTATCAGGGAGTGTAGTGGTGATAGGACGAGGGGTAACGGTTTTAAACTGAGAGAGGGTAGATTTAGATTAGATATTAAGAAGAAATTCTTTACTGTGAGGGTGGTGAAATGCTGGAACAGGTTGCCCAGAGAAGTTGTGGCTATCATACTTAATATCACTTAATATCATTAATGTATTAATGGTATACACATATCACATAGAGATATGTGGATATCATACAGGGATGGGATGTATGCCCCATCTCTGGAAGTGTTCAAGGTCAGGTTGGACGGGGCTTTAAGCAGCCTGATCTAGTTGAAGATGCCCCTGCCCATGGTAGGGGGGTTGGAACTAGATGATCTTTAAGGTCCCTTCCAACCCAAACCATTCTATGATTCTATGATTCTGTATACAGATTTGAGTATTAAAGGTTTAGTCCATCCCCTGCCAAAGCAAGTTCTTGGGGTTTGGCTTTATTCTTTGTTTGTTTGAGATCTCCTAATATTGATTACTTTCCTGGGGAATAATTTGCTGGTCTTGGTTATTTTCACTTTAGAAACTTTAACAAATCTGAGCATGTAAACCCAAGTAAAGCTTCTCTCCGTCTCCTTCCCTTTTGCCCTTTGAGAAAGTATGCATCCCTTTCTGACATTTAAGGATACAGGCACAGAAAATTAATTTCACTGAATTGGAAGGGAATTTGCACCAGCAGTCTAATTATGTAAATTAAATTTGCATAAACTTTCTCAAAAATAAAACAGACTATTTACCCATCAACACAAGCATGAGGTCTAAACACCTAAAATTCTCAGGTCCACAGTATTTCACCTAACAGCATTTGCATGTGAGGGCACCAATCTTTATATCCAATATTCAAGTTCAAAGTTAGCAAATTACAAGTGCTAACTTGTGTGAAAACTACCTTTACTCAGGCAGTGGTCAAAACCGTGATAACAACCATTGTCACCCAGAATGTGAAAACATAGTTTCAGGTGACAGGCAGTGACAGGCAGTTACAAATACATTAATTTCTGTAATTGCTCATATTTCTACTTTCACAGTAACACAGTCTCCTTTTTTGAATGTCCTTAATAAGAAAGATGATTAAAAAGCCTGTAGTGTTATTGATTAATCTACACTTCTTCATTGCTTTCCACCACTGTTTGTTTTCTGTATGTTCTGCATCAACACGCTTAATTTCTCTTTTTTTTTTTCCTAAGAGTTACCAAAACCCCCATAATTTAGCAATGTCTCTGAGTGCTCTTTGTTTCTCCTTTGGGACTATTTCAAAGTCATCAACTTGCTGAATTAATATAGATGGAAAGCACTAATTGTAGTGGTATTTTTTTGCAGTCTTCTTGTCAGCCACCATTATGATAGTAAACTTATTGTGCGGCACAATAATTAGATATAGGCTAAATTGATCCAGGAGATTTTACTGCTCAGAAATCTAATGTTTGAAAGAAGTAGTCTAGCACTGGGCTTCCCATGAGCTAACTGGTTCTATATCTGGATACAGCCATTGGCTTCAGTAAACAGTACAGATTTGAAGGGGTTAAAATTTGGAAAGGTCCTTCTGGTCTTCTTTTAGTAACAATAACAGGAACCAGAGCACAGCACTATATGAACTTTCCTTCCTACACATGGTTGCTCTGATAGTATGTTCATCCAGGATCTCTCACTAAATACTGTTGTAGAAGTCTATTTGCACAGTTTTGAGATGGAGATTAATAAACAGCTGAGCCTCTATTTCAGCATGCAGTTCATTATATGAATTGGTCATAGAGCAATACAAAAATATCATAATGATCAAAAAGGCTGTGTATTCCTCTCCGAGGACCTTTCAGCTGTGATATGAAGAATAATGGATAAAACAGTCCATTGTCTGGTTTCATTGCTAATTTTCTTTCCAGATACATAGTGTTTAAAGAAATAATGCATGTTTCAGTAATTTTTTACTTTGGACTAATGACCTGAAAGTCTTCCATCTTTTGTAGATATACAGAAGTGAGAAATAAGTGAAGTATAATCTTTTTTCCTTTTTTTTTTTTTTTTTAGTATTTATAGTCTCATTTTTCTATCAGCTCTAACTCCAGACACAATTTTTTTCTTTTTCATTGGAGTACCTCCTGTGAATCTTGGTGACCTGTTTCTTGTTGGTGTATTATCCCCTCCCCCAGGTAAAAAAGGTAGCAAAAAACCCAAGAAAACAATGCTGAAGAATGCTAAGGCTATTAACTGAAGAACTCCAGAGATAGGAAATGGAATTCCTTCTAAAACTGGGCTACTTCAAATTTCATTTATATCCTTACCTCATTGCAATCCCTGCCTTTTTTAGTTACTTATCTGCATATAATATACTTCGGTGTCTATCACAGACTTTTTTTTTCTTTTTTCTTTTTTTTTTTTTTTTTTTTTTTTTCTTTTTTCTTTTTTTTTTCTTTTTTAGAACATTCTATCTTCTCATTCTTATTTATTTATTTGTTTTAGCTAAATATTAAGTTACTGTTCCCCTGTGCCATTGTCCTGATTAGGTGGAAATCCTAACAATGTGAAATCAGTAAGATGGCATCTTCTCATCTCAGATCAAGACGTCTAATGTGAGAAATAAATTTCTCACTAAAGAAGGTAGTCCACTAAAACATGAATCCATCACCTACTTCTTTGCATGATTACAAGAGGGACATCTGGACTTGTTTTTTATTGTTTTTCTAGTTAAAATCAATCTGTGCTTTTCTACTGTCTAACCTATTCCTATCTGTTATACAAAACTTCTGTTGGCTAAACCAACAGAAAGACCTGAAAGATGCTGATGAGAACACTCCTCAGGGTGGCACCCTTGGGGCAGAATGCTTTTCTGTTTTTTCTACTTTGTCATCTTTTTATTAGAAAGTATTACATCTCAAGTTTTTTTTTTCTTTTAGTGCTCACAATACTTTGGGTCATGCTTTGTGTTTGTTCATTTTAGAAGAAAACATACGACATAACATTAAATCAAAGAAAAAGGAACAAAGAAAATAGAAGCAAAAATAAAAAAGCAAAAAGAAAAAAAGCAAAAAGAAAAAAGGGAAAAGCAGAAAGCAAAAAAGGAAAAAGGAAAAGAAAAATCACATTGCTTTCAATCAGTAAATTCATAGATGTACCCTCACTCTGCAAGCAATCTCTCAGCTGACCTAGCTATGAAAGGGCCTTGATCATGAAAGTTAGGAAGACAGGTAGGCTAGCCACATCATTTTCTTCTCTTAGGTTAGCCACACACAGATAGCTTTAATTATGTGAGTTTTGGGGAGAGGATTACAGGTGCTGGGAAGAGGAATGAACCTCAATAGTTTGGCCACAGAATGAAAAATTCAAGAATGGATGCTATGGAGCAGTCATATCCCAAAGATACACTTTTGCAAGGTGCTATCTTCTACCTCAAATATTACTCAAGAAAAGCTATTTGTTTGGTTTATATTCAGAAATACATAGATAACGAGAGGTAAAATATTCATACAGCACGTAAGCTAAGAGTTTTATTTTGCCTTTGAACAGCATTCTCTGTTAATGAGAATTTTATATCCACTCCATTGCTAAACCTGTTAATTCTGGGCTTTCTGGTAGTCTGTATTATTAGTGTAGCAAGGTCAACAAATAATTACTCATGTTCATTCATCTATATACTCTCCGATTTTTGTTTGCCTCAAACACCATCATATCTATGAAATAATAATTTAGGGATGGCTAGGACCAAGATCCATTTTCAGATTTTTTCCATCTCTTCAGTCATATTTCTTTTCTCTGAGAAGAAAGGACCACCATCTTAGAGAAAGTAAGACACTTGAGGTTTGAAAGTACCTTTGACCTATTTAAAGACAATATGAACTGTTGCATCTGTACTTGTTTAAGGAAGAGAAAAAAACATTAAGATCTGGAAGGAATCCGATATCTTGTGGGACTATAAATTGTTTGCTGCTTGCTTTTAAAAACAACGTCCCTGGTAAGCTTGTGTGCTGTTTAAGGGAAGATGTATTTTATAAACAGAACATATCTTTCAGAGTACTGTAGCACAGAGAGCAACCTACAGAGGAACCTTCTGCCTGAATGTGAAGTTCCAGCCCTCTGATGTAAAGTAAAATTAAAATTACAGTCAGAAAGAGGACCAGATGCAGAAACAAAGACAGCCCAGAGCTATTATTTTTCCACACACTGTTCCTGGCTTTGAGAAGGTTTCAATATCACTGAATGAGAAATGTTACATTTCCTATTCAAACCAGTCTTTTGAGATCAGAGTGGTTATCCTTTTCCAGTGCATAACCTTATCTTGACACACCAGCTAGTAACTGTGGTGGGTTGACCCTGGCTGGATGCCAGGTGCCCACCAAAGTCGCTCTATCACTCCCCCTCCTCAACTGGACAGGGGAGAGAAAATAAAACGAAAGGCTCGTGGGTCGAGATAAGGACAGGGAGATCACTCACCAATTACTGTCATGGGCAAAACAGACTCGACCTGGGGAAAAATTAATTTAATTTATGACCAATCAAATCAGAGTAGGATAATGAGAAATAAAACCAAATTTTAAAAACACCTTCCCCCCACAACTTCCCTTCTTCCCACACTTAACTTTACTCCCGAACTTTCTACATCCTCCCCCCCCAAGCGGCGCAGGGGGACAGGGAATGGGGGTTTCGGTCAGTTCGTCACACATTGTTTCTGCCGCTCCTTCCTCCTCAGGGGGAGGACTCCTCACACTCTTCCCCTGCTCCAGTGTGGGGTCCCTCCCACGGAAGACAGTTCTCCACGAAATTCTCTAACATGAGTCCTTCCCATGGGCTGCAGTTCTTCACAAACTGCTACAGCGTGGGTCCCCCGTGGGGTCACAAGTCCTGCCAGCAAACCTGTGCCAGCGTGGACTCCTCTCTCTCCATGGGTCCACAGGTCCTGCCAGGAGCCTGCTCCAGCGCGGGCTTCCCACGGGGTCACAGCCTCCTTCGGGCATCCACCTGCTCTGGTGTGGGGTCCTCCACGGGCTGCAGGTAGATATCTGCTCCACCATGGACCTCCATGGGCTGCAGGGGGACAGCCTGCCTCACCATGGTCTTCACCACGGGCTGCAGGGGAATCTCTGCTCCAGTGCCTGGAGCACCTCCTCCCCCTCCTTCTTCACTGACCTCGGTGTCTGCAGAGTTGTTTCTCTCACATACTCTCACTCCTCTCTCTCACTGCAACTGCTACCCCCCTGTAACTTCTTTTCCTTTTCTTAAATATGTTATCCCAGAGGTGCTACCACCACTGCTGATGGGCTCGGCCTTGGCCAGCGGCGGGTCTGTCTTGAAACCCACTGGCATTGACTTTATCGGACATAGGGGAAGCTTCTAGCAGCTTCTCACAGAACTCACCTCTGTAGCCCCCGATTACCAAAACCTTTCCACGCAAACCCAATACAGTAACCCTGCTACTGTAGGATACTGTGTACTTCAATAAACACAAATTGGTCTCACCATCCTTTGATTTTAGTGCACTGTCTCCAGCATAGGGAGATCTGTGCTACAATCAATAATGAGACTGGTCAGTGTTATTCCTGGCTTTAGCAAAAGCAGGATAAACTCTGAAGTGTTTCAGGGCAGGGTAGCTCATATACAGAAGAGTAATGGAGTGTTTGAAGAGGGAAGATATAGGAATACACCAAAAAGGTCTTCTTTATTCCCTGTTGGAGATATATTGTAACTCATGGGCAATGTCCTTATAAGCAGAAAAGAAACTTGAAAATATTGGTAGGTAGACCTTTTCTGACTAGATACAGTAGCAGACAAATCTCAGTTCTTTAAATTAAGAAGTAGAAATCTTTGATTATTGTTTAATGTAGTAATATTTGTCTGATAAAAAAGTGAAATACAGTCTTTGCTCTACTATGAAGACAAATTCGTGCTCTCTCAGCTACCTGATGTGTTCTGGATATTGACACAAAGTTCGAAGTTTTCATGGAAAGAAACAAGATAAGGATCAAAACTGAAATGATGTCAAGAAAACATTCCTGTAGCTTTTATCGGAACAAATGCATATTTCTGAATTAATTTAGTCACTAAGGTCCTCACATCTCAGGTTTTATGAGGTCAGCTTAGGTAAATTAGAGGGACTGTGAAAAAGTGAAATTAATTGAAAAGTTCCTAAGACTGTTGTTCTTAATCAAAAGCAATTTTAGAAACTTAGGTCTAGAATTCTATTGAGAAGAAGATACAGTCAATGAAGAATGACAGGGAGCTATAGGTCCTTGGAGGTTGATCTATATATATATATATATATGATAAAATAGTAGCTCTTGTGACAAATCACCTATAGAAGAACTGAAGTCAAATATCAGCCATATAAAGAAAGCAGTTCTCTGATAGGAGAAAAATGAAAGCCAATGCAACATAAAAGTGTGAAAAAGAAGAGAGATCTGTCTAAATCAGCGTCCTGGATCCCTTTCCCCATATCACCTATTCACTGATAGTAACCTTTTTTTATAAGTACATTATCACATTTGATTCCAAGCGCAGAGGGTGAAAGGGATGAGAAATGCTTCATTTGGTGGCTATTATGCCTCACCCAAAAGGTATGACTTCAAGACAGAGAAGGCTGAATTTCCATTTTGTAGGGAACGAAGAGGTGGCAGAGTGATAATAAAGCAGAAAACTTAATCTCTGTGAAATCCCCAAACTGTGTCATTACCAGATTAAATGCTAGATGCTACAGATTGCTGTGGGCTGGAAATGAGAGCATTTTAGTCAAATGATTCACAGAAAGCGTTTCTTATCTTCGTACCCCTACATCTTTGGTCTTCTCTTGCTGTATATTGATACCAAGGGAGAATAACCACAGAGAGAATTCACAGGTCATCTGTGATCACCAATTAAACTAATCCAACACCACTTCTGAAGTAACCCTAGTGTTGCTCATTTTTAATGTTTGCATGCATAACCATTGTTAAGGGGCGGGGGGGGGGGGGAGTAAGCTGAATAAAAGCTTTTTACCTTCTGTTGTGATCCTCAGTGGTCTCCACAGGTTAGAAAAATTATTGTTTTTAACTGGGGAGGTGCTACTTCCAGAAACGTTCCATTTTATTGCCACGAACATCTTCCCAAATTTATTTTTCTGACATCAGTGTAGTAGCAGAAAAATAACTCTACCAAAAAAAAGAATAAGGAAAAAATAAAAGGGGGGGAGAATCATTAATTTAAATGGTTAATTTTATTATTTCCCAGTAGCTAATCAAATCTGAAAATTTTACATAGACTATTCTTTAAAATAGAAGTTTAGGTAAAACTTGTTTGTTGGTTTGTTTCCCGTTTCAACAGCAGTCTGGTGATTATTTGACATCAGGAATAAATTTTAGCTGCTGAAATGAGTGCTATGTCATGACAGTTTTATACCATGGCTGTCTTATGTTGAAATTCCTAAACAAAATGTACTTCAATGTCCATTTCTTGGAACAATGTCACCATGTTCTGAAGAAAAAAAAACCCAACCAAACAAAAAAAACCCCCACAACAAATACCAGCTATTCAATCTTTATAATAGGTAAATGAGGTTAAAAGTCTTTTATATCACTTTGACTTTAAACCGTCTTCATACTATGATATTAGGGCTTCAACTTTTGCTGTAGGGAATGTTTTCTCTTTTTTATTTCCCAGCTAAGGTTCACTTTCTCCAATTTAGATTAGCCAAAAGAAAAGACAGAGATAGAAAAGTGTAATTGACTTAATTTAGTTTAATTAACTGCAAGAGAATGGAGACAATTAGTTAATGCATCTTAATGAATTGAATTATGAAATGCATTGATCCCAGTGGGAGCAAATGATCCCTGTAATGGGAAAAGTGGGTATGGAACAAAAAAATAAAACAGCAGATATTGCTTTTTCTCCATATTAGGGTGACCAATCCAAAGCAACTAGAATATTACAAATGCATTACATACTCTGTAGTAGCATTCACCGTCTTGCAGATGAACCCTGCTTGGTGAGTTCTAGGAGAAGTCAACGCCCTAAAATTACCCAATGGGGCCAAATTTCTGATTTCTGGAAAATATTGTCAGCCTTAATTCAGCTTTCAAGGTATCTTAGTCAGTAATTGTAAAAGTATGGGTTTCAGAACCTAACTGAAATAGAGAAAGAAATATTAAGAAAAAAAATATGAAAACTCATCCAACTGCCTTTTAGGTTTACTAAACACTATAAAAAACAAGTCATTTAATATATCACAATTATAGAATAAAAGTACACACATTAGTTGCATTAATCCTGGCTGTTATCCATGCTATCTAAAATTCAGATCCTCATCAAAATTAGCAACCATAATATCTGAACTAGTGACCACTTTTACAAAATAATTTAATTCTGATTTTCTACTTTTTCTAAGAGAAGTCAGTCGAAATGTTTTAGGCACTATTAAATACAATAAAACCTACTTTAAGTAACTGAAAAATTCCTACCTTTTTGAGTGTATAAATAATTTTGTTGGGAAAAATCTGTTAAATTTTAGAATTGCCTTATATTTTAAGTTTTATCCTTTTTCAGAATTGTACTTCACTGTGTAATCATGGTGAACAGAAGAAAAATACCTGGTTACATTGATATAGTATTATCCGTTTCTTTTCTTCTAATATTTAATGTATTTTATTCATTTAATGCAACAGAAAAAACAGATAAGGTCACAGCAGTCCTTTACTAATGCAGTGCCAACTGGATTACTGGAAAATTACAAATCCTACATCAACTGAGTTGTAAATATTAAATCTAATTGTTACTGCTAGCTAATAGCATTCATTTTGCCACAATCATCTTTTTTCTCTAGCTTTTTGAGCTACTATTCAAGTGCTCCAGTTGCATATTGCTTGATGGCGGAGGCGCAAAAAATGCAAACATGATTAGGAGACTGAAAGAGGCAGTTTCAGCACATACAGTGGTTTATTATCTTGGGAGCAGAAAACTATTGCAGGTCTCTGATATACAGGGTCAAACTGGAATCTTGTAGGAAATCCTAGGTACTGTAAAGATAACATTTGTATAGGGAGTTGAGGAAAGGAAAGGAAAGGAAAAAAGAAAAAAGAAAAGGAGAAATGCAGTTTTCCTTGAAGAAAACACACTTGCTGGTCTACTCACTGCTTAAAAAGAGAAGAGCTTCTTTGCTCTTACTTGTGCTCTTTTGTTACAGGACATAGCAAACAATTTTAATATAATTTGTCTTACATACCATAGGTAGAAACAACAAAATGCAAAATTAATCACAAAATATTTTCAGCTTTGTTTCCACATGTCATGGTTTGACCCCAGCCAGCAACTAAGCACCACGCAGCTGCTCCCTCACTCCCCCCTTCCAGTGGGATTGGGAGGAGGATTGGGAAGAAAAAAGTAAAACTCATGGGTTGAGATAAGAACAGTTTAATGACTGATGTAAAATAGAATATAATAATTACTACTACTAATAATAGTAATGAAAATGAATTTAAAAAAAAAAAAGAGAAATGAAACCCAAGAAAAGACAAGTAATGCACAATGCAATTGCTCACCACCTGCTGACAGATGTCCGAGCAGCAATTCGCCCTTCCGGCCAACTCCTCCCAGTTTATATACTGAGCATGACATTCTGTGGTATGGAATACCCCTTTGGCTAGTTCAGGTCAGCTGTCCTGGCTATGCTCCCTTGCAGCTTCTTGCACACCTGCTTGCTGGCAGAGCATGGGAAACTGAAAAATCCTTAACTTAAGATAAGCACTACTTAGCAACAGCTAAAACATCAGTGTGTTATCAAAATTATTCTCACACTAAATCCAAAACACAGCACTGTACCAGCTACTAAGAAGAAGATTAACTTTATCCCAGGCGAAACCAGGACATCACATCTTTCTAAGTTCCTACGGTTTTCTTTGAAAAATTTACCATACTGCATAACTATCAGAATGAAACTGCAAATCCATTTCATGTTAAAGTGACATCTCAATGGTATCAACTGAAAAGAGTAGTGGCAGTCTGCATAGCCAGTGCTGCAAAGGCTGCATTGCAGCACCCACCACAGACTACCCATACTACAGTACAAAACCTGTGTGATCCTCTTACTAATGCTTGCCCTTCCAGACAGCCTTCTGCTTGCCACTAAAGTACATTTTATCACATGTAAAATGAGCCTACAGCCACATCAGAGAAAGTTTTCTGCCTTTATGCGTGAGATAAATTTCATATGGAGGGCTAAAAATTAACAATGTGTGAGGTTTGTAGAAATGGACTCAAAACATTTCCAAAAGGAATTACAAAACTTTGGTGAAATATGTTACATTGGGAGTTAGCTAGATGGTGCTAAAAGCTACTTATGTGTTGGTTAAGCTAATGTGACCAGAGGCAACAATATTTTAGGTCAGAGGTGAGAATAAACTGGACCATTTGATTTGACTGGCAGTTTGATGGTTGGGGTTGGAAGGAGGGAGTAGAATAGTTTAAGTAAAACAAAATAGCTTCAGTGTTTAAAATAGTGGAAAAATACAGCACTAGGAGAATCAGTGCTTTGCATAGATATTGTCAGCTGAGCAGTGAAAGACCTGAACATCTCTTGAGATTTCAGAGGAGATGTCTAAAATGATAGCTAGGAGAAGATAACTATTTTCACTATGTCAATTGCACAAATCTGATTTTGGTACGTAGGCATATAAGATCATGACCAATTTTCTATCAAAAAAGGATGTACAGAGAATAATCAAATTATTAAAAAAAAATCCTCCTGACAGTCAAAGCCATTGTGTCTTGTACGGGATTAACATGAGTGACACAAAACAGGAAAAGATTTTTCAAAAAGTTTGGTTGTATAATGTTTCTTCAGGTCAAATGAAAGTAGATGGATGAAACAAATCAAAGGAAAATTAGATACAAATTAACTATTATCTTTAACGAACAAAAAGGAGGATTCCATTTACCTTTTTGTGTTTTGTGGGTTTGTGTAGCAGGGGAGGGGCTACAGGGGTGGCTCCTGTGAGAAGCTGCTAGAAGCTTCCCTGGCTCCAAGACAGACCTGCCTCTGGCCAAGGCCGAGCCCATCAGCGACGGCGGTAGCGCCTCTGTGATAGCATATTTGAGAAGGGGAAAGACTGCTAAATTGAAGCTGCAGCGGAGAGAGGAGTGGGATGTGAGAGAAACAACCATGCAGACACTGAGGTCAGTGAAGAAGGAGGAGAGGGAGGAGGTGTGCTGGAGCGGAGATTCCCCTGCAGCCCGTGGTGAGATGGCAGGCTGTCCCCCTGCAGCCCATGGAGGTTAACGGTGGAGCAGAGATTCCCCTGCAGCCCGTGGAGGACCCCACGCCGGAGCAGGTGGCTGGGCCTGGAGAAGGCTGTGATTCCATGGGAAAGCCCACGCTGGAGCAGTTTATGGAGGACTGCAGCCCGTGGAAAGGACTTGCGTTGGAGAAGCTGATGGAGGACTGTCGCCTGTGGGATGGACCCCACACTGGAGCAGGGGAAGAGTGTGAGGAGTCCTCCCCCTGAGGAGGAAAGAGCGGCAGAAATAGTGTCTGATGAACTGACCACAACCCCCATTCCCACCCCCCCTGCACCGCTGGTGGGGAGGAGGTAGAGGAATTGGGAGCAAAGCTGAGCCTGGGAAGAAGGGAGGGGTGGGGGGAAAGTGTGTTTTTAAGATATGGTTCTATTTTTCATTATCCTACTCTGATTTGATTGGTAACAAATTGAATTGATTTATTTTTTCCCCAAGTCCAGTCTGTTTTGCCCGTGATGGCAATTGGTCAGTGTGGTCCCTGTCCTTGTCTCAACTCAGGAGCCTTTCGTTATATTTTCTCCTCCCCATCCCACCAAGGGGGGAGGAGTGACTGAGCAGCTGTGTGGTACTTTGTTGCTGGCTGGGCCTGAACCACAACACTTTTAGTAATGCATACAGCTGCCATCTTATGTCCACATATAAATATGTGGATATGCATGTCAACAGTGACTTATTGACACAGGAACATGTTTTGAATAGCAAGTACTAAAATCTGTTGTGGTATAATCTCATCCTAGTCGGTGCCTTCCTTTTTAAAGCAGAAGAGTGTGCCTCAGCTACTTGTTCTTTTGTAGAACTCTGTTTCTATCTAGCAATAGCCTCCGCTATTACTGGCAGCAGCAGCCTGTAAATGGTGCACTGGCATTATCACTCAAACGTTCTGCTCAAGATTCTTTAGTCTTAAACTATTCAGACTTCCCAAGCAGAACAGAGTAAAAATCAATCAGTAGTACACTAAGTAGTGTACTGCAGGTGGAACTGGTTGGGAATTTTCTGCCATAATATGTCTTTCAACAGAAAAAATAAAATTATGATAGGGAAAATTGTGCATGAAATCTACCTGATAGAAGAAACTGGGAGTGTGAACTGCATACCCCCTAGGAAAAATTGGAACAGCTTAAGCAGTGATAATTCATTTCCAGCCTCTTCTCCCCCTCAGAAAAGAGAAATTATTTGGTTCAACAAGCCAAACTCTTCACTCGGCATGATCCTGATTATAGGGGAGGTTTGGATTAGATCTACTCTAAACCCTCTACTCACAGTAGCAATAACAACGTCTCCCATGTGCATTTACAGAGAGTTAAGCTGTTGCCGCTGGGAGAAGAAGTAGAAGACAGTGGGGCAGGCTACACCTTGCTGGCAACAGCATTATTTCTCAGTAATGGACTGTGAAATAAGACTTAGAGGATGAATTTTGGTCCTTTGGAAAGTATTTCTGGGTCAAAAGTTCACTCCCTGTTTTCAGTAGGGTAAAGGTGATTGTCTTGGTATGTGTAATTCAGTGTGCACAGTTTTCTGATCACCTGTTATATTATGCTGTTTTAGATATATCTGAAATTAACATTTTTCGCCAATACACTTTTTAATAATGCCATAAAACTTGATATAAGTAAATTATTCGTAATAAAAATCAACATATCAAAATTTATGATTAGCTCTATTTTTTTTCTTAAAGGAATGCAGAAAAGTCAAACCAGTTCTCCTGTTGGGATTCTCTTTAAACAGACATTTTCAATTGCAAAATCATCTCTCCCTCTCCCTCTCTCCTTTTTTGCCTTTTTTTTTTCTTTTTTTCTTTTCCTCCAAGAACAAAGGAGATGAAAGCAATACTATCCTGTGAAATTGAAAATAACATACAATCCATTCATGCTGGAATCATGGTCACCTTTCATACATGCGAAAACTCATTGTCCAAAAGAAAAAGCTTATCATTTAATAAAATAAGAATTGGAATCTGTTTGTTAGATAATTTAGGTGCTATACTACCAAACTTCACACATCAGTTGATACCAGTACCATCATTTAGTACCAGTATCTTTGATATAGTTATAATGTGGTTTGGAAATACAGTCTGAACATACTGAGAATAACCGATGATATAGTGAAGACAGGTCTAATATTTATTTGAAGATCAGTAATTTCTGTCTTTTCTAAAAATGTCCATTGGGTTTTCAGTAGTACTGAGCAGGAAAATATTGAGATAGATTTCAGCAAGCTTGTTTCCAGTTTATGTACAAGGAAATTCTAGTCATGACGAGAAGCTTCACCACTGAACAGCGTTATAACAATATGAGATTTTTTTAAAGGCTAAGCTCATTCCTATTGCTGTCTTCCTTCAAAGAAGAACACATATTGCTCATTTCTGGAACTTCAGTAAAGAGACCTCCCAATACTGAAGGGAAACCAGGAATACATGAGACATTGGAGAAAAGATTTTGAGTATGATCACTTACACAATGGAAGCTTTTTTCCTACTTTTTGACTTCTTTTTCACAACATGGTTAATGTTGAGAGAATACATCATCATGATGATTCCGAGGTTGTCACTTCTGCAATTCAAGTTATGCAGATGAAGATTCATAGCTATATTTTCCCTTACTAATCAAGAGATGGATAGAAGAGTTCCTTTCTTCTGAACCTTTAATATTTCTGGGAAAGCAGATGCATCAGGATTCTTCTCCCCATTCACCACTAAACAAGAATAGACAACTGTTTAGCAGCAAGAGCATTAGACTGCAGTGTTATAATTTCAAGAGACAAAATGTATTTTCAACCAGTAAAGATTTGGAACCTCAGCCACATGATCTTTACTTCATTACACTGATCAGTCAGAGTGATACTGGGCCACCAGTTCTGATTTTTTTTCAAAAAACTTATATGTCTCATCAGGTAATTTCTAAGCTTCCTCAACAGGAGTTTAAACTACACTAATTCTCATGCAGTTTAGAGAACCTAATTAACATTCACATTTGGTATGACAGCTTGAGCGATTAGTCTTATTTTTCTGATCTAGAACACTGACAAGGATATCAGCTCTTCTCCATTTCCAGCTGAATGAATGGTATTTAACTGTTTAGTTCAGTTAGTAGGTTTAATCTAGTGATGGTAGCATATATTTCAGTAGAGGCACTTGTATTTCTTTAGTGGGTTGTGCAACTTGCTTTGCTCATGAAATTAGACTGCTACCTATGCTTGAGAGAATTCATTTAAAGTTGGTTTGATTATGTCTAGACTGAACCATAGCCAGTGAAGCATAAAATGATTTTAGAGAAAGTTTTGACATAATAGCTTTCTGGTAAATATGTTTTCACAGTCAAGTTACTTGGCCATGAAGTAATTGCTGTACTAAGAAGGACTCTCTATCTTAGTCACATCAGGATTGTGAACCCTATCACATTAATCTGGAACCTGCATACCTGTCTGACTGTGTATCAATGGATGAAATAGGAACAAATACTTTCTATGGTGAAGTGAACCTTAGACTGCTGAAAAAAAAAGAGGTGAGGGTTCTGGTTTGTACCTGTTTGGTGGGAGGTTTGGAGGCATGAGTGGTGTCCCTATTTGGGAAAGAAGGATGTGTGGCACCCGAATAAGGGATAGATCGTGTGTCTATCAGTTTCTGAAGTCAGCTGATGCAGATGTGAGAGCTACTACTATGTTTGTCCCTGGTTTTTCTAGACAGAAGTGGATGGATACACAGTTAAAACACATATTCAACAAACATTAGTTTCATTGCACATTAAACATTTGTGCATATGAAAATAAAACTGATAGTAACTTCAGAAAAAAGAAACCCTGAAGCTTCCAGGGAACATTAGTCTTACTTGCCTTGAGCATTCAAGATAATTTGCACATTTGCTTCAAAAATAACCAGCGTTTCTGAGTATATGGCAATTTGTTACTACTGTGTAGTAGCTCAGCCCATGATGTCAGATGTCTGGATAACCAAGCACAAGCCTTAAAAAATATCTTTATGAATGTTTTAGGTGGTGAAAACCAGAAAGTGGCCATTAAAATTTAGCTATATGCACACCCTGTGGGTGTGGCCAAGGAACTAGAAACTTCTCCTCTTATAACAGGTGTTGCACCGGACACTGCTGCTGTTCATAGGTGACTAGAGCTAAGTAAGTTTAGAAATTCTTGTATTGAAATAAAGCACTGTTGTGGTTTAACCCCAGCCAGCAACCAAGCACCACACAGCCACTCCCTCACTCCCCCCCAGTGGGATGGGGAGAGAATCAGAAGAGTAAAAGTAAGAAAACTCGTGGGTTGAGGTAAAGACAGTTTAATAGGTAAAGCAAAAGCTGCACACACAAGCAAAGAAAAAACAAGGAATTCATTCACTGCTTCCCATCAGCAGGCAGGTGTTCAGCCATCTCCACGAAAGCAGGGCTCCATCACATGTAACAGTTACTTGTGAAGACAAACACCATCACTCTGAACCCCCCTTCCTTCTTCTTCCCCCAGCGTTATATGCTGAGCATGACATCATATGGTACGGGATATCCCTTTGGTCAGTTGGGGTCAGCTGTCCCAGCTGTGTCCCCTCCCAACTTCTTGTGCACCCCCAGCCTACTCGCTGGTGGGGTGGTGTGAGAAGCAGCAAAGGCTTTGACTCTGTGTGAGCACTGCTCAGCAATAACAAAAACATCTCTGTATTATCAACACTGTTTTCAGCACAAATCCAAAACATAGCCCCATACTAGCTACTATGAAGAAAATTAACTCTACCCCAGCCAAAACCAGCACAAGCATGTTTTCCAAGAAATGATTCCTTCAGTATCTGAGGTGTTATGTAAAGAAAAATTCACTTTTATCTCAGCAGGGGAATGAAAAGTCATCAGCAACTTGATAGTTTCCATGGATGCACAAATTTTCTTGTCAGAAAAAAGGTTCCTATAATCCAGGAGACTCCTTTTGGTAACTTTTCAGGTTTTGAGAATCATCTGTTTCTTTCTACAAGAATTAGGCCCCATAGTTTTATGTATCTATATGAAAATAAAATGTGCTAAAGTATATGTCTGAGGACTGGGCAAGACTCAAGATTTCAATTACAATGTGTTAGTGTTTTTAAAAGCCCCTAACTGAGAGAACAAAGGAAGAAAAGGACTAGTTTATTTTTATCCCCCAAAAAATTGCAGTGTAGGCTGATGAGAACATTTCACTCAGTGTGTCAGGAATCTGACTGTCTTGCAAAGTTTTATCAATTCCAAATTTCTGCAGATGCTGATGGAAAAAAAAAAAAATCTCTGGTAGTCTGCACTAGATGTCTGGAAGTAGCTTGATTTTCTCATCTTGGAAGAAAGATTTTGCTGTTATTTTTAAGTAACAGATTATATCCACTGGGGAGCCATCCATTTACTATTCTCTCAGTATCAGAGATACATATGGGCAAACCTCAAGAAACTTTTTAAAAAAAAAAAACCAAAACCATTATATATGCTTACAGTTTCTGTGGTTGACCTGTTTATGCAGATCATCACACCTGTCCTTGTCCTCATTTTGTCAGAATGAAACATTCTGGCACATGGAGAATATCTTTGAGATATTCTTAAATCATGGAATTAGTTATAGGTTAGTGGGTATATACTTGTTAGTTCTGTTCTTAGAGTCTCAGATAATATGGGGGGATAAGCATGTACTCAACATTTGATTTCTAGGTGATTCTGAGCTCATTCTTTCTGAAGAAATATCTCTACTGTCAAACTATTAAAACACACAAGGAACGAGTGTGACAGGAATATCCAGAACAGAAGGAAGATGAAGATCAGCTCTTATTTGTGATTATGATTATGCACATTGAACTTTCCTTTTGCACTAGAAATGTCTGAGAAAGGAACATTATACAGTCAAACATCATAAAGCATTGCTAAACAAATTAATTCATTCATTGTATCATTCTTTTGATGAAAGAGAACAGTCACTGAGGTGGTGTCAGGGCCCTGAGTACACTGACAGGCTGTAATGTCCCTGACCACCTTCCCCTGGAACTCCCTCCCTCTCCTTCCACATGACCCAAGAGCCCCATTTCAACTCAGTTCAACGCCTCCACTCCTGGTCTAAGCTGTACTGTAGTTATACCTGTGCTCAGCTGTATTGCCTGCTCATACTGAGATGGTGTGGATGACCTGGACCCGACTTCTTACCTTGCCTAGGCTGATGGTTTCTGGACTGTCGATGGTACCTCTTGCTATCACCAGCTCGGTCCCACTCACTCTGCTTGTGCTGCGGGACTGCGCTGTGGTCTGGGCCATCACTGACTTGCCTATGCTGCCACTCTGGCTCCTGGGCTGCCTTGCTTCATGAAACAGACCTGTTTCTGCTGCTCCCTGACACATACCTAGCTGTGAAGAAACTTTAAATCTGTTTATTGTTTGCTGAAACATCAAACTGACACAAATAACATTATCATAATTTAGAACTGGTTAATTTCAGGGATTCCATATGAGATTATTGCTAAATCGGTGGTGTTTACTTCTGGGTTTTTCTTCTTAATGTTTAAAAAATATTAGAATACAACAGAACAGAACAGAATAGAATAGAACAGAACAGAACAGAATAGAATAGAATATTTCAGTTGGAAAGCACCTACAATGATCATCTAGTCCAACTGCCTGACCACTTCAGGGCTGACAAAAGTTAAAGCATGTTGTTAAGGGCATTGTCCAAATGCCTCTTAAACACTGACAGGCTTGGGGCATCGACCATCTCTCTAGGAAGTCTGTTCCAGTGCTTGACTACCCTCTCTGTAAAAATGCTTCCTAATGTCAAGTCTGAACCTCCTCTGATGCAGCTTTGAACCATTCCCACACATCCTGTCACTGGATACCAGGGAGAAGAGCTCAGCACCTCCCTCTCCACTTCCCCTCCTCAGGAAGCTGTAGAGAGCAATGTGATCACCCCTCAGCCTCCTTTTCTCCAAACTAGACAAGCCCAAAGTCCTTCGCTGCTCCTCATAGGACATTCTTTCCAGCCCTTTCACCAGCTTTGTTGCCCTCCTCTGGATGCATTCAAGTACCTTAAATATTCAGCAAGAAAAAATGTAAGACAGCTTTATAACAAAAACACCTATTTGCATTCCTTCAGATCATGCTCTCCATGTATTTTCCCTTCCAGTCAATCTACCAAATAAAAATAAAATAAATTTCTTCATGATTATTGACAAGCTATAAAAAGCTGTTGTTCAGTATCTTTCTCTGTATATTTCAATGTTGTCCTTTGATGCAATGAGGGGGAAAGCCTTTTCTGGTTATATGACTCTGTACAGGTTTTCCTATTTGTTTTCTTTCTTAGGTGCTACATCCAATTCTTTTTGTCTGAGGGTAAACTCACCATTTTAATTTCTTAAAAAATTTCTTTCTGAATCTTCAAATAAAAAAAATGTTTATCATCCTACCTGGAGCAAATGGATAATGAACATTTCCTTTAGCTGAAACTGAAGACCCATGATTAGATATGATAAATATGTATTTGCATTTAACAGCTAGGAATTTTATTTTAAAAATGACTGCCAGCCTGGCTGTTTGTGCTTCTTACTAAAAGTAGATGCAATGTTATAGCCAATTAAACTTGTTCAGATACTTTTGCTAGATCTTGTGCCAATGTTGTGAATTTTCAATCTGGTTCTTTTTCTTTTTTTTTTTTTTTTTTCCCTGAAGGTTTATAGCCTCTTGTAATTTGCATTTCTGCACTTCTCTCCTTTTCCTCTTAAATAATTTACCAGCTCTACTGGTCTACATCTCAACAACTGGACCTATTTACTTCCCAGGGAGAGACAGAAGAAACTATTGGGTGTTGGAAAGAGTCTCCTCTTCTCTTCTTTGCCTGAGGCAGATAGATTGTAGTATACAAAAACCTGGATAGTGGCAAATCCAGAAGAAGTATTTAAAATTAAAAAGCTCCTCCACATTCACAGCAGGGAGCACACCTAATTGTTAAAAAATGCAGGTATCTTTAATTTTACTAGGAAAACTGTTCTCTAGGATGTTTTTCATTCAGTGTATTCTTATACTATTTGAAGATCAATCAAGTCAAATAATTAAAAAAGAGAATCAATAGCTCCAAATTTTTATTTAGAGAAAATATAGATAGACTACAGTCCTTTTTTCTTTTTTTTTTTTTTTGTCCAAATTCTAGACATAGTGAAAATACTATGCTCAATCCAAAAGACTGAAGAAAAGTAGGAGAAAAGGCTGTCAGGCACCTATACAACAGAAACTACTTTCTGCTTCTGATTTAGTTTTGAGGTATTCTGAAAGGTTACAGTGGTTGTATTGTTGCTGAAATAATGCAATTATCACTGTCTTACATACTTCTTACAATTCCTCATTATGCTGAAATACATACTACATTCACTATGTTCCAAGGACATATAATGAAAGAGTTGGAGTATGATATGACTATATTCCCAAATGTATTAGAAAGCATTAGTTTTTACTCATGTACCTTATTGTGTCAGGTGTAGACAATGGAAGAAATCTGGTAAAACAGAAACTATTTCCATAACATGAATATGCAAATGTAAAAGTATTGTAACGACTGAGTTTTCAAATTACCTGGGTTCTAGCTACAATAATTTTACGGTCTCAAATTAAAAGTGAAAGAGCTCCTCAAAGACCAGCTAACAGACATCACACAAGGTATTTACTTAACAATTTATGCTTATAGATGGGTCTGAAAGAATTTTGTCCTATCCAGGGAAATTATCCATGATATACTGTTTGGAATTTTTCTGGAATAACCTTCCTGTTTCCAGTAAAGACATTCTATTTCAAATTTGAAATAATATTATTCCAAAATAATCAGCATATTCAAAATGCTTAGTAATTACTGTGGAGCTAATACTTCTTATTCAAAAGAGTTCCACCTGTATTTAGCTGTAGGTTTTTACAGCTATTATCTTTCTCTTTGCAGGCAGAATAAGCTGTTGAAAACTAATGTTTTTTGAACTTTTCTCACTCTACCAAACAAGAACCTCCTAAAGGACCCTGGCTTCTTCTTTAATAGTTTTTGTAGATATGCAATCCCCACTTTGGCCAAAAAAATGACTTCTTATGCCCTCACGTTGCATCTGTGCAGAACAGCACCTGAAGAAGAAAAATACCTTTTTTTTTTTTTTTTTTTTAGACTTCAGTCCCTACTCTGAGGGATGTACTGGAGTTCTAGTAAAATCCAAATTTGTCTCCCTCCCCAGCCTTGAAAAAATTATTCCTTTTTAATGTTTTCAGGAGTCAGTCTTGACCTTATAGCTTTGATTTATTAATTGCCACTACCTCTGTGTGAGAAGTCATTCCCTCCCCTTACATTATGTGGAATCTTGTTAATGACTATTAACTCATTAAAACAATTCTCCGTTTAGTAAGTCGATTTGGAATCCTCATCGTAGAACCTTGTATTTTATATAAACACCAAATAACTAGCATAAATTAAATCCATTTATATATTTGTGAAGTATGCATAAGCTCAGTAATGCCACTGACTAGTGATAAACAATTTTGGACAAAAATGAGCTTGAAGTGGCTTCTATCCCTCTATGTTTTTAGAGCAATTTTTTTACATAGTTCCTCCTAACCTTTGTCCCCTCAGGTAATTTGGGTAACAGAATCAGAACTAGAGGAAAATAAAACTGGAAGGCTTTTCATATAGAAGAATTTAAACTGTATTAATTAAAAAAAAAATTGTTTCTAATGTCTTCTGAGTCACATGTATTGAACAAAAGTGCCTGTATGCATCACAGTGCTTGTGAAAATATTTTGGTACAATAGACAATCAATATCTGAATGTGAAACATAGGCATTTGGGAGACTAAAAGATAATATGAAGCTTTCATATTTGATTATTATTTATTCTACTTCTTTATAATGTCAGCCTTCAAGTTATTTTCTGTTACTCATCTGTGTCCTTTACTCTTCTTGACACACTGTAGTAAAAAAAATATGCTAAGTGATCTCCTATGACTAATGTGTTTAGAACTTAAAGGAAGAGCAAGTCTTCTGCAAAAGCCTCTGAAGCAAGCAGAAGGGAAATCTAATGCAAAGATTTTTATTCTTGTAGTGACAAGTATTCTCATTTGGTGATTTACTTTGTAAAACCTAGACTGGGTGGACTCATCAAAAAGCTGTGAAAGAACGTCTTAATCAACCTAGAAAACTGCAGAAAGCTTTGGAAACACAAATAGAAGCAAGAATACTTGGTTTCTTTTCATTCTATATGCTACTTAGGAGAGCAATGAGTACCCCTGGGATTTCTTTTGCGAACAGATTATGGGAATTTCTATTGGCTAAATTCTGTCATCCATACTCATTTTGAACAGTTCCCTACTGAATGAGAGGTCACACACATCATATTTTAGAGTAAAGTTCAATTCACTAACATGAGAAAAGTCAGAATACAAAACTTAAATATATATATTTACAGCACATCTTTTAAGATTTACTTATACTAAATTGTAATCCAAATCCCCAGACCCTCATCCTCCATCTTAAGTACAATGCACTTAAGTCAATATTTACCTTTATTTTAAATCTAAATAGTCTTTAAATACTTAGATTCAGTATTAGTGGAATTCTCTGAACATCTCTAGTCTCTTGTTTAAGTGTGTGACCAGGAAATCAACTATACTTTTTTGAAGAGATTTAATAACTTTTCATTCCTCTTCTGAAGATCAAAACCACGCATTGGTAAGGTACTATGTTGTCAACAAGCTATACTAATTGCTTTATAATGGACTGGAAACACAAATATAACCAAAGCATAACATGTTTCTTCATTAACTTCAACCATTGCAATGAGTCTTTAAGAACAGTGATGTTTCATCCTGTTCTAATAGGAACTTGCACTGATTGGGTATCAAACACAAAATGCTGTAGAAGCATCTTCTGAAATGTGTAGTCCTACCAGCCTACTACTAGTAGTTACTACTAATATTTACTAGTTAGGAAGTCTGATAGGGAATCCTTTGCTTCAGAGGATCCCCAGCCTGAGAAATACAAATCTATTCCATACTTATGTGCCCTAATCTGCCAGCTACAACATATTTTAGTGCGAAACCATCTTGATGTGCAGAAAGGAATTGAAGTTACTTAGAACTAGAAGAAGAGAAAGGCAAGACGTGACTCTACAGAAAAATGTTGGATACCGAGTGGGAAAAATGTTCAGTTCTGGCTCCTATTCTCACCATTTTTTTCTCTTTTGTATCCCTTAACAATTTCAAATGAACCATGTCTGTATCTGAGGTCCACTTAATCCAATCTCAATAAACTACAACATTATGAAGGGTCCTGTGATATTTCAAAGAATCTTGGTTCTTTGTGGCACAATAAAGTAATTTCAGCAGGACAGAACTATGTGGAAGGTCATCAGGAGCACCAGAATTTCTTGATAATGACTGGATCTAGAATATGATCCTTCAAATGTTCTCTATTGGTATAATTTCCATTAAGTATGAACAACAGAGCATTAAGAAATAGCAGAAAAAATATTTAGGTATTCAGAGCATCCAGTTCCTTAAGGTTTATAGGAAAGTGAGATTCATTAGGAAGTGTCAGCACCATACACTACTTTCTTCAAAACAAAATCTGAATGTTTTTGCTTATTATTCTCATTTTTTAGCCAAACTCTGTAATCAAAATCCTACATGTGAAGCTAGATGTTTTAGTAGCAACAAGCCTTGTTTTTTTTCTTGGGACTAATTCTTAACCTGAATTTTGAAATTGTGCCAGCAACTTAGTATTGTCTCCTTTACTGAAAGCATATGCATATGCACACATAAGCATACACCCCACAAAGAATCTATCATAATGGTGAATTTATAATGCTGATGGACTGGCACAGAGGTCAGTGACCATACCTTTCATGGGCTCTAAAGACCTATAAATGACCTATAAATTTCATGGCTATAGTCATAGCTACTTTTTAAAACATAACTTGTCAGATTCATACTTCCGGTTGCACATGATTATTATGAAAAGGATAGGATCAAGTTCAGTTCATCCTGTATACAGTTTAGTATTTAGTAATGACAAATTGATTTAAATCGTAAGCACTCTTTTCTGTACAATAAAAATCCTATGAATGTCATCAAACTATTAACTATTTCTATTGTAAAAAAAGAATTGTAAATCTACTCAGAGAGAACCAGTGATGTTTATTTCTACCTCAAAATATATTTCGTTATTTTTAAAGATTAATTTTTAGTAGAGGCATTTCTCATATCATCTAGCTTCTGGCAACCTTCAGTTTATTGATTTCTGTTTTATATTTAATTAAAATATTCCTGATGTTTATGTCAACTTCCATTGACTGACTTCATTCGAAACTATTCTGGTTTTCAGCAGGATCTTATTTTAAGTTAATGCTTGAGTTTTTAAATAAGGGCACTAATTAACTCTCCATGAGAAACAAGATGCTGGTTGATTCAATAATTTCAGCTTTCAAAAGAGACTAAATATCGTACTGAAATGATGTATCCTATTGGTAAGTTATGCTGACAACATCCCTTGAGAAACAGCTGACAGGTGCCAGTCAGATTTGCAAAACATTGTTTTTGTTTAGCTACTCACCATTCTATCTCTTGGGAATTCACAACTGCAGATAACATTGACACATCAAATATCTAATTTTGCTCTGTGTGACAACAAATGACTTTTTTTAAAGCTCACAAAAAATACTGTTTCAGGCAATTAAAAAATTTTCAATGAGTTGTCAGGATGCAAAAATATCTTTGCTATCACATGACAAATTTCATACACAGTTCAGGTTGATACATTGTTAAAGATACAGTAGATAAATGTTTTTGAATTTTATAAAAACATTCTAATTTAAGTTTGGGTTTTTTGACTCCTAGGTGAAGAGAACAAATGGGGAAAAAAGTTCCATTTCTTGGTCTCCAGTTCCCCTAGAAATAGGCAATGTCAGGAAAACATATGGGATGAAAATTACAAGAAAGAAAGCATGCACAGAAAAGAAGGAGAGAAAAAAACTGCAGGGAGGCTCTGGAACAACTTTATAAATATATTTTTTAAGATTTAGAAATATTTAAGGTAAAATTTCAAGCATAGCTCACTCAAAAGGATGAACTTTTATAGCATGACAGTAAAACAGAGATTAATATGATTAACAATTACAGGCCTAGTACTCTTAATTAGTTTGGCCAGATTCTTTTTAAAAAGCAATCTAGACATATTCCCATGTTTTCATCATGACATCTGGGGGAAAAAAAAGTTCAGTGTGAGCAATAACATGTAATCTGATCCCATAACAATGATACATCAGTAGGTACACTAGAAATATTCCATAATCTTTGGACAGAAGTTTTCTTTGTCTTCCCTACAAGTGATATTTCCCTTCTTCTTCCTCATTATTTCCTCTCTCTCTTTTCCTCAACTGTGACCTTCATTTTGTTTTGTATTTGTCATTTCATTGTTTCTGCAAACAAAATGTGACTTTTTGTCTGCAAAACACCATGTAAAAATGACTGAACTATATATAGATGAACCATACTTTTCAAAGGTTCATACTTCTATTATTTTTTAGACAGAAGCTAAAGGGCCTAACAGCCCCTTGAAATTCTCCCCCAAAAGTCTAATGCTGATAGCTGAACTTGTTAACTCTAAAATATACTGTGTAGTAAGATGGTTTCCTGAAACAACTTAAACTTTTCAGGGTCAGTGACTATGGATATTGATCAAAAGACAATTACTTTTTGACGGCTAGCAGCTTGTAGACATATGGAGTATTCTTATACTATGTTTGATTTTTCTTGCCTGGAAAACGAGATGGTTCCTTCAGATTTAAGATAGACTGAGTCAAATTTTAGGAATTAATAAAAAGAAGTAGGGCTTGATTTCCAAAATAATATGGCAATAAGTTTGAATTCAATAGCGTTGTTGGAGATTCTCTCTCAATACGGGATATAATAAAAGACATAAAAGTGATAGGCCAAGTCAGGTGTTACGCAATTACCATAAATGATAGATTAATAGGAATAAAGTTCTGCTCAGTGTCTGCCTTGTGCCACAAAACAAGCAAGAGGGAGACTCCTCCAAGCTGGAGAGGAATACAAAGCTTTCCTAGTAAACAAATGCAATGCCTTAGCTATGCCATAGGCCCTGTGAGCTACTGGTCAAGCCTGTAAAAAAGTTCAAGAATGCTCAAAAAATTTGTGATCATCAAAACAAAATACGAGGATCATTGAGTTATCCTCTCCTGCATCCTACAACCATGTTATTTTGGCAGTAAATGAAAAGACATGCACTTTACCACCTCAGAATGAATTAATCTTTTTCCTTTGGCCATACACCAACGAAACTTGAGGTCTGGATTGTCCTTGTAAATGTGATGAATCTTGATATAATTTCTTAAATCAGGGGAAGGCCACAGTCAAAGTATAACAGGATGAAAAAATCAAACCAAATAAAGCCAGCATGTTAATAAGTCCCAAATAAATTGGCCTAGATTTTCCCATACAACTAACTTAGGTCATAGACTTAATAAAGAAAACCTATTAGCAAAGTCAAAGACATTAACCTTTCCTTTTTACCTTGACAGATGAAAATACACTTATCAAGGAGCACTGTCCTCTAATCCTTCATACTTGATGCTCTTACTTGCAATACACACTCCTTCATTAAACTGTACATCTTTTAGCCATACAACTCATTCCTGAACTTTAGCAAATCCTTGACATAAATCATCGAAAGGACGACACTGCCTGCATTTGCATCAAACTCTTTGAAGAAGCTCCTTAACAAGGGGACTTTAACTCACTTTTCAATCTTTACTCTAGAATACCTTATGAAAATACATAAAGACTTTCACAATGAGACAAGAGAAATGAATAAAATGCCATAATGACCATTAGTACCAGAACTGAAATGGCTTGATATTTTGTAAAAGAGTGTACCATTTAAAAAGTTAGCGAGGTACATTCTATACAAGCCCTAGAGGAATCTCTGAACAAATAGCAATATTACATATAGGTTCCACAGAAAATCAACATTGAGTGTTAACCAATGAGATATTCAGTACAGTATTAAAAAACAGGAATAAATGCTTGAATTAGAGCTATGTCTAAAGTTATTTTAAATTATCATGTAGCTATAACTACAACAGTGATATGGTAATAAAATAAAGACCATCACATGATTTTTGCAAGTCTAGTCCAACTGTAAGCAGACTGGCTTGAAGAACTGTTTACTGAAACCTATTGAATGTCTAAGCACATGAGCAGAGCATTTTGTGGGTGGGGAGTGCAATCCAGGTTTTAGTGCTATTTAGCAGCTCTTAGCATCCCTATTCTGCAAGGCCTATCACACTTCAGGGAAAATGGAAGGTAATTAAAAAATTACAAATTGAGAACTCTCACCAAAAAAACCCACCCAAACTAGGAAATGCATAAAACAGAATTTCTTACCATTTTACACTTAAGATGATTCATCAACGGCAATTTAGACTTGAAGGAACACCAGATTATCCATTTGACTTCCTTTTGTAAACTGTTAAGATGGAACACCTTTGTCTCCATACTGTTTCATAGATCATGAAACACACTCTTGGTCTTCATCAAACATTGACTTCTTAATACATTTTTTTAACAGTAAAAGGGAAAAAGCCTTATACTTCATGTATTTGTTAATTCTGTACCGTACAGAAACTGTAACATACTAACAATAACATAGCTCTTTTTTACCAGTTTGTACATTAGATATTTGCAAAGACTATATATGTTGAAGCCAGAATTATAAATGTAAACTTTAATTGGAAAAACACAGCTTGTTTAGGTTGGAGGAAAACAGTCGTTAAGGAGTTTGGGGGTTTTTTTTTGTCATACTACTTTTCTAGGCTTAATCACAAGGTTTTGCTTATTTTGTTAAGGGCGAGAAAGTCAAATGCCAATACCTGTTAAAATCTAAAAAACTTGATGTATGATCTCTTTGATATTAGAGCTAGAAATGTTTTACAAATTTGATGGTATCCAAAGCTTTACACAAATGCCCTAACTCTTGAGAACAAAGGTATCCAGAACATTATACAAGTTGCCCAACTCTTAAGAATAATAAATCTAATCAAGAGTTATATTTTATGTTTGTGATTCAAGTTTTTTGTAAATTTATAATCTCATGTTATCTGTAGCATTTTACGTCGATGTCATTTTCCTTTAATCTATAAATTTATCCATGAATTTTATTACATTTAGTCAGTATCAATTATAGACATTTATAATTACATAAGACATGGATATATATGTATCATTTGCTCATGAGAATGTAATTATTAAGGGGCATTTTACAGACAACGAATTTAGGACCACAAAAGCACTTGTGGAATATGGTGTCTGGATGCCTTTCTCTTTGTAAGCCTTGCCTTTCCTTGGTGCTGGATATACAGATATTCAGTGTATCATATTGTGGCATTCAAAGACAACACAACTGAAATCTTTACAGAAGGAGTTTATTTTGGATGTAACATAGATAGTTCAAGATTGGAATCTAAAGTAGAATTATGAATAGCAAGAATTTCTAGTTTTAAAAAAATCAACACTAAATAGGGGAAAAAAAGGTACATCCTTCTCTCAACATGACAGAAAGTGCTCCAAAGAAATGTACTTTCCTAAAAAGGCTGCTAGGTGTTTTCCCTAAGGTGAGAAAATGGCTTCAAAAATCTTAATGTTCCTTCCAATGACTGTAAGTTGAACCACATGCAACTTAACAAAACAACCCCCTGAAATGGATCATTCAGCTGACACTCAAAACAGTCCCTGGGATTCTTTGGGGAAATCAGGCATGTGTTTGCCCTAGGGAAAATCAACCCATGTTCTGAATATGTCATACTTGCAACGTTTTCTCCTCTTTGATCTCAGCTAGTGTAATAAAGATGTGTTGTTAACCTGCCCTGTGGGACAGGATAACGGGATTTAGTGAAGTTGCAACTTGAAAGTGAGAAGAGCAACATATATATCAGTGGCTCAAACTATTTAAATCATCTGTCAGAAAATCAAGTTTATATAAAAAAGACTTTTGTAGCATAGAAATGTGGGTATTCACAGGGCACATTATATATATATACAGTGGTCCCCTGGGGATGGAAGTGACCCAGCTTTAAATGTGCCTGTTGTTTCAGTCTCAGGACAGACACACAGATTGCTCCATCCTGTGGGAACCCACAAAGAGTCGTCCTTTGCAGAATGGTACCATTCTAGCACAGAGTTTCATTTCCTGGCAAGAAAGTGAGGAGTGCATTGAAATACTGGTCTCCAGAAAGGGTAAGGTTCTTTTGGAGCTCTCTTGCAAACAGCTTCGTTCCTCTACTCACATAATATAATTAGGAACATAAAACTTTTTTTTCTTCAGAATAGCTCACAGAGCACAACCTTCTTTTAAGAAACAATAGGACAGTACAAAATGGTTTCAACTAGCTTTCCTCAGCTCATAAGGCAAATTCTGGTTGTCAGGAAGCAGTAATTACATTGCTATTCATAATCATCTCAGCTTTGTCCAGTAATTCTGTACATATTTTTTGTTCTTTAATTTATTAATGGCTTTTTCTGGTTTACTTTTAAAAGGCTTTTTAAGGGCTTTTTTTTTTTTTTTTACAAAGCTCAGAACTGATACGACTTCTTAAAGTATGTATTTTTATAAACATTTTAAATGAAACAAACATTGGTTTTATATGCAGTAAGTGAAAGCTAGCATTTTAATTAGTAAGAAGCAGTAATGATTTTGATATCTTTAGAAAATACCAATGAATACAATAAACATAAAAAGACAGAAAAACTTCTGTTCAAATGTTCCTATCATAGGTATTTCATAGTATTTATTACAAAGAAAAGAATAAAAAATACTGTAGCAGAAGAATATTTCTACAGTTTTGTTAATGGTCCAGTGACTCCGCAGGCAGATTTAGTGGAATAAAACTTCTCCATGCCAAATACTTTATCTCTAGCTGAAGTCTCTGCTCATAACTATCTGAAAGGAGGTTGTAGCGAGGTGGGTGTCGGTCTCTTTTCCCAAGTAACAAGTGATAGAACAAGAGGAAATGGCCTCAAGTTGCGCCAGGGGAGGTTTAGATTGGATATTAGGAAAAAATTCTTCACCAAAAGGGTTGTCAAGCATTGGAACAGGCTGCCCAGGGAAGTGGTTGAGTCACCATCCCTGGAGGTATTTAAAAGACATGTAGACGTGGTGCTTAGGGACATGGTTTAGTGGTGGACTTGGCAGTGCTAGGTTAATGGTTGGACTTGATGATCTTAAGGGTCTTTTCCAACCTAAACGATTCTATGATTCTAGAAAGGAAATTATGGAAAGCCCTCTAACATATCATCCATTCAGAACATCAGAGTCATTCATAACAGGGAGAAGGAAAATGATCCTATGTGATATTTTGATTCAAGAGTTTTAAAAGTGAAGACCAAAAAACCACACCCTCCTTTGTAATGGATATTAATTCTTAAAGCTTCAAGGTATGAACTAACCTTTAATTAACAGAATCAGGAAGCTTTCCTTGAGAGCCTGTTCCTTCATAATTGCATCTTTTTTGGTAAATATTTTCTTCTGAGTCATCTGGGCCTGTTACACAGTAAACTGTTTACTGGATTTGATATGTGACTAATCTAATCCTAAATTGTGGCTCTAAGGATTTAATGAACTGCTTATCAGCCACTTTCATCTGGTGAAATATGGATGTCCCCATCCCATCCTACATAGGAAGGAAAAATCCCACACATTTAGCTTGCTAATAGTTCATTTATAAGTTCAATCTTCCATTGTTTTCTCTCCAGATGAATGACTTACACATCAAAGATACCAGCAAAGCAGAAAGATACTATCTTGGTAAGAAACTTTCCTTAGAAGTCTCAAATGAATTCTCAAGAGAGAAAACCTGTGAGAGGTTTACTTACCTAGCTTACTGGAAAAGTATTATAATTACTTTTGTTGTATTTCAATTTCCAGAGTTTATTTTTTACTTAGTTTCCAACAGATAAAAGCAAATTTTAATTTTGGAACTCACAGTGTGAAATTCAACCAAGTTCTGGTAACAGAAATTTCTCCATTGTGTTGAGGTAAAGTTCATTTCTGAAAGCCAAATGAGCCCAGGGAATTCACAGCATGAAAAGTAAGCATCTAACAAAGGAAAGTGTCTCTGTTTTCCAAGGCAGCCCTCCCCCGGTGAGACCTCCCACATCAGTAACAGTCATCTTTGGACCATGGCTTGCAGGAAAGAAGGGAAGGTAATTAAAATCCATCATTGCAGTGTAATCAGGTGTGTGTCTACACTTGACCAGAGGAAAGAACTTCAAGGATGCAAGTCTGACAGCAGATGCAGGAGAAAAAAATTAAAAAAAAAAAAAAAATAAAAAAGAAGATACTGAAAGAATACAAGACAGGAAAAGTCAATGTAGGGAACAGAATAAGAACAGAGAAAGGAAGCAAGGCTAGACTGTACATAATGGAGATAAAATGTTAAAAGTTGCCAAATCTTTCTTGCTCTCTGTACATGTATAATTCTTCATACCTCTCCAAAATACTTCTCTCTGCCTGATTCTAATCATCATAGTGCTGACAGTTCTTGTTTTCATCCATCTTCAGTAAGTCAACAATATCATCAAATAATGTCAGAGTCTTATGTCACACAACTGTAGCAGCTACGCTAAAAGAGAATTGAGTATTGTTGCATTTTTATTAAGTGAAGTCATTCTTACTTAACAGTGGCCCAGTTTTTCTCTGTAAGCATACACAATAGATGATGGAAACTGTTAATTGCCTAAGTACAGTTTAAAGACAGGCCATCAGCTGTCAGGAAACAGTTGTTTAGGGCTATCATAACAAATTTTCTTAAATACTAATGGACATTAAAATCAAAGTGGGTAAACGTTGTTTAGTTTCTGTTTGCTCACTCCAAACTACACACTTAGAGTATTATTGCTTCTAGCTTGCTACAAATGTTTTTTCATATTATTGTATATACAAGTGAATTTTAGGTAAGCTTATCCTAATTTGTTTACATTTATTCCCATTATGCAGCAAGACCAGGATCTACATTTTTTATAATATTTAATGAATAAGAATTTCCCTAATATTGAAACTCTTGTTGCCTTTGCACCACAAAAACAATCAGTTTCTAAAAAATGTACCTGAGGTGCATTTCTCCTGACTAAATTTTACCTTGATTGGCTCTGTGCCTCTCATTCTACTTCTCTGCACACAAGACACACCAGTTGAACAATGGCCGAAGTGTTTTACTCCATACTAATCAATAAATTTTTTAGAATTGTCTTTCTAAAATTTTCTTGTGAAAGGCACTTCTCTTCATTAAAATGTTTGGCTAAACAAAACAGTTAACATTTCTTTTTTAGAAAGTGTCAGAATTAGGCTCTTATATCCTTATTCAGATACCTAAGGAAGTAATCTTGTTTTCATACATGCTGAGTACTCATTAAATAGGAGTAGACAGAATCTGATGGTAGCTCAGCATGTTGGAAAACATTAAAACACTGGTTAGGAATCTTTACAGCCATTTAAGTTTACTTTTGCCATTCAGCTTTACCTGAGAAAACAAATCACATAGGGTACTGGATTAAGTGAAGAATAAGTGGTCTTGTTTATGAGTTCTGTATTTAACATTTACAACTAGGTAAATACTTTTTGTCATTGATACAGTGATTGTAAAATGGATCCCGAATCGATGTTTGTGTTTCATTCAAGGAATATTATCAACATGATAGCTATGTAATATTCACACTCTTAGGCCTGAAGATTTCTAGAGGCCTATTGTTTCATCATATAAAGTACCTGAATGGGTTATGGAACTCAAAAAGAGGAGAGGCTGAGTTTTGCTGCTGAGGTAAAATCAAAACTAGTTTCTCTGAAAATGAGGAAATAGATAGCAATCCATCCTGCACCACTTGAGTGTATAAAGTCAAGTAAGCATAATCATATCCTAACTGTTGAATAAGATATTCTTGGCTATGGGATGAAAAAGATCATGATTTTTCAAATACAATATTAAGTCTTGGGGAAAAAAAGCCTTTTACTTAAGGTATAACAATTCAGCCTTAGTAGTCAGTCTTACATCCCGTTGTTTTGATTCCCTTTATTTACTGGGTACAAAAAAAAAAAACCCACAGCCTTCCCCACAGGAATCTGTGGCAGTGTGTTTCCAAGTTTCATCATTGGTATACAACCTGGAACTTTGAAATTATTTTTGTTGTTCAGGAAACCACGTTATTCTGAAGGGAATAAGTGATAAGAAGTACAAATCACTATGTAGTACAGAAATTGTTCTGGCTGATTCCTGGAATTGTTAAATATCCAGGGCAGTTCTCTTTTGAACACAAATATATAGAGATATTCAGGACAGAATTTTTCTGTTGGAAAATAATAAAAATCATAACTTCTGTTCAGAATGTATCTATCTCAATGACAGAAGAAAGGCAAAGCAATTTGTTTCATTAGCCCACTTGTCCTCCCCCATTTGATGCAATTCTTGTCTCCAGTTTCAGAGTTAAACTACTGTTAAAGTTGTTCTGTATTTTGCAAGGAATCATTAGCTATCAAGGCTAAGAAGAGGGATGTACTGAAACTAGGACAGTCATCTGGGATACAGAATTAGTTTTTCTTGTAAGAATGGTCTATGATTTGTTTAACTTAAATTAACTACTTTTGCAGCTGAAATTGTGTATAAATTGCTATTCTATCACAGGACAGTGTTCTGGAGCATTAAATTAAAAAAAGTCATGCACACACCCATAAACATCCCCAATGCCTTCTCTGCAGTTCAGCACCATTTTCAAGTATCCATGAAACAAGGACAGTTTCAAGAAATGTTAAGAATTTCAGCAGAAGGGGTCAAAAGTTGCTATGTCATGGATAAAAGGGAAAAGGAATTACTGTCAGGAATTAAGTGTTCAATTCTTAGAACAAGGCACCATTTTAAAAAAACGTCTGTGTTTGTTTGATATTTCCTCTCCATCAATGACCTCATTGCTGAGCTCAGTTGTTTGCATTTCCTAGACCTCCTTGTCTGTTGCTTAGGCAGCTCCTGTGAAGGGTGTTATAAGAGGTGCCGAATGCCATGAACATCAGGTCCAGGCTTCCTCCTGTCCAGCTGCTGAAGCCCAGCCCAGTGCACCCTGCGACCTGAGGATCTCTGTCTATTAGAAATAATAGACCTAGATTTGGTAAGCTTTGGTAGAGTACTGTAGACATGAAGAGGATAATGTTTGTGTTGTGGAAAGTAATTGGACAGTAATTACAGATTAAGTAGAAGTAAGAAAATTAGGAAGATGAAAGCTATAAAATGGGGTGGAATTGGGCAAATTAAATGCATAACATATATACATTTGGACACTTACTACATATTTTTTGTATTTTTCTTCTTGTTTGCCTTTTCAGTTTAGACTGTAAATCATCAAGCATGAGGGACTTTTTACAGCATTTGGCTTCCCATGTACTTATACAGGTGTACTTTGTGTTTGCCTAGCTAAAGGCATGCAGTAAAATGTAAAATAATGTAAATACTCCATAAAAAATACAAAGAACTGATTTTTTAGTTTTTTTTCTCCCAGTCCCTTGGCGGGTGTCAGACAGGTTTCTCTCTGGATATGGCAAGAGGGAATTCATGGAAGAGGATGAAAAATAAGATTTCTTACATATACACTTCTTTGCTTTTTCTGTAATGCTTACCAAATGGTAAATGCTGAATGAATATTTAGAAGCTAAATTTTCCCTTTCAGAAAGCTTATCCTTTTCTATTTTGCTACCTATTGCAGATACCTATTTGACATGTATAAACAAGCCTAGAAAAGCAGTAATTGTAAGAAAGAGTTTGAATTGTAGTCATTCACCAATGAGGTTTGTGTTTAGTTTTTATTCATAAGGATTCCACAATATAACTATCTGGCACTGGGAGAAAAGTTAAATAAGAAGTCTTTTCAAGGAATCTGCATATTGTTTATTCCCATTGGATGAAACAGTACTGGTGACAAACTTGTCTTTTCTTTTTTTCCTGGGATTTTCCATTATTTTAGAGTCTAGATATTGCTTTAAAATATATCAAGTAGAAAATGTAATCAGTATTATACATCGACTATTCCAAAAGCTTTATTTTTCATCAATAAACAGAAGATTCTCTTGTCACTGCTGTGGTTTGAACAGTGTCAGAATTTACTTAATGCAGGTATGACAATGTATGTGATTTGCTCTGCCTCCTGTAAATTCACCTGCCTTGAAAGTTGCACTGCTGCAGTTTCAGTAGTGAAGCCCACACTACACAGTTTAACTCTGTCTCTGATATCCATGCATTGTTGCAGTTACCTGCCACTGAAGTCACATTTTCCCACTTTTTTACTATTGGCAAAATTTAAAATCTAAAGAATACAACGACAGTTTGGTGTGTTGTCGTTGTAAGAGATCGGTTCTTGTATCAATATCTGCTGTAATAAACAGCTTTAGTCAATTATTCAAACCTTCAAAACAATACAGATCTCAATCTGACTAGCTTTACGCACAGGAGACTTGATAAAGCTATTACTGTATATAAAGCGGTCAAAATACATATCCAGATAATCTGTTTGGGATTTCTGTCACATATGTTACCTTAACTTTTTCATATTTTAATTCAGCTTCTTTTAATATGGATACTATGGACTTTAATTTGATGCTTCAGAAAGGCAAACAGGAAGAACTCAGGCTTAAGATGTATATGTACATTAAGTACAAGTATGTACAAATATATACAAAAGTACATTACATTGTAGACACATTAAAATGTAGAACTTGCTGAATTACCCTGAAATACACATTCATCGTATTTGTTGTGCTGTTTGTCAGAAATGTTTTGATTAATAAGCTAATAACAAAGTTAATTTGAAACAAGATGGTAAGTTTGGTAAGATAACACAAAATTTAATATTTGGCAACAAATTTTGATTATAATTTAATTCTGATTGAAATAAATGTAGATAAAGTAACAGACATTAATTAGGACTAGTTTAATTTCAATTTAATCTCATGATCAGGAAGAAAATTCAAGGTACAAGAAAAAGACCTGAGGAAAGAGGGAGATGTAGGAAAATGAAAATCAAATAGCTAGGAGTGAAAAGACTTTGAATTCAAAGGAATGGTTTGGTTGTCTTTTCATTTATGTGAGTATATACCATGGTAACTAAGCAAAGGCAGCAGAGCGTGCTTGTAAAACCTACAAGGATCAGAGCAGAATCAGAACCAGATGTTTTTATGAATATCAATTCTTAAATTGTCTCTCAGAACTATTTCAGCTTTCAGACTAGAAAGAAGTTTTGCCTCTATTTATACCCTTTGAAACTCATTTATACCAGCAGCCTTTGCCATTGTTTTCAATATCAAAAAAGTGCTACTAGTGTCCTTTACTGGGGGAAGCATTACTGGTAGACATTCTCATTTCACTAATTTTGCAAAATTACATTTATTTACAAGATCTTCTTTCACACATTACTGATTCCACACATCATCAGGATTTTTTTTTTTTTTTAAATCTATCTCTTAAACAAATGTTTAACTTATACTTATTCTAGGTAGACAGATGTAGGAATATACAGACATACATATAGACAAAGAAAAGAAAAAGAAAAAGAAAAAGAAAAAGAAAAAGAAAAAGAAAAAGAAAAGAAAAAAAAAAAAAAAAAAAAAAGAAAAAGAAAAAGAAAAAGAAAAAGAAAAGAAAAAGAAAAGAAAAGAAAAAAAAAAAGAAAAGAAAAGAAAAAAAAAAAAAAAAAAAAAAAAAAAAAAAAAAAAAAAAGAAAAGAAAAAAAAGAAAAAAAAGAAAAGAAAAGAAAAGAAAAGAAAAGAAAAAAGAAAAGAAAAGAAAAGAAAAGAAAAAGAAAAGAAAAAAAAAAAAAAAAAAAAAAAAAAAAAAAAAAAAAGAAAAGAAAAGAAAAGAAAAGAAAAAGAAAAGAAAAGAAAAGAAAAGAAAAGAAAAGAAAAGAAAAGAAAAGAAAAGAAAAGAAAAGAAAAGAAAAGAAAAGAAAAGAAAAGAAAAGAAAAGACAGGACTATTTCTGTTGGAAAGGACCTACAATGATCATCTAGTCCAACTGCCTGACCACTTCAGGGCTGACCAAAAGTTAAAGCATGTTGTTAAGGGCATTGTCCAAATGCCTCTTAAACACTGACAGGCTTGGGGCATCGACCATCTCTCTAGGAAGTCTGTTCCAGTGCTTGACTACCCTCTCAGTAAAGAAATGCTTCCTAATGTCAAGTCTGAACCTCCTCTGATGCAGCTTTGAACCATTCCCACACATCCTGTCACTGGATACCAGGGAGAAGAGCTCCGCACCTCCCTCTCCACTTCCCCTCCTCAGGAAGCTGTAGAGAGCAATGTGGTCACCCCTCAGCCTCCTTTTCTCCAAACTAGACAAGCCCAAAGTCCTTCGCTGCTCCTCATAGGACATTCTTTCCAGCTCTTTCACCAGCTTTGTTGCCCTCCTCTGGATGCATTCAATGACCTTAACATCTGTCTTAAATTGTGGGGCCCAGAACTGCAGACAGTATTCAAGATGAGGCTGCATCAGTGCTGAATATAGCTGAATACATAGCTGCTTATGCATAAAAGATAGATTTACACTAACTTTAGCTTACAAATATTCTTCAAGTAGAAGCTTCAATGATTTCAGGAAGAGCTGAAATGTTTTAAGAGAGGCTGCCTTCTGTGTGATACAACTGAAAATTCTCAATCACTGTTAAATGTTTCAGAATTGTTTTTAATTGTTTCTCTTTAACTGTAGATACAGAGATATAGGGAGGGGGTGTCCTCCACTTTTCCAAATATCTTAATCTTTGATAGGGATTTTACTTGTTCCATTTTTTGTTGCAAATAAATGTATCTTAGTATTATGATTTTAAGTGGTCAGTGAATACATAAGGTTCTCCACAAAATCTGCTTTATTCTGTACACAGTTGGAACTAACTGTGACTAACACTGTATTTCTACTTAGCCTCTAAGATGTAGACTGAACTTGCTGAAGAGTGGTGCTACCTGCTGTCAATGGAGGAATGCCTGAGAGAACAACCAGGAGAAGAAAGCCAAGTGACTGCACTACCATGTAGAGCCCAGACACATCAAGCCTGAGATGGCTTTCCAGTGACCCCCATTGACTAGTGGAGGTAGAGATGTGTTCCTCATCATGCCATTCTCTGGGTAGTGCCAATTCAGGCAGAGAGATATCAAAGTAAATAATATCCTCTGCAAACAACAGGTGAAAATGTCATACCTGGCAGGAATGAGGAGAGTCACTTCTGTTGCTCTGTACTGAAAGCCCTACAAGGTCAGCTAATGGCCTTTCAGAGATGAAAATCTGACTGTCCATGAAGCTGCAACCTATGGTTCAGTTTTATAAGACTCATCTGTCTGTGATCCAAGTCCCAGTTTTATGAAGAACAATTGTGTGATTGTGGAGGAGCATTTAAGGCTGCACTTCTTTCTTTACCTGATGATGGACAACCACAGGACAACAGAGATTATCATGTGAGTGAGTATATTGATTCTTAGCCTGTTAGTCTGGCTGCTCCCAATCATTTACCATACCTGCTAGGTAATAAATGTGTGCTCATGAATTGTATACAGACAAAGCACTACAAGGCTGTTCATCATCCACTGAAAGCTGACTGTCTCTGCCCTCAATATTCACTGAAAAATTGGTTTGTATTGCATAATTCTATCTCAGGGTCATTGAAAGAGGCATCAGTTTCCATATTCTCACATGCACTGTTCACATATACCTCATACATCCCACAAATCCCCCTGAATTGTGCCTATGTGTGTGGGAAAGAAGGATTCATCTCACATAACTTCAGTCATAGAAGTCACTGTTTTAAACTAGCCACTCTAAGGTACTTTTATAGTAATAGGGGAAAAAAAGACTCTTGCAAAGGGTAAATCAACTCATTATAAAGCACACTTCTAAAAAAGGTTTGTATGATTTACTGTCTGGAGAAGCCTTCTCAGTTGATTAAAAAAGGACACTAGAAGACAAGATTAGAAGTACAGAATTAGAAGTCTAAATGACAGCTATCTAATACGAGGCAAGATGAGTAATACCTTGGGAGCACTAGACATGTGGATGAATCACAGAATCAGGAAGTTTGGCATCAAGCATGAATTCTAACCTAAGCTACTCCAACAGCATAAAAGCTATCCTTGTCCTTCAATGGCAGTGGGAGAGCACAAGAGCATTTCACTATGGTGAAATGGTGGGAATACTGTTAAAGCATGAAAATCTTCAGCTATGGGTTCCTTAAAACTAGGATTTTAATTATGGTCTCAAAGTTCTCAACACCTTATGCTCAAATAAATTATTCTGTAATAAATAAAATTGCAGATCAATAGATGTGTATATACAACATCCCTCTTTTAAAAACTCATGCACACACACAGCTAAATGTAATTAAAATGAAAGTTCCTGCTTCCTCTTAGTTTTAGCAAAATTAAACAATAGTTCACCAGGAGTCCCTAATTATATAAAATATAACACAATATGTCTTTTAAAAACAGTGTATCATATACTTAGTCCACACTTCTACAACAGCTAATCAAATATAATTTAATAGCTTTTCTAAATGAAGAAAAATCTTTTAAATTCTAGTGAAGTTGCCTGATTTTTATTTCTAACCAGACAGATTTGCAGCCCGTAAAATGGAGCTACTATAAGAAGAAAGTAATTATCAAAATTATTATAGGAACACAGAGAAGTATAACAGACTATTCAAAGGGATATTATTGAATTCTTTCATTTCAGCTGCTCCTTGGAAAAATATCACAGATATACTACCATATGTTAAATCTTCAGATAAAAACTTGTTCAAATATTTCCAATATTTGTATGATTGTATGATGCTTTTTTCTCTTTTTCTTTTTCTGTAAATATGAAGCTAGCTGATTGAAAAGAAAATATTTTTCACAGAAAATGAAAAATATATTATTTTAATTTCTTCTGTATTTTTTAAAAGCTTAGATTATATTTCAACTCTGTTGTGGTTTAACCCCAGCTGGCAACCAAGCCCCAAGCCTCACACAGCTGCTCGCTCACTGCCCCCACAATGGGATGGGCGAGAGAATCGGAAGAGTAAAAGTGAGAAAATTCGTGGGTTGAGATAAAGACAGTTTAATAGGTAAAGAAAAAGCCATGCGCGCAAGCAAAGCGAAACAAGGAATTAATTCACTACTTCCCGTCGGCAGGCAGGTGTTCAGCCATCGCCGGGAAAGCAGGGCTCCATCACACATAACGGTTGCTTGGGAAGACAAAACGCCCTAACTTTGAACGTCCCCCCCTTTCTCCTTCCCCCAGCTTTCTATGCTGAGCATGACGTCATATGGTATGGAAAATCCCTTTGGTCAGTTGGGGTCAGCTGTCCCGGCTGTGTCTCCTCCCAATGCCTTGTGCACCCCCAGCCTATTCACTAGCAGGGCAGCGTGAGAAGCAGAGAAGGCCTTGACTCTGTGTAAGCACTGCTCAGCAATAAGGAAAACATCCCGTGTTATCAACACTGTTTTGATCACCAATCCAAAACATAGCCCATACTAGCCACTGTGAAGAAAATTAACTCTATCCCAGCCAAAACCAGTGCAAACTCCTGTGTGTAAAGAATGCTCAGTTAAACTTAAGTTTTATATTTAAGATTTTTTTACATTTAATTTTCACAAATGATTTTGTGATAAGAGAGCTTTTATCTTGAAATATTGGTACACTCCAGGATTAGTAAACTGATTAAAAAATATTTTAAAAAATCTATTTATGTTTTGACAACTGATATCCTATGATAAAGTAAAAAAAAAAAAAAGACGCTTTTCATGTAACTATATTAAAAAAAGGAACTATTGTAAAGCACTAGCTTTATAGAAACGGTTGTGTTTTTTGTGGTTTTTTGTTTGGTTTGTTTACTTTGGCTTTCCAATGGCCTGGTCAGAACTTATTTTGAGCTCAGTGTTGTTTTCAGCAGTAATAGTTTGGATATATACTCTAGGGTGCAGAATTAGCTTCTTCCTCTGAGACCACTTTGCAATATGCTGTTGGATTTCAGACTGGAGACATGACTTTTGAGATAGGGTAATAAAATTACCTACTCCCTGATATTTCTTCCCCTGTGCAGGCTTAGGCTGTAATCATGAAAACACGTTTTGGGCAAGCAGAAGTCAGTAGAATACATAAGTATTATTTTCAGTAGTTTTGCATACATACTGAAGTATTTATTTTCTCAGAATATCCTATTCATATAAAATGATTACATCAAATATACTACTCACCTTACCAATATTTGTCTTTATCTGCTAAATACTTTCTGGTTTTCTGGTTTTAATCTAAAAATGTAATCAAACAGACATTAAAGGTTGCCTGCCCCATACTTCCAGCCATCTCTTATGTCTATTTTGTTAATAAAATAATTCCACTAGTAAACCCAGAAATTTTTCTTTTCATCATGCTATAAAGGTACAAAAGCACCCACAATGCCAAAGATCTTAAGATCCATTAGCAACTATCTTCTAAAATGGTCTGAAACCTTACTACAGAGAATGAAATGACAGGAGCAAATGGAAGATCAAGGGTAGTCTTGCAGATATTCCAGGTATCTTGAAAAATCTGGAAGCAGAAGGAGACTGCTGGCTGTTGAGATCTCTGTAGTGACAAGGCCAGTTCCAGCAGAGATCTTGTCCATAACTGCTTCTGAGTAAATAATTATGGAGAAAATACACCACATGACTTAGGGACCAAAGTTGAGCCCTGAAAATTACAAAAATGTCATAATATTTTTCATTTCATACTAGTACATGCCTCCTTGTGCATGTAAATTATTGTGGGGATACTTGCATGGCCATCTTTGGTGAAAGGTCTTGGATAACTGCAGCTGTTAAGATGGGAATATCAGTGTAGCCAGTGTGTGGGGCTGGAACACCCAAAACTGTTTGAGGACGCGTTTGACCAAAAATGATCGTGTTAACAAGGACGATGCCCATCAACAAGATTATGAGTAACCAGGGAATTACAAAGGGATTTTTAAAGCTAAGAAAGCACAAGCTTGAAAAGTACAGAAGCAGCATGGAGATTTGTACCAGAGGGCATACAGAACAGGTAACAGAGCATGGTCCCCATGGTGGCCACAAATCCCTTCCGAGGTCAGGCAGAGCAGACTTGTGTGTGTGTGCACATCTGTGTGTATAACCCACTCGGCCTTTGAGGGAGGTGTGCATGTAACTCAGAAGGGAAACAGGATGGGCACTTCTGGAGATTAGTTATAGAGGGGTCTTTAGAGTTTTCTTGTCATATAAATTAGCATTTTGTAAGTGTCTAGTACTGCAGTTTATTTGTTGTGCTGCTGATATTGATCTGCAGTGTACAGGTCACTGACTGCCAGTTAATTATGTGTCTTTGATAAATTAATAAACCACTTTAATCTATTTCAGTGCATTTCAAATTAAAATCTTCTTGTTTAGCTACTTCTGGTAAGAATACAGACTAGAACACTGAACTGATCAAGTTTGGCTGCTGTATTCATTATTGGCAAACAGTCAATGACACAAAATATATATAATCACTCCACATTACTCGAAGGGATCAGCCACTAAAATGGATAAAGTTCAGGTGGAAATTACTTAGCTGTTCTTATTTTACTGAAGGAATTATAATCTGGAATTTTGGTTTCCTCTCTGGCATGCTGAAGAATCTGTTCAATGCTATAGTGAAAAGCTAAGGATTCCATCAGCTGAAGCACAATGTTGTAAAGTGAAATATTTTTCAAAGTAGTTCTGAATACAAATATCAGCTTTCTTATTTCCTAGCACCTTTTGGCTTTATGATGAATTTGAATTAATAAGTAATAATGCATATGTTCCCAGGTATTTGATCACCTCAAGTTCTCAGATGTTCTTTGAGTTAAACGCAACAGCAGTCAGCTTTTTCTAGAACAATTTTACACATATGTGTGTGTCACACCTGCCACTTCTGTATAAAAACAACTTTGGAATATTCTTGGTTTTATTTTGTTGAAAGGTTGATCATAAGATAACAAGCTGCTTGGCCTCAAAATATATGTAGCTTAGGATACCTATTTTGCTTCACAAACAGTGCAGTTCTTATCTGGGTATCAGCTATAAATACTTTAACATTTACAATACATTAACATGCTTCTGCAGTGTGATTCTCCCTTCCTGTAGGAGTATATACTTCCATGCACTGGATCACATTTTCTGTTGGTTAGATTAAGATAAAAGTGATACTATATTTACCATACATACTTAAAACTAATAAGGACTTGGAATTTGGTCACATTTAATATTTGTTGCACAACCAGGAATTTATCACCATTTTAATTTTTAATACTGTGCTTCGGGGCTTTTGTTTTTTTTTTTTTAAAGTACAGTTTATGTCTCTGGTTACTTATTTCAAGTCTAAAGCAAATCCATTCATAACTACTATTTGTTATCCTTATTTCTCAACAGAGGAGCCCCTATTCAAAGCATTATTAAACCTCCTTTTCGTTCTGCGTATCAAGAATTGTGCATCTTACAGGTTAAAGCTTTGAACGTGGAAATGTTGCCAAATGCCTCCTTATAATACTCACCAGCTTATGAAGTGTATTTTTTCCCTCTTTCTGTCTTGATAGCAGTGTGCATTAGTGCATTAGTGAGAAATAACCTCTCAGTTACGAAAATGTCTTAGCTTTGTTTTATCAAGATAGAGTTTTCAAAATGTCCACCCATTGGATCTTTAAAATAATATTTATTACTCCTCCCATAACTGACGTTAAACTAACAAAACTGTAATTTAGCCTGTCCTTAGACTTTTATTTAAATAACAGTGTTACACTGGCCACCTTCCTGTCTTTAGGATGTTGCATGTACTAAATGAGCATGCTAAAGTGCCATTAAAAGTCCACTCTATATTCTTCTAGTTAGTCAGAAGTCTCACTTGTGCTATCTATCTATTCATATTACCACACAAAACATCATACAGTGTTACATTTACTTTAACAGTTCCTGTTTTGATATCTGAAGTCTGCTATTTTATTTTCCTATCAAGCACCCATCCCAAAGAACAACTGTCCCCGCACAGTGTTACAGACCTGCTCAAACTGCAGAGAGCTTACAGAGTGAGGCTCAAGAACTCTTCCATTAGGACTCGGTTTAGTTTCATAGAAAATGTAACATCTATGGCAATAACTCCTATCGAGTGTTTCTCAGTGATCTGATACACTCCTGCAAGGCGTAATGCAAGCAGACCCATTAGATACAAAGCGATAACTCCTCATGTGACATTTAATAAAAGTTGTTTATGGTAGAATCTATCAAACTTGAAACATATGCCATATCCTGATCCAAATTAATCAATATTTTTTTAATTGTCCAGAAAATAGATTGTATGAACTGAAGATATACAGGTGGGCTAGAATCTGTTTATTCCCTGATTATGATAGTTATCAGCATGTATAACATCAGTAATACTTGCTACTACATGCACCATTATGACACCACTTATTTTAAGAAAATGAAATAATCAAGATCATAACGACTACACATTAAGCAGTATAAGACTAATCTGTTCTACTCTATTTCTACTATTTTATTTTAAAGTTTCCTGTCACAGGTGTCTAAGCATTGGTATAGAGGTAACATGGAGCTTTTGTTATCAAAAAAGAACAGAGCAAACTTGATGTAGAGGCAGCAATTAATATGAGGGGAGAGAGGAGCTTGCAGTACCTTTTTTTTCACTGTCTCACCTCCTGCTCCATAGCTGTTCTCACAGGAAAGCTCTGGACACATCTGGGTTATTAAACTTAACACTTCCAGGGCTTGTTCTCTAGCATCAAACATAGCTGGCACAGGCTGAGTGTGGCTATACTCTTAAAGTGCTTTAGCATCCATGACAACGTCCACATGAAAACTATTGGTATGGAAGAATGCCTGCCCCATGCCTGGCTCCGCGCTCTGCTTGGAAGAACACTAGTTGTCCTGGCCCAAAGCTGTGCTGGGGATCATTCTAACATTTAAAATATACACAATTTTTTGAATTCCAGTATCCTTGCCTGTGAATTGACATTATTTAATTTACTAACATACGTATAGCCAAGATCCTTGAGAGTACGCTGTTGTTTTCCAGCTCCATAGAAACTGAAGATTAAGATGCAGTGTTACACAGGATTTGATTACTCCTATCTGTGCTCCTCAGATGTCTCAAGCCAGGGGCATGCTCTCCCTCCTTTCACAGCTGGCAGAGTTCCTTCATAGTGCTGTGGTTTTTGCCATTGCACAGCTTGAATGGAGGGAGGGAATTCTGTTCCTGCCCCGGTCTCTGGGAATGCATCCCACCTTCCCTACTTTTCTCATTGTTCACAACTCCATTTCAGCAAGTAAATCTCTCTTAAAGAACGGTCCTTGTTCTGAGATGTCTGTAAAGTTATAAGAGCAAAAAATATGCACTTAATTGTACGGTTAAAATTTTAGAATTTGCATGCTCACAATGGTTACTAGTAAATTCAGAGAAGTCGCAAGTTTGGCTTAGGTAGCCATCCTTTTCAACCACTGTTTGTGTTTTAAAATACCAGCAATCTCTGCTAATGTCCCCTGCTGTTTTCCATTCACATTATCCTTTTAGTATACAATCTAATCAATTATTTATACTGTTCCATTGTTCTATAGGAGAGGGACAGATCTATATATAAAAAAAAATTATGCCTAATGTGATTATAATGAGAGGATAAATTTTATTCTGAGTTAAACTTTCCAAAACTCGGTTCAAAGTTGGATTGATCAATACCAAAACATAGCTGGCAAGTTGTAAACCTCTGTCCACAAACCAGAAATGTTCTCTTTGTGTCATTAAGGGGATATATGAAAGGAAGTTTCTTATTAACTTAAGAATTTTAAAATCAGGGTTAGAATTAAAACTGTGATGTATGGCTAAGGCAGTGTTTATAGCAGTAGCTTATGATTTCAAGTGCCCTTTACTTCTAAAAACCTGCCTATTGCCTGTTACATTAGTGTACTTTTGGATCTGAGAGTTGTCTAAGCTCATTTTTATTGGACAGTGGAGAACAGAAAAAATTCTTCACTGCTTTCCCAGTTTAGATGATGTTAATGATCTCTGAAGATGATGACTGCCTCATAGTTTACCAAGAAATGAGGTAAATGTTTAAATTGATTTGTAGCTTGTCCAAAAACATCTGTATCACAATACAAAAAGTGAGATTTATAATAATAAAGTGGCACTATTCAAACAAATAAAGCTGAATGTTGCAATAATGTTCAAATAATGATAATACACACATGTCCATAGTAATAAGAATTCTCTGTTAAGGCCTAAATTGTGTACAAAAATCCAGTTTTTAAGTTAAAAACCTAAGAAGGACTGGAAGCATTAAAGGCAGCAAATCTACTACTGTTGTCCTTTAGAATTTCAGGGATGCCTATTAAACTAGATGTACAGTTTAAAACATTCTGTAATCTCGTCATTGACTGAATCCTGCACAGATAACTGCCAGCTATCATCCAGCATATGGGATTACTATGGCAGTCCATATGCTTTGTAACAGTTGGTGTTCAAATGAAAATTTGCAAAGTCAAATAAGAAGGTGGCCAAGGCAACAAAGCCTAATTACTAGCAGTTACCACAAGCTGCCGGCTCCAACTCCAAATATTTTCCTGTCAGTTTGGTTTTTTAAACTGATTTGTATTAACCTGTTTTACAGCTCAAAAAATGTACTGACAACATGGACCTGTATTTGTACAATAAACTTAAGACCCAATAAGCTTGACTTGATATGCTACAGATGATTTGAAGGAGGATATTTATTCTGTTTTGTTTATCTGAGCCATGCTTCATAAAGTATCTGTAGTATAAGCTTGTCAGTATGCCTTCAAGTGATCAAAAATATTACAGTTCTGGAGAAGCATTGGCCCAATTCTAAACGCAAAGCTTGCTGACGTTTCATGCTACAGCATGCTTCAAGCACAAAAGGTCTGATTCATTTCCATTTCAAGTCTCTCTTTCAGTTTCAGCCTTCTTTTCTGACACTTTTCTTCTTCTGTTTGCTGTATGTTTCTAAAAAGCTGCCCTGGAATCCTTCTGACAGACTTTCTTGCTCATTTAAAGCTATGTACCTTACTCTTTAAACTTGAACCACTGCTAAACTTTTGAAGTGGATCTCTTGATCATCCCTACTTCCTACACTTAGGTTTGCATCATACAGTCTTCTCTGGATACATCTACACTAAAAATTTAGTGTGCAGGATGTTGTTTTTTTGGTGTGGGTTTTTTTTTTTTTTGGTTGGTTGGTTTTGGGGAGGGTGGTTGTTTTTTTAGGGAGGGTTTTGTTTGTTTCTTTACTGGAAGTTTGCCTTGCATTTTAGTCCTATAGTGTGCCCTAGAGTGCACCTCTGATGTGTTCAAAGCAGTTTTCTTCCCGGTGGAAGTAAAATTTAAGTCATGCAAAAGCATCATATAGAGTAATGTAATGTGGACACATTAGCTCTGTCCTCCAGTTAGCTCTCTGTGCATACGCCTAAGACAGGCAACTGCTGTGAACTTAATTTCAACAGACACAATGTGAAGTACAGTCCTAGAACTGTAATAAATCACAATAAAGGGAGCTTCAGTCTATCTATATTTGCACTGCAGCAGTCAGTAATGTAGAAGTTCGCTCTGAACATGCAGATTGGATTCCCTTCAGCACAAGGCAACCTGGAAGATGGTCTCCAGGAGAAGTACTCCAACAGCTAACGGGTGTCTGAGTAGGGGACCAGGCAAGACTCCAAAATAAAATCCTCTCAGTGAATTCAGGTGTACTCAAACTGTTTCACTCTACAGATCTGCTCCTATTGTACTTTTCTGGTTGCTAAGACAAATAAAATTGTACTCTCCCAGACCTCCACCTAAACCATTGTCACTCTAGGGCCCAAATTAATCCCTGCTATCTCAGTCAGTAAATGGAATTCTCTAATTCAGGAGTTAGTTACTCTCAATTTCCTTTACAATTGATAAAGAGAGGATGATTCAGGTGCCTGTCTCCACTGGGAGTAAAGGGAGCTTTAGTCAAATAAGTTCTCAAATAATCCACTTTGGTTAGATGCCTAAAGTAAGCTGGAATGAACCCAAGCTAATTAAGACTTATTTGGGGACAATATGGTAGACAAACAAGAAACACAGTTTAAAGGCTTTTTCTTTAGCTGGAGAAACTCTCAAATAATTGAAGGCAGGCTTAAGAAGAGCTTTGAAAGTGTTACAAAGTTGTCAAAGTCCCTCTTCTGAGTCCCTTTCATGTACTACTATTACTTCTACCTGTGATGATAATAGGGTTTCTACACATGACAGTTTCTAATCTTGTTAAAACCTCTCTTCCATGTGAGTAGTCTAAGACTCTCTGGTTCTTGAGTGGACAACAAAATAAACAACAAAAAGCTTAAAGCAAACAGGCAAAGAAACAAAAAATGCCTCTTTGGGCAAAAGAACCAAAATAACATAGACATAAATTATATTGGCTCACTTCAGAGTCATTGCTCCAGAGAAGTGATTAGCAAAGTTTATCAAACAGCCTGTGAGCTGAGCTTACAGTATTAGACTTTAACTTGAAGAATATAGCAACTGTGCTTATGGATTTAAATACGAAAACACATAACCTACCAGTATCTGGAATGTCTACACCTGAAATGGGTGGGAAAAAATCCATAGTAATTCTTTTTAAACAAGTATCTCAAACTTCATACATGACAGACCAGTGGCGGTAGAAGAATGTGGCCTAGGGATATGTAAATAACTCCACATCTCACTTTTCAGTAAGCATGCCGCAGATTTCAGGGTATATGACAGTACCAGGCAGTTGGAGTAGTGTCAGCAGTTTTCTGGCAAAAATAAAATGCAGCAACATACGTCTCTCCTCTGTGATTGTTCTGCTGGAAGTCAAATATGTCAAGTTGCAGAGGTAGAAGAAGATACAGCTTTGAACAGTATCAAAGTATTTTGATTTTTTCTCATATGTTCACCAAAGAAGCATGGAAGTAACAATAGGCAAAAACTGTTTAATTCTCTCATGCTTAGCTGGGGGATATAAATGCTGATACTGTAGCCCATGTGTTTGAAAAAGATCTCTATTTTTGTCTCATACCAAGAATAGCACTGGGTATTTGCCATTGTTTAAAGACCAGAATCTACGTCTTTGTGCAAAAGCATCCCTATTAGTTTATTTTTCCATTCATTTCTTTGTAATAAACAGCATCCAAGTGGATTCCAAAGTAATGGGAATTTTACATTTGATAATGTAAAAATTAAAAAAATATATGTATTTTTTAAAACCCAACACAATGAGAGAGACAATACCTCAACAGTGATCTGGCCATATATGGAGTTAGGTAATATTTCCAAGTGCCTGCATAAAAAGTGGTAATACATCATTATTCTATTTGTTTTAAGGTGTTATGAGAGATCTGTTACATCATCTAAAATATGAAGTAGAAAAGACTTCAATTTCTGACTACAGACAGTGAATAAAACTTATTGTTAAACTTTGGTACTGCTCTGCAGTAAGTTTTCTATCTGATGAAAATGAGACCAGTGTTTCTGTTTTCTGTTGCACACACTATTGAGCCTGATCTTTATTAAGACATTTATGTTAAAATATTAACTTACAAATTTTTCACATGCTTTTTTTAAAGTCTGTTTGTATTTCTTATGAAAATATAATTTCTAGATGAATACTCAACCTTTCGATTTCTTTTAGCTGTGCTTTACCATCTCAGTTTTCTCTATTCTCCTTTCATGAGCATAACTAGCCTTTGAACAGATAACTAGGCAAAATTTTGCTTACTCCTCCCCCTTAAAAAGACATAAAAAGCTCTATTCCTTTTTCCTAATCTGTTCCAGTTGTCTGAGACACCTTCTCACTCCTGGCATTTATCCTGTCAACAGCTGCAATTATACCAATAAATAATAGATATTTATGGTTTAACTGTCTCGTCTCAAACCATTGCCTGTTATGCAAGTTTTGCAAGCTAGATTAGATTATTTCCATTTCACACTGTACTTCTGAAGGCCAAACTCAAGTCCTAGCTGGATTTAAATGCACCAAATCCATCTTTGGCTTCACAGGATGTTATAAATTGCACCTCTCTCCACCAGTCTGCCCTCCCATTGTTTCAAACAAATTCACCATTAGAATTTCACTGAAGTTGAATAGAACTTTAATGTCTTTTGTCATATATAAGAAGTTCAATCACAACACACCAGCAGTTGTCCTTTTCTGGCTTAATCTATTTCCTATGACCAAGCTACTGTATTCCCTAAGAAAATTTGCACATTTGCCACTGGCTCCCTGTCGTTCCTCTTCTGTGGTGACGAATGACATAAGACTGCCTTATCAGAAGATGGGGAAAAAAAAATCACCTCTGAATTAATCTTTATCTCTATGAGATTTTCATTGTATATGAATAAAGTTGTACTTAATGTAAGTTTATAAATCTTTTTATTGTGTGATGAACATCTGATTTTAGATTTTTTAATATTAAATAGCATGAGGACAATGAATTCTCATATTTCAGGGCATAAACTCAACTAACTGTGATTAGGAAGAAGAAAATTCTCCTGGTAGCCCTTCACTGTTGATTTACAAGGCACATAATTTAGGTGAGTTTTGTTTTCCTTCACAGTAACAACTTGTTTTATTATCAAAGAGACCTAAACCTGGTGAGAGCTTTACATATTTATGGGAAGATCCAGGCTCCTGAAGTAATTTATTGTACAGAGAAAAAGCAAAAGCAAATGGAGGATATCAGAATGAAATAAGAGAATCAGGTGGCCATACTGGAACTTAATAAGTGTCTTGGGATCAAAGCTGATTTTAAAACAGAGTTGCTAGCCCTATCATGGGTCTGGAATTTCAACTTCTTAAAAATGGAATCATTTCAGTGAGAAACTATACTACTACTTTTGGAAAAAAATGAAAATAAACCCTATCTATATACCAGAAAAGACAAACAAAATTTTTTTTTGAGGAAGTTTGAGATGATATTCTATATGCCTTTATTGCTGTAATGCATCCTGGAAACACGGCTCATGGTCCTCACTTTCAGGAAGTGGCAAGAGTGGTTTTCTCCTGTAGGGAAGACAAGCTGGGAGCCAAGATCAAGCTTGTGACAGCAAGGCAAAAAAAGGCATTATCCTCACTAGCAAAAGGTGCAGTCCCGCAGTATCCAAGCAGGAAGAGCTGAGCAGGCCCAAGGTCAAACCAAGAGGACAAGTCAGCAAGGCAAGGTCAGGATCATCAAAGTGCAAAGCCAGGAACAAGCACACCTGCAATGTAGCTCAAGCCAGGACCAAGACCCAGGGCCCAAGCTTCAATACAGCTCCTGAACCAAGGAAGAGAAGCCCCAGGAAGGCTGTTTTTCACAACTTGTTGTTTTTAGAGAAGACTGATGTAAGCTTGCTGAGCTGCACCGTATCAGGGCTGAGCTTGAACACAAGCTGCTTGTGCACAAGATCAGCCCTGATATGGTGCAGCTGGTGTACCCAGGCACCTGATATTAATTTACATCTCATTTCTCCTCAGTTTTCAGTCCTAGAGTGGATCGAGTAGATAAGTCTACAGCTTAGAGGAGATCAAATAGTAAGTACTAGTGAAAGAAATTCTTAAGAACTGGCCAGAGAAGCAGAGGACCAAGGAATACAGTCACAAAATGAGCAGGATTATGGATAGTACAAGGGAAGATAAGGATGGCTTAAAAGAAGGTCCTTACAAACCTAGATTATATAAATTGAAGGTGGAATTATTCTGCATAAACTGGAATATAGAACTGCTGTTGAACAAGGCTGTGTGTAGCCCCATGTCCATAGGTGTTCTACACTTGTCTGTGATATACAGTTGTGGGCTGTGATATACAATTACAAGGGTGGCATAGACTAAGGGAATAATACCTGTGTATATGTCAAAGGATGGTAATGGGAAGGTAGTAGTTAATGAGGACATACTGGATGGTGTATCACCTGAGCATGACATAAATTGTATGGAATAAGGTGGTAGAGAATGTGCTGGTTCTGGCCAGGATGGAGTTAATTTTCTTCATAGCAGCCTGTATGGTACTCCTTATTTTGCTTTGCTTGCGCATGCTGCTTTGCTTCACTTATTAAATTATCTTTATCCTGACCCACAAGTTTTCTTGCTTTTACCTTTCCAATTCTCTTCCCCGTCATGTTGGGGGCGGGGTGTGGTGTGAGCGAGCAGCTGGGTTGGGGCTTAGCTGCTGGCCAGGGTCAACCTACCACAGCACTAGAAATAACCTTAGACACCAGATGGCTGATAAGCCTGTGGCAGCCCAGTTTTAAATTTCTGATAGCCTTGCATTTAATGAAAGAGATTAATAGACTGTTTACAACAGTTACAAAGTACAGCATGCAATGCTTGCGTGCATACTATTCATCATGTCAGCCACTCTACCTTAATGTCTAAAGTATTACAGGATAAAGTAATTTTCTGCCTTTGAATGCTAGTGAATGTGAAAAGCATTTTTTCCCCTGTATCAGTTTTGCTTGATATAGGTATGCCGATCACATATGCTTCTTTCAAAAACTAACGTGCAAAATCATAAACATAAGTCTCCATTTTATTGATGTGCTTAAATTAAGCATTAACAGAACACAAAAGACTTCAAAATTCCATAAACAACTGTAGTTTATCATCCCCAATTAAAATTCACGTGCCATAAACAAATTAGTTTACACGCACACAAAGAAGTCACATTTGTAACTGCATTAGTATAATTAACTATCAACCATAGTGATCCGATCTCATATCGTTAAGAATGCAGGTCTCATTCTTTCCTTATGAAGAGTAAATCCTTCCTCTCCAAGTAGACCCTCTATATTTTCTATTGTGCACTAGACTTTTAACACATCATTCCCTTTTCTAATTTATCTACTCATCAGCACAGTATTTTATAAATCTTGGTTAAGGTATTCACAATGAAATCAGCTTCACCTGACGAGTCCTAACACTTTCGATTCTAAGATGATATAAAAAATAAATTATGTTTTAAATATGTATTACCGCACCATAAACTGAATTTCAAAGTGTTTAACGGTAGCAGAACCCAAGGAGAAGACATTTTATTCCATTTGAATAAGTTTTTTTTTTTTTTTGCACGGCTTTGCAATCTTTCCAAATTATCTGTATCGTATGAGACGCTCACTAGATTGATTTCCTTTTGATCTGCTTTGCAGATATCAAAACCATGAAATCTTTATGTTTAACCGATCAGTCATTTGTCTTTAGAAATCTTCCCATACTCAAACTTACTTTTGGACACAAGATATTAACGCCTAGATCCTCCCTCCTACATCTTCCTAGTATGGTTATGTCTGTTACTAGAAGATTAAGACCTGCTCAGGACAGATCTGTGACACTAAAGTCAATTGGCATGGATTGACTCATATCTTGACTACCTGCTGGCAAGTAAGTGTTCCTGGCCTGTTCTAATTTTCTAACTATGCTTGGAAATGTTTTTGCAGAGTCCTATTTAGCACAAGCAAAAACAGTGCTAGAGAGTGTATTAACTATTTAACCATGCCAAAATGGCTTCTAGTGCTCAGGGACATTCCTTTGTAATCTTTAATTTATTCATGTAAATATGATTTAATATCTTTTAAAAAGATTTTTTGCTTACTGTAACTTCTCTCATATGTTTCTTCAGTTCCTTCTCTGCCTTCTCACCTCTCTCTTCTCTTCTGCGTCTGTCTAGATCTTAGCCCCATTAAATCCAAACAGCATGGCATGGATCAAAAAGTCAGCTTACCAGAATTAACTCAAACCATTCAGTTATTCACTCAAATTTATTAGCATCCTTCCTTGCCCTTAATTTAGATCTAGCATCAATATCTAAAATTATGTTGATAGCATTTCAAGCCATTTCAAACTTTCTGTACAAGATATTTCATGCTTCTGTTGCATAGCTATGGGGTCACTTGAAACTTCTTCAGTTAGTCTGCTGGAACTATCAGCACATTGATTCAATACAGTGAATTTGAGTAGGTAACATAGTTGAGCTTGGCAACCCTTTATGCTAGCATTCAGCTTGTTCAATCAGTATTTCTCCTTAAAAATCTAAAAGTAGTTAATTTCTTTTGTCTTCAGTATCAATTACATGAAGAATATAGTCTTTGTTTTTATGTAGTGCTTTTTTTTAATAGCTATTTGTATAAACATCTGGTGATTCATGTCTAGCATTTCTAGTCCCAAATCTTTTTCCTTTCCTCCCTCCTTGATACAATATTTAGATTTTTACAGTATGAAAACAAATGAAATCAAAAAGTGTGAAAAATCACTTGAGAGCTAAAGCAATAAGGTAATTCTAAACAATTAGCTAACATTGCTTTAGTGGAATTTAAGAAGGGAGAAGAAGCACTACTTGATGATTTAAGACCCGAGATTTCAATATCTACTTAGGAAAAAAAAAAAATAATTGGAAGAATTCTGATAGATCAATCACAAAAAATACACTAGAACATTATATGGAGTGTTTTATAGACAGGCATGGAGATTACAGACAAAAGCAATACTGTGTCCTTCACAGTTAAGACTTCAGACCATAAAGACTGTCCAAAAACTACACAAAGTATAAGGAAAGTGGCAACATAGTAAGCAAAGGGCAATTTTCCATTTTATAAAGCAAGGATTAAGGTCAGTAACATGAACAAAGGATTTATTAAGAGAAACTTGAATACCTGAAAGAGTTTCATTCTACATTTGTTTAAAAAACAGTAATCTAAGTATATGACCATTTGGTGAAGCTTTAAAATTGTTATATTTCTAAAGTCTGCAGTTATTTTTGAGGCATTCCATGGTAGAGATTCATTTCTCCTTCCACATTACTGCTCCCAGGTGGTGGGGGAGAGGAGAGAGGAGAAATATAGAAGCAGCCAAGACTAGTAGAAAAGATTATGCACTAACTGAGCTAATGGAAACCGTAAGAAAGAAGATTTTTTGGATATTGCATAGGGGCCAAGAAGACCCAGGAAGATATGTTTTGAGCTAGCAAGCTGCAGTGTTTCCAGGATATGCACTGAAATTTTGGCAGCTGAAGTGGGAGGAAGCTGTGAATATGTGGCAAGGTAAAAAAAGAACTGAAAATGGAAACCTTGAAATCCAAATAAACCATTTCGACCCATTTGCCAGCTGGAACATCACGCTGACAATTAAAAATCACTGACTTAACATAGTCAGACACAATAGAAACACAAATATTGGCAGAAAACAATGTGAGAAAGAATATGCCACACATCAAGGTGCATTACAAACTGTTAATGAGAAAATATAATTCAGGAAACAACTGGGAAAAAAATCCAAACAGGAAATGCAGTAAAATAGATTAGTGTGAAGTGCTTCATAAGCTGGGGAGCCAACAAGCCATTCTGGGCACTGAAGAACACACTTGACCCAAAGGTTTCTAATACCTCTAGTTTATATTAGCTTTACTTCTCCAAAATAACACTCATGACACATCAAATGTGTACTTAAGCTATCATTTTCTGCAAAGATTACTCTTTTTATACTCTGCTTGCCTGCTGCCAGCAGTTTCGTAACACTCTCTACTCCTTTCAATGGTCACTTATCTGCAGGGTTCACTTTACAAGACCACCTGCCTAAAAATCTGAACTGAATGAACACAAACACTCCAAGCCTATAGCTCACCAGCACTGTTAAATTATTTACTGTTGCAAGGATCATGTTGTCTTTAAGCTCTCTTTAGGTCCATGACTGTCCCACTTCAGACTTAAAACAGATGATAAATCACAAATTTTGCTAGGTTCAGTTCTCTAATACATGCCAGAACTCTATGACAGACTGGAACAGAGGCACCAAATGCTTCAGATATCCTACCTGGCATTCCATCCAAAAAAGTGATTACCCTAAATAGTAAGACACAGCAGTTCTAAAAGAGCTTAAAGATAAAAAAATTTCCAACAGAGTGTATTTTCTTATTCATAAAAGCATCAGCAAATGAAAATAAAATGACAGGCAGACAAAAAAACCCACAAACCATAAATCTAGTCATTGTTAATAACTGATCTCTCTAACACAAAGTCTTCAGGGCGATGATAGATTAGCACAAAGCAACAGATGGATGTGACGAAGGGCATGGATCCAAAGCTTAGTAACTGAAGTCTGTGGCCTGAAAAAGAGAGATGTTAGGCTCAGGAGACAGTCACACTAATACTTGACAACTATTTATTATAATGAACTGGTGCATTACTGATTACTGACTACTTGGTTCAAGGTTACTAGAAGAAACAGTTAGAAAGGATGAGGATATTTTACAGTTTTTAAGGAAAACAAATTATCGGCCCTCATTTCATCAGAAGTCTGTTCTGGATAAGCCTCTAACTGACCAACTGAAAGCCTAAAACATTAAATGACTTTAAGTAGCTACCCTTCTCCATTACTATTAATATTTTTTCATGTGAAAACTTAAAAAGTTCAGTGTGCTCTTTCCAATCAATATCTGCACTCCAACACACTAAAAGTTGTATTCAGACAGATATACAAGCAAACAATTCCTAATAAACTATGGTCCTTAACAGAGAAAAGAGTTAGCCACCACCCTACTAACACAGAACAAACATGCTCCTAACATTTACATTACCTCCAAAAGAGGAACTTTACATGCAGTATTGCTTTCTTTAAATACAAAACAAAAGAAATTATAATAATTTAAGTTCAGGACAGAAAAAAAAAAAGGCCGGTGCAATGAGTGCACCCCCAAATTCTGTAGCTTTGCTGCAGGGGTTTGGCTGCCTGCACTCAAGGCCAGCTCTGATATAGTGCAGCTGTGTAATCTTGGATCCAGCCGCTATGAAGAGAACTAGTTGTGAGAAAAAGCTGTGAGAAGCCTCGTTAGGGCATCCTTGCTTTGGCTCAGGAGCTGCAGAGAAGCTCAGGTCCTTTGCCTTGGTCCTTGCCTGAGCAAGAACACAGGTTTGTCTGTGCTTGGCTTTGCACTTTGCTGATCCTGGCCTTGCCTTGTGTCATGGTTTAACCCCAGCTGGCCACTAAGCACCACACAGCTGCTTGCTCACTCTCCCCACGATGGGATGGGGGAGAGAATCGGAAGAGTAAAAGTGAGAAAACTTGTGGGTTGAGATAAAGACAGTTTAGTAAGTAAAGAAAAAGCTGCACACACAAGCAAAGCAAAACAAGGAATTCATTCACCACTTCCCATCGGCAGGCAGGTGTTCAGCCATCTCCAGGAAAGCAGGGCTCCATCACATGTAACAGTTACTTAGGAAGACAAACACCATCACTCCAAACAGCCCTCCTTTCCTTCTCTTCCCCCAGCGTTATATGCTGAGTATGACCTCATATGGTATGGAATATCCCTTTGGTCAGTTGGGGTCAGCTGTCCCAGCTGTGTCTCCTCCCAACTTTTTGTGCACCCCCAGCCTACTTGCTGGTGGGGCGGTATGAGGAGCAGCAAAGGCCTTGACTCTGTGTAAGCACTGCTCAGCAGTAACGAAAACATCCCTGTATTATCAACACTGTTTCCAGCACAAATCCAAAACATAGTCCCATACTAGCTACTATGAAGAACGTTAGCTCTACCCCCAGCCAAAACCAACACACCTTGTTGACCTGACATCCTGACTTGACCTTCAGACTTCCTCATCACCACAGAGTTGTCTGGCAAACACCAGACTCCCGGCTGACCCTGGTTACCATCACCAAACCTGCTCTGCTCATCTTGTTCAGTCACCGTGGGACTGTGCTCTTGTTGATGTCCCTACTCTGCCAGCCCTGCCATCACCCTGTGGGCTTCGTTTCCCTTGCGGGAAACTGCGCATCACTGCCCCCTGAAAGTGATAGATCCTGTCTTTGGTAAGAGACAGAAAGCCAGGACTAGCCGATTTTCACTGATGGCGAGTACATAAATATTTCCTGCAATCCGCCTCCTGTTTTCTTAGAAAGCCAAAAAACGCAAATCTCTAAATTGCAAGTTAACCACATATACTTACACAATACCTGCTGTCTCCCTCCGGCCTGAATCTTTGGTCTTGAGACTAAGGAATAATACAGAATAAAGCTCCCCTGGTAAAAGCACATCCTTTACTGTAATGTGTGTTTTCCATTCACAGTTAAAAATCCATAATTTATAGTGAGAGATGAACATGTAAATAGGAAATAGTCCAATTAAGTTCTGAGAATCTAAGCTAGACCAAACCTCAAAAACAATTTTTAACAGTCATCTTCTACATCCAAAGCTCACAAGACTTCCATTAGGGTGAGGTTGCATGTCTAAATTATTCCCTATTGTAATCTTATCAAATTTAGTGGGTAATGAGAAAACTGGAGCTAAAATGTCAGTATCATATAGATAATTCTGAGCTCTGTTTTTCTTCAAGGTTAAGTAAGCAAGAGGACAGTCCTGGTTGCACTCCACATGTTGCTGAAGTAAAAATCTGCAGCATTAGCTGGACAAACCTGAATCCAAACCAAGCCAACATTTGGCTGGTAAGAACTTCAGTACTTGAACTTCAAGATCTTGTTTGCTTTCTAGCGCTTCCAAATTGTGGAGATACCTGCTGTCAGTGAATTTGATCCTCTCAGCTGTCCAAGCATCCATCATGGTTAACATCACTCCCTATATGCTAATTACAATTGTGATTAGCCTCAGGATTACATCCTCTTTCATATCTGCCCATTCTTGGCTGTAATTCTCTTCCAAATTTAATTACTATTACATTAAGAGATATTATAAATTGCTATAAAATATCAAGGATTAGAGCCATTGAGAGAGCTATCCTATCTCTGTACTTACTCCAGAAATTTGCAAGAAAAATTTTAAGAATTTTGCACTATTGTATTTATCATTATACCCACATTATTTTTCCTCCTAGTTTTTAACAGATAGGGACTTACTTAAACCTTTGTATAAGAGGTGTCAGAATCCATTCCAAATGTTATGACCAGAAACTATTTTTAGAAGTTCAAACCCTTTTTTTAAGTGTTTTTGAGTTTTTGGTTTTAACAGCTTTCAGTTATAAGGAGATCCACAGCTGAGTTAAGCATTGTATAAAAGAAGTGTTTAATCAGGTAGGAATTTTCTACCTTTCACTTTCAGTGAATATTCCCTTATTCTTGGCTTTACCCATGACTTTGTCATGTTCAAAGAATTATTGTAAATTAATGAGACGTGATTTTTCTTTGCAGAATTCATATCATTACACTGCATTTTGTGTTATTAACCCAAATACCTCCATGTTCTTTTCACTATTAATTTCATAATTATTTATGAATGAAACTAGAAGCCCCAAGGAAGCTCTGGCTTGAGAACAATGGCAGCAGAGGTCATTATGAATATGCATTTTTTGCTCTCCCTCTTTGCTCTGGAACTCCACTCATCATCTAGTCTCTAGAAATTTATCTTAAGGTTCAGTATGACAGTTTCCAGCTTTCCAAGAAAGAGCTTTTCCCTTCATCCCGTGACAGATATAAATACATCCTCCTTGCGTTTTTATGAAAAATTTATATTAGTCTAACAGTTAGTAAGGACTATCTACACTTACAAGCATGAAACAAGGATTTTGATAAAATTCAAAGGTCTAGGAATTAACTGCAATCAATTGTATGAAAGAGAATTGTATCAGAAATACCAAAATTTAATATTAAATCTTTTTTTTTTAACTTAGGCAAACAGAAAACTGCACTATTTCTTACTGTCAAAGCATATTACAGATTTTGTAATTCTCCTATCATTCAGCTTCTCTGAAAATATTTTATTTCCCACAGCATAATCTTCTGACCAAATTCATCTTATATGTAACAAAATCATAGGTTCCATCCAGTTAGGGGAGACAATTATGTCATTCTCACATAAACCTATTCACTTACATATTTACCTTCACATATACATGTCACTAACAAAAAGTCCCTACTTGTAATTCAATAACTTCATCATTGACTGGAAGAGAAAAGATACTACACATTTGCAGTAGTTCTCATGTTTAAAGAGAACTAGCTGTAACAGGAATTTCTGCATCTTGGGACATTTATTTATTGAGTTTCGATTACAAAAAGAGAAAAAAATTGTAATTATTTCTATTACAGAAAACATATCAATATAATTTTGTTGCTTATAAGTTTTAATTTGTTTTACCTTTACATTTTACGCTAATTTAACAGCAACATATCAATTTCATTTAGATTACAGCATAATACAATAATATATTTAGGTCCTTGGACTATAGTTTTTAAAACTTAGACCTATTGTTGGATTTAGTATTAACTGAGGCACTTAATATCTTTTTCCAGAAGTGTCTCCTTTCTTTCTTGTACTGTACCACTAGAGACTTTGACATTTTGAAGTAGTTGTCCCTTGGTATGTTCAGTGCTAATCTTGCTACATACCTGTGATAAAAGACCATCTGGGAATTACAACACACAAAGTATTTTGAGTTATGAAATAAAGTTTATTTCATTTGAAATTTTTATTTTAAAATGAAGTATAAACTATCTAAACCAGATCATTCCAAAGGCATATCTGTTCTGAATTGTGGAGTGAGAAACACAACTAATGCGTGCAGTGAAATAAAGTATATTTTGAATAAGTTTTGAAGCTTTTTTTCCTCATAAAATTATGATTTCATAAAGGCATATATAATATCTAGGAGAAAGGTACATTTGTATATATATGTGTGGACTAATTCAAAATAGCTATCAACATTTAGGATTAATTACATGAGAGGATACAAGATGTTTCTACTAGTAGTATCTTGGTATTCCTTCATAACTAAGTAAAAAAATATTAAAATATTTAAACATCTGCTCCCACAAAGTCTGAGTATACAGTATACTGTAATATGTGGTTAGATTTTTTTCTCTAGATTCCCCAAAATAGCACTGGTTTTCTAAATTTATAAAATATCTGTCCACTATTTATATATATGTACTTAAACTAGAACCACTTGCAGCTGCAATGGGGAATGAGAAGATTTTAAATTTATCTACATTTTTGTCCAAACTTTGGGCCCGATCTTCTTTAGCCAGAGTCTAAATACCCAGCTGATGCTTCTGCTTGTTTGTGTCGATCAAGAAACTGACAGAAACAGTAAGTATGAATTTTAACTTTAGTGATATCGCAGAAAAGCAATTACAGACCCTGACAGTTTTTGGCTTTAGACTTCTGGGTTTTCTGCCAAATATATAATCCCAGGAAATAGCATAATTGGCCACAAAATGTACACATGCCAATTGTATTACCATATGAAAAGTACATTCTTTGTTTACTTATTTCTTTCTTAGTAAAGCTAAGCTGAAAACTTAGCTACTACAAGATCTGTAGTGCCTCTGATAAGGCAAATAAATTACTTGTGTACTATGTATAATCTCAGGAATTTGATTTAGGCAGATGATGTTGAAAAAAATTATTGAATGTAGGTTAACTTTAAATATAGTAGATTTCATTAAAACAGAAACAATAAAAAAATTAGAACAAAATAAGAATTCCTTTTTCCTAAATAACAATGTCATTTACCTTAGAGATAATTTAAAATTATTTTTCTAAGCTATGAGCTGACCAAGAATATTGACATTTTATGTCCTATCAGCTTAGTTCCCAGAATGTGATTACAGGTTTTTCTCATTTATATATATCTGAAACATACATCCCTGCAGCAAAAAAGGTGAAAACTTAGCAGAGAGCATATACAAGAACATGATCTTATTTCTATAGAACTATCTGAAGATGTAAAAGAAGAGTGTACATGCAGTGAAACAATAAAGTTATCCCAAGCTTCTCTAGATAATATGAAATACCTCTTCCTTTAATAGAGATTCTGACAATTTGCGCCCTGAGTTTCAAAACAGCTTTTCTTACAGGACCCATTTTTAGCCTGTGAACTGCAAGAATATGTTGTCCTACACAGAGTGAATTTTTTTCACATTTGCCTGGAGTGTCAGTTGTAATTAATTGAACTCACTTTTATTCCTGTGTCTTCCAAATCTTCTCCTTCAGCTGCATCCTATATTGAGAAATGTAAATCCTCTCACAATAGCACTAGGTTAGAGGTAAGAAGTTGTACCAGCATCTCTAAGAGAAAAATAGCCCATTTTTAGATCATAAAGGGTTCCTCAGACATCTACTTCTTTTTAAAAAGTCTTATTCTTCACAGATTTTACTAACATATCTCATTTGTGATTAATTTCCTGCTGTTTTGACTTAATCATGTTAATAAAGTCTCCCATAGTATCTGTAGGGTCAAAGGACTCAACAGAAGAGCTCGTTCTTCCCTCAGGCTGAAAGATGGACTGTATCACTATGTTTCTGGAAATTCTTAGGTTGAAGCACAAAACCAGGAGTACCCTAAGAGCTGTAGAGGGCCATTTACTTCCATGATGTGCTAGCCTGGATTCTGTTTACCTTTTGGGATAACTTTTGTTTATCTGTTAAATCCTACAATGTACCTGGGAAACTCCATTTGAGGACCTCAGTTTAACCCAATAATACTTATAAACCATACAATCAAAAAGAAAAAAAAAAACAAACAACATTTTTGTCTTCATTCCTTCAAAAGGAAACATTTTTCCACATCCTTTTCCTTACTCATTTTCTTCAAATCTTTCCTACTTAGTTAGGGACATTTATATTGATAAGACATCATCATTTGTCAGACTTTATTGCTAAAATACACAGCAGAACTCCTTTTTCCCAAGATGCAGTTTCACAGTCTTGTCTGTGTACAGGCTGCAGCCAGGATGGGCAGCCCCACTTCCTCCCACTCTTGGCCACATATTCTTAATACTTCCACTGGAAACAGCAATACTAAGACCACTGGCTGAACTGGGGGAACTGGCTCCTCCTGCTGATGGAAAATTCGTCCTTTTTTGTTGTTTTCTCCCCTCCCCCCCCCCAGTGATTTACCCTGCAACCACAAAGTTTTAAAATTTGACAGGAGGGAAAAGATGGAAATGTTTGCTTTTAGGAGAAAAAGTTACTTCCAGCTCATTTCTTACCAATGAAAGTAAAAATACATAAAAGTATCTCTGTTCACCTGAGATAAAGCAATTACTTTATCTGAAAGTATTTTCCTATTACTGTTAACCATATCTAAATATTGACTATTGACTTGACTTCATAATTTGGGTGCTCATTCTCAACATCTACCCAAATGAATAGATCAAGCCATATGCCTCAAATTAAATAGCTAGATAGACAAAAAGAAATAGCAATTCTGCAAGAGAGGAAAAGTGAACCTGTAGAGGCAGACAACTCTGTAAGTCCCAAACCCCATTCCTTCTACCTCTCCTAAAGATAAGAGATTAAAAAATGGAGTATTTTCCCTGCCCTCCCATCTTGTTCTTGAGTGCTGCTTCTTTACCTCTGATGAGTACCCAACACAAAATCTAATGATCTTTCTGCCTCTTTCCTAACAGAAATCTCCCCACCTCCCTGTTTGCCTCTTGTCCCCCTTGGATGTGTGTTCTGCAATGCCAGTTCTTACACTTTAAACTTTGCAAAAAATGAATATTTGGTATACTCTAAGAACTGTTGCGTGGGACATTTTGCATCTGTCATTTTTTATATAGGTGAAATTACAGCAAGTAAATCACTGTATCGCAGGAAAGTTTGCACATGAAGCAAGTGCAGTAGATTGTACTGACAAACATGATTCTAGATGAATAAAAAAAAATTACAGGAACTATCTCTTCAGTTTTGAACTAAGGAGTGGGAGTAGATGTTGATTTTGCACTGGTATAGGCCATTGGTAAGACATAATACATTGCAATAATTTAGGTAGTTTTATTGAGTCAAAACTGTCATCTGTTTCTAAAATTGTGATCAATTGTTTCTGTCTAAAAAAGATGTTCTTTTGTATTAGAGTATGTAACACAAAATGTGCTTATATGTATATACTAATTTGGTTTACTCTGAACACTGGTGCAAAATGACTTCAGTCAGATTGCCTCAACAGTTTGATCCTGTTAACAGTGGACTTTTGACTTGTAAACAAAAAGGGCTTCAGGTTCAGCGGCAATAGTGATATTTATGTTATTTGTAAAAAAACATTTTAGGTACATGTCGATCAAATTCTGATTGTCTGATGTTCAGAAAGAATGGATTAATAATGTGAAGAAAGATAAGATAGAAAAGACAAATAGTTGATGAAGCAATTTATTTAAATAAAGAATCGTACTGCTCCTATTAATTTATTTATTACAAGTTAACTACTCTAATTCGTATTTCCAATGTTGCATTAGCTTAACTTTAATATAGATCTTAGCACTTAAGACTAAGTATTAATAGAAAGCCATTCAAATAAAATTACCATGTAGACCAGTTACTTTTTCATCACCAAATTGCAATATTTAAATTAACATAATTAAATAATAACCACTTAAAGAGACTGGCATCTAATGTGCTGGTGATAAATGTCTTTCCATATAATCAATCTTTTCTACTATTCATTCTCACTTGGAAAACAGCAGGAGTGAATACAGTCATAAGTAAACTTAATCTCTGATGGCTCACCACAGTATTTCAGCTGGAAAAAGACCTGCTCCAGAGGAGAAAAAAAAGTCTTTCCAAGTTGATAAGAAGTCAACAGCATTTTGAATTTAAAGCGGGTACTTAACATCCCATCATCAGCTGTTCTATTCATTTTATTAAATGATTTGAAAGATCAGTGCCTTATTCCAAGGTTTTATCATGACACTTATCTGAAATGCTAGAAGAAATGCAGGTACATAGGGTTTGATCTGTTTCCTTGGAGACATACAGCATTAAAGCAGTGCTACTTACAGGAATTTTTGTCCATTTGAGGAATCCCTTCTTATCATAAAGTTGCTAGCTCTGTTCTTCTAGCCTAAATTTCTCTGCCGCCAGTTCCTGTGTGACCAGGGAAGGGCAGGATGGGAGGGCATTATCCTTTAGCAATTGTCTGGTTTCAGCTAGGAGAGAGTTAATTTTCTTCCTAGTAGCTGGTATAGTGCTGTGTTTTGGATTTAGTAGGAAAATGATGTTGATAACACACTGATGTTTTTAGTTGTTGCTAAGTAGTGTTTATACTAAGTCAAGGATTTTTCAGCTTCTCATGCCCAGCCAGCAAGAAGGCTGGAGGGGGCACAAGAAGCTGGGAGGGGACACCGCCAGGACAGCTGACCCAAACTGGCCAAAGAGCTATTCCATACCATATGACATCATGCCCAGTATATAAACTGGGGGAGCTGGCTGAGTGGAGCGGACCGCAGCTTGGGAAGTAACTGGGCATCAGTCAACGAGTGGTGAGCAATTGCATTGTGCACCACTTGCTTTGTTTAATTCTTTTACTATTACTATTGTCGTATTATTATTATCATTATCATTGTTTTTCATTCCTTTCTGTCCTATTAAGCTGTCTTTATCTCAACTCACGAGATGTTTTTTTTCCTGATTCTCTCCCCCATCCCAGGGGTGGGGGGGAGCGAGCGAGCGGCTGCGTGGTGCTTAGCTGCCAGCTGGGGTTAAACCACGACAGCAATATATACCCTAGTGGCAACTCAGTATGTAAGAGAAATAGCATAACTCTGATTTAACTCTCGTAACTCTGACCAACATTGGTCTATTAATCTGTTCCCAGAACTATGACATCGTTAGTATTAGTGAGACTTGGTGGAATGAGTACCATGACTGGAGTGCTGGGATGGAGGGCTACACAGTGTTCAGGAGTGGTAGGTAGGGCAGGTGAGGTGGAGGAGTTGCACTGTATATAAGGGAGAGGTTTGACTTTACAGACCTTACAGTTAGGGATGATGTGATTGAGAGCCTCTGGGTGAGGATTAGGGGGATGGCAAACAAAGCAGATGTTGTTGTGGGTGTCTATTATTGATCACCCAGCCAGGATGATAGCACTGATGGGTTATTCTATAGGCAATTAGGAGAAATCTTGATATTGGTAGCCCTTGTCCTTATGGGGGATTTCAACTTCCCAGACATCTACTGGGAATACCAGACTGCTGTGACAAGCAAGCCTGGGAAATTCCTGAAGTATGTTGAAGAAAATTTCTCATCACAAGCAGTCAGTGAGCCAAGTAGGAAAGGTGCGCTCCTAGACTTGTTGTTTGTGAATAGAGAAGGACTCATGGGAGATGTGATGGTAGGTAACTGTCTTGGCCACAGTGATCATGAAATGGTTGAGTGTAAAATTTTTGATGTGATGAGAAAAAAGATCAGCAGAGTTGCTACTGTGGATTTCAAGAGAGCAAACTTTAAGCTACTCAGGAAGCTAGTTAGTGGTGTCCCCTGGGAATCTACTTTTGAGGGCTTACTGTTCCCTGAGAGGCAAGAAAAGAAGTTGTATGATCTCTGGAAGCAAGGTTGGGCTTCACAGAAATATTACAAGAGTTGCTGTTCGCATGTGAAACCATGAAAGGCCAAAGCTCAGCTGGAGTTGTGTCAGACAACAAAAAAGGCTTTTTAAAATATGTTAATAGCAAGAGGAGGTCTAAGGAAAATATTGGATCAATAGTTGATGAAGATGGCCATCTGACAAGTAGGGATGAAGAAAAGGTGGAGACATTTAATGCTTTTTTTGCCTCAGTCTTTAATATTAATGATAGACCATGGGCTGCATGGTCCTCTGAGTTGGAGGATCATGACTGCAGGAGCCATGACCTTCCATTTGTGGACCCTGAAATTTTAAGTTGAATGTTCATAAGTCCATGGGGCCTGATGGGATTCATCCCAGAGTACTGAAGGAGTTAGCGGATGTTACAGCAGGACCTCTTAATCGTCTACCAAAGGTCTTGGGAGTCTGGGGAGGTCCCTGATGACTGGAAGCTAGCCAACGTTATTCCAATTTACAAGAAGGACATGAGGGAAGACCCAGAAAACTACAGACCTATTAGTCTAGCCTCAGTCCCTGGAAAAATTATGGAGAAGATCATAGTGGGTGCTATTGGAAGGCATTTAAAGGACAATGCAATCATCAGGCACAGTCAACATGGGTTCATGAAGGGAAAGTCCTGTTTAACTAATTTGATATCCTTCTATGATAAGGTCACCTCCCTATTGGATGAAGGGAAGGTGGTGGATGTAGTTTTTCTGGATTTTAGTAAGGCTTTTGATACTGTCCCTCACAGCATCCTTCTGGACAAGTTGTCCAACTGTGAGACGACCAAGTACAAGGTGCTCTGGATGAAGAACTGGCTGAACGGCAGGGATCAAAGGGTTGCAGGGCTATATCTGACTGGCAGCCAGTCACTAGCAGTGTTCCTCAGGGCTCAATTCTAGGGCCAGTTCTGTTCAATATTTTTATCAATGATCTGGATGCAGGAGTTGAATGCACCCTTAGTAAGTTTGCTGATGATACCAAACTGGGAGGTGCTGTTGACTCTCTTGAGGGACAGGAGGCCTTGCAGAGGGATCTGGATAGATTGGAGCATTGGGCAATTATCAATGGCATGAAATTTAACAAAACAAGTGCCGGATTCTACACCTGGTATGGAGTAATGCTGAGCACAAGTATAAATTGGGAGAGGAGTGGCTGGAGAGCAGCCCTGCAGAAAGGGATCTGGGGATACTGGTTCACAGCAGGCTCAACATGAGTCAGCAGTGTGCCCTGGCAGCCAAGAGGGCAAACCACATTCTGGGGTGCATCAAACACAGTATAACTAGCCAGTCAAAAGAGGTGATTATCCCACTGTATTCAGCATTGGTGCAGCTTCACTTTGAGTACTGTGTGCAGTTCTGGGCCCTACAATTTAAAAAAGATACTTGAATCTGTCCAGAAGAGGGCAAAAAAGTTGGTGAAAGAGCTGGAAGGCATGTCCAGCAGCTTAGGACTCTGGGTTTGTCTAGTTTGGAGAAAAGGAGGCTGAAGGGCATCCTCATTGCTCTCTACAGCTTCCTGAGGAGGGGAAGTGGAGAGGGAGGTGCTGAACTCTTCTCCCTGGTATCCAGTGACAGGACATGTGGGAATGGTTCAAAGCTGCATCAGGGGAGGTTCAGACTTGACATTAGGAAGCATTTCTTTACAGAGAAGGTGGTCAAGCACTGGAACGGGCTTCCTAGAGAGATGGTCGATGCCCCAAGCCTGTCAGTGTTTAAGAGGCATTTGAACAATATGCCACTAGGAGAAAAGGCATATTAACATGCCTTAAAAATATGCTTTAACTTTTGTTCAGCCCTGAAGTGGTCAGGCAATTGGACTAGATGATCATAGGTCACTTCCAACTGGAACTATTTTATTCTAGCCTAGTCTAGTCCAGTCTAGTCTATAAGGAAAATCTAGAACATATCAGCACAGAAAATACAACATAAAGCCATCCTTCATCCTCATCTCCCAAGTAGTACTGATTGGCATCTAAAAAATATTCAGAATTTAAATCAAACTTATTTTCATATTTATAATAACAGAAGAATTGGCTCTATTGATCAACGATTCTTTTAACTGATAATTTATTATTTTGTAATAAAACACTGGAAAGACAATGTGATCTGAAACTTTATAGGCAGTACAATGATAGCCACTAAACTCAGCCACTAAACAACTAGCCCTAAACTCAGGTCCAAAGATTAGATGATGTATTGAGGGAAAAAACCAGCAGTGTCTATCAGACAAATATGTGCAACATCAAAAATGTAATACAAAACAGTCAAGATAACATTCAATGTGCAATATAAACTGTCCAAGCTACATGCAGGGCATCAGTAAAGACAGCAAAGAGCTGTTAATATGAAAAATCCTCAGCTTTCACATGTTTTCTAGTCACGAGTATTTGTTGATTGAGGTCCTGAACTCCGCTCTGCGATTGTTATGAGTGCGTAAGTGAATAACTAAAGCTAGCTTGGGTATCTCAATACTATATGGTGATCTCTTCAAAACTTCGGTGTAGACATACTACATATCTTCTAGATAATGTGTATGTTCTAGACACTAAATGCTATGACAGTCATATCTTCTTCAAATTATCATCCAGAGTTATAGATTAGCACTATTGATACCAACCCACTCCAAAACTGTTTCATATGGATGGGAATCAAGTTTTCACACTGAAATAGGCCACAATTTTTTTTTTTCCTTCTCCTTCCTCTCCTTTTCTTCTAGTGGCAGGTATATATCTGTCATTAAGATGGTAAAAATTTGGGGTTTTTTAGCTGTTTAACTTTTGTCTTCTACTGAAGTCAATGGAGTTTGTAAGCATTTAGCTTTCACCTGGAATCATCTTCTAATTAGCAACAACACTGTAAGTTTACAAGATCTCAACTAGGAAATCAGTTTGCATGAAGGTGTGTTTCCTTAGCTGTACTGTTACCAAGTGATCAGAAATATCCTTTACTTTTTGTTTTTCTCTTATTGCAAACCATTTATGCTATTCAGCCCCATGAATAAATAAGTTAATTACACAAAAACAATTTCCATTATACTCCTTAATTTTAATTTCAGCTCTGGATGGAGCCTGCCTACTTACTGTCAAATATAAACATTATGAACATGCACACAAAAAAAACCCAATGTAATAAACTGTTGGTATGAAACACATCTAAGTTCCAAATAGTAATATATTATGTCACTTTCCCAGAATCACACTTGACCCTATAGTGGCCTATTATCTTTACAAGCTTCCTTACTTCACCTGTCACTTGACTTCCAAAATGCCATTTTGAAGATCCCTGTTTACCTCCTAGAGGAAACATCACCCAGACATAGACAGACAGGCAACACAGTTCTGATCTAGGTTTAGGCAAATGGGTATACCCGATTTCAGTCTGGGTCCTCTGTAAAAATCTTAAAATTGTAAATAACATTGCATCTTTATAGTTGTTTGAAAACTCAGAAAAGAAATGCCAGATGTAGTGTTGTGGACCCTGGCATGAAACCTCTGTGTCTCTGTTTTATGCATGACTGTGGTTTTCCTGCACGAACAATGACTCTGGGGACAGTATGAGGAAAAGGGCTGACCCTATCAAAAGGGGAAGAGCTCTGCTCCCTTCACCTCACTCAGCTGCAAGTCCTCACATCCTGCTCCAAGCTGTGCACTTCTGCTTCTACATCTGTGCTAGCACAATCATCTTGAGGAAGATTTGTTTAGGAAAGTATCAGCCAAGGACCTTGCTCTCCCTCTTCTTGTATGAGCATTTGATTATTGCACACAAAGCTAGTGTCAACTTTTTGTTTCATTAGTAAATGAATTCATTGTAAAAGGGTTCCAGAGTATAAGATTTTGCTATGCTTCCTAAGGAGCATCTATTTATAGAGACTTGTTCTTCCTTTGGAGGCACTTACACATACAGTTGTGGACTTTACCTCCACTCACTATGCTCATGCTGGTCAGTATCTTTTATGCTTAAAGATTGCTATACTTTTTGCAAGTCTGTGGGTGTTCCTTTTTTCCCCCTATTAATCATGAAATATGTAGAAGCCCTCAGCTCTGGCATCTTTCCTCCTTGCAGATAGCAGATTATAACTGAGATATAAACTTCAATGAGAAGATCAGCATTAGAAAACATTATTTCCACATTCGAATTTTCAATAAAATTTTATCTCCCTGAGCTGTGCCAGTGTGTTCAAAAGATACTCAAAATAAGGTGTTTCCTCCTGAACATACTGATAAAAATTTCTACGTTGCAGCGCATCTATTCATTGAGGTGCCTAAGCACATGTGAAATCAAGAATGTTATTTATGTATTAGGTGGCATTAGCTTCCCAGTACTGTGACAATGAGGTAACATAACATCTCAGACAGCCTGAAATGTTCAGTAATATTTGGATAACATGTCTGCTGTAGAAACACAACCATGTCTTGCACCTGTTATTCATTTCATGTCTCTATCCGTTAGTTATATTATGAAGTGCTCTGGAGTGATTGCATTACAGTTACCATAAGAAATAAAAAAAAATTGTCTGATTGATTCAGCTTATCTTTACTGGGGAAATCAGGATGTGTTAATGGTACTGCTGCCAGGCTGAAATCCTGCCAGACTGTTAAGGGGGTCTATTCATTTCATATACCTAACTCACTTGATAACTCAAACTATCATTGTATTCTTGGATAGTCAAATTGTTTCCTGTTTGCTAGAAATTAACAGTGGCTGTTAAAAAAAAAAAAAAGTGGGAGAAATTTATATTACTTGATAAAGTCGAGGGAGGAATTTTGGCACAGATAACCTCTCATCAGACTATAATCTTGTCAGTTTTCCAGGCCTGGCAGAGGAATAAGAGTAATAGAGAGATTTGGAACTAAATATTTATTATAAACTACACAAAATAGATAAATATGTGCCACAGGAGAGTATAATGAGAGTTTTGTTTGTCTGTCCTGAGTACTTACATGTACTTGAAATGTTACTAATGGGACTGCCTAAAAATGGTCATTCTACAAGATAGAATTGTATCTTATTAGTATTGCATTATTCACTTCAGCTTCTGAAGCAAAAAAACAACAAAAAAAGTGCAACAAGATTTCAGGAAGTTAATAAATTAATTTTCAGGAAACTTACATGCTCAGCATCTTTAAGAAAGGGTCCTTTGTTGCTAATACTATCAAATATAACTTTAAATTTGCAAGCAGAACACACAGTGAACAAGAACAAACTCAAGAAAGAATAGCACGTGGCAAAAATAATAACATAAATGTAATGTTTAATCATAAAAATAATTCAGGTATCCCAAAAGTTTCTTAGCTTTTTTCAAACTCATTCTTGAAACCAGTAAACATTAGAAGCCATGGTATTGTACTGGTTTTGGCTGGGATATAGTTAATTTTTTTTCACAGAATTTTGTATGGTGTTATGTTTGGATTTGTGACCAAAATAGTGTTGAAAACACACCAATGTTTTAGTTATTGCTAAACAATACTTGCACAGAATCGAGGCCTTTCTCTGTTTCTCCCACTGCTCTGCTGGCAACTAGGCTGGGGTGCACAAGGAGTTGGGAGGGGTCACAGCCAAGATAGCTGATCCCAACTGACCAAAGGGATATCTCATAACATATGATGTCATGCTCAGCAGTAAAAGCTGGGGGAAAGAAGGAGGAAGGGAGGACATTCAGAGCTATGGCATTTGTCTTCCCAAGTAACCGTTACACATGATGGAGCCCTGCTTTCCTGGAGATGGCTCAACATCTGCCTGCTGATGGGAAGTAGTGAATTAATTCCTTATTTTGCTTTGTTTGTGCATCAGTTTTTTCTCTACCTACTAAACTGTCTTTGTCTCAACCCATGAGTTTTCTCACTCCTGCCCTTCCAATTCTCTCCTCCATCCTGCTGCGGGGGAAGTGATTGTCCATTTGTGTGGTGTTTACCTGCCTACCAGGGTTAATCCACAATAGGTACATATTTATTTATTTATTTATTTATCCATCCCTTTAGGGATATATATTTTTAATTTTCTAATGTTTATTGGTTCCTTGCATTCCTTCTTTTGTTTTATGCTGTGACATGCCTCATACACGTCCTCAGACCAAATTCTAGTACTTCATATACTCAAGAAGAAAATGGTTATGTATGAACAAAAGGAGAGATAGTCTGGAACTGAAAATTAATTTGTATTCAAAGTTAATATGATAAAAAGTAGAGACTCTGAAGAATAGACAAGTAGAAGATATTCACAATCACATATTTTCTACACATATATTTCTCCTAAGTGATGACTTTGACATGATTCACCCTGCTGAGCATAAGGATGGGATTTGTCTCACTTAGCTTAGACATGTCAATGTAAATGTGTATATCCTATCTAGTGACCTCATGCTCTCTTCATAGCCAGTAAAGAAAAAGAAAAATAGGCACTTTCAGAGACCAATTCATCATATCCCAACACAGGTTTCTAAATAGATCAGACAAATTGAACTGCAGAATTGCCTCCTTCTCACTGTCAAGTACATAAAGTGTCCTCTGTGACTCAGACATGCAAACATTTGCATTTAGCTAAGGTGAATCCCATGTAAGGAGACAGAAGCAAGGGGGAAAAAAGGTACAATGGGAAAAGGAACTGTTAGAAAATCCAGCTTTCATGCTTTTTTCTTCCATTTCTCTTTTTTCCGATCTCCTCCACCAATCCTGAATGCAAAACCAATTGGAACGACACATCAGCAGTCATTTGTGTGTAGGGTCAGTTTAAATCATTTTTATTATCACTTTGCACAGTGAGTAGTCAAAATGGAGACAATTGTGGATATTGTGGCAAAACAATTATGTACTGCATATGAGTATTATCATAAGCTCTTGATTTATCTCTAGGAAATTTCCCTGCTGCCCACGACAGTAATATACTTTCTACTCTAAAGGTAGCTGTATCATACCTTTTTAATAAAGTATTTTCATTCATGTATCCTACAGTTAATCAGTTAAAAAATATAAGAACTGTGACTCAAAACCAATGCAGGTTACACACCAGGGGAACGAACTTACCCTAGAAATCTCCCTTTCTTGGAAATCTACACCTTCGTGATCCCCTCTAGCCTGATGCTCCTCTGTCTTCTCAGTTTATTTTGCTTTGCATATTCTGTTTTCTATTACTAGTCTTACCTCAGAACTGTGGAATTTGTGAAAACTTCTCATGTCAGGATGGAGAAAGAGTCAGGTTTTATTGGGCATGTGAGTTATCCAAGATTTGTGAGAGGATATACTGTAACAGAGCAGATCTCTTAATGAGGTTCAAATTATACGCAGGAAAACATGGATGTTTTGTTTGTTTGATTGTTTGTTTCTTTTAGGATGCCTGGAAGAGGAGGTATTATGGAAGAAAAGGAAAGGAAGGAAGGAAGGAAGGAAGGAAGGAAGGAAAGAAAAGCTGGGTACAGGTTAGTTACAACGGTTTGTTGAAAACACACTTAGACCAAAAGTTGTAACAGTCAAACCACGTAAGTATATTGGCTACACAATCCAGTAAGTAGAATGCTAAGAGGTCTGGCAAGGTTTCAGCATTGTGGTCTTGTTGCCTTGTTCTTCTCCCAATGGGCAGAACGCACCCATTTTATGTGTATATAGACATCAGTTATCTGCTTGATCAGTTACCTCCTTTATTTGTTTGTTAAGCAAGAGTGATATATATATATATATGTTCTAAAAGTTCCTCATTGTAAGTTACCTAGTGTTATGTACTATATATGTTATTATCCCTTAACCTTACCCACACAGTTTCACCAGTAGGGTTTCCAATATAAACAGTGGTTGACTAATTAAGCCAAAACAACTTTGCTTCCTCTTTTTATAGTGCTAGAAATCTATGACAAAAGAAATGATTCAGAGGACTGTTCTGGTTACACAAAGTGGGATTGAGTCATTACTTCTAATTTAATTTAATTTAACAGTAGAAAAGTGTATTGGGTTTGCGTGGCAATGTTTTGGTAGTGGAGGGGGCTACAGGGATTGCTTCTGTGAGAAGCTGCTAGAAGCTTCCCCTGTGTCCAATAGAGCCAATGCCAGCTGGCTCCAGGATGGACCCGCCACTAGCCAAGGCTGAGCCAATCAATGATGGTGGTAGCACCTCTGGGATAACATATTTAAGAACAGGGAAAACCCCCTTGTGCAATGGAAACTGCAGCCGGAGAGAGGAGTGAGAAGATGTGAGAGAAACAACTCTGCAGACACCAAGGTCAGTGAAGAAGGAGGGGGAGGAGGTCCTCCAGGCACCAAAGCAGAGATTCCCCTGCAGCCCATGGTGAAGACCATGGTGAGGCAGGCTGTCCCCCTGCAGCCCATGGAGGTCCATGGTGGAGCAGATATCCACCTGCAGCCTGTGGAGGACCCCACGCCGGAGCAGGTGGATGCCCCTGAAGGTGGCTATGACCCCATGGAGAGCCTGCACTGGAGCAGGCTCCTGTCAGGACCTGTGGACCCGTGGAGAGAGAGGAGCCCATGCTGGCACAGGTTTGCTGGCGGGACTTGTGACCCCATGGGGGACCCACACTGGAGCAGTCTGTTCCTGAAGGACTGCACCCTGTGGGAGGGACCCCACGGTGGAACAGGGAAAGAGTGTGAGGAGTCCTCCCCCTGAGGAGGAAGGAGTGGCAGAAACAGCATGTGATGAACTGACCGCAGCCCCCATTGCCCGTCCCCCTGTGCCCCTGCAGGGGAAGATGTAGAGAATTCAGAAGTAAAGTTAAGCGCGGGAAGAAGGGAGGTTGTGGGGGGAAGGTGTTTTTAAGATCTGGTTTTATTTCTCATTACCCTACTCTGATTTGACTGGTAATAAATTAAATTCATTTTTTCCCCATGTCGAGTCTGTTTTGCCCGTGACAGTAACTGATGAGTGATCTCCCTGTCCTTATCTCGACCCACAAGCCTTTCATTATATTTTCTCTCCCCTGTCCAGTTGAGGAGGAGAGTGATAGTGTGGCTTTGGTGGGCACCTGGCATCCAGCCAAGGGTCAACCCACCACAAAATGCTATAAAAATAGAATTATTTGGGTTTGGGGTAGTTTTTTGCATCCTTAATGGGGTTTATATTCTAAAGATGTGTAACTCAAAGAGACAGAATCCTAAACTACATTTAGATAAATTTTTATATATATATATACACCTAAAGGATATGCAGAAAGGTTTAATCTATAGTATTATGAAGTTCATTAGGAACAGATCATAATATGTTACAGGAAATCTTCCATTGTGCTGTTCCTTTATTACTAGGAAACTTATGGAAGAGAAGATGGCCTTTGCCACCAGACTTAGAAATGTTGGCAAGTATTTGTTTTTTATTGAGAAAACCTAATATTTTAAGATGTGTTTTTCTCAAATGATTTTAAATATTTTTCTTCAAGCAATTTACTAGCTAGAATTTCTCCCCCTTCAGGTATATACAAAAAAAGTTTCATTACAAAAGAATTGTCGTGGTTTAACCCCAGTCAGCAACTAAGCACCACGCAGCCGCTTCCCCCTCCCCCCTCCCAGTGGGGTGAGGAGGAGGAAAGGAAAAAAAAAAGTAAAACTCGTGGGCTGAGATAAGAACAGTTTAAGAACTAAAGTAAAATATAATACTAACAATAGTAATAATGAAATATAATAATAATAGTAATGAAAATTAATATAACAAAAAAAAGGAAGGGGGGGGAAGAAAAAAACCAGTGATGCACAATGCAATTGCTCACCACCCGCTGACCAATGCCCAGTTAGTTCCTGAGCCGTGATCCGCACCTCCCAGCCAACTCCCCCCTGTTTATATACTGGGCATGACATTCTATGGTATGGCATATCCCTTTGGCTAGTTCAGGTCAGCTGCCCCAGCTATGCTCCCTCCCAGCTTCTTGCACACCTGCTTGCTGGCAGAGCACGGGAAACTGAAAAGTCCTTGGCTTAAGATAAGTGCTACTTAGCAACAACTAAAACATCAGCGTGTTATCAACATCATTCTCACACTGAATCCAAAACCCAGCACTGTACCAGCTACTAAGAAGAGAGTTAACTCTGTCCCAGCCGAAACCAGGACAGAATTTTAAAAAGACTTGTAATAAATGCCATAATTCTAACAGCTAAGAAAAACTTTCCATAAAAAAACTTTGTTAGATAGTGGAAGAAAACCATTTATCCAAAAGAACTGAATAACTAAATGTCAACATGTAGCATAAACAGGAGCACATTTTCACAATTAGAATTCTCAGTTATTTATTGCCTTTTTAAAATGTGTTAAGTATTCAGTTTTTATGCATACTTGATGTCAATTATTTTCATTATGGAAACAACTGTAGGAAGAGAACTAAATCCATAATGCCTGTATGAAGACAAGTAAATGTATGTGAAGCTGTTTCTTCTAGAACTCAAATGGAGAGTAAACAATAGTCTGATTTTTTTTCTGCTTGTAGCATGTGCTGAATTGATATTTCCACAATTCAAACTAAACTTGCAATTTGGAGTATTGTGTTTTGTTGTTTTAAAAGGAAAAAAAAAGAGATTTTAACAGAAGATAAATATAAGTAGATCTTTCTAAATATCCACAAATCTCCACTGGAATTCTGAACTAGGTCTCATTATAACATATTAGAATTTGGGAGGGTGGGGGGAGCAGTTTTGAGGAAGGAAACTTTTTAGCTTTTTCATAAACTTTCCATTGTTATGTATCTCTTGGAACACAACTTCCCTCAAAAAGAAAAACACAACTGTATTCTGAAATTGGGGAAATCATACACCTATGGCTTGCAGAAAGACAAAGGCACCAGGAACTCAACTATAGCCATAACATTAGTGGATCAACTGAAGCTAATTCTGTGCAAAAAAATATTATGGGGTGGGGGAACAACAAAAAAAACACAACAAAAAACCCAGGGTATGTTCATACCCATAAGGCTGCAATAGTGGGAGACAGCTCAGTTACAGAGCAGCAAGATATTCTCTCCAGGCTTATTCTAATATATTGTGACTAGCTCTATTACGTTTTATGTAGGTCACTGACAGAAGATGACGCTCTGATTCCTATATAATTTACAAACCTTTTTAACAAAGCTCTCACATAAAAACATAAATTAAAAACAAAATATAAATAAATACTGTAGTTTACTAGGGGTGGATAGCATGATATCAGACTATTTTTATCAGGGATCTAACAGGCCTTTAATACTTCCCCTTCTGTTAACACTAGTAAGGCTACTGAGTATACTTTGCAACATGGCTCCAGCTGCTTGTACTTTTTACAGCTCAGCTGTGGATCAGCTCCCTGTAGCTCAAGTGGAAATAGTGACGTATGAATATAAACAATTCCTCCCTGCTGTAGCGATGACCACTGATCACCAGTAGTGAACTCTCACTACTGAGGGATCAAAGAAACTTCTGCTTATTCCTTATTGTTAAATGTTAATTTGTACTGAGCGTAGATATTTAGATCTTTTCATTAGGTTTGCAAAATTCCTTCCACTTTTCTCTGTCTGTATTACATACTAGTGAGCCTTGAAGGACATTCCCTAAACAACTAACATTATTTTCCCTTTCAAAATGCTTAGCACATTTGATATATTAAAGTGAAAAGTGCCCCTGAAAAGAGATTACTCTGAAACCAATTCCTGCGTTTTAGTTCTTAGATGTACTTCTCCAAGTAGCAACTTTCTACACTCTTCTTTATCAGGTATCCTAAATACACTCAAAATTTAATCATTTCAGTTATGACTTCTTGGAGGAAAACATGAGTGCATGTATAATACTTCATTACAATATTGATTTGCAACAACTTCACTCGACTGTAGAGAGAGAGAGAGTAATCTGATCTGCTCTTATCTGTTTACTGCCTCAGGCAGCATGCATAGAAGAACTAGATTCCCAGACCACTTTGGTGATATTCTTAAAGACAGAAAAGGCTTAAAGATAATATTTTGCTTTCTCCAAAGAATTTCAATTGGACAGGAAACCTTTTCTTAAAATAGATATTCTATCTAATGGTAATTCTTTAAGGATTTATACCAACACTGCATAGCAATTTAGAGAGGAAAGTGTAGAATTTGGATTTAGGTAATATACTTAGGACTTATCTGGAATATAGTTGAAGACTGGGATCCAAATGTTATCTTGATTCAATAGCATTAAACTTTTAAAGACCAGACTCTTCTCTTCTCAGTGGCTAGACATCATTTCAACAAGCAGAAGACATCTTTGCTTTCCACCAAGATGTTACTTCAGTGCAATTCCAATTCCAGCAAAAGATGGGATAACTTCACAATGGATACTTTGAGGTGTTTAGGTGTCGGCCACCCAAACGTTTTGCTGAATATTCCTTTTTTCCTCCGATCACAGTACGAGTCTACATATACAACTGAGACTGAGAAATTAATATTGGTCTGTATCCTCACAGGCTTCCATAAACTAATAACTGATAACACTAGAAGAGCTTTACTGTGATAATCTAAGCTACTTTTCTCTATAATGCAAGTCATAACATTTCCATGAAATAGATCCCATTCAGAAAAAAAGGAAAACCTAATGTTGATTAAAAATTGCCACTGAAAGATGTTTAGCATTAATAATGACATTCATTCAGGATTCATTTGATGTTGCCAAAAGAGAGGTCTGTGGTACCTATAAATTAAAAAATGTACTGATAAGGATATAATTAGTATTTGTTAGCCTTGAACCTAAATATAAATGATGTAACTAACAACATTTTGTAACACTCTTATGGCATAGCCAGAGAGAAGTCACTGTGTTCATTTTTGGGCCCCTCACTACAAGAAAGACATTGAAGTGCTGGAGCGTGTCCAAAGAAGGGCAACAAAGCTGGTGAAGGGTCTAGAGAACAAGTCTTATGAGGAGCAGCTGAGGGAACTGGGGTTGTTTAGCCTGGAGAAAAGGAGGCTGAGGGGAGACCTTATCGCTCTCTACAACTACCTGAAAGGAGGTTGTAGTGAGGTAGGTGTCGGTCTCTTTTTCCAAGTAGCAAGTGATAGGATGAGAGGAAACAGCCTCAAGTTGTGCCAGGGGAGGTTTAGATTGGATATTAGGAAAAATTTCTTCACTGAAAGGGTTATCAAGCATTGGAACAGGCTGCCCAGGGAAGTGGTTGAGTCACCATCCCTGGAGGTGTTTAAAAAACATGTAGATGTGGTGCTGAGGGACATGGTTTAGTGGTGGACTTGGTAGTGTTAGGTTAATGGTTGGACTCGATGATCTTAAAGGCCTTTTCCAGCCTAAATGATTCTATGATTCTAAGTTCTAAGCATATTATGTAAGTTTGTAAGCCATGTGAACTCCAAACGGGAAAAGATATGTAGTTGCATGTCAGAGACCTTCAAGTGAAAAAAAAAAATGCCAGACAAAGCATAAATACAAAGGACTGCAAGTAGGCAGGACATTGTGCAGAATACATGAGATGGATGACCAGCAAAACCAAAACCAAGACATGCATTATTAGGAGCGTAACCCCACCATCCCTTATTGGGAGGGAGACTGCAGCATAAAAACGTCAGTCATAAGAAGGAAAATTGGAAAAGAAGGAGGACAAACTGACCTCTGTTCCAAGTTCACTCATTAAACAGCTCTCAAGCCTTATCACCTCTGTGGCTAAGAGCCATAGCCATCACTGCTAACTACATGTGCTAACTACATCAGTGCAAACATATCAGCTCAGTGGTATGGTATACTAATAGCTGACTTAGAGTGTAAGTGTAAAAAATAACAAGTTTTTTGTATGTAGTAATGATGATTAATATTAGATAGGAACTAACCATTAACCAGAAGAGTGTTGTTAAATAGTTAAGTTAGAAAAGTTTTCTTTTACAGTTTAAAACTGGCCTGATTTGTCAGTCTTCTGAACCTTCCCATCACAACTATCTCTAGTTTTCTGATACATAAATATATACATATATTCCATTGCAAAATTAAGATTATACCTGCATGCAGTTGTTGTCTACCTATTAGTGTCCACATCTGCACTAGGTGTCTAAATGCCAATCATAACATTTAGTCAGTGGAGTCTCAGAACTAGCTTCCTACTTACATGATTCTCCTTCCTCCATTGACTGTATTGATTAGGTGTCTGTTGATTGCAATGACTCTTTTTTTTGACTCATAGTGAGCCTGTGGCTATTTACATGTAGCTGTCTGACTGGACTGCATTACAGTCTTTGAGTTTAGTTGCCCAAATATAGGCAACTAGTGCCAAGATACTAGAAGATGCAAGATATATGGAGCAGGCAAGTAAGACCCAGAATTTGTAAAAAAGTTATACCTTCTTAGAGTTGAACCTAAGGGTCAGGTGCAATATCCTAACCCATCTCAAATGACAGTACAGGCCTGTGTTTAGGCTATCATTTTAGTGCTACAATCTTGTTTTGTTTACTACAAAGTCTGATTTTATCTGGCTTATGTTTCAGTCATTCATCTAACCTTTCTGGAAGTACATATCTTTGTCAGTGTATCCTATAATATACCTAGGCCTTTAAAAACATATGTGAGCCAGAGACAAAGCTTTTCCAGCTGAGAGAATAAAAGAAGATATGATTGGGAAATGATCTCCTGTAGCACATCAGATGAATCCAAAACTAAATAGTTCCAGAATTTATCTGAAATCATCCTTATTTAAACATTTCTTCCCATTCCTGCTGGCATAGACTTTTTAATGAAGATAATGTGTTCTTATAAATTATGACATCACGCAGTCATCTGGGGATTTTCCTGTTGTCATTTTCTTTTTCACATGGAACACATTCCTACTGAAAATGAAAGAAAAAATGCAGTAGAAAAAAAATAAGTAGCAAAGATGTTTCTTCTTGTATGAAATGAATGCATAACTTTACTTGAGAGTAGTTTATGCAACTTACATCTTTTCCTTATCTTATATGCTTGTATTTGAGCCAAATTCCTTTTTTTCCTATGGAAGCATTTTCACTAATGTGATCTTTTAACAGTTATAACTCTTCTGGAATGGTGAACATGGCAAAGCCACTCTTACCCTTGAAAAAATTATAATGCTTCACTCCCTGTAACATGAATTATACACTACAGGATGCAAGTTACATTAGATCATGTAAAAGCAGATAGTTTGACATACACAGAAGTGTGTACCAGCTTGATGTTTAGATTAAAATCAAAAAGCTTATTCTTGCTGTAGAAAAAGTCCAATATATGGAATCATACTCATCATGTTAAAGTACCTCTCTCACATGAGATGATTGTTTTTCATTCAGACTATGTTGAAAGCACTCTACCATTTTCTTTGGCACTTCATATCAACCATGTTTTCCCAGAAACCTCTACTTTGTTAGATCAGCTACAAAACTCTTCCATTGGATATATTCTTTTTCCCCCTTTTTTCAAGGAAGGCATCAGATGAGAACATGGGAAACATGGAAAAAAACAACAACAAAACACTAGAAATAGACATCTTATATACTTCAAAGTAATTTTGATACAGAAAATACAAAAAGAGGATACCAAAAAATACTGTTGGCTGCAGAAGTGCTCTTTTGTGCAAACAATCTGTATTTTTCTTCACTTTTTTTTCTGTAAGTGTAGAATATTGATGTCTTGCACAGCATTTTACAGAATACAAAAGCCAACAAAATTATGCAGCTCAAAATCTGATAGTAAAATATAATACTCTGGGCCATAGCATACCTAATGAAATGCAGAGTGTACTTAATGATGCTGCATGTGTGTTGGAAATAGGTGATTATCTGACAAGCTCTCCTCAACTGACCAAAGTCCTAGGCACTTCAGTCAGTCCACACTGCCATCTTATAATAAGAGAGCTAAAGCTTTCCGTGAAAATGTCATAGACAGTATTGTTAGCATATGGACTAAACTGTCTCCATTCTCAAGTACAAAGCTGGTTCTAGTTGGGCTGTGTGACTACTCTCATGAATGGTGATGGTGGCGTGGAGGATGTTTAAGGTGTTTTTTAATAGCACTATTTTAGAAACAAGCAAACCAGTTTTTTAAAAACTACTTTTGCTTGCTGTATGCAGGAAAATCTGTGCTGAAAAATAATAGACAGAATACTTGGCAGCCTGTTGGAAAAACTTTATGTATGGAAATTGTTGCAGTTAACTTTTTCTCTGGTGACATAACGAATGCACTTCTACAAACAAAAGTTCACAGACTACCTTAGAGATAGCTAACTTGGAGCTTAACTTGTTTTTTTTTTTCTTGATTATATTAGAACTGTCGTCAGAAAATAGAATAAAATATAAATAAAGTGACTTGGGACAGGATTGTGCTGCTCTCCCTGGATTAAACTGTTCTATCAATTGACATTCTTTCTCTGATCTCATTTTAGCTGTTTCTGTCCTGACAGTTTCCCTCATCTGTTCCTGATACCTTTCTGAACTCATTTACCCCACCTTTACTTTGGAAAACTCTTGACATGGTCCCAAACAAATTCTGTAACTCTTCTTCCCTGTAAGGGAAAGATCCAAAAAAACCTGAATGATCCTCCTGGTCTTTCTAAAGATGTAGACAAATCCAGCAGCTATAGGATCTGGCTGTTAGACACTTTTCATATAAATTTCTTTTGAATACCATTTTTTCTTTTTTTTTTTCAACTTCAGACATTTCTCTTGAGTCTCCCCAATCTCTCACAACAGTCTGGCGTTCAAAGCATTTAAATGATCATAAAAAATCCATTAGGTAAACCTGTTAGCATGACACTCTCCAGACTGAAGACATAGTTTATGTTAATATAATGAGCCTTGAATAACTAATGGAATGAAAACAGCTAAGAAAAGTTACCACCCATATATTCCACAGATTCTGCCATGCATGCCTTTCCTTATCATTAGAGTTGAGGCTTTCAGGAAGTGCTATAAAGTTAAAGGAATAAAAATGCACTCATATCCTCAGAGGAAATATTTCCTCACCAGAAAAAAAAAGTAGTTCCTCTGACTTGTAGGACTTCCATGACTTCATTTACAAGAGCCTGCAGACACATACTGTTTTATGTGCCTATTACAATTGCATAACACTAATATATGTATTAGATGTAGATCACCAGAATTATTTACCTTCCGCAAGGAATTAGTTGTTTGCCCACCAGTGTCTGCAGCTGGAGGAACATGAAAAACAGCATTTCTGTTTAGTGATGTATGCATGAATAAATGGGATGGCAATCACTAATTCTGAAATGGGTTTCTTGCTGCATGGAGAAATGGAAAATAGTAGGGGGTTTGGAAGTAGACTTCTCTCTGAGAGGCTGGCTTTGTCATACTGTTTGAAAGTGCTCAGTTGTATGGGTATTTCAATTCACTTATCTCTCTAAAAATATTTTCTTCTACAACCTGTCTGAAAAAAATTGTGATCTGTGGACACTGCAATCAACAGAAAGGTACCCATTTTTTTTCTATGAGTCTTTGATGAGTCTGTCCATTTCCTTAAAGCAACAGCACTTTTATATCTCTATACTGGCTTGCCACCCATTTATCAGATTAATGAGCCATATAATGTTGGGGAAGTAGTGTATCATTTCATAATCAGTGTATGAAAAAGTGAAAGGGAGGAGAAGACAATAACAGCATATTTGGAGGATTTATGGTGCAGGGCAATGAACTAGAAAAGAAAAAAGAAATTACACCTAGCCAAAGATGAGGTGTAACTCACCTGAGTGGAATTTACTAGCTCTATCCAAGTCATTGTAACATGTTACAGGCACCTAGTGATTATTTTTTCTCATTACATTATTTCCAAAATGTGTTACACTAACAAGAGAAATAGGATATTTTTCATATATTAGCGACTTGAAAATATATAATCAATTTCTCTATAATATTTCTTCTTCCTTATGGTAAAAAGACAGAGGGAAAAAAAAAAAAAAATAGCAATGCTTCCATAAACAACTGTTTAGCCTGTCTGGTTTGAAGAGAAGAGAATAGGTGTTGTGCATAGCACAACAGTTCAGATCAGCTTGATAGATTAAATGTGTCATAAGGTTAACAAAAATGAAAGACAGAAAAACAAACTTATATGAAATCAAATCAGATATTGGCAATTCCCAGGAACCATGTTAACACTGCCTCTGGCAGACAAGGGGGGAAGGAGCAAAGCAATAGAATGCAATTGATGCAGTAATAAATAATTCTAGAAAGTAATGAGACAACGAGATATCTTTTTCACTTTAAGCCTTTTAATAACGATAGAAGGAAAATGCATAGACAGAAGGGTGAGACCGAAGATTTTGCTAAACATAGTGAGCTCTTCAAGTTTTCATTGCCTTGAACCTGAGATATTGCTTGATCTCTTTTCCAACATCACCTGTTATGAGACATGTCCATTATGTTCTTAGCCTCCTTAACCATTAGTTATTGCTGATAGCACAAAGGCTTTGTTTGCAAATAACTTCAGTTAATTAGATTGATACAATAACTTTCACAAGGTTAATAAATGTCTTAACACAACAGTATTTGACTGCTTCCAAAACAAAAAGGTACATGTGCCTAAATTTACCCTTGAAACAAAGGTTTATAAATTATACAGTTAAATAAACTTGCAGGTCAGGGGAGAAGGGGGAGGTTTCAAAGTTTTTTTGAAAGTCTAAATTAAGTTGTTTTCACACTTCTATGTTATTCCCATGGAAGATGATTTCTAAACCCCAAACTGGCATAGCTCATAGGCTAAGTTAAACAAATCACCACTCATTACAACCTGCTTTCTTACTTGAATATCCTGCAGATACATGACTAACTCATAGAGTAGTCAACAGGACTTCCTCATGAAAAGAGCTCTGCTAAAGCATCGTGACCTATTCCTCCTGAAAGTTAGTTCATTGTTGACTACCTTTGAGAATTTTAGCCAAATCACTTACAAGATTGTATTTTATATTTGTACATCTGGCAATGTATTTACTCCAAAATACTGATACTAGGGATGATGCTAGGGGTGGTTGAACTGTTAAAAATTAATACTCTGTTAAGATAAGCTCCTTATTTCTCTTCACAGTGTCCAAACTCTGCCTCCATAGCATTAAGATACTATGCCTGAAGTTCTTAGTCTGCATATGGGTCACGTTCCAAGAATTCCTTCAGCTCTGTGATAACTACACTTTCATAGCCAGATACTTTCTATTCCAAACTGCAGTGTTCTTTCTGTTTTATGATTTATTCACTCATGTTATTACTAATTATTTCCAGAGCAGAATGGATAAGAATGTTTGAATTAGAACTGTGTAAACACAAACTAACTTCTGTCCAAAGCAGTAGTGGTGAGGTATTATAAAGTCATAATTACATATATGTATATAATTATAAGGTATAGTAAAATATTGAAAGAAAATAGTGGAAGAAAAAAGCTCTGCCAAAAGACAACTATCTGTAACTACTTTGCAAGTGGGACTATTTGAAATTTTTTGTGAAGTTAATTTTTTGTTTGATTTGGTTTAATAGAAATTGTTTTTTCAATTAAATTCAATATTTTAACAAAAAATCCTGTGGTTTGAGTTGATATTTGAAAGCAAGAGGCAAGGAAAGATCTCAAATATAGTAGTATTAAAAACAAGAAGCTAACAGAGATATTAATGACTAGATCTAGTTTCTGTTTTGTGTTTTAGAGTGGTTGTCATAACATTGATTTAACTTTTATGAAATGCCTCAAAACATTTAGACACTCACATTACATAAACCCAACATCCTTCAGTGTGAAGAAATAAACATAACAGATTAAGTTATTGCTGTGTAACGTGATCCAAACCTTGTTGAGGTAAAGGAGAAATTGCTACTGGCTATGGACCAGATTCTTATGTTTATTACTCTGAATGTTGGCTTGGTATTATTACTTGTAAAGGAGTCATTGTATAAAAGAACAAGAGATGCATTTTGACTGTAAAATTTCAATATCATTACAGATACTTAGTTGCTGGCTGGGGTTAAACCATGACAATAACCCAGATCAAAGTCCAATTAACTTTTATTGGTACTTAATGCCCAAAGCCCTGTAGAATTTTTTAGCTTTATCTAAGTTCAGCCACACAAACCTGATACATTTCTCATTACCCTACTCTGATTTTGATTGGTAGTAAACTAAATTAATTTCCCCGAGTCTGTTTTGCCCATGATGGTAACTGCTGAGTGATCTCCCCGTCCTTATCTTGACCCATGAGCGTTTCATTATATTTTCTCTCCCCTGTCTAGCTGAGGAGGAGTGATAGAGCGGCTTGGTGGGCACCTGGCATCCAACCAAGGTCAACGTACAACAGTCCTTTTTGATGCCCAAGGTGGGGCATAAGGAATTCAAGATAAGGATAGTAATTGGGAGAGGTAACGGGCAAAATGTATACTGAACACAGGTAGAGAGCGAAGAGCGGAATGTTTGTAGGGAATTTCTGTTGTAATTGTGTTGAAGGGATGAGGGGTGGATTGTGTGTAAATTGTCCACTTTTGTTAGTGTTATGATGATGTTATTTTGATTTTGCTGTGGGGAATTCTTTCTGTTGATGTGAGTGAAACTTGTGAAGATATTGAAGATTGTGTGATGAATGTGTATTTTGATGATAACTCACAGAGGCGAGGGGTGGAATGTATTGGGTTTGTGTGGCAAGGTTTTGGTAGCGGCGGGGCTACAGGGGTGGCTTCTGTGAGAAGCTCCTAGAAGCTTCCCCTATGTCCAATAGAGCCAATGCCAGCCAGCTCCAAGATGGACCAGCCGCTGGCCAAGGCTGAGCACATCATCAAAGGTGAAAGCACCTCTGTGATAAAGAAGGGGGGAAAAAACTGCTGTGAAGCAGCAGCCAGAAGAGAGGAGTGAGAAGATGTGAGAGAAACAACTCTGCAGACACCAAGGTCAGTGAAGAAGCACAGGGAAGAGGAGCCCCAGGCATCGGAGCAGAGATTCTCCTGCAGCCCATGGTAAAGACCATGGTGAGGCAGGCTGTCCCCCTGCAGCCCATGGAGGTCCATGGTGGAGCAGATATCCACCTGCAGCCCATGGAGGACCCCATGCTGGAGCAGGTGGATGCACCCGAAGGATGCAGTGACCCCATGGAGAGCCCGCGCTGGAGCAGGTTCCTGTCAGGACCTGTGGACCTGTGGAGAGTGAGGAGCCCATGCTGGCACAGGTTTGCTGGCGGGACTTGTGACCCCATGGTGGACCCACGCTGGAGCAGTCTGTTCCTGAAGGACTGCACCCCATGGAAGGGACCAAGCTGGAGCAGTTTGTGAAGAACTGCAGCCCATGGGAAGGACTCACGTTGGAGAAGTTCATGGAGGACTGTCTCCTGTGGGAGGGACCCCACGGTGGAGCAGGGAAAGAGTGTGAGGAGTCCTCCTCCTAAGGAGGAAGGAGCAGCAGACAGAACATGTGATGGACTGACCACAACCCCCATTCCCCATCCCCCTGCGCTGCTCGGGGGGAGGAAGTAGAGAAATCAGGAGTAAAGTTAAGCGTGGGAAGAAGGAAAGGGTGGGGGGAAGGTGTTTTTAAGATTTGGTTTTATTTCTCATCACCCTACTCTGATTTTGATTGGTCATAAATTAAATTAAGTTCCCCAAGTCAACTCTGTTTTGCCTGTGATGGCAATTGCTGAGTGATCTCTCCCTGTCCTTATTTCGGCCTGCGAGCCTTTTGTTGTATTTTCTCTCCCCTGTCGAGCTGAGGAAGGGGAGTGATAGAGCAGCTTGGTGGGTACCTGACATCCAGCCAAGGTCAACCCTCCACAGCTATACAAACGCAACTGAAGGAAGAATGTCAGAAGCAGATGAATTATTTTTTTCTTTCTTACTTCTGCTAGGTGTAGGATTATCATCACTCTTTTCCAAACAGGGAATTGAGATTAAGTGACTGTACTAAATTCATGAAATTTGTGAGAGATATGACAGCTGAACAGAAGATCAATGTCCTGACCAGTACCTTAATTGCACCACATGTTTGAAAAAGGTATATTAAAATTAGTATTGTTGTCTGGAAATAGATTTTACATTTTTCATCTTTTTCTAGATTTAAATAAAAAGATATTTTTAATAACTACTTTTCCCCTTATTATTATCACTGCAGTTAGTCTCTTTTGTGAACTATAACAAAAAAAAAATTAAGAGGAATGTAGGAGTTTCTTTTAAAATTTACTCCTTGATGCATATTTCAAAGGAATAGATTTTGCTACTTTTACTTTCATGGATTATCATATTTCTCAATAATTCACTGATTTCAGTGGATCAGAAACAGACAATTTTAAAAATTACTATATTAAGATAGTGTTAAAACTTAATAGCAGAATACCTGAAAAATTAATTCTTTTGTTGGTATATAGAAATTTGTGTGTACATCACATGCTTAATGTCTTATTATACAGTGATTAAGCCAAACATTTTTAACAGGAAAGTTACAATATGATTAAAATGTTCTGTTCTGTTTCCTGGAGAAGTCTGTTATTTTACAATGAAACAACAACTGAAGAAATAATAGGTTGAAGAAGTACATGAGTTTAACATTCAAACTGGTCTTGGGACAATATTCTTCATTAACACTTGGTAAAATCTTTTAATTTGAATAACTCATAAGAGATTTAAACATTTATGTTCTTATATAGTCTTAGAGTTTCCTCCATTGACATTAATTGAATTGTCCCCAACCCAAAAATGTTGCAGATTTAGTAAGAGAACAGAGTGGTGACCAGATGAAGGTTTTGATATTCTTTGAATTTTTACCCCTTAGCGTTTTGCACCAGGATTCAAAGAACAGTCCCACAAACTCTTCCTGTTTCTGTTGGTTTAGGGGTAAATATACCATATGAAATGCAAATATGTTGTTTTAATATAAAAAATACTTAATAAAATTGGATACCATGTGTCTGATGCACTGTATAAAAATCTTTAAATGAGTCCCAGTCACTTATACAATAATGTAGTATGCAGCTTAAACATCTATTAGAAACATAATCATTCATTTACACTCATTCTCACTTTGATTCCTCATATTATACATGTCTTTAGTAAAGCATTTATATTGGCTTATCTTTTGGTTTTGCCACAGTGGTGTTTGAATGAGACTATTTTGGGAGAATTTGTAGGTGGGCATTTTTGAATAAGGAACACATTGGTGAGAAGTAAAATAAAAATTATAAATCTTCATTGATTTTGACAAATATGATAGAGATTTTGTTATATCAATGAGACATTCTTCATATATTTTTTTTTTATTTTGCCTGTTAGTGTTTGGGAGAGGGTCTTCATTTCAGGTAAACTCTAAACCTAAATATTTAAGAAATAACAAACAAGCCAAAGAAGTACACAAGTGGGTTTACATCTTTTTTTTCCCCAGTATCTGCCTTCAAGAGAAGAAGAAAGGGGAATTTGACAGGAACTCATAAAACTCTTTTCAACTTCAGAGAATTTCCACCTATTCCTAATCTTCATCTCTCTTTTGCTGTCATCCACTGCGCTCTCTTGAAAACATAAGGCTCTGCAAGAGTAAAAAGTTCATAGGTACACACCAATTAAAAATAGGTATCGGACCTCTGCACATTTCCAAGATCAGGTCCACAAGTTGAGAAATGAAAAGGAAATTCTTTTTATGAAAATGAACACTAGTCAGAAATAAAAGACCCTTAGTAAAACCTCTTAGTGCTTTTTGAAGTGAAAACATGATAGTTTTGGTTTGACAAATAAAATGTCTTTCTGAATGCTGCAGTACCCATCAATGATTACAGTTCATTGCCTCGTTGCCTATGGTTGTGTTTGTACGAGTAAATACAGCAGACTAAAATCTGCTGTCTGACCCTGAGTTACAGCAACTTCCAGCAGTTTGGTGAACTTCCTTCCCCTTATAAATAGCTTCATCTGTACTGTCCGTGAGGGTAAGTTCTTGACTCACAGTATCTGTGACCATACTTGACCATTGTCTAAGAGATTGTTACTTGGCATTGGCCAAAAGCACGGCAAGGAGCATACTCACATTTAAACATGCTAGAGGAGTGTACAACACAATTTCACTTGAGCGCTGGTCCTACTTAGCTCACTAATTTAGGCATATGGATCAGGCTGCCTTGCCAGACAATTATCCTGCAATGTCTTGCGATGGGTAGGAAGAGAAGATGCAGTGATGCATGGTGAGAGACATAGCCTTCTCAAACTGTCTGACACAAGAAGAAATAGAAAAAAAAATGAAGCTTAACAATTCAGTATTCATTGGGCTTATCCAGGAGCTTATGACATCCTTCATCACACATTAAAACATATAGGAGTTTTCTATCTCCTATACTGGTTATTATAAAAATCATTTAACACAAATGATGGGTCTCTGTCATTTTAAGACTGCCAGTTCTTCTCTGGCATTCAGTTTTGGAGGACAAATGGATGTGGTATTGAAAGAATAATTTAATAGAATCATTTTTTAAAAATTCAGCTCTGAAGATGAAAGAGTAGTCTGACATATTAAAAGGACTTTGTTACTAGCATCATTTCGTTGTCTTACTCTTTGTCTTAAGCTGGGGAAGGCCCTGAAGAACATTCACCACTTAACGGGTATCACACCGGATAAAATGTACCAAATTATCAAGCTAGTGGCAGAGCATCATTTTTCTAAACCACAGAGTACTTTAGTGTTAGGTGATTAAACAACATAATAGTGAATGAAAAACTCTAGGATTTCATTGGTACGATCCTACCATGATTAGCAGCCTAAGCAATTAAGCCACAACTCTGCTGCCAGTGGTGGAGAGACCATCCTGCAAACACCTGTATCACTGAAAGAGTCAGAAATTTTCCACTGGCAGAATGTATTCCTCTCTATTTATGCTGATCAGAGACACCAGCATGAAGAGGACAGTGAGGATGACCAGGCAAAACAAGAATGGAAAGCACCAAAGTGTGCAGGTATTTCATACCAAGACTCATGGTAATATTGTATCATTATCACCAGGAGGGTTTACGGCTCAGATCAAGGATGTAGCCTGGGTTCCTTGAAAAAAAAATCATAGTGTGACTGTCTGCTACCAAGGGAAATAACTCCTTATTGGCAAGCAAAGCATACACTAATCCAGCATTTGATTATGACTAAGTAAGTACAAGAAAATGAAAAGATAACTCCTGGATAGGATCAGCAATCATCTGTGTAAGGTAGGGGATAAAGTTCTCTGGAGTTGGGAGCTGTGTGAGGCTCCTCGGCCTGCAGGACCCCCAGCCAGGATGCAGGGCATGTTGCGGGGTACTGGGGGAGCCCCAGTCCCACAGCCCTGGGTATCAGGCACCTCCCTGGGGACAGGCCAGCGCTGGGCTGGGATGTGGGCCCATAGGTGAGCCCGGTTCAGCAGGACCCATGGCTGGGCAGGACAGGGCTGTGGGGAGCTGGACACCAGCCCTGCTGTAGCATCACTGGGGCAGGGGCTGACAGGCCCAGGGGGCTAAAATGGGGTCCTGGACTATAAGCAGGGTGGGGGGAGCCCTGGGGGATGTGGGCAGGGACAGTCATGGCTGATGGTGCCCTCAAGACCCTGACACTACTTTCATAATAAATTACTTATCCATCACATTACAATTCTTAAACATGAGAAAAGACCTGAAGAGTTCATAATTGAGAGGAAAGAGGAAATTTCCCCCTTAAGGGAAATTTTCCTGATAAAGCTTTTCATGACAATACATCTAGGTAGTTAAAGGTCTTTACAGAGAACAGCTAAAGGCATTTTGGAACAGAAATGAAAGAAAAAGTAACTTTAAATAATTTGGATAATTTATTTGTAGCTATCAATATAACTCGCTCCTTGCAGTTTGGAAGGCGCTGCTGTTGGAAACAGTGAGAGCCCTATGTACGATGTTTTGTGTAATTAGTAATTGAAATGGCAAGAGTGTGGTCTCAGCAGAAGGCTTGGAGAAAAGAGGCATCTAAAGTTGATTTAGTTGAATCTTCTTCTCGATTCAGTGTCAGTACCTTACAGTGAAGCTCTGAATTGCCCTCTGAGAGGACTTGTCCTTCCAATGGCTATAGATTAGCTTCATAACTCAGCCCCTGACACTATATCTATGCTAATAAGCTAAATAAGGCCAGGACAGAGGCATAAGCGCTGGCCAGTGATGATCCACACTGCTCTACTGTTAGCATTATCATTGGCATGGTGTCGTAGTTTAATCCCAGCTAGCAGCTAAGCACCACGCAGCCGTTCCCTCACTCTCCCCCTGCTCCCAGTGGGATGGGGAAGAGAATTGAGAAAAAAAGGTAAAACTCGTAGGTTGAGATAAGAACGGTTTAATAACTAAAGTAAAATATAATACTAACAATAATAATAATAATGAAGTATAATAATAATAATTGTAATGAAAAGGAATATAACAAAAAAAAAAAGAAAAAACAAAAAAAAAAACAGTGATGCACAATGCAATTGCTCACCACCTGCTGACAGATGCCCGAGCAGCGATCCGCCCCTCCTGGTCAACTCCCCCAGTTTATATACTCACTGAGCATGACGTTCTATGGTATGGAATACCCCTTTGGCTAGTTCGGGTCAGTTGTCCTGGCTATGCTCCCTCCCAGCTTCTTGGACACCTGCTTGCTGGCAGAGCATGGGAAACTGAAAATCCTTGACTTAAGTGCTACTTAACAACTAAAACATCAGCGTGTTATCAACATTATTCTCACACTAAATCCAAAACACAGCACTGTACCAGCTACTAAGAAGAGAGTTAACTCTGTCCCAGCCAAAACCAGGACAGACAGCTTTCATCTTTGCTAGCTAGCACACTTGGGACATACCTAGGAGTTATCACAGACCAGAGTTATTTCCAAAAGGCAGTCTGGAGGTGACCATCCTGCGACAGAGGCCAAAGCTGTTTAACACTGTCAGCATGGCCAGTCTGTGAGAGCTGGTCTCTCAGTCAAAGAGAGAGTGCCAGAACTGTGTATTTCACTGGGAAGTGGCCAAAGTGACCACTGGATTAATTTTGCATTAAATTTTAAGAATATGATTTAGGTTTCAGTCAATTAAGTAAGGGAAGTCTCACTCACAGCAGTAAAACACTGCTTTCAGGTCTTTCCAAAGCCTGGGCATGTTGAAAATACCCAGTCATGAAATAAAGGTGTGTCATCCCCCCAGCACACTGCCTCATTATGTTTTTTACTCGGATGAAGGTGTACAGTTTGCGCCCAAGTGACTGTATCTTTGCATCTGAGACACAAGAAATAAGTTTTAAATGAGCAATAAGAGCTTATTAGAATAGCCTGTACTAATATAGTCTTAAATAATTAAAGTTTGTTCCTCAAAATGAAAGTTGCAAGTAGCCTCTGCAAGCAATTCTAATACCATAGAAACAGAGGCATCATGCAGTTTTTCTATCCCTGTCCTATCCTGCTTTTTGTCTGGTTAGGTCTAATGTGTTTAGATTATTCATGATATAATTAATATATCTCAAATATTTGACATAAATTTAACAATGAAAATTTTTAGATTTCACTTTTAAAACCAATTTTTTTCTGAAGTCCAGAGCAGATAAAAAAGTTGCATATAATGAGTAGTGTCATAAGAGATTTAAGCATCTTATCAGCTGAAGCAACGTGCAGGGTTCAACCAAATGTATAGGCTTATTAAGACAGTTCCAAACAAATTAATCTCACCTAAATTTGGATTAATTGGCCTTAATATTAGCTGCTTAATAGTTCACTGTTTAAGCCAAAGACAGTAAGTCTAAGCTTTCTTTATAGTTAATGGAGAGAAATAGCCACCTTCAAATGATGCATGTTATCCTAAAACAGATGTCCAAGGGAAGATGAAGCATTCTCTGAAGGTTTTTATTTCCTTCTACTAAGTATACAGGAAAGACAAAATGATTTGGTTTGTCTTGGATAACTAACTTCTAGGCATGTAATAATAGGTCAGAGATATGCCAAAGAATTCTAGAATTCACTGGATTAATATGTATTTTACACACTTGAAACTGGAGCTCTGAAAAGTAAGTAGGTTACTAATATCCATGCTTTAACTTGAGGACAGAATGAACATTGAATCCAGATCTGAGTATCATTTCAATCTTTTCTCTGATTACTCTAAATGTTTCTCTATGTATTATAGACAGTAAAAAAAAAATTGTGCAGAACCCCATATCTTTAAAAAAAATGAAAAGTACATACCTATCCTTCCGAAAGGTGTGCATTTGGAGCCCATATAGAAAGGTAGCTCTTTTCACTTGGTTTAATCCATGTACAAGTTACAGGAAAACTTTTATCAAGATTAGGGAATGTGAAGTCATTTGATAGGTCATCTGTGAAGGCCAGGGACTAATGCATAAACAGGTTCTTCAATATTTTGTCCAAACAGAGGCAAAACACCCACCATTGATTACTAGCCTTGCCTCTAAGCAAAAAGTGAAGTATGAACTCTCCAACCATTCAACTACCATGTCAATGTTGCTTTCACTTAAATGAAAACTGCTTTTAGCTGCTCAAGCTTGTTTTTCATTTGTACTAGGGCTTATTCCTGTCCTGCTGCCTTAAATATTTTAGCACTCCCTTTATAAGGAGAACTTAAAAATTCAATGGCTGCTTTAGGCAAGCCAAATAAAGTCAACACCACAATTGTTGAATTACAATTGCACCAGTCATAAAAGTCATCTTTAACTGAAAACTAAGAAAACAAGCCCAGTGCATGAACAGCAACGACACCATCTCATGTTAAGGGATTGTGTGGGCTGGGGGCTCTCTGGGGGCTGGAAGCCTGGGGTGGGGCGCAGCCAGAGTCTGTCCCACCACCCCAGCCAGGAGCAGGGCAGCCAGGTGGGCACCAGGGCCAGCACCAGCCCTGGGCATCAGGCACCTCCCTGAAGATGGGTCAACACTGGGCTGGAATGTGGGTTGGACCCATGGCTGGACAGGACAGGGCTGTGGAGAGCTGGAGAATGGCATCGCTGGGGCAGGGACAGGTGGCCCCAGGGGGCTGAAATGAGGTCGTGGGCTGTGGGCAGCTTATGGGGAGCCCTGGGAAAGGCTGGGCAGGAGAAGCAATGTCTCTTATTGCCCTCAGGCCCCTGACATTTTGTACTTCATGGAGAACTGCAAGAGAACTAAGAAATCACTGACATTTCTAGCAACCCCATTCTAGCAGGATGCAGCTGGACAGACAGTACAGAGATGACAATGGGAACCTTTTATTTAAAAAGGGGGGGGGGGGGGAAACAGGAAAAGACAAAAGTTTTTTTAAAAATACAAAGCGTACATCATAAACAGAGCTTCATCTTCAGTCTCAAAATTGACTTTGTGAAAACAATCTGTTGCTTGGGCCTGTTATTTGTGTATAGTCAAACTTGTCAACAGGGAGGTCTTATAAGCAGAAATTAATTTTAAGCAGACAGAAACAATACAGATCTTGGAGAGTACACTGCATAATGTTCTGACCTGAGCATAATCAATACAATTGTTAACTAAAAGTTCCAACTGCAAGACTATTTTTCAGTTCCACTGTTTTTGGTGTTTTGCCTTCATTTACATTTATGCAACCGACTGAAAGTAATGGTGTTGCACAAGTGAATCTGAAGGCAATACTTGACCTGCAAAAAACTTTATTATTGGTGATCCATGAGTCAGATAGAAGACAAATAAGCTTCCAAATCCCAGTCCTCATTTAAAGGGCTGGCAGTCAGAAAAGCATTTCAATTGTAAACTGAATGAATTTGATTGGGAAATTATGGGGGGAAAAAAACCCTATTGAATGTGACAATACTATTTTTGTAGAGAGCTTTCAGAATAGCCTTGCACTTTAAGAATTAATCACATCCTGCTGGCTATTTCCTACTTGAAAGCAAAATGCTCCTTTTTGATATTACAATTGGTTGCCATAGAAATGATAATCAGGTCAAAAAAAAAAAAAAGATTATGATTTCAGGTGAGGCATAAGCTGCAAGAACCCTTAAAAAACAAAGACCTTTCTTCCTTATAAATATCAGTAATAACAGATGTAAAGAACAGAACCTTTATAAATATTTTTACATACACACACACATATATATAAATTAAGTTAAATAGCATATTTTTCATTTTAGAAAACACAGCTCCATTTAGTTGCAAAGAAAGCTCGCTGAGGTAGCACATAGCGATTTCAGACCCTAACCATGCAAAAACAAATTATAAAGTAGATCTTAAAAGTTAGCACACATGCACAAAAAAAACCCAACCAACCCAACCACAAACACTCCCCCCCCCAAAAAAAAACAAACAAAAAAAGCCCAAACAAAACCCCCCAAATCCCTATATATCTGTTTACCATATGAGACCCACAGATTATCCAGAATTTTTTTTTTTTCTGTTCTTCATGTCTTTGCCTTAAAAATAAGAACATATAGTTAAGATTTTTCACATAATTAGATATTACTGGCTTTTAGTAAGTGTTGTGAAGGAAAGAACCCAGAGTGTATCAGAATTATTTATATGCTCAAAAGAAAAAAAAAAACTCATAAAAAAGACTTTTAATTACTGCTGTACTTACACCACTGATTCTTATTTGGGTGCCCCACCAGGACAATGCAGCCGGCCTATAGCATGCAGTTATTTGGCTTCTCAAGATCTGACTGCAAGCTACCTTAATTTTTCTTGCCTTCTCTAATCAGTCCAGACCCCTTTCCCTATCTACAGATACTTATCTGGTCACATAATAAAGGAGAAGAAGAGGACACCTGTATTGGGTCTGCATGGCAAGGTTTTGGTAGTGGAGGGGGCTACAGGGATTGCTTCTGTGAGAAGCTGCTAGAAGCTTCCCTGTGTCCAATAGAGCCAATGCCAGCTGGCTCCAAGACGGACCCACTGCTGGCCAAGGCTGAGCCCATCAGCAATGGTGGTAGAACCTCTGGGATAACATATTTAAGAAGGGGAAAAAAAACTGCAGTAGCAACAGCATCCGGAAGAGAGGAGTGAGAATATGTGAGAGAAACAACTCTGTAGACACCAAGGTCAGTGAAGAAGGAGGGGGAGGAGGTGCTCCAGGTGCCAGAGCAGAGAGATTCCCCTGCAGCCCATGGTGAAGACCATGGTGAGGCAGGCTGTCCCCCTGCAGCGCATGGAGGTCAATGGTGGAGCAGATATCCACCTGCAGCCCGTGGAGGACCCCACGCCAGAGCAGGTGGATGTGCCCAAAGCAGGCTGTGACCCATGGGAAGCCCGCGCTGGAGCAGGTTCCTGTCAGGACCTGTGGCCCCATGGAGAGAGAGGAGCCCACGCTGAAGCAGGTTTGCTGGCAGAACTTGTGACCCTGTGGGGGACCCACGCTGGAGCAGTCTGTTCCTGAAGGATTGCACCCCATAGAAGGGAACCAAGCTGGAGCAGTTTGTGAAGAACTGCAGCCCATGGGAAGGACTCATGTTGGAGAAGTTCATGGAGGACTGTCTCCTGTGGGAGGGACCCCACGGTGGAGCCGGGGAAGAGTGTGAGGAGTCCTCCCCTGAGGAGGAAGGAGCAGCAGAAATGATGTGTGATGAACTGACTGCAACCCCCCTTCCCTGTCCCCCTGTGCCACTGTGGGGGAGGAGGTAGAGAAAATCGGGAGTAAAGTTAAGCGTGGGAAGAAGGAAAGGGTGGGGGGAAGGTATTTTAGGATTTGGTTTTATTTCTCATTATCCTACTCTGACTTTGATTGGTAATATATTAAACTAATTTCCCCAAGTCAACTCTGTTTTGCCCGTGATGGTAATTTGTGAATGATCTCTCCCTGTCCTTATCTTGACCCACGAGCCTTTTGTTATGTTTTCTCTCCCCTGTACAGCTGAGGAGGGGAGTGATAGAGTGGCTTTGGTGGGCATCCAGCCAAGGTCAACCCACCACAACACCCTGGAAAAGAAGTGGGCTGGTACTGTTACACTGCTGTTAGAAAAATGAATCTAACCCACAGGCAGTTTCTGAGGGTGCTCTGGGAAATAAATTATGTAGGTAAAGGCTATTGGAATTGTTCTTATAGCAAAGAAGTCCTCAATCACCCTTTTTCTAGAGGCAATTCAAAAGCTGACACAAATTTACTTAGGTGTCTGTGCAGCAGGTCTGGCCCTTTAGTCATATTGCAAATTGCCAAAGTAATTACACTAGATATGGTTAGTAGGTACAATGTTGTGATGAAGGAATGTTCAAGTAGTTTCCCTCTGTGAGTGGAGTCTATCCCATTGCAATGAGTGGACACTAAGTTCCCAGTCAACACAGTCTTCTTAAATTACAAAAACAAAATACATGTGCTCCTAGTGTGTCTTTTAAACATTTTCATTCTATGACCTTACACTATGACAGAAAAATGTAGAATCAATAACAAATTCCAAACTGAAAACATTATTTATATTAACACAGTTACAAATAAAAAATATAAGTAACCCTGTTAAAAATAGCACGAGATAATATCCCCACTCAATTACACAAACCATTCAAATATATAAACCAATGAGTTGCCTAAGAAATGACAATAGAATACCTACAAAGTTTCTCTAAAATCAAGCATGAGGTCATGATGTCTTGAAAAATCTTCTATTTTGCACTTCTTAAGAGTTTTGCTCTCACTTTTCTAATCTTTTATTGAGGAATCCTTGAGAACACTTATTTTGAGGGGCTGGAAGAAAGAGAGAAAACAGTGTTCCTTTTTTCTGTCAAGAATGTTTGGGGGTTTTTTTTAATTTGTTCTTCCTCTTGAAAGGGAGCATCCTTTTGGCATATGGTTAGAAATCAGAAAGCTGCAGAAAAGCTGTGGAAAATGGACAGAACCATGTTCCTTCTGAAATGCTATAGAATACTCTTATCCAGAAAAGAAGTTGGAATTTTTGTTTCTTTTTTCATTTCCTAAACAAGCTCTCACTGTTTTAAATGAATGCTTGCAGAGTTGCTACAGTGCCTGATAGGAAAAGCTATGATGCTGCAATAAAGATGTACCTAAAAGGGGTGTTCACGGACTTCTCATTTAAGGTTTGCTATCGCAGCACCAGTAAAGTATTACTCAGGTTTTGCTAATGAAGACACTAATGCATGCAGTATGGGAATAAAGGTGATGAGCTAGAGATTTGTGTGCAGTCGCAGGACTATGATCTTGTTGGGATCATGGAGACATGATGGAATCGCTCCCATGACTGGAGTGTTGCAATGGAGGAATACAGGCTCTTTAGGAAGGACAGAATGGAAAAATGTGGCGGGGGAGTTGCCCTTTAGGTGAGAGAGCAGCTGGAGTGCACGGAGCTCTGGCTGGGGATGATGAGGAGCCAACTGAGAGCTCATGGGTTAGGATTAAAGACAGGACAGGTAAAGCTGACATTATAGTGGGTGTCTGCAATAGGCCACCTGACCAGGAAGAACAAGCAGACCAAGCCCTCTACAGACAGATAGGAGCAGCCTCACTTTCACAGGCCTTGGTCCTCAGGGGGTACTTCAGCCACTCTGATATCTGCTGGAGGGACAACACAGCAGGACATAAGAAATCCAGGAGGTTCCTGGAGTGCATTGATGATAAATTCCTCCTCCTTCTCCAAATGATAGAGGAGACAACGAGGATAGGTGCACTGTTGGGCCTCACACTCACCAACAGTAAAGGGGCTTGTTGGTGATATGAAGGTCAAAGGCAGCCTTGACTGCAGAGACCATGAGAAGGTGGAGTTCAGGATCCTGAGGGCAGGGAGAAGGGCAAAAAGCCAGATGACAACACTGGACTTCATGAGAGCAGATTTTGGCCTCTTCGAAGATCTGCTTCAAAGAGTCCCATGGGATAAGGCCCTGGAGGGAAGGGGGGTGCAAGAAAGCTGGTTAATATTCAAGGATCACCTCGTCCAAGCTCAGGAGAGTTCCATCCCAACAAATACAAAGTCAGGCAAAAATGCCAGGAGGCCTGCATGGATGAACAAGGACCTCCGGCCAAACCCAAACACAGAAAGGAAGCTTACAGAGTGTGGAAGAACGGGTAACCTGGGAAGGGGAAGGGGGAGCGGGAGGGGGAGGGGGAAGGGGAGGGAGAGGGAGAGGGGGAGGGGGAGGGGGAGGGGGAGGGGGAGGGGGAGGGGAGGGGAGAGGAAAGGAGAGGAGACGGGAGGGGAGGGGAGGGGACAGGGGAGGCGAGGCGAGGCGAGGCGAGGCGGGAAGTTATGAAGTTTCTTTGGGCCTTTATATCATCTTGAATAACTGAATATTTGCTAATGGTAACTGTAACTGGCTAACAAAATCAGGTTTATGCAGTTTATTTGGATAAAACAGGGCTTGAAAATCACTATGCACCCAGTATGTAAGTTAAGCAGAAAACAGATATGAAATATGACTCCGTAACCTATTTCTTCTCTTGAGGGAATCATGGATTTTCTTAAGGCTTTCTGTGTCTTTATGTAGACTGGAAAAGCCATAAAAAAATAGGAATAGTCTAGATAGAGATAGGGAAATCAGGACCTTCCCTTATTCTTTGTGAGCTCTCTAAACTTGAGGGTGATATCCTTCCATTTGTCTTTTTTCCTTGTCCTGTGAGGTATGTTTTGTATGGGAGAAAGTGAAAGGTATTTCCACCCAGTCTTACCTAGCCTAATGAAGGGGGTATTTCCATAGGTGAGGTTCATCCTTCGAATCTTCCAAATGAGGTGCGTACTCCCTTCTCCAATATCCAGTATAACAACGCTCATGGTTGATAGTTTTTGGTATACATTTCTTTCCATTACTTATTCTGTTCAGTGCTCTGACAGTTCTTATTTCACCTTTTTATTATCCTCCTTGAAATAATCTCCCTTTATTTGACTATTATAATGATTTCTTCCCTGGGCTACTAACACTTTCTTTGTAGTTTCCTAAGATGACAATGACAAGCATTTGCAAAGCATATTTGTGATGCTTCCATTTTTCACTCCTATTTTCACACTCTCATTAGAGGCTGATACTGAAAGTTGTGTCACTGCTGTATTCATTTATTTATTTGCCAAACCTATCACTTGTGGATTTGTTATGCAGTAGTCATATTTTCACTAATAATTTTGCAGCTGATATCAGAAAGTTAAACATGTCAAAGAACGGATTCATTATAAGGGAAGAAAAAAAAAATGTCCTCTGAGTTAGTGAATAACAAACTACACTGTGTAAAAATGTCTCATTATTGGCTGTCAGAATCAGGACTGGTGATTAGCTCCATAAGTTCACAAAAAACTAAATGCTGTTGATTGATACAGGTTATTACACACATATGATAGCCAGAGTGTCTCCTAGAACAGCATATTCTATGTGTAGGATGTGTTCAGACATCATTTAGTGGTGGAGCTTTCCTCCAGTTAGTAACTAAAATCAGTATAAATTAGACAAAGAGCTTCACTGTAGGATTTTTTTTTTCTTTTTTAAGTGGCGTGCATGAAGTGTGTTTACTAATGACATGAAAACTGATGTCAGATGGATAAGGAGCACCACTGGCATCCTTAAGAATATTTCAGGACAGTTAACATTTCTAACCTGTGAAAGTAAGAACTAAATTCCAGATCTAATTTTCTTGCGTGGAAGAAAAATTATTCTATTATTTCATCCATGATCACGGGAGACATCTCCAAAAACCACATGTTAATCAAACCTGGGTTTTGGTAAACCTGCATTAGGTTTTATGAATAGTATATTTTTTCTTTTCCCCTGTTACAACGCTGGTTGCAAGACTGTATTCATACTTCATTGTCCAACATGTTAAACTGAGTAGAAGACCTGAGATGAGTCAGATTATTAAATTTGTACAGATGCACTGTCTGCTCTGTACATACTAGTTGAAACTGAACAGGCAGAACAGATATTTTTATTTTCAGTTTATAAAGGTTACAGTACAGCAGGCTAATTCTTAGGGATCAATGATCAAATGGGCTTAATGGTCTTCAAGAGCAGTTTGGGTTAAATAGATGCTCATTAATTGGGAAAAAATGTCCATCTTGTTTGTTGGTCTTTACATATCTTAAATCTATTACCTGGGTCAGACTTGCATTGATCTCCTTCATGATATGGTACACAGCTGTTACAATTGAAGATATGAAATATTCATTTAAATACTTATGTCAATAAACCTTTTCTTTCAGTCTCCAAAAACCTCCTTGCTTACAACAGGTGTTGATAAAAAAGGAAAAGGTAATCTCCCCTTTTTGATATTCCAAACTAAGAATGCAGCAGTGAACAAACTCGGCCGTGACAAAACTTTAAGTAGATAAACTGTTTTCACTTGAGTCTACTTTCAAGAAAAACAGTGCTTATAAATCCTTGTAGAATACTGACTTCTCAAAATTGCAGTGAAAATATTAAATGTTTAAGAGTCTAGAAATGTGTACAACTTACTAGCTACATCAGATGATATAAGACACAGGGTTAATATGACAAAACGTATCTCTGCCACATTAAGAATAACTTCATTTGTTACAATGATGTTCTATCTTTATTGATGTTCATCACTAAAATAACTAAACCCTGTGCTGTTATTTGCAGTCAATTTAAGCAAGACCTACCAGTGAAAGTTCTTTTCCACTTATCCTGGTTTTTTACTTTTGTTTCCCCCCTTTTTTTTTTTGTGACAACACAAGCATTTGACCTAACTTAGAGAGGAGACATCCACCTGAGAACTTTTAGAAAAAGAACCCTCTCGGACAAATCAATGTCCCTACTTAATTCACCATCGAGCTGCAAAGAGCTCTGTGGAAGGCTATATAAGCATAGGAAAGAGTTAGAAGACAGAATTCAATCTTTGGCAGCAGTGTTACCTGTACACTCTTACCAAGTCAGTCACAGTTTGCCTTTTTGATCTACCTAAATTTCCTTTCACCTATTGATTAAACTCACAGCTAGACCTTTGCCTGGCAGCTGAATGATGTCCAGCTGAATGGATTTTGTTGGAGCTGTGTTAAGTAAAAATCACAGATTAAGAAGATTCACAGAATGCAATTTTTTTCCATGTTTTCCATCTGAAAAGTGTAGTCCCAGGTTTTAATGAGATTTGTTTTGTTTTGTGGTGGCGTATTGTTTGTTTGTTTGTTTTAATTTCAAACTGTTTTATTTGTCTGTCAATATGTCCTCTGTCCAGAATCTCTGCTGTAATACTCCTAGACAAACTCTCACACCTTGCAGAATGATTTAAATCACTCGGAAAACAGAGATGACTTTGACACATAATTTGATACAGAGCAATTTTTCTGTTCTGAAATTCTTTTCCATACTCTAAAAATTTCTGTTTAAAGTCCCAAACAGTCTACATTAAATCTGTAGGGCTCCTATAAGGGCTGTTATCTGTACATATAATCTATAAAACATTAAAGTCTTCTACCTAAACTTTTGCATTTTAAACATGTACTTATAAGAATGATTTTAACACACTGTAATTTGCCTTTCATTTTGAACTACAAATTGAACCTTTTGTATTACTGTTCTGTATCTGAACATGAATTTCTGTGGGCCTCTATTAGTTTTGATGGGTTACCATGGAAACTGGAGAGAGAGAAAGAGAAGGAGAATATGTTTGTATGCTTAACCACAGTGAGTTATATCCTTTTCCACATTTCTGTGAAAGAAATTAGTGACTGAATGTAGAGACAAAAACTTATTTTTAGAGATAAGCCATAGTACAACACATATTTTTGGCAAGATGGAAGGTATTAATGATTTATGCTGGATTTGCATTAAAGGCTTCTGTTTATACTAAGAGCATGAATGTCACTGACAATGGGAGTTCAAGCTGTCTGAAATCTTTATCAACCTGCCTACCCAGCCAAAATGGGGCATGAGAGTGAAATGTGGACCTACCAAGTTGTGCTGCATGGTGAGACATCAGAAAACAACTGCCAGTTCTGAACAGAACCAAAAATTCATCTCCTGGAGCCTGTCGAAATGCTCTCAGCTTACAGTGACTTTTTGCCCTGATCAATGTGGGTTAAAATTAAAATAGTGATGAAAGGGTTTGTACAAGGCCCAAATTTACAAGGCTATTCAACATGTAAGCGTGGGGAAAAAAACACAACAATAATGAAAAAGAAGAGGTTTTTGGATTCTAAATACAGTTTGGAAATAAAAATTAAGGGTCTTTTTAGTTTTTTAGGGTAACAAGCATGAAAAAAAACAAAACAACTTTTACAAATAAAAAATGAACAGAAATTTGACAGTGATATTATGTATTACTTGTTATTACTTGCATTGGAGAAATTCGGTGATAACTTACAAAGTACACCATGTGGGGAAAATGAAATGCTTAAGTAGGTGAATCCTCTAACCACTGTATTATATATGTTATATATTTACACAGCATATTTTAGATAGATTCCCTGCCTTTATCTTGAACTGAATGTACATATTTATTGTGAAAAACCAAGTTACTTTATATTGCAGTTGTATACACTCACTCAGACTTAGTGGGAACTTTTGGTCAGCTGGGTGTACAGGACAGAGATTATATCCATTCACAATAAACTTTGCAAGCAGATCTACAGATACATTTTCACTTTTTTTTTTTTTTTCCTACAGGCAATTATTATGTTAAAATAAAAAAAGAAAACCAAATAAATCAGCTGTGGCATTCGCAGTTCTCCCATTTAAATTTAACATATTATCATGTGATTAGAAATACCCACAAACTAACTGAAGGTCCAGATCCTCTCTCTTCTGCCATAGGATTGAACCTTTGTTCAAGATCCAGTGAAAATTGCAGTGTTGAGGTGCTGTATGTAGTGAGTTGCTTACAACCAGAAATATATATGTGGCTGTGATCTATGGAGTGAAAACAACCACCCAGAAAAGGGCACTTAAATCCTGCATATGTGCATATTTAACAGAGGAGTTGAGTTTTTTGGTTTTGGCCTTGCCTTTGGCTTCCATCTTCCGTTGGGCTCCTGTGGCACTGGGAATTCAGACATTCCAAGAAAACACAGCACAGTGGCTTGCCCATTCTTCCTTGACTCTTATGGAGGGAAACAGAGAGGAACTATAGTGGTAAACAATATAGAAGGAACATATATGTATTTCTTTCTAATGGAAGTGCTACACTTGCATGCCCTTCATTATGTGATCTGCCAACAGAAGCACACAAGGATCATGCCACTGACATGAGAACCGTGCCCCTTTCATATATACAACACAGATGGGAAAGGAATCTCTTATCTTAAAAAGCAAATGTTTAAAATGAAGTTAAGTCCTTATAATTCCTTTTTCCTTAGATGGATTCCTATATCATGTGATGGCTTGTGCAGATTCTTAAACACTCAGTCTTGTTTTGGGACTGAAACCTCTCAAGAAACTCTGGATTCCTTCAGAAAGCAAAGCATTCAGAAACAGGCACTGAAATTATATGTGTGAAATATCTAGGTGTTGTTAGGTGCATGTATATGTATTTATAAGTTACAGGTTTGACTGGAGATCTGCAGTATAATTAAGTTTTACAGTTCTTAATCACGCTTTAAGCGATGGAGCTTCACCAAATCAAAGAAGCTCTGACTCCATTAAGATCACCACTAAAACTTTCACCGTCTTTAACAGTTGGAACTGTGTATATGTAAGTATAAAAATACATCTTCAAAGTGTTTATCAGAGATAGCTTGTCAGTCAATTATGTGCAATGTTTAATTACTTTTAAATTACCATGCTAGCAGGATAAATTTAAATATTCATGCTGAGAGTGTGGGTTGATATTTGCAATGAAACAAAAAGGAAAGTAAATAATCTCTATTTACCTCAGTTATAATTCTGCAGGGGAAAGTATGCTAGACTGAGTATGAACAAGTTTCAGTGCAACAGAAGATAAACTAAGATACTAAAGAAATACCCTGTGAAAAAAAGAAATTGACTGCTTTGACACATATTAAAGTGACAAGAACCTTGAAGTTATATTTAATAATAAAAGTAGTCTGCTTATTCCCATTGGTTGTATGTATTATCTATCAATGCCTTCACATAGGGAGCATGCATCAGTAAGAAACATTTTAATTTAAAAGGATGCAAAGTGGTCCCAGTGCAAACAGAGACATTGAAAAAAATGATTAAGCTATTGAAAACTGTCCAAGTACTGAATTTTAAGATGACAAAGTATATAAAAAATCATTACACAATGATGGCAGTTGTGCAAGATTGAATCTAGTGCCCAGTACAGTTATTGTTATTATTTTCAGCTTTCACATAAAGACAAAAATCTTACAATTCTCAGTTATTCAGGTAAATTACTTTGATATTCAAACATACTTTTTGGAGAACTTTTTTTTTTCTCCATTTGTAAGGCAAACAATTTTTCCCAATTCATATGAATCACTCTAACATCACTGAGCTGATGTCAATTTCCATTACCAAGGAACAGTACAGAAGCATTCAGGCCATTTTGAGATTATACAAGGGCTACATTGCCTTCACCATACTGATTGGGAGACAATACTGTTCTGATTAGATGGTATTTGCCCATAGAAATTTCTTGCAGTTTTAGTGTTCTGAAGCACTGAAATGAAATATTCCTGACTAAAAATAATACTTTGAAAAGGTTTTTAATGAAAAAAAGAATCTTATCAATCCATAAAATTCATGCTGGAAATAACTACTATGTTACATTACATAAGTTCTCATTACACTATTCTGAAAAAGAATTGAGGATTTTCAATGAAAGAAAGTTCCACACATAGGTATCATCTTTCCTGCACAATTTGACATTCTTGCAGATGGGCATAGAAGCTATTCCATTTTTTGCAAAGATATTATGGTATTGCATACACTGAGGATCTCCTGCCTCTTTGGTAATACCATAACAATCATTCTAAGATGCAATATGAGTGCTTCAAATTGCAGATTTCTAGTAGTGACAGTAAAAAGTCAGATCAGGTAATTTGATCTTAAAAGAGGTCAAATTTAGCTCCTTTCAAGTGTGATGTTTTAAATAGACTGTAATGTACAATGTAGACATTTAGAGACTGAAAAACTTTCAGTTTAGATGGCACTATTTTAGCTTACATTTATTTCATACAGGGTGTTTTATCATTTATTGCACATGCAGTCAAGGCGGTAGGCAGTTAAATTAAATAAATAGGAAAAAAGTAAAAAAACCTACCTACAATATTTTTTTCAGTATGGTTACACAGTAATTAATTTATTAAGATATCTGCCTTTTGTCCCTTCCTGCTTCCAAGACTTTGTGTTTTAAATACTTTATCCTTAGGGTTCATAAATCCATTAATAAGAACTGACGGACCATAATAATCAATAGTGTGTATTCTTTATAGAGGAAGCAGGTACTAGTAGTCACATTCACTTTTTTTTTGAGAATTGCAACATCAAAACTTACAAAGATATGCTGTTTTTTAAAAATTCACTAGCAGGATTAAATGAGTACTACATTTAGGTTGATAGTAATATTCAAAAATATATCAGATGACTTTGCTTTATGACAACAGATTTTTATTTTTACTAGGTCAAATTTTCATTGGTGGGGGAAATAATAGCTACTTCATATTGTTCTATTAATAATTGTTAAAATAAATTCAGATTCAGTACATTTACATTTTGTTCCACATTTTGTCATAAAATAACTGAGGGTAAAAATTTATGACTTTTTGTCTCTTATTGAGGAATAGATCTATTTCAAAGCACTAAAATCTATCTACAGCTGATGCTAAGACTTTTTCCCCACAAAAAATGAAAATGAAACCTATTGCCTTTTATATTTCATGAAAATGATTTCACGAAAGAAGTTTAATGTGACTGTTCTTCCTGTAAAATTTAGCAATTTTTGTACCACCCAGGCTGTTTTGGGGCTACCTTCTTTTCAGCTGTTTTTTCATCAGACAAAACATTTGATGATACACATATTTTCCAAATTTTATCATTTGCCAGGGTAACAGTCACAGAAATATCATCAAAATTGTTGCATACTTACAGGAAGTGTAACCAATAAATCTGTGTTCTGCAGTTTGAATAAATTCTTTCCTCTACTCTCTGTCAAGGATGCCAGCAGGTAGAGGGAGGTGATTCTTCCCTTCTACTCAGCACTGCTGAGGCCACACCTGGAATTCTGTGTCCAGTTCTGGGCTCCCCAGTACAAGAGAGACATGGACATACTGGAGAGAGTCCAGCTAAGGGCCACAAAGATGATGAAGGGAGTGGAGTGTTTCTCATATGAGGAAAGGCTGAGAGAGCCGGGATTGTTCAGAGAGGAGAGGAGAGGAGAGGAGAGGAGAGGAGAGGAGAGGAGAGGAGAGGAGAGGAGAGGAGAGGAGAGGAGAGGAGAGGAGAGGAGAGGAGAGGAGAGGAGAGGAGAGGAGAGGAGAGGAGAGGAGAGGAGAGGAGAGGAGAGGAGAGGAGAGGAGAGGAGAGGAGAGGAGAGGAGAGGAGAGGAGAGGAGAGAGAGAAGAGAAGAGAAGAGAAGAGAAGAGAAGAGAAGAGAAGAGAAGAGAAGAGAAGAGAAGAGAAGAGAAGAGAAGAGAAGAGAAGAGAAGAGAAGAGAAGAGAAGAGAAGAGAAGAGAAGAGAAGAGAAGAGAAGAGAAGAGAAGAGAAGAGAGAAAAGCTCGGTGGGATCTTATAAATGTGTATAAATACCTGAAGGAAGGGTGCAAAGAGGACAGAGCCAGGCTCTTTTCGATAGTGCCCAGTGACAGGAACAGAGGCAACGGGCACAAAATGAAACACAGGAAGTTCAGTTAGAACATCAGGAAACGCTATTTTTGCTATGAGAGTGACTGAGCACTGGCACAGGTTGTCCAGGGAGGTTGTGGAGTCTCCATCCTTGGAGATATATTCAAAAAACATCTGAAGATGTTCCTGGGCATCTGGCTCTAGGTGGCCCTCCTTGATCAGGGGGGTTGGACCAGATGACCTCCAGAGGTTCCTTCCAACCTCAATCATTCTTTCATTCTCTGATTATGTTCTCTATCAGCGAATACTGGTTTCTGGATTTCCCAGCCTAGGGAAACCCTGTTATTGGCTGTAAGATAATTAGAGAGGATGGGATATATTTCATTCACCTACACAGCAGCAGAAAGGGAATGACAGACACACCTTTTAAAAAAAGCCACCAAATTATATTCAGCCTCTGTTAAGCTTGAAGTACAGCAAAGTACATAACGTCCTTCATGACCTTCAAGGTACATCTTTGTGAATCTCGCAGGTGCCTGCTGCCCTTTTAAGGTATATGTAAGCCTTCTATGGTTTAAGGTATATGTAAGCCTTCTATGGTTTAAAGACTACTGATAGGATGAGAAGAAATGGCCTTAAGTTGTGCCAGGGGAGGTTTAGATTGGACACAAGGAAAAATTTCTTCACTGAAAGGGCTGTCAAGCATTGGAACAGGCTGCCCAGGGAAGTGGTTGTCACCATCCCTGAAGGTATTTAAAAGACATGTAGATGTGGTGCTTAGGGACATGGTTTAGTGGTGGACATCATAGTGTTAGGTTAATGACTGGACTTGGTGATCTTAAGGGTCTTTTCCAACCTAAACGATTCTATGATTCTATGATTCTACTGCTACTGACGACATGATTTCATCTTACCTATAACCTTGGTAGTTCTGCAATGCTGCTCTTGTCTGCTGGAGTCATGGAATTCTTCTGAAACACAGCTAAAATAAAAATTACCTAACTTTGAAGAAAAAGATTTTGATATAGAATTGCATCTTTAGGGTAAAACCAGAAAACGGAAATTCATTCACTGATTTCAATGACATGAGGATTTTATCCATGCAGTTTACAAAAACAAAATTAAATGGTTTTCTAGATTAAATTTGGAAATTTTGAGAGTAAAATCTCTTTCAAGAAGAAAAAGCTTTTTTTTTTTTTTTAAAGAAGTGTTCACTTTTTACTTACCTCATGAAGACAGGTATCTGCAACATTATGACATCCTTGGTAATGGATCAAACCTGACTATTACATATCATTTCAGCAAAAAAATTAGAGCTAATTTAAACCTGTATTCTTGGTGTTATCTTTGAATATATTTTTTTAATATAGATTAATTTTCTAATGTAAATGTGCATGAATGATTTCAAAAATACAACTAAAAAAAGAAGAAAATGCACCGTTGTATCAGATTTTCTTTCCAAGGATGTAAAAAATACATTATATGGCTTCTAAGTCATGTACATTAAGCATAAAGGTTGCATTTAAAACTGACATTAACTGCTCGGCTCAGATCTGTATACTTTTTTTAGGGTCAAGTGACCACACTTTTTTTCTCCTTGTCACCTTTTGCAAATTTTCAAATGTTTAAGAGCTTAAGATTCTACAGTAATACCCTGGCTTGTCTCACAGAATCCGTATGTTCCTTCCCAGTGATGAGATCTGTGTAATAATGATTCAAAAATTACAGGTGAAATTTAGATTTGTTACAGCCTTCCATAAGATGTGTTAGCCTAAGGGCAACAAAAAGAAGCAAGAAAGTCTTTACCTGCACTGCAAGTATTCGTATACAGTTTGCCAACACTACACTCCAATATACATACACATAAATGTAACCAGTCCAAAAACAGGCATAATGGCATGAGCAACTTGTTGAGAATTGACCTTTCTGGGCTCAGAAGGGGTTTAAAATTGGCTAAGGAAAATGCCCTCCTTCTCCTTATATTACTTTTTCTCTATTCTATGCCCACTAATTTCCCTTTGTGGGCATACAATTTGGATCTTAACTGAGTCCTGTTCTTGTAAGTGCAGAGAGACTTACATACGTGCCATCCCAAGCCCTATGAGCATTTGTTCATATAGAAACTTGCAATATATACAACTTCTTTTCCCCAGAAGAACAATTAAAACATTCTCAGCAACAGAATTCTAAGAAGCAATAGATGAAAACCACATATGCTTATTTATGTACATCTGTGCTCTCTGGCATACAAATGTAAGTTTTCCTATGAAGAGTAGGCAATTATGCTCAGAAAAAACCTACAGTGATAAACACTTTTGCAAATATGAAGGAAGGAGTCTGAATGCAACTGAGACAATAATTTCTTCGGAACTGCAATGGATATTTGAAATACAGTGTCCTGAATTTTTTCCCCTAAATTATTCATTTGAATCCAGTCCAGGTCAGTAGAAAGTCGTTAAACTAAAAGTTTTTGCCATTTATCTAATGCCTAGTCTCTGAATAGAACTGATGAACTCCATCCCTTTCCTGTGGGACGATTCATACTGTACAAAATCATGCTCCCATCTGATACAAATCAGGACCTTAATTGGTAGCCTAAGCAAAAGATCCAGAACAGATCTGTCTTTTAAGTGGCACTTCCAGGAAAACTCTCTAAAATCCAAAGACATGGCAAGCTTTTACACATGCTGTAGTTCTTCTGTATATAGACAGTTTCAATCTCTAAGTAAAATATATGTGGGACGTAATTGTGCATAAAAGTCTTGAGTGCTGACTCCCATTCAAATATGCTTACAAATCCCTAGTACTTTTAACACATATTTTAAAACTGCTTTAAAATAAAAGGCTGTGGTATATATTGGATCCAAGACTCCCATAAAACTTCATTAATGCTGATATAGAATTTTTTCCTTAATATTGTTAGTATTCATTAATATTTTAGTTAAGTAGCAAACATTATTGTTGCTTAAAAGAAAAATTACTAGGTTGCATTTTCTCCTATATATTCACCTACAAATCGTAAGAAAAGAACATTTTGAGTAAATGGCCCAAGATATGCAATTCATCATTTTATTGTGAAAAAAAAGAAATCAGCATTGCAATGTTCAGCTAGGGGTGATTGGGTTATTTGACTTGCTGCAAAATACAGAGCAAAGCTGCTACAGTACTGGCAAAAGATAAGACACAAATAAATACAGTTACAGGGGACAAAGAAAAAGAGGGGTGGTTTTTTGTTTTGTTGGTTTTGTTTTCTTTTCAAATAGTGATTAGATTGGAAAACTAGCCACTTTGGGATTTTTCAGCCAGTGGTAACAGATGGCTAAGTTAGTGATGAACCACTGAAAGGGCCGGAGAGTTGATTAGGGAGACTGACTGAAAGCATGTATCCTCAAGTTGGCAGAATGCCTAGTAAAAGCAGTGACCCATCACTTATAGTAAGTTTTTAAAATATTAAGTGGACAGATATATTCAGAAAGGCGGGGGGAGGAAGCTTGCCCAGCTAATTTTTTTTTCCAGAAAGTTTTGAGGTAGAAACAATTCTTGCTTGTGTTTCTTTCTGGCATAGCCTCTTTTCCTACTCCTGTCTTTTTAAAGTGGGCTACAGCTGCACAAAAAGGGGTGAGTTTTATTTCATTAGTCATAGCTTTTATAAAAATAACAAGCAAATAAAACCCCTCCTTTGAAAAACAACCTTTTGTTTCTGTGGTTATAATATAAGCTTACTTTAATAGTCTGAAAGGAAGGAGACTGACATTGTTTTCATTATTGATTTTGGTGGAGCATTTGAAAAAATATTTATCTGTGGAAAATGTCTTTAATTTTAAGTTGAAGTTCTAAAAGTAGATGAAGGAGGTCAATATTCTATTGTAGACTAAATGTGGTCTTAGACCACAGGATTTCTAAATTATAAATTGTATTGTTCTTTCTCTGGTACTGAATACTTCCATCATTACTCATATTTGCTACTTTCTACAGCCATTAATTTCCCTTCACAAAAAAATTAATTAATATGAAGGTGGTAGACATTAGTATTTTGAAAATAAAAATACTTCTTTCACCTAAAATATATATAATTCTAGAGGGAAATGTGGCCAAACCTTTGACTAATGAAAATTCTCATTACCCAGTTTGCATCTTGTCTTTGCTCTCTGAGTAACACCAGTGCAAATGATTGATTACATATAGTCTAAAACCGTTAAATAACAGCAGCAATAGTATGCAGTTTAATTTTGCACCTGTCACTAGCTTCCATGTAGGCAAAGCTGGTTGTCTGACAGTGGCTTTCTACCTCCTGCATAATATTAAAAACATAATGAAAACTACTAGAACTAAAGAAAAAAGAATTACAACCCGAGAAAATGTTTTAGGTGTTTGTTTTATTTTTTTTTATATTTCCCACAACACTATGTAGGTATTTAGATACAGAATTTTGCCTCTTAGAACATGTCTGTGTGGTATAAGGTTGTGTCCTGCCTATATATTATATCAATTCAGGTACTGGAATCAACAAAGACACATTCTGCCTAGCATTTATCTTACACTAAAATAATGTATTTTTAGAAAGGCTAATTAACCTAAGCAAAGTACCACTCTGCTATAGTTATATTTCTCTGTTATTTTAGCTGGCTTATAAGTTCAGTGGAAAGACACCCCTCATGCATGCACCGGTATTCACACACACACACTGTCTGTGCCTGATTCAAACTCACTGGCTTTACAAAGCAAAGAAGTAATTACCTTCTGGGATCAATATGGTTGTTATATCTAGGACACAGGTAAAATAGACTTTCTGGAAGTTCAATATTATCTCTTTTGACCAGAGTCTGTTGCATACATGCACTAAAGTTCCATATCTCCCAGATCTCCACTTTTTTTCAGTCTAGCAATAGCTACTTGGTGGGGTGCTTTATTTTCTCCTAGACTTTGCTACAATTTGATATTCTGCTACCACTACCCATGTATGAATATGTTATGTTAGCATGTTATGTTAGCATGTATGAATATTACTATGCTAGTGATCAGGGATGACATCAAAGTAATTTTTTCCCAGGTATCGCTTTTCCTCTGTCTTTCTACAGAGATCTCCCTCTGCCTAAGTTGGTATAAAACATCTAGAATAAAAAAATAGCTTTCAGATATGGAAACCTTGTGCCTCTAAAATAAATGTCTTTTTAATGTAAGTTGCTCTTTGATACAGCTTGATTTTAAACACAGAAATTTTTTAGTCTTTCTATCCAGTAAATAATAAAAAGGTCTGGAAACATTCTCAGGAGGTGTTCTTGCAGGAAGATACTCACTGGAGCCTGTTGTTTTCACCTTTTACCCAAACCCTCCTTTAACTCTACTAATAGCTATACAAATGACTATGCTGAATAGAAGCACCCAGGACAAGCACCCACATAAATCATCAATGTTAAGTGCCCTTGGCTAATAATGTCTATGCAGACAGACGTGCTGTCTCAGACCTCAGTAATTTCAGGAAATGGTGTTAGAAAAACAATAGCTCATACCTACTCTAATACTCTAAAGTCACATCATATTTTCCATAATGTAGTTAAAAATGTGTTCCCTTTGGTTATTTGGTTGGTATAATCAGTGTATTGGGTTTACATGGCAAGGTTTTGGTAGCAGGGGGGCTGCAGGAGTGGCTTCTGTGAGGAGACACCAGAACCTGCTCCCATGTCAGACAGAGCTGGTTCCAGACAGCTCCAAGACAGACCTGCCGCTGGCCAAAGCTGAGCCCACCAGCCACGTTGTTAGTGCCTCTGTGATAACATCTTTAAGAAAGGATAAAAAATGCTACACAACAGCAGCTGGGAGAGAGGAGTGAGAATATGTGAGAGAAATTGCACTGCAGACACTAAGGTCAGTGAAGAAGGAAGGGGAGGAGGTGCTCCAGGTGCTGAAGCAGAGATTCCCCTGCAGGCTGTGGTGAAGACCATGGTGATGTGGTGGAGCAGATATCCACCCTACAGCACATGGGGAACTCCACGACAGAGCAGATGGATGTGCCCTGAAGGAAGCTGCAGCCTGTGGAGGGCCCATGCTGGAGCAGGCTCCCGGCAGGAACTGCAGCCCTGTAGAGAGAAGCACATGCAGGACCAGTTTTTCTGGCAGGACCTGTGACCCTGTGGGGAACCCAACTTAGAGCAGTCCATTCCTGAAGGACTACACCCCATGGAAGAAAACCACACTGGAGTAGCTCGTGAAGTGCAGCCTGTGGGAAGGAGCCACTGAGAAGTTCGTGAAGGACTGTCTCCTGTGGGAGGAACCTTGTGTGGGAGCAGGGGAAGAGTGTGAGGAGGAAGGAGCAACAGACGAAGTGTTATGGACTGACCGCAATACCCATTACCCATCCCCCTGCACTGCTCGGGGGGAGGAAGTAGAAGAGTTGGGAGTGAAGTTGAGCCTGGGGAGGAAGGCGGGGAGGGGGGGAAGCTGTTTTTAGACTTGTTCTTATTTCTCATTATCATACTGTATTTAATTGGCAATAAATTAAATTAATTTTCCTGAGTCGAGTCTTTTTTGCCCATGATGGTAATTGGTAAGTGATCTTCCTGTCCTTATCTTGACCCACAAGCTTTTTGTCATATTTTCTCCCCCTGTCCTGTTGAGGAGGGGGAATGATAGAGTGGGTTAGTGGGCACCTTGTAGGTAGCCAAGGTCAACCCACCACAATCAGTTACAAGAACATTTATTTCAGGATATTTTACAGTGGAATGGTCCCAAAAGACCATCTTTAAATTAGACTTTCAGTGTTGTCTCATTTCCATAATGTAAGAAAAAACATTTCCAGAAAGAAAATCCTCTAGGAAGATGTATCAGGCACAAATGGCAGGCTTTGGGTAGCAGGGGTCTGGCACGGTGCCCTGTATGGGAGGTGGCCATGACCTGCCCTGTGTTGGGCACAGCTGGTTCCAGCTAGAGCTGACACTCTAGGTTGACAGCTCAGTCACTCAAGGTCAAATGCTGAATGGTCATTCTGATGGCCTAATGGTAATTTTCGGATAGCTCCATTCTCATGGTCTGATACACAGACAGAACTGGACTTTACACCAAGCTCCTGCCATTTTCTCTGTGTTTTATAATCGTAGGAGGACATTTTCACAGCGCTCCTTTTAGAGAAGGGCAGAGAAGTCCTTGTGGCAGAAAGGGAAAACAAAAGGATGCACAAGTCTTTTGCTCAGTGATGAAGACAAGTTGATTTTCAATTCTTCTTTGAATGGTGGCACACATTCACAGCAGGGGACAAAATGCGCTATACCTACCCAAAGGTATTGCCGCCTGATTAAGGTAGCAGTTCTGCTAACCCCTCTCCTTACTTCTCCAAGAATCAAAAACTCTATCATTTCGTGATTGCTACACCCAGGATGGCCTCCAACCATCACATCACCCACAAGTCCTTCTCTGTTTGCAAACAAGAGGTCCAGCGGGGCACCTTCCCTAGTTGGCTCCCTCACCAGCTGTGTCAGGAAGTTATCCTCCACACACTCCAGGAACCTCCTAGACTGTTTCCTCTCAACTGTATTGTATTTCCAGCAGACATGTGGTAAGCTGAAGTCCCCCACAAGAACAAGGACTAGCGATTGTGTGACTTCTTCCAGCTGCTTATAGAATATTTTGTCTGCCTCTTCATCCTGGTTGGGTGGTCTATAATGGACTCCCACCATGATATCTGTCTTATTGGCCTTCCCCCTGATTCTTACCCATAAACACTCAACCCTATCATCACCATCGTCAAGCTCTAGACAACCAAAACACTCCCTAACATACAGGGCTACCCCACAACCTCGCCTTCCTTGCCTATCCCTTCTGAAGAGTTTAGAGCCATCCATTGCAGCACTGTAGTTGTGGGAGTCATCCCACCATGTTTCCGTGATGGCAACTATATCACAGTTTTCCAGCTGCACAATGGCTTCCAGCTCCTCCTGTTTGTTGCCCGTGCTGCATGCGTTGGTGTAGATGCACTTCAGTTGGGCTATTGATCCCACCACCTATTTTGGGGAAGAAGCCCTAATTCCTATGTGACTGTTCTCAGGTGCTTCCATGGTTTCTAACACATCAATAACCCTTGTGATGTGGAAAGAGAAGAATCAAGTAGTATATTTGGAGAGATATTTAAAAAAAAGTTCATTGTATTACAGATAGCTTGCAGTAGTAAATGATGTAAAATTTTCAGCAACTATAACAAGTACTTAAACTTTTCAAGCAAATCATTCAAATTAATTTGCTTTCTGTATAATTATTCATCTGCATGGTTTAAGCACCATTTAGTAATCTTTCATGACCCTTTGTTTTCGAGTAGTGAACCTGAAAAAAATCAGTATGTTTCAGGAAATTCACTAGAGGCTTGAGGATATTATAATACAGTTGAATTGGGTATCTTTCCATTAGGCATATACTTAATGAAGAAATTACACCTTTTTGGTTTGATTAGTGGGAAAATTAATGACTGAGTACTGTTTTTCTGACAAAAAATGACATGTCTGTCAGAAAGAAAGTTAATATTTCAATTATATTTTTTGTTTCCAACTGCTTTTCCTCAGTTTACAGTGTATCTGTCTTTCAGTGAAAGATATAGGTCAACTACTAACAAAGAAGAAATATGGTTTCAAATTACTCACAATATATTGCTTATTAATAACAGTGCAAAATAGCATGTGTCACAGAAACCAGACAATTTGTTTTGATCATTTAACTTCTAAATTATGGAGAACATTGCTTATTTGTATTCAGATATGCAGATACTAGCATACAATTAATTAAATCAATCTACTCAAAGGCTATTGGAAACAGTAAACATGCTATTGGAAATAAAGTAAAGATTATTTGATTTGTAAATATTATTTGATACATTATAATGACCAAAATTGTGGGTATTAGTCTACAATGTATTTTTCTTTGTTTTGCTTTATGTAATCAAAAGGAATATTCAATGAAGAAAATAATCTTTCAGTAAGAATTCAGAGCAGGTTAAAACTTTTGGGGCCCATTGGCTAGAAAAATTATATTATCCATGACTACGTAGATATGTAAATATAAGTATATATATATGTGTGTGTGTGTCTGTGTGTATGTTTATAGACCTTTTCCTTTCTCAGACATATTACACTGTTTTTTTTTTTCTCATTTTGTATCAACTTTCTCTTGTAATATATACCTTAGAATAGAAGGATTTTAGCATTAGGCTTAATTTGTTTGCAACTTTGCTTATTCTACATTACCCTGTGGAAATAATTATTGATAATGACCCTGTATATTACAAAATAAAATAAAAAGTATTTGATGTCACGAAAACAGGTTAAAATAAAGTTTTGTTTATCACATGAGCAGATTTTTTAATCTTTCGGTTTAGATTGAGGCAAATACTAATGAGAAAAACACTATGTTCAATATCTTTATGGAAGCCATCTTTAGACAGATCAATGATTACCCTAACATTCAACACCACAAGAGTAGTATCTGAGTCTGATTCTTTGTATTGGCAACTATAACTATACCTCTATGTAAAAAGTGATACTGTTATCTCTGTTTTAAAGACAGAAAGCTGAAACACAAATGTTAATATTCACCTGTCCAATGACCAAATCTGCACTTTAGATTGGGTAGGCAGTGGTAAGAGGTAGACAGTTCCGTAACAGAAGTGTATACAGAAGAAAACAGAAGAAAAACCCACAAAACCCCCCAATGTCTCGGCATTTGGACCTGTAGCTTTAATTTTAATTTATTCTTAGAGTGCAGGTATAAAACATATTTTTAGCTATTGTGAGCGTCCTTTAAGACTTATACATGCAATGTTATTTTCTCTTGGGCAGCTATGAACAATTCTGTTAAATTCTGGCTTTGCATCTTGCATTGAATTTTAGAGTGTGGATTTCTTCCTGAATATTATGTAAATCTTGATTTCACTCAGCAGTATCGAGAACATTTGATAGGAATTTTATACATAAAGAATCTTATACAGCAATGCATATTCAAGTTATGCTGTCAAATGACAGGTTAATAGCTTCAAAATTATTTCTTAGAAATAATAATAAAAATATTAACTTTGCAAGGAGCAATTTGAGATTGAGATGTTCTGCAGTTGATTTGTTGTTGCTGCTTCCACCACAATAAATGAAGATGTGTCAGTCCCCTACTATTAGTGTGTAGTTCCATTTCGCTGATGTTGCGGAAAAAAAAATATATATATATATGTATTTTTTTTCCTACAAACCATTTACAGCAGTTCATGAATGTGAATAATATGAACTAAGTTGAGAGTTTATCCAGTGAGTCTAAATTCAAAGAACATCAATTGCTTGCACAAGAACAAGATAAGACTTTGCAAGGTGTATGAAGATATGTTCTTGAGTGCCCTAAGTAGGCAAAGGATGTATATTTTTGCTTAAGAGCTATCTTTTTATTGAGAGCACAATTGCTGTCAGGAATTAATAGTCTCCAATGTATTTGTAACAGACATAAGTAACACTTATTTCAAAGCTGGATATATATTTGTCAAAATACGATACTATGAAAGAAAGGTAAATCATGTTTGGTAAAACAAGCCACACATAAAACAGTAAAATAATTTTCATCAGAAGTGAAAAAGAAACAGAGAAAAAGGAATTTGTATTCCAGTTCTGTGTAGTTGTACCATGTCTCTCCCAGTTCAGTGCTCTGAAATCACCATTGAAAATCAGTTTAGAGATACTGTATTTTATCTTTCAGAAAGAACAGATACTGGTTTATTCCTCCTTTGCAATGGTGAAATTAATTTTTAGACTGGAACAAAATTTTTATATTTTCTATTAATAGAATATAAATTGAATGTTTCCTTTAATGTAAGAATAAATTTCTAGTGTTTTATAAAACTTTGAGATGCCAATTGACTTACTATATATTCTAATAATCTATTATATTCAAGTCAGCAGTTTTATTAGTGTGGTGGGTTGACCCTGGCTGGATGCCAAGTGCCCACCAAAGCCGCTCTATCAGTCCCCTCCTCAGCTGGACAGGGGAGAGAAAATATAATGAACGGCTCGTGGGTCGAGATGAGAACAGGGAGAGATCATTCACCAATTACCATCACGGGCAAAACAGAGTTGACTTAGGAAAAACATTAATTTAATTTATTACTAGTCAAATCAGAGTAGGATAATGAGAAATAAAACCAAATCTTAAAAACACCTTCCCCCCACACCTCCCTTCTTCCCAGGCTTTACTTCCGATTTCTCTACCTCCTCCCTGCCAGCGGCACAGGGAGGGCAGGAATGGGGGTTGCAGTCAGTTCATCACACATCATTTCTGCTGCTCCTTCCTCCTCAGGGGGAGGACTCCTCACACTCTTTCCCTGCTCCAGTGTGGGGTCCCTCCCACAGGAGACAGTCCTCCATGAACTTCTCCAACATGAGTTCTTCCCATGGGCTGCAGTTCTTCACAAACTGCTCCAGCGCGGGTCCCTTCTATGGGGTGCAATCCTTCAGGAACAGACTGCTCCAGTGTGGGTCCCCCATGGGGTCACAAGTCCTGCCAGCGAACCTGCTCCAGTGTGGGCTCCTCTCTCCATGGGGCCACGGGTCCAGAGGTCCTGCCAGGAGCCTGCTCCAGCGCGGGCTTCCCACGGGGTCACAGCCTCCTTCGGGCACATTGACCTGCGCTGGTGTGGGGTCCTCCACGGGCTGCAGGTGGATATCTGCTTCACCATTAATCTCCATGGGCTGCAGGGGGACAGCCTGCCTCACCATAGTCTTCACCACGGGCTGCAGGAGAATCTCTGCTCTGGCACCCGGACCACCTCCTCCCCTTCCTTCTTCACTGACCTTGGTGTCTGCAGAGTTGTTCCTCTCACATATTCTCACTCCTCTTTCCAGCTGGAATTGCTGCTGCACAATAACTTTTTTTCCCCTTCTTAAATATGTTATCCCAGAGGCACTACCACCGTCGCTGATGGGCTCAGCCTTGGCCAGCGGCAGGTCCATCTTGGAGACGGCTGGCATTGGCTCTATCAGACACAGGGGAAGCTTCTAGCAGCTTCTCACAGAAGCCACCCCTGTAGCCCCACCGCTACCAAAACCTTGCCACACAAACCCAGTACAATTAGCTGTCGTCTCAGTCCAAAATATCACGAAGACTATAGAATCCTCAAAAAAATCAGAAAAAGTTTTCCACTGAAAACACATTAAGAATATGAGCTTGATTTGGATTCCCTTTGTTGTTAATGAGTAGCACTGATACTCAGTAAAGGCTGTTGTTCTTCACTTAAATATAAAGACCAAAGGGGACTACTTCAGTGCACAGGTAGTGAGTGTCCTTGGAGGATGAGGTGAAGAAACATGTTTCTGTAATAATGCTCAAATAATGTTAATACTAATTAAACATCTGTTCACTGTAGAACTCAGGCAATTTATAACACAGTGATTTTCAGTGCCTACTTCCATCTACTCCCTGACAAAGAACTGAGTACTTATATTTTTAGATTTTAAGGCCAACATCTGGTCTGGACATTGGAAATGTAGCTGACTTTTTAATGTCATCTGATTTCTGTTATATTGAACAGTACAGGTAACTGAAATGATATATCTGAAGCAGTGCAAATGGTACTTCATCACACATGTGGGCCTAGCAGTGCAATGATTCTGGAACTCCATAGGAAGGCATTTTCTACAGTCCCACAACCCTCACCGGTCATGCACATTTTCCTGTTTGAAGTAGGGTCTTCAAGCGTGTTTTTGGAAAGCTCATTACTTTTGATTGAAACACAGAAACAGCTGGAGAATCTATCGTTTCCCTTTGCCCTTCGGGTTCTTTCAGGAGGACACTTAGAGGGCTGTAGCTTCATCCCAGTGAATCTTCACGGACTATATCACTGTGGGTGACTCTTCACACTATTCATGTGACTGCTGCACTGGTTTTCTAATTCAGGATCAGCCTGTCCATCAATGGTGCTACTAGGTCTGCATCTTTTGCCTCTGTAATTAATCATTCTCACTGTTTAAGTGTTCTTATCATTGCAAATTTAAATATGTCCAACTGCAGCTTCCAGCATTTTGCTTAGATTATGTTTTCCTCTGTTAGAGAGTACATTTCTCCTCATACACTCTAATCGAGATGTCTCAAAAATTTTTTTAACTTAACTGAGTTCCTTCAGAATCCATTATAAAAACAGCAACAAAAATTACTTAAATGGAAGAGAGAAAACCTTCTTAGTAGTTCTTCAGTATGTGTGTATACCAGTACGTCTATATGCATATAAGGGCAGCAGAAATCATTTTGTCAGCCTCAGAAATATATCTGCTTCTGGAGCCAACAAAAGAGAAAAATTAATAGCTTCTGGGAATAATCAGAATTGGAAATGAAGAACATGCTGAATTTCTCTGTAGCTAACAAAGCTAAATATGAAAATACAATGTATGTCATCCACCTTTACTGTTCTCAGACATAGGGACAACACCCCTAACCTAGCTTTGAAGAAAGTGAAATGTAAGTACTAGAGACTTCAGAAAAATCAGATTTTCTTCTTTTTTAATGTCTGCAGCTAGAAAAGTGATCCCAGACAAAACAGGGCAATTTCACTACATTATCTATATTCTCTGTCATGCTCTGTGCAATTGAGGACAATACTTTGCAAGGGACATGTGCCATTTAAAACATGCTTTGTGTTGTTCTTGTTACTGTGTAATTACGTGGAGTAAAGGTTATCTAAGTAGATCAAAGTTCATTGTTATGAGTACTAGAAATCATTTATTTTACTGAGAAGAAGAACCCTGCCCCCCCAAGAAAGGAAACATCAGTGCCACATGCAGGAAGAGCAGTACTGTCTGTCATATGAGAACAGTATCATTAGTATTTAATTTCTATCATAGAATCACAGAACAGTTGAGGTCGGAAGGGACCTCTGGAGGTTGCCTGGTCCAACCCCCCTTCTCAAGCAGGGCCACTCGAGCAAGCTGTCCAGTATCATGTCCAGATGGCTTTTGAATATTTCCATGGAAGGAGACTCTACAACCTCTCTGGACAACCTGTTCCTGTGCTCAGTCTCTTGACTCATTATTCTTTATTATATACATATGATCATACGATTTTTAAAAAATGTATTTTTCTGAAATATGTTCTTTCATTTGGTTGAAGGTGAAAAGTGGAAAGATGAAATTAGAAAATGTGAATCATATAAAATTAAGAAGTTCAAGATAATTAATAATCAGGAAATTTGGGGTTTAATTTGTTCTGTTTTTTTTTTTTTTCCTTAATATCCATTCTGAAAGTGGTATTTCTCTTTCCTGATGTCCAGAGTATGAAAGTTATCTAATAGTAAAAATGAATGAGTACATATGTATCTGCATTTTAAGAGAGACAAAGATGAGCTGGGTATGCCCATGTAGTTAAGCTGCCTGGTGTCACTTCAGTGCTTTAGAAGTACTGCAAAAGTCTTTAACCAGCCGGTTAAGTCAGATTTCTATCTGGTTTGTACTGTGACACTGTGGAGGGAAACCAGACAGGCAGGGTTATATGGACCATATATTTTTACAGGTTGTAATTCTAGAAAGAACATATTAGGCAAAATACATTACGGGCCACTAAAAAGACAAGGAAATGTATTCACATGTGTGAATTACGAGTCTGCAAAGGAGTAGAAAAATGTTCATAGCTTCATTTTAAAATGAAAACGGAACTGTGTCACCCAATCAACTGACAGGAAGTCTATGCAGCTTAACATATATAGTACACTTACTTACCTTAAGTTACAGATTCAACATGTCCATTTTATCCTGTACCTTTCTCAGTAGCAATATAAGAGGTGAATTTTCATTTCGTATGAGTGATATTATCATACAAAACTACGTAAATAAATCTAATGTTTTCTTGATTTCCATATATATCACCATATTTTTGTTGGCTCGCATGCTCAGAATTTTCAAGTTGCTTGCTGAAACAAGGCCTACAGAGAGGAGAGAAAAAATAGGGGCCAAAAGAAAAAGCAGTAGAGTTTTGTTTTTTTTTTTAAATCATTGCTTCCACAGCTTCTATCATGCTCTACAAGTCTTCACAGATTATTAAGTCTTGTCCTCAGAGATCTTTGTATTTACACTGTTTTTTTTTTTTTACACTGTGTCTTTTTGCTAAGTTCAGAAATAATTTAAGGCAAAAGTATATGATAGTTGTTTTGGGAATAACTATTTTATTATTAGTTTTGTTATAGTATCAAGAGTGTTAGTTGATATCAGATCTCCAAAGTACAGAAACTGTCCAGAGGCATTATAAATTATTTGAAAGAACACCAACAGTCTCTCTTAATCTGAATGGAGAGAGAGAAATGGAAGATGAATGGAAAAAATAAGGTATTATCTGGGTTTTACATTTAAACATTTAAATTTATTGAGACTGAAAACTAAACTCAGCTAGGATTCAGCATCTGAAAACCTTAAATCAAAGTGCTTAGCTTTTGGTCACTCAGACCTCAGATATTGTGGCTGGGTAAACCCCTCAGAGTGGGTTCAACACCATCCAGTAAATTAGGCGTAGGTCCAACTTTAGCCACTCAGTAAGCATCTACAAGCACTCTTTCAAATACCTGGGTAAAGCTCACTGTTTCCTTTTCCAATACAAAAGTGACTTCTCAAGAACTGCAGCCTCTTTTATATAATTCCTTAATCACTGGAGCAGTCACGCAGGAGGTGAGAAACCCATATTCACTGCCTGTCTCTGACTTAGGAGATTCCATTCCAGATCTCCTGTCACCCTGGAGTGTGTTATCAGCACAGATGGATTTTATGTAGAGACACTCTCCACTTCACCTTCCCAACATCCAATGCAGAAAGAGAGGTATGTTGTAATTTGGGATTGACACAGCCATTTGGGAGTCCAGAGGTTTTATCCTTTTTCCAAAGTGGTTTATGTATTTTATCTTTTGAATGGGTGCAATGCTATTCTGTTAAAGACTAGTGAAATCAATAGTATTATGGTTGTCTCTTCCCCTGGCAATCATGTTTGAAAGAGTAAGTGGTTCTGACAGTTATGCGGGAAAACCAATCACGTGAATGCATTTCAGGAACACTGTAATAGATCAGGTCTTTCGGGAGCTGGCAAAGGGATACCTCATTCCTGAGACCAATAAGGCTTAAATAAGACTGGCATTGAGATGCTGAAACTGAGGTATTTACAGTGGTGTAGGTCTTAAAAACTAGGGAATTTTAAATCTAACCAGAGAGATCCAGAAAATTTAAGTGCTTTGTGAAGGCAGATGCTAAGCAAACGGTAGAAGATGGGCATTACTGCAAGTGTGTTTTGGTGTCCTGAAAGTTCTTTCTGAGTTCATTTTGTTGAAACTCACTCTGACTATCTTGCTCCAAAATTACAAAGGAAATTTGATGAAGAATTGAGAATTGAATTTGCAGTGTTCATGTCCCTTTCTAGTGTTTAACTCCTGGGCACATGCTGCCTTAAGAGAGAACAGGAAGTCAGAGAATGGAAATGGCAGAAAGGGGGGGGAAAACTGAGGACAGTAGTTAGAACAGGAGTTGGAAGTAGAGAAATAAAATGCAAGTGATCATTGTGCTTTTTTAACGCAACAACTCACTTTTCAGAGCTTAGCTGACCATTTGTGCAACAACTTTTCAGGTCATTGCATGCACAAGAATCCTGCATAACATAAATAAAAGAGAATCCCTAGCAAAAATATTTACTGTTTTAGGTATAAACTATATCCCAACATGGAATGATAAACACCTCTTTCTGCTGTTCATGTACTTTCTGAACAGAGAAAATTTAGGCAGCTAGCTGCCTAGACTCCGAACTGTCATTTAAAATGTTCAGGTGTATATACTTAAAATTACAGAAACTCTCCAGAGCAGTTCTGTAGAGATCAATGAGCCACATGAGTTTGGTTAGTTTTCTTTTTCTGTCCCAAAGGCTTTCATATTCAAAGGAAATCCTATTTAGAACACTCTGATTTACTGTGTTACAAAGACTCAGAAAGAGTCAGATTAACACCACCCACAGGGAATTTTAAGATTAAAGGAAAATGAGCATAGTATCCCATCAATTTTGGAATCTGAGATAGACAAAGAGTTTTTGAATTTATAGTGGCAAAAGCAATATGGTCAATCTGACTGTAAACAATGCTCCTAATAAGACAATTCAGTTTGGTTATTCAGCCATATTTTAACAGGCAAAATTTGTCTGGGTCATACTTACTTCATATTATAAGTGAAGAAGTTAAGTAATGTAAGTCAACATAGTCCGGGTGTAGCCAGCAGATCAAATGTGGTCCATGGACATTTCCGTTCATCCAATTGCTTATTCTGTAGGAGACAGAATAGAATTGTTCCAGCAAGGAACAGCCCAAACAACTAATCTTGTACTTGCTAGGAGCCCAAACTAAAAAATCAGACTTACTTGTGCTGCAGCTGGAAATTAAAGTTATTGAGACCTATAAGAGAGTGATAGTCTTGCTTGCACAGGGGAGGTCCTCCAGTAATTGCTGCTGGGTAATGAGAGGCAGCCCAAAGTTTAGTTCTCAAATCTGTTTCATGCCTCTGCAGTGTCTAAGGCTGGATCTTACTGACATAAAAAATCTCTGTATTATGAACAAAATGGGGAAAACCATCTCTGCAACCCTTTCAGGTTTTCTTCGCTAAAGGATAGGTGTTGTGGTTTAACCCCAGTAGGAAGGCAAACATCACACAGACCCTCTCTCACTCCCCCACAGTGGGATGAGGGAGAGAATTAGAAAGGTAAAAGTGAGAAAACCCATGGGTTGAGATAAAGACAGTTTAATAGGTAAAGAAAAATCTGTGTGCACAAGCAAAGCAAAATGAGGAATTCATTCACTACTTCCCATCAGCAGGCAGATGTTTAGCCATCTCCAGGAAAGCAGGGTTTCATCACACATAATGGTTACTTGGGAAGACAAACACCATAACTCCAAATGTCACCCTTTCCTTCTTCTTCCCCCAGCTTTTATTGCTGAGCATGATGTCATATGGTATGGGATATCCCTTTGGCCATCTGGGGTCAGATGCAGCTATGTCCCCTCCCAACTTCTTGTGCACACCCAGTCACCTTGGTGGAGAAGCATGAGAAACAGAAAAGGCCTTGATGCTGTGTTAGCACTGTTCAGCAATAAAACACCCCTGTGTTATCAACACTCTTTTCATCAACAATCCAAAACATAACACTGTATGAGCTATTATGAAGAAAATCAACTCTACCCAGTCAAACCCAGCACAATAGGCCATGGGACCCCAGTTTTGCTGAGGAAGAACGTTAAGTTGCTAACAGTAAAGTATTCGGGACATTCAAGCCACCTAGTCTTTTCTCTACTTGTCTACAGTGAAGGTTCTTTATTGTAAGAGATCTAGGAATAGTACTTTTTTAGGTAATTGTGCAATACTTAGCAGAGTAGATTTAGAGTTTCAGTGGAGGTGCTAGGCTAACGGACATTTTACAGAACATTGTCAATTGTCACCAACAAAAATTCTAGAATGGGTAGTGACTTTTCAGGAGTTCTCACCAAACAAGAATTTAACTGAAAAATGTCTTTCTGAAGAAAATTATTTTTTTTACCTATCCACTGCAAACATGATAAAACAGAACTCTTGTATGAACTGGCACATTTCTCAAATAAACAAAGAGGTATAACTACATAACAGATAACTATGGATATTTTTTATGCTCATGTTCCACATCTACTCCTGGCTCCTGTCCCCAGCTTCCTACCTCCATATTATGGCAGGAACCAAGCACACAGCTGTCTCCATATTCATCCCCTTCACTCAAGAGGAATCTTGGGCATGCGGAACAGAGACTAGATCAAGAAGACATGATTCTCTACCTGAGCATGCACCTTCCACATGACTGACTTAAACTAGACCAGGAGAGACTTCAGATTCAGTTTATATGAGAAATGGTTTAACTTCACTGTTGTAACTGAATGCTGGTTCTGCAGGAGTAAAAGATTTTGGACAGGGAAATTACTCTTTTTAAGAGGTCAAAGGAGAATATTCCAGGTGGTCTGAACAATTCATAGGGTCAGTTATGGCCAATGCTACTGTAAGATCCCAAATCAAAATCAATTATGGTCAAAAATAAGTAAAGTGAAAGGTAGATTGCTGTCAATTTTAGCCTTCACAGTTTCAACTTTGTGAAAGTTAGCATCTAAGCTGCACTCTTTGAAACCTGTTATCAGTGAGATGAGCTTAAAATTGGAAAGCAATAATTCATTTCCAACTGTTCTTACTTCAATTAAAAAAAAAAAAGAAAAAAGATATAAAGACAACAAATTACTTTTCCTTCAACAGAGCTACTAAGCATGCTCTTCAAACTGGACATGTGTGTCCCATAGGACATAATGAAAATGCAATTACTATATAGAGGCATTATTAGATGTCAATGTTAATTGACTCTACAATGAATTGCTAATGATCTGCTGTGTATACTGTGGTAATAGGTCTAGGTGGATGATAATTTAAATTCAGTGGCTGTCGAATATGGTAAATAAAGTAAACCCCTATAGCTGTAGATGTAGAAGTGAAGGCAAAAATGCTAGCTTTTTCATCATCAGATGGGGTGAGTAAGCAGTACAATAAAATTCAAAGGAATAGTCTTAAATCAAAGGAATAGGCTTAAACACCACTGTGATGAGCAAAAATACATAAGTAAATAAATCTTACACATATATGTGATATAGAGTACCAAGAATCACCTTTTGATACCCATGAAAAGAGGTGAAAGAGAATAGCTCCAGAATATATTGCCATCTGTCCTGGTTTCACCTGGGATAAAGTTAATTTTCTTCTTAGTAGCTGGTACGGTGCTGTGGTTTGGATTTAGTGTGAGAATGATGTTGATAACACTCTGATGTTTTAGTTGTTGCTAAGCAGCGTTTATCTTAAGTTAAGGATTTTTGAGTTTCCTATGCTCTGCCAGCAAGGTGTGCAAGAAGCTGGGAGGGAGCATAGCCGGGGCAGCTGACCTGAACTAGCCAAAGGGGTATTCCATACCATAGAATGTCATGCTCAGTATATAAACAGGGGGGAGTTGGCTGGGAGGGGCGGATCGCTGCTCAGGCATCGGTCAGTGGGTGGCAAGCAATTGCATTGTGCATCACTTGTCTTTTCTTGGGTTTTATTTCTCTTTTTTTTTTTGTTGACATGTTTACACGACACCATCTCATGCTAATACTGAATCTTTTGCATCACTGTAAGTCATCAGCATTCAGGACTCTGTCTGAGTGTCCTGCCAAAATCCAAGAGGATTTTTGGCCTAGAGGAATCGTAAGCATTGTATTATCACTCAGAATGAATGGAGTACTTTCAATTCTGTTTTGGTCCGTACTATTATATATCTCAAGTGTATCTGTCTGTTATGACATCCTGAAAACTTTAGAAAGCCATTTGCATCCCAGTTTCCTCAAAATGAACATTTGACCTTTCAGTTTGAATGATGAATTTCTACAGAAATTTGCTTTAGCACATTTTCTTGGATTTGATTTCGATTTCTGTTGTTCTTTGTGAGAGTGTTTGCCAAGGGAAGCATCACAAATGAACAGACAAAGAAAGATATAAGAATGATGTAATTGTCAATATCATGGTTGGAATACAAAAACTGAGAGCAATTGGTTATTAGAGTCAGGGCAATATGCACCATTTGCCATTCACCTTGTCTGATACTTCTCATACTAAGCCCCTGTGATCACTTATAATTGCAGCAGTCTCTAACAGTATGGTTGGGTTAAAAATTTTGAATGTCAACTGTCTGCCTCAATCTAAATAATATCTGAAATTTTTATAATAATTTCTGCATTTCTGAAAATGTGGCAGGTAATATTTATGTTTTATATTTTTTAAAAATATAGTCACTTAAATATCAACAACCACCTATTCACAAGAGACTTTGCAGCATGGACTTGAAGTCAGAGAGGAGGCCTTTTGTCAAGTCTTTGAAAAATCTCATTACACAGGAAGCATGTCTAGAGCAGATTAACTAGAACCTGTAAAATTTTTCTTCTTCACTTGACTTCACTTGTTAACATACAACAGGCCTCTGTAAATTGCTCTGAACATGTGTCTTCCTAAGAGAACACTCTTCACCTCTTATAGTTCCTGCATATTTCTGAAAAAAAGGGATGAAATGGTTAATATGGATATTGAAGGGAAATTTGTGGGCTAGACAGAATAATTGAACTTAGAGACTTTTATTCCCCTTTCTTTCAAATACCTCAGATTCGTACTAGAAGTGAAGAGAAAAGAGGGTAGCACTGGTCTTCAGAGAGAAACAACCTACCTGAACGGAGGCCAAACTAACAGGAAAAATAACTACTAGTAAGCTAATGAGAGATGTAAGATTATGAATACTGAGCCATTTTACTTCTTAGGTAGAACTCAAGACTCTGCAGTCTGATCTTTCCTTTGTTGTCATCAAGTGTGACAGATGCCATTGTCAACATATGATCTATTTATTCTGCTAAACCCAATGGCAGAAATCTCTGCAGTAGATCAAAAGACTCCAGGGTAGTCACATCCCACTTGGTTTTTATACAATACTAAGAAGCTAGACTTTCTTCAAAATTTGCATTAATTGCATCAATATCCTATAATCATCTTTTCTGTAAAATCAAATGCTCCCTAGGGAGGTGACTAGTTGACCTTAGTGTATTCAGAGCTATGGAATCACAGAATAGTTGATGTTGGCAGGGACCTCTGGCGATTATTCAGGCAACCACCGCTGCTCAAAGCATAGTCATTTGCAGCAGATTGCTCAGGACGGTGTCCAGTTGAGTTTTGTATATCTAGAGGCTGGAGACTCTACAACCTCTCTGAGTAACCTGTTGTAGTTACATTACTTAGCTACAGTCGCATCAAGCAGTACTAAACTTTTTTTTTTTCTTTACATTCTTTTCTCCAGCAGGAGATTAGAGAGTATCTTTTCCCTACCGTAGAACCAGAACAAGGTTGTGACAGACACATACATGTATTTCAAGCTGTATTTGCTAATAGCTCACTGCACTGTTGCCTTTGCTTTCTTCTTTTTTTTTCTTCGAAGATTTCAATCTACACTGAACTGTAATACATAGGTAGAATACATTTCTTATTGTCACTTTAATTTTACACTGTTAAAAGTGATTATTTCTTGACAGATTCCTATTCACTTAAATATTAATGAACTCTATGCTTGGCACCTGTAGAAATTTAGGAGTAAGCTTGTAAGTGTATTCATTTGAAATGTATTCCTTTGATGTCATTACAGGAAACTTAAATACAGATAATCAACTATCTAAATTAATTTCTGAGGATGTCATAAGTTTCACTTGCAATAATCATTGAATGTCTGCACCTCAGATGCCTTTTATAATATTTGCATTTTTCACATTTGAAGCCCAAATTGAAACACATACTGGAACATATGCTGGTTATGCAAGTCGTGATTATTGCAGCCTTTAACAAAAGGACTACTGTAAATTGCTCTGAGAATATTGTCAAATGTAAAATAAGAATAATTTCAGACTTTTGCTGTTCAGTCAAAAACATACTGAGTGGAAAGTACTGATCATCCCTCTATTTGTTTTATAATCATACACATCTTAGTTTTCTATCCTGGAAACTACTTTGCATTTGACTTCATCTGACATAGAGATGGTTCCTTTAAGATAGAAAAGCACTCAAAAAGATAAACCCATTTGCCTAAATTTGTCATCACTTTAGAACTTACTTCTATGCTGTCCCTATTTTATGACACAGATTATAGCATTTTTCCCCTAGACATCAGAGAAAATGTGTATCTTTTCCAATAAAATATCTGTCTTTGGATTATTGCAAGTTTAGGTTTTAAAGCTATATTTCTATGAAGATTTTAAAAGAGAATATAACCCTGTTAGGAAGTCTGGAGGTAATTCCTTGATTTTAACTTGCTACCGAAGAGGTGGATTCCATTTCTATTTAGAAGATGGGGTCAACAACTTTGAGCATCATGCAAGAATGGATTTTAAGTGAAAGAAAGAAGAATTCCTATTGGTGATTTGTTAGGAGTGTTTTTATGTTTTGACTGTCGAGAAATGTAACCCTAAGTAAGAAAAATAATCCTTAATTAGAAAGAAGCAAAACAGGCAGTGAATATCCTTTTTTTTCCCATGAAGCCAATTAAGGGATGCGCATTCCATTGTGTTAGCAACCTGGATTTTCTAGCTGTGCTCTTGGGAGGAGATATCACAGCTATAAAGAATGAGAATAATCACAGTTAATAATTAGTCTATTTTCTTGTAAGAGAAAACAACAACATAAAAAACATTGACCAATAAATAGGATTTTTTTCTTCTTTCTTTCTTTTTTCCCCCTGTACTCTTCAGTATTGAGATCTCCAGTAAGAACTGTGTTGTTAACGTCTTTCTCCCCTTGGAAGGCACTGTATACTTTGTTTCTCAGAATAATAACGAGTCCTATAAGTGTATAATATAAGAAGATAATCATATAACCATATAAGAATATAATTAAATGCTTTAATTAATGCTAAGTACAGCTATCTAAAAGATAAAGTGACCAGTCAGAGCTAATTATCTAAGCTCTTCTGTCATATATCCTCAAAGTGGTATTATCTTAGCTCTCTCTAGTGTCTATAAGGAGCCTGAACAATCTTAGATTAAATACCTAGCTTTATGATATTTTGGCACGCATTCATCTGGAGTATGTCCTAGGCATCTGTACAGAAAATGTCTGCTTCTGATGTGTCTGTCTGGGTCCTCATTAAAATCAGTGGAGATACAGCCAATACAGTCAAGTCTGGCCAGGGAATGATTCATTTCATCCTGAAGTCAGCATCTAAACAGAGGACACACTGGTTAAACAGATCTACATTTCATAGAGTGGGAGTAGAAACTCTATCTAAGATATTTGTATTGTATGTCACTTCTAGAAGGTGTGATGAATCCAACCTCTAGCATTCAGTAGAATGAACCCCGCTTTAATGTAAAGACATATGAATCCTACCATAAAGGTTAATTTATCCAATTTAGCCTATAATGGATAGGAGGGAGTAAATAAATGCTTATTAAGAAAGAATGTGAAATATGAATTTCTTCTTTGTCCTTTTGTGAGATTAGTTCGTGTTCTTTCCTCTAGAATAGAAGGAAAGCAGAAGATTATCAGCAGATGTTAATATCTTCAGCGATAATAGCATTTTAATACCCCCATTAAAATCTTTTCAAGAAAAAATTAGTTTAAATATACTCCCTGTGTTACAGCTTCATCTAATCATGACGTATTTAATCTATGTGAAGTTGTGAACTGGAAAGTTGCTTCCTCTTGATCCTGTTGTAGAAGCTTAATTCGTTTTCTATCGTATTAGTTGCCTGCCTTTTTTGTTGGTTTATGCAAGTAAAGATTGCTATTAAATTAAGGATTGGAGGACAAAGAAATACAAAATGTCTTATTCAGCTAAAGGAGATGTTTCAATGTTCTTTTCCATCACTTCATGGAGAACACAAACATCCTTCTTTCATGCATGGTTTCATTCAAAATTAGTTTTTATCATCCTTTCATTAGCTCAGTGCCATAACTAGTCTTTTTTATAAGAAGAAGATACTACTGTTTAGCATATTTTAATTATCTCTGTACATGTGGAAAATTCCTAAACAATCTTTAAAGTAGGATTTTGACATTTTTTTCTTTCTTCAAGCTAATATCTAAGATATTTCTCTAGTTTTGCCTTCATCTAACAAGACATGAATTTATCTTTTAAATAAATGGAAACATTTTACTTTTTCTGTACAAAGCCTTCTAGTCTCAATATATGTTTAACTTAATCTACTAATCTGTTAATTTATGCTAAACTTAATGTAAGAGAGTCCTAAAGTAGACATTAAAGAAAATGCTGTCCTTTTTAACAACTTTTGGAGAGCTCTTTTGTCTTTCTCACTTCATTAAAAAGTTTCTTAAGGATGACTAGATAAATATTTCCCAGTAAACATATTTTGTATTCAATTGCTTTCATCAATAATGGTCACATCAAATAAACTTACTTCATTGTTCACACACAGTCTCACTCTTTCTAAAGTGAAAGCTCTGTGTTCATTACTCCTCAGCCATACAGTTACACTGCTAAGTTAATAGGCTTATTGTAGATACTTGATATTTTTTATACTGCTGTAAAACTCATTCATCTTAGCACCTAAAACTCTTTGAATGGTGCTTTTAAACTGGGGTTTTAAATAAACTCTTTTTTTCATTTTTTCCAATAAACTATGGCCCTTCATTTAATTCTCACCTCTTAACTCATATTTACATATTTACAGAAAAAATGTTACACTATCTATGCTAAGGTAGTGCCTGATAAGAGCACATTTTGTTATGACGTGTACATCTGCCTTTATTAATGTTAGTAAGAACAATACATAAATGTCATTAATGAAAGAACAGACATGATAATTAGTATTTTAGATAAACTCTCTGAATAAAATTCTTTGTTCCTAATCTCATGGTATTTTCCATCTAAAAATACAGAAATGCCTTTTTCTCTGCACTGTAATGCATAATATTATCTACATCAAGAACTTAAGACCATGATTTTATGATTGAATATTATAGAGAAAAGATAATTAATTCCAAAAGTTGTTGTTTGTCACCTAGATTTTCCCTGTGATTTGTTACATTTTTCCTCTAACAAACAATTTTTACATCATTCAACCATTTGATTTTCTTTGTCCCTTTTTCTCTTTGTCCCTTTTCCCACCTTTTTTCCCCTTTCCTGCCCTTTTTCCCCCTTTTGCCCACTTTTCCCCCTCTTTTGCCCACCTTTCTCCATTTTACCCACTTTTTCCCTGCCCTGCCCTGCTATGTTCTACTCTTTCCTATTTCATTTAACATTCATATAAACAATATGTTCTGGGGAAAAGGTATTTTACTTCCTTTCAGCTCCTCCTTTCCAACCCAGTTTTCCAATGAATAGTTTTTATTTTCCCTTTCAACTCAAGATGAGGACTGTGTGCTTACATATGTTCTCTTCTCTGGTCTTTTTTTATTGTTTTGGGTTTTATTCTGTGCTTACCTGTTTTGGTCTGCCAGTGCCACTGTCTGAGCACCTTCCAAAGATAAACAGAGCAAACTAATTAGCAGTCATCATAAATCTTTCATTCTCCACTCCTGACACCAGGTAGAAATGGTGTACAGGTGTGTCAGTGAGACAACTGGGATCAATATAATTTGGGGGTTAACTTAAGGGTGTTTCCTCCTTAAAGGTGCTTAGGTGTTTCTTTTTATCCTAGACTGAATTTATTTGTTTCCATCTCAGATCTAACTACCTTAGATTTCTTTACAGTACAAACACTCAAAACATACATCGTTGTTCTTGCCTTCAAAAACAAATTAGCTTGGACTAGAGGACCCAAGTCTTGAGGGAATACAATTAGTACCATCCTTTGCTTGAGTTTACTATTATTGCCAAAAAACCACAGGCAGGTGAGATCCTTAGCTGGAGAGTACACTTTCTGGAATCCAAGATGTCAGCCATTCAGACCTCTGTAATAAGGACTGAGACAATAAGCCTTAGGAGAACAGTGTCTTAGGCAAGCAATGAAATCTGGAAAATACAAATAGAAATGATGACAGAGTTAAAGATAATTTCAAGAGTTTTGAAATAAAATTTTAAAAATATGAAAATTGAAATTCTCTGGAGGAAAAATACTCTGAAATTAATATTCTTTCAGGAAAATTAAAGTGATAGCTCTCCCATACATTTATGAGGAAGGATCTTTTTGATTTTCCTTACTCTCAGTACAGAGAAAGTAAGATTCACAAGAACATTCCAGGATGGCAGCCAGAGAACTAAACCTGACTTTGGGAATTGAGGGAGCGGGAGGCTGAGTAGACAGAAGGAAAATCAGGAGGTAAAAAGTCTGTTGAAAAAACTGACATAAAGCTTGCAGTAAATAAAAAGTAGTTTGTAAACTAAAAAATACATACTTTTGGTTTCCCTAAGTCTTTTTTTACTAGAGTTCCTTTCCTGAAGGAAATTCAATTCTCTATTTTTGATACAGATTTGGAATTAAGTTTTAAAAACACAGTACATTTCATGAGAAAACACTTCTCTCTCTCTCTCTTTTAGATCTGCATTTCTCATAGTCAGCTTTGCTTTGCTCAGTTCTTATCTATATCCCTGTACTCTGATTCACTGTAGTACCCTTTAGATATGATTCTTAGGAGAACAGCTAAAAAAATTATTATAATCTAGATGGATTTCCAAGACATAACCAAAGTCAAAATTTGACTATTCTTAGCATACTGATAAAGTCTCCATAGTAAATAATATAGAACATCTCTCTTCAAGGCTCAGTTTCAGGAAAGAGTCTGTGATGTGAAAACAGACAAGACTTCAAAGCCAGAACTATGATGGAAAAATTTTATTCTGTTGAATTTGCTTCCCAGAGCAACTGTATTTCTGGTTTCTCTGCAAGAGCAATGCATTTTGAAAACACCCATCTTACATCAGGTAAGAGTTCCTAGCTACCCAAAGTTAAAGGTACTGATACTGCATCTACATCCTCCATGGGTTCTGTGCCACACCATACATCTTTTTTACTGGAAAGGAAAAGAGGTGTCCTTCACAATCTAGCATTCACAAAACCATATGATCTATTGAGGATAGTATGACTAGAAACTCGCTTTCACTACAGCTTCTTCAATAGCAAAAGACTTTAAAATCCTCCTGGACAGGACAGCAGTCTGTGCTTTAGGAAAATCCTCTGCATAGAAAATCTGGAAGCAAGTGTCAGGTCCCAGAAAAGACTGTCCTGGACAACCCTCTCTAGGATGGCTGATATTCGGAATATCCTTGGGCTAAATTAAGGTGAAATGACACCAAACGATCGGTTAAACATTTATTTATGGCAGAAGCTATTTGAATCCTTATGACAAAACTATTCAAACCTTCAATTTTACAACCTTAAAAAACTATTGGAACTTTCAATTTTATAACCTGCAACCTTAAAAACCTTTAATCTTATAAAGGAGAACGTACAAGAGAGAGGGAAAAAGAGAAAGAGAGGTAGAGAGACAGGGTTAGAGGGAAGATCCAGATCACCACCCTGGGTTCCAACGATGTTTCTGGTCCAGTCACTTCGGATGGTGGGTGCACATGTGGCTTCTCGTATTGATGCTATTTATAACCCAGTCCCCACCTCCAGTCTTGCTTCGTATGCTAATTATCTTGCATGTGCTGTCTGTTGTTCTGGTACCTTCTAGAAAGGGGTTGGGGGGGCTTCTAGTGATTTCAATCCCCCCTCCCCTTTGTCAGAAATGCATATGTAAAGCTGTCTCAAACTTATTCTTTAGATAGTCACCCAAGATAAGAAAATCTGCCCTAGAAAAGTGCTACCCTGCCTCCACAAGATCCCCTCTTCTAACCCCTCCTCATCTCCTTAATGTGTCAACATTTCCACAGAGTGTTTGAGACATTAACCCTTTCGTTTCAGTCTCTCACAACAAGTAATTTTTTTTTTAAATACATTTTTATTTTTATGACCATATTTTCAGCAGAATTCCTGATCTTTTGTTCTTTGATTTGGAATTTGATTTACTTCATGATACTTCAAATTGGGAGTTTAAGTGTGTACTAGAGGACGAAGACTTGATTGTCTTTCAGGAGAGAAAGTAAAAGTAGCAATAGTCATCTTAGAAATCACTTTGCTGAGAAAGAAATTCTGCAGTTTGTATTTGAGCCTTTGTTAAGAAATCCTGACACAGAGGAATAATTTCTAGACATCTAGGTTAGGTTATGCATGCTTCTCTCTCAATTTGAAGTAACATGATCATTAGCTAATTCAGGGGGAAAAAAAAAACAAATTAGAAGTGAATACCATTTTCAGAATGTAGGGTTTCAGGATGTATGCCTCAGGGAAAGAGTGTAGTCAGTTCACCAAAACTCATTGTAATTGTATAATAACCTTATATCCTCAAGCATAAGACATATCCTATTCTGTGAAACTCTTTAAGTCAAAGACAATATGTGAAATATAGTATCAGCACAAATACATCTTTAAAATGAAGAGGAAAAAAAGGAAGAGAATTGTTAGAAAGCTTTTGTATTGAGAAAATAGAGACAAGATGAGAAGGTAAAATTTAGCTTTACGTGAATCAAGAAAGCTGTATAAACAACTCAACTTTCATTAAACCATAGTCTTTTATAGGCCTCGGTTCTTTCAATAGGGCAGATGAAGAAGTGCTACTATTTGTATACCACATATATGTGTTATACAAGGTATCGTTGCTCATATGACCAACATCTTTTCAGGTTTAGGGTACATATGAATTTTACCTAAATGTGCATCTCATGTTTCTTTCATTTGCTAACATTATATGATAAAATAAATAGTATATAGGTAAAATAATACCTGTATAAAAGTATAAGATAAAATAAAAATCTAATAAAAATCTAATAAGATAAAAATACATTGCAACCAAGTTTGTTAACAACATTTAGGTTAATATTTTGAAATTGCACCCATTCTTGACATGTTCACATGCATTAAGCCTATCAAGGGCACAGAATAATAGGATCTAAGTAGATGGAATTGTATCAGAGAGGCAGCAAGAAACAATATCCGACACATTTCTGTAGGACTTTTCATTTATTTTAGGACAAAGAAAAGTATACTTAGATGCTCGCAATCCATTGTTCATCAATGACGGTAAGAAACAATTGAGAGAAGGTAGGTTCAGAAGCTGCTTTCTGGTGTAATTCATGTATATGGTGTTCTACATCCATTCAGGGAAAAAATGAACTGGTTTAATCTGTATTTAACAGCAACTTAATATTTTGGATTTGCTGTGAACTGAACTGAGGGCTCCGATAGTCATATATCGCATCTGAGTTGGACATCTTCCAGTTTAGGAACTTTTCTAAGTGTTTCGCTGCCCCTAAGTTTTGACGTGTGGAAGAAATCAAAAGTAAGGTCAAATAATATAGTACTGCAGAAATATACGGGCAGAATTTGGCTCAGAAGTAGCCCATGATAACTTTCCAGGATAAAACTACACTATTTACTCGGATCTACCACAGACCAGAAGCATCTTGAAAAACTAACCTTTTTTTTTCTTTCTTTCTTTTGAGTTTCCTATTGAAATTTTTAAAATCATGATACAGATACGGTTTTTATCTATATAACACAGATTCCCTTCTTCTTTGGGAAAACTCAGAATCGGACTCAAAAGTATAACAGCCCACTATAAAACATTTTGTTTAAACATAGAATAGAAATCTATTAAAAATGTTAAATCTATGATAGTAGTCTATTTTCACTGACTTGCTTAAAACTTAAGGTTTTACATTTCAATATTGTAAAATCTTACACAAATACAGTCTTTAATTATTCTGATTTTTTGAACAAGGACTAGATTGTAGTAATGCTTCTGGGAAGTTGAAACATTCCAAGAAGAATTAGGAATTATAGTTTCTTTTTCTTTTGAGACATAAATATTACGATACGTTTCTTTTTTATCAAATGGACTTTTCGCATCTTTGACTCTGTACCTCAAGTAAGAAACCAAGAGTCTAACTTGAGTTCAAGCAAAATATAGTGCAATATGATACTAATAAGCTCCAACCAGTAGAAAAATTATTTCTGTGTTTTTTTCCTTTTCACCAATTATTTTTTATGTCAGTTTAATTGATCCTTCTCTTCAAAATAATCAAAATATCTACCTGAAGCTACTGTGGGTTGCTAAAGCAATTACGATTAGCCAGTGTGAAAAAATTGATCCAAGATGAAATTTCCTACAGCTGAAGATAAAGTGCTTCATTAGTCCATTTCTACCTTTTTTTCTCTATCAACTTCCCCAATAAACCCTGTCTTCATTGATAAGTGAAGAATATCCTGAAACATTTTCCAAAGGGACAGGATAATATGAGTTTTCTCCTCAGGAAGTGTACACAGGTTTGCTTTCTGAAGAATACAGTTGAAAATAAATCACTGAAAACATAGTACTTTAAATGTCTCTGTATATGCCAAGCTATAGAATTTATGAAGTGTAACAGTCATCATGTTAAACTTTCCCATAATGTCTTATGATTATTTGTTTTTTTGAATTATATGCAGTAGCAAAATACTCACATCCTTGTAATAAATTTTAAATTAAGAAGTGTTTTGTGAAAATGATGGATGAGTGGAAAATAATCAACCATTCATGAAACAGTAGCTAAATAGCAAAATGGTGTCAGTGATGCTTAGGAAAGACTGAATTCAGAGTTCACCACCACAGTGTTTAATGCTTTAGTGATAATGTCTACAACATTATAAAAGAAATCTGGAGGTATATGAAAGCCATAACTTTCTGCTTTAATGTCCCACCTCCCCTGGTTTGTACTACCTCATCAAAATTAATCTTATTTATTTATTTATTTATGCTAATATATATCAAATAATTGTTATGTATAAATCAGGTTGCCTCTGAAAAGCATAAATACATAGGAAGTATAACATAATTACTAATTGCTGCATTAATTTCACTCAGCTTTCTTCACCTGAATGTTAAGTATCCAAGATCCCTTAATAGTTAGTGCAAGAGACAGACACTCCAAAAGGCTGACACACTTCATTTTTGGAGTTGAAGAAAGGATGATCTCTTCATCCTTTCTGCTTTGCTGGTTTTTTGACCATGCAGGACCATTTAGATGTCATCTAACATAATTTGATGTTTAGATGTACCTTTTACATACCTAAACCTAAATTACAGCCACTTAAAAAAATCGAGCACTTTGTTGTCTGAAGTTGGTTTTCCTCAGAAAGCTGATCTCATGCAATGTGGTGTAAGAACAGGTCAGATGTGTCTAGGAAATTGGGTGCTAAGTATGTCTATAAGTGTGTCACCCAGCAGTGCGCTCTGCCTAACTGGTGCCTGGCATCCTGATTTAAATGAGGAAGCTGGCCTCCAGTGTGGCGCCATGAAGCATATAATTAGTATTGTGTAGAACAGAGAGTTGGGTATGAGGATAAAGGGGAATATGGCCTAACTATATCTAAGAAAATAAACTTTACAGGAGTTTTGTGAGTACAGATCCACAGTATGAGTTTGTACTTGTAATTATTTTTATGCAGAAAAGGGTGTTGTAATAACTGAGTAAGATGAAGACAGAAAATGAGATGGTAACAGCCTGGTTGAGACTTATAGCTGTGAAATTGGCTAGGAAAGAGGTTTATGCAAATAAGTTTGGTGAGATTTAGTTTTTAATCAGGTGTCTGAATTGAATTTTCTGCCTAGGTGTCAAATCTGAGTGACACTGCTACAGTGAGTGAGATAGGAAGGAGTCATATGGTGTAAAAATGTAAGATTAAGAGTCCTGTTTTAGTGTGAACTCATGGCTATATGTCAGAAAGTAGTATCAAACTTTTTCTTTATTTATTTTAATGTTTTAGTGAGAACCCATTTGATTTTAAAGCTAGAGACAGTTGTACAAAGCATACAGAATGGCCATAAGTTCCCCAGACTTGCAGATCCCAGCTATTTGCACTCTCCTGTTTCAGGCTGCCTCTGATCAGAAAAGTCAAATGTAATTCAGATATAAGCCAAATTTGCTGTTAAAATGGAGGTGGATTTTACCATACAGTTTTGCCTTAAAATGTGAAGACAACAGAAACATTTCTACACTAAAGTAATACTGTTGATGTTGATTTCCACCTGTTTAGGGAGTCAAATTAGTCCTTAAAATAATGCTTGTGTGTCATAAATGATTGTCTACAAATGAAGGTGAAAAATGATGGTGCAGAAATTTCTTCTTATACTCCTAAAAAGCAAGGAAATATTTATTTATAAGAAAAATCCTTCTCTTGGAACATCAGTTATGATTCATCTGTTCAACTTTACTGAGGTTATGTAATAGCCTTAATCTATCAGTATAAGAAGAGCTGTACAACAATTTACAAATTGATAATAGATCTCTGATGGTCAGCTAAAGCTCTCATTTCTGACTTCAGCATTTGGTATACACAGGTGAAGTCAGTCTTGATAAATAAGCATCTTTAACAATTTTAAACTACATATTTTTACCTTATTGAAACAGTTTAGTGCAACAGTGATAGAAAAAGGACAAAATAATGACTAATAACATGTCTGTTATACCAATTATCCTGAAAATCCAGACTATTAGAGTTTTAGACAACCTACTTTTTACTTGATTCACTGAATAATCTGACAAAATATTGTGCATTGGTAGGAGTTTAAAGGAAAGTTATTTAGTGGGAACCCACGCTAACCTCTTGCTAATTGGTTTTCCTGACCTCCAAGACATTTATACCAGGTCTAAAAGCAACAGCATATGAAGTAGAATGTATTTTTCCACTTAGCTAACATCACAACCATTTTCTTTCTTCTTTTTCTAAAAATGTTCTAAATGTGCTGTACTTAGATCTGTATTAATGCTTGCTGAAGTAATTAGGTGCAATATAAACCATAAGATTCCTCATGCATAAGACATGCATGAGGAAATAAATATGACTTTGAAAACATGAAAAAGCTTATATAATTTTAAATATTTTCTATAGGAATGTAAAACATTAAATATAAAATCAATATGTGGAAAAGAAATGTTTCACTAGAAGAGGCTTTGAAAGCCTTTCACAGAGATCATGGCAGATACAATGACCCTGTATTGCTGTTGTCACCAGCTATGGCTGAATCCCTCATATAAATAAAGAGAAGCAGAGAGACTAACAAACAGATTTGTTTTGGAACTGCTTTGACCCCAAAATGTTGTGTGTTGGCACTACATTTTTAGCAGCAATGCCTTTAGAACTGGAAAATCCTGTCTCCTGACAGGAATCGCTGATTTATTTAATTTCTTTTTTTTTTTTCCCCCCACAGCTGGGCTCTACCAACCAGTCAATAGCCAGACGAGGTACATAACACAAATATTTTTGTAATCAAAATGCAGTAGAAAAGGCAAACAGTGCCAACATCTATTAATTCCCCCAGTGAAAATCTTTGCCTAATGAGAGCTTTGATTTTGCCAGCCTCATAGATGTTGGAAAGCTGTCCTGGACCACTTCCTGGCCACTAAAATGACAAGTCTGAAATGCTCAGCAGACACACAGTTGTTTTAAGACAAATCTAATGGGGAATCCTCTGCTCATGCAAACAACTCAGTTCAGTTCTTCCTAATGCCCAAAGTAAAGGAACATAAAACATATCGTCAAACTGCACACAGCTCTACAGAGACCCATTACATGGTACGCTTTACAGAAAGGTTTTTCACCATTATTCATGAAAATGAAATGCATAAAGACATAACCAGGACAGTGTTACCCTATGTAATTTATGTACGATCAAACACAACACTGAGCATGGCAAATTGCTTGTACTTTTATTCTGCATCTAGAAAGTTTTCAGTCTTGCTAATCCCTGGACTACCACAGCTATTCAGCTAACAAACATTCTTTAAATGAGGTATTTTAAAACTAAAATCTAATGTGAGCTAAAAAAACATCAATGTGAGATGTGCAGACATTTCCTTCGAGGCTGCTATAAATTATATAATTATATATATTTTATATAATTAATAGTTATACCTGAATCAACACCTTCATCCTCTCTAAGATAATAAGTGGGCAGCATTTGTCTTCAGCATTTAGCACTGAATATGATTTTGTTAGTCCTGAAGGCCAGGATATCATTGTCTATATAAGGTAACTAGTAAACACAACCCAAATGAACTAGGTTTGAAACATTATTCTTGAAAACACACAATTCTATAAAGCCAGGGACTGTGGCATATGAAATCTACAGAATGGATATAAATTTCTCAAATTTGCAAATGCAAGGCTGTACCAAGTTTTCGCAGATTCTGCTACACTAAAGATCTTCAGTGTGAAAGGCGAAAAATTAACGTTTTCCGTAAATAAGAAACCAGCTCTATAGCAGGAAATTACTCAAGTACCACCAATATTGACATTATAGGTGGGGCTCATTGCAATTTTAGTTAACATTAAGTAAAAGTGTTGTTTAACATTTCTCATTGTAATCGAACAATATTTAGTATATAATGAAGAATTTCTTTTTTTTTTTTGAGAGGTTTGAAGCTCATCGAATCAGCTTTACCAGTCATGTGTGATAAACTGATTCCAGCAGCAAATCTACTGATGTATACTTTGTGCAAAAAGCTATCCTGTTTCTGGACACTTTGAAGCCTACCTTGTTAGACATCTAAAAGTTGCAGGCACTGTTGTATAGAGCAGTGAGCAATATAGTAATGTGTACCATTAATGTAATGCATTAAGGTGACTATAGAGAGTCAGTATGAACATGTAGAAGAAGCAGCATAATAACTGAGTGTTTTGGATTTGGTTAACATGTACAGGTCAGCTTGACAGCCCATGAGCAAAAAGTTCTGTGTGAGAACTTTTGCATCTATGATTCTTTATATACAAGTCATGCCCGTTTGAATTTCCAATGTTGCCACTACAGCTTTTGCATCTATGATTCTTTATATACAAGTCATGCCCGTTTGAATTTCCAATGTTGCCACTACAGCTTTTCTGTTCCCACAATTCTCTGCCTCATTCATTATTGACTTTCTAATTTCTACAGCAATAAGTAGGCAAAGATGAGAGTGATTGTAAAAAGTAACCTCATTTACTATACAACCTTGAACAATTGCCAGAGCAGCATGTCTCTGGGTGCACAAAGAGGTACAGTTCTGTGACTCCGTTGCACTTATTCCTAATGCAGATCTCAGGCTAAAATAAATATTTCAGGAAAAAAATTCTCTATTGTTCTTGAAACCCTAGAGAAAAAAAGTCATTCTGAGAGAGGAGTGAATCCGTAAGTTGGTACAAGGCAGAGTCAGTGCAGGTGAATACAGAAACTCAGGAAAACTAAACAGAAATATTTACTACATATATGTAAAATGAGATTTTTTTTTGAAGTGCTTAAAACAGTTTGGAAGTACTATATCCTGCATATACCAGGGAATCCCAGAATGAGCATTCATGCTGCTGCCCCATCAGATACTGCACGTCTACAATTCCTGATAATTATTTTCATTAAAAGTGCTCTGTAATTGCTTGTCAAGCTTGCTGCAGCTGTCAGCAAGGGAGCAATAAGATAGAATACACCTACTAGACTGAAGACACAAAGCATCACTTGGTCTGTAAATACACCATATTAGAAACTAAATAATAGAATTAAAAAAAAAAAGTTTTTCATTGGAAATATCAAATTCATGGTAAATATGTTTAGCAGGGGATTGAAAATGAGCACTGATATTGATGAATAAATCAGCTGGCTTGGAGATATTTGCATTCTGTCTGAATAAGAAAAGACAGTATACGATGTAGGCTATTCTAACGATACAGGTGCAACAACTATACACAAGCCATGGAACATCTGTGCATTTTTTAAAAATGTCATGTGAGTTTGCAAGTATTACCCTGAACAGCGAGTTATGTAATACAATATGCCTACTTTGGGAAAAAAATATTGTAGAAAATAATAACAAGAATGCCTACTATGACATAGGAAATGATAAAGCTAAAATGACAGATTCATAGAATAGTTTGGATTGGAAACAACCTTCGAAGATCATCTAGTCTAACTCCCTGCCATAGGCAGGGATAACTTTCACTAGATCAGATTGTTCAAAACCACATCCAACCTGACCTTGAACACTTCCAATGATGGGGCATCAACTACTTCTCTGGGCAACCTGTTCCAGCATCTCACCACCCTCATAGTAAAGAATGTCTTTCTTATGTCTAATCTGAATCTACCTCTTTTAGTTTAAAACTTTGTCCTATCACTACAGGCCTTGGTAAAAAGTCTCTCTCCATCTTTCTTACAAGCCCCCTTTAAGTCCTGAAAGGCTGCAATAAAGCCTCCCCGAAGCCTTCTCTTCTTACAACCCCAACTCTCTCTGCCTTTCTTCATAGGAGAGGTGTTCTGGCCCTCTGATCTTTTTTGTGGCCCTCCTCCGGACCCACTCTAATTGGTTCATGTCTGTCTTGTACTGGAGACCCTCTAGCTGGATGCAATACCCTAGATGGGGTCTCACGAAAGTGGAGTAGAGGGTAACAATCACTTTCCTCAACCTGCTGGCCACGTTTCTTTTTACACAGCCCAGGATATGATTGGCATTTTGAGCTGCACGCACATATTGCTGGCTCATATCTCAGTTTTCATCTACCAATATCTTGAAGTCCTCCGCATGGCTGATCTCAATCCATTCATCCCCCAGTCTGTACTGATATTGGGGATTGCCCCAAGCCAGGTACAGAACCTTGCACGTGGTCTTGTTGAAATTCATGAAGTTCACATAGACCCACTTCTCAAGCCTGTCAAAGTCCCTCTGATTCCTTAGAAGAGGACACCAGGTAAGGTAAATTATGAATACCATGCCCACTGACACAGATACGATATTGCTGTGAAAAAAGATGAGGTCTTTTCAGTAAAAATAAAGCATATTATTGCCACCGTATATCCACAGCATTATGTGTGGCAACAGGTTCATCCACATAAGTATATTGCTATATATAAATGTAACTATATTTACATGAAAAAGAGGTGTGTCAAAATTCTACTGAGTTTTTTTTTCAATAGATGAAACAAAAGTCAATGTTCAGTTTACTCTAAAGCAGATGTTTAGAAGAAATGACCATATTGTTCATGTGTTCTTTTTCTTCTATTTTAAGAAGAGTCTGAGAGTTTTCCTCTCTTTTAAAACAAAATGGTGTACATTTCAAAGAATTTAGATTAGTCAAGACTAATTACTTTTAGAGAGTAATAATTCATGATTTAAGATTGTCTCCCCATTTTAAATATATTTGTAAACATAGTTCTGCTTTACAACTTTTATGACTTGAAATACATATTACCCCATACAAATAAGAAAATGAGTACAAGGCAGATCATTATTCTTACTAATTTCTCATTTAAAATTTGTCTATTTGTACATTCTACGTTTTATATTCACTTGTCACCTTTCTGGCATTCCAGTTCTAGGAATGTGCAACATCTAATAATAAAAAATGAGACAAAAAACAGCAATTCACAACAGGAGAGGGATGTAACTTCAAGACTTTTCCACCAAAGTGTTCTAGACTTACCCTCCTGCTTTTTCTAAATGTTCAATTTGAGATTAACTTCATTGTTACATTCACAATTTTAGGGACTTGCAGGACCATTTTATTCACCTATCTGAGTTCAAAAAACTCAATGAAACAAAGTTCTTGCAATGAACTTAACATAAAAATGCATGAATTCCAGCACCAGTTTGATTCATATGGAATTCGTACATGTAGTGACTCACAGTTCTCCTGCCTTTCTATTTTTGTGTTTCTTTCTGCTTGCATAAGAGCTTAATATGTTTAAAAATTTTTTTTCTCTGCTTCCAAATTGTTTATTTTCTTGCTGTGTTGGGAATATTTCCAAATCATCCACATCTATTACATGATCAGCCATTTGCCATATCATGATTTTGGCAGAACATGGAACAGACTGACTTCACATTCCAAAGTGGAGCTGTTTGTATCCATGCAACTTTCTTTAGGTTATGAAACATCTTAATTTGTCTGAGGGGAAAAATTCAATCAGCTTCTTATTTAATAGTTATCTTGATATCTGTCCTCTTTAATACATTTGTTTACTACAGGGAATAAAAATATAACTGGATTTTTTGAGTAAATAAGAACAAAAAAAATTAGAGTGATACAATCTGTTTTAAGTGAGCTCCATGTCAAAGAACTCATTCTATCAACTCATCTTGAAATCAATGAAGTCAACAAGTATGCTGAGATATCTGACAATCCTCTAATTTTTTTTTTTTTTCTAGTAGTAAGGCCATCATCTTCCAATAAAGAAAGAGAATTCTTATGTAGCTAAGCAGACTGTCCAAATTAAAGTCTCTCCTTTATTATGGACAAGCTAAAGACACAATGCACAAGACAGTTCAGAGATGAATTTGTGGTGTTTGACCTGTCGTATTTCCCTCTGACACAGACATATACATGCACACATGCACACGCATCCACATAGAAATTCACACACACATCTACATAAATTTATATGTATAAAACACAATTCAGATTAGTCTCTTCTTTCCTTTGCAAATCACGATCATTTCAGCACTTGATGCCAACTAAGCTTGTTTTAGTCTGGTCTCCTGATGTGTTTCAAGTGCTGCTGAATGTGTTCCACAGATAAAGATTTTGGTACCATTAAGTAAAATGACAGAGCTTTTTGCAAGCTATCTACCACCTGTGCTGCACTGTCCTCTTTGTTGCAGTTCCAGACTGCTCAAACTAAGGTTATATAATTTTCTGTCTACTGTAACCCCAAGGACCCTATCAGCAGAGTTTCTCCTTCCGATCATACGTATCATTTTCTTATTTCTCACATATTTCTTAGCAAATTTCAAGGTGGGTCCAGCTGATATTCTCAAAGCTATGTGAAGCAATTGGTAGTTTACTAAACAGTTTATCTGTTTCTTAACAGTGAAACATATTAAATCTGGTCAAGTTGTAGGTCGTCCAACTTTTCTTTTGGAAAAAGTCTTCATTTTTTCATAATATTTCCCTTCAGCTACAATACATATGAAAATAATTAAATATCATTATAAGCATTTAGGCAGGTTTTGACTGCTTACTTATGAATTTAGAATCCTGTCAATGATGGAAACAGACATTACTAAGCTTGGCTCATCTGAAGCTTTTCATCAGAGCTTAATATCTATTTTTCTGCATGACTCTAGTTAGCTCTCTGTTACTACCCTCAGTGAGGCTATTTCAGCTAAAATATATTAATAACAATTTATAATCAGGGATTAAAACATTTGGGTTTTTTTAACTTTCAAAAAAATAAATTTCCTGGGAAAAAAGTAAATACATACAGAGCTGTAATGAAGTCATTATTCTGGACATAATTCATGGTTAACGTTAAATCTGTGATGTAATTTCATTCTAACTTAATAAATGTCTAAGTACCACCCAAAATAAGAATATGATCTGAATGTGGGTTTCTACGTATACTGGGATTTTTTTAGCTACATTTACATCACAATAAGAAAAGTAATTGATCATTGTATTCTTCATCATAACTCATTTTTTCACCAGAAGAACTCATGATCCAATGAGTTACCTTGATTTATAGTCTCTTCCCTATGCATATTCAACAGAAAAATTTTGAACAGTGCTGATATTCCACAAGGAAGTTCAGGATCAATTAGGCTCTGTGCTGTGCAAACTGAAGAGAAAACAGTTTCATTGCTAAGTGAAGCAAGAAGGAGAAAGGCAGAAAGAGGGTTTAGATTTTTCTTTTTATACTAAATGAAATAAACTAGATTCTCCTTAGGACAAGGCACCAAGTTTCTACAATAAATATATTTATTATAGATACATAAACTACATTTTCTGTATTCGGGTAGTTATTTCTGAAATTACCAACCTGATTAATTCTTTCTTTTCTGATAATATGGATGTATTGCATGTTGGCAAGAAGTTTTATCTTTGTTTATCTGTTCAAACTATAACATTGTAGAAAGTTTTTTTTTCATCATTGTAGACATTTTTCTTATTTTAAATATACTCAGTATACTTCCATCTTTTCTTTAATCTAGCTCCAGGTTCCCCATTTATTTCAGAATTGTATAATGATAGTCAAAAGAATTCAACTTGCTTTTTATGATTTCCATCTGCGTGTGAAAACATCAGGACCGAGAACTCGTGTAGTTTCATTTTATTCCTCTGTATAGACTCAAATTAAAGCCTACTGCTTTGGGGGAATCAATTCTGCGTAAAGATCAATTAATAGTTTTCCTTCTTTCACCCACATCTATGCTAGAGGTGACATTGTGTATGTCATTTGCATATACAGCTGAGAAAATACAAAATAAAGTGATTAAAAGTAAATTAAGTAAACAGTCCACTCTGGACTCCTGGGTAATTAGGAAACATTGTTTTTAATAGTTATATATTATGCTTGTGCATGTACTGAATTTAAATGCCAATTATTATTTGTTCACTATTTAAATTTTACTTTGTTACTTACATATTTATTTTTAAATATGAGAATACACATTGTTGAGCACAAACTGCTCGACTATACTTTCAAAGAAAAGAGAAAAAAAAGAAAGAAAAAAAAATAGATTTCTTGCTATATATATCCATCTGGTCTTTGTTCTAGAGGTAACTCTTTCCAAACTGCTTACATTACTGCAGTCTTTATAGGAATACCACAGGACCCCGCTATTTCCACACACAGTCTGCCAGCAAGCAAACAATCAAAGAAAATGTTATTGGTGGTCAGTTCTTAAAGAGCCTTTTGGAAGTTCTTGAAGCTTCATATCACTCCTGAAGCTCCTGTTCTGATTTTCCAATGTTATATCTGGAATTAAATGTATGACTAAGTAACTGTTAATCAGCTATTAAGATTAAATTCAGTAGCTGTTCTATTAAGTAGGTAAAAACATTAAATCCTCTGTTTTAGTTTGCAATAAATTTAGAAAACAAAATAAAAAGAAAACCCTGAGAAGAATTAATAAAACTTACTCCAGAAATGCCTCTTTTGCCTAAAGAAACACTTCTTTTCCAGAAACATTTTAGTTTGGATGGTAAAAGAAATCTGGCCTTAATATGGATTACCTACAGTGCCTGAGCCATCACGTTCTTTCCAGAACAGACTGTCTCTACATTTAACACTTCTTCCCCAGCACTCCTTGTCTTTCAGCAAATCATAGGACCTTTGATGTGTGAAATCTCTGACAGGTTTAAAGTTAGAACTGTAAAAATATTGATGCAAAACTTCTGAAGTATTCATAAACAATTAATTTTATATAGGCTGATGCTCTGCTCTGTAAGAAGTGGGTCACCTGAAACAGAATTAAAAGAGCTGAACAAGAGTTCAACTGCACGCTTTCAATGTCAGCTTTTATTTAGACTTCCTTTAATGGAAATAAATTGCAGTTTTCGGAGAGCAGTTGATTTTGTGGTGAGATAGATGTCTAACATCTTTGGGATAAATCATCTGTTTTTTCTCTCCATTCATGACAGAGGTAGCTTGGATGAGTAGCTCAGACTATTTGCTTAGCTTCTTTGGAAGGCTAAACCTAGATGACATGAATCCTAGCCTTTATATCTAACATCATAGATGGATATACACTAGTTTTAAGCAAATACAGGTATACAATTTACCTAACCAATAAATCATACAATGGTCTAGTTATTATACAGTGATCAAAATGTTTTTATATGAGAAGAAAGTCTTTAACATTCCTCTATTGTGCCTAAATACGAATTTTCTTAAATCTGTGTGATGACAACAGTTTTAAAGCTCATGGCTCCTTTGGTTCGTTCATATTCTGAACACCTATAATTAACACTGACAAGTGAACACAACTAACATAGCACAAATCACATCTCAAATGAGTACAGTGAAATATGGTACAATACGTTGAGAACAAATTGAACAACAACTAAAAATTCAGCAGCTAATGACTTCAAGCCGTAACATAAAAGGCTACAAGCACTACGACAAACCAGAAAAGTGAATTCAGCAGTGAATTATTCACTTCAAATTTTCTACTTATCGCTCCCCACAAATAATTTCTTGACAACATTTTTGGGAAGCAAGGTCAGTTCTTAAGCTTTTTTTCAGTTGTGTCCTCTCCTCTCTCCTCTCTCCTCTTCTGTTCCCAGGCAGCTCTTGGATACCTGTGGGGAGATGTCATTAACAGATTCTCCTTTGCCTGTGCACACTGCCAGCAGCTTAACAGGCTTCCCATACCTGCATGATATGAAACAGACTGATTAGTGATGCTTCTCCTCTCATCTGCCCTTAGGTGCATGCAATGAAGTCTAGAGATACAGCATAGCATTTGCTGAGAGACCACGTGCAGTATCATGCCTGCAGAAAAAGCAGGAGAGACTTACAGTGTGAGTCTGGAAGAAACAGGTAAGCACTGGTATGTCTGGGAAGACCCCAAGCAGGGAAAATGGAAAAAGGGTGACACGTATGTGATGGAAAAAGACAGCAGTCTTGTGTTCTAGGAAGACAAAGGAGAAGAAAATGTAGGAAAAAAAGAAAAGCACGTGTGCATTGGGGGAAATTCTTACAAAAGTGCTGAGGACGGGTTATGTCTACATTACAAATACAGTACTATTGCCAGTCCTTCATTTACATTTTCTCAAGGGAAAGTAGCTAGAGAGTAGACAAGACAAGGATGTTCTAAACCAAGCATAGTAAAATGATCACAAAACTATCAAGATTTTTGTTATAAAATGGGAAAAGGAAGACATTTAGTAGAAGAGTGGAAGAAAAAGTATAAGGATGAGGTGGAAGTAAAAAGAGATCAGTTAGTAATTAGGTAAAAGGCTTGGAGAAACCATAATGATTAAGTAAGAAATGCAACGGTAAGAGAGTTATAAGATTAAAAATGTCGTGGCCCCAATTTTTTCTCCTCAGTTCCTTAGTAGGCAGTGTCCTAAAATAACTGCTGAGAGGATTCAAGTCTAGAGCAGGAAAGCAGCATCAAAGTTGGATGTGAACTCAAGGGTCATATCGAAATGTTTGCCTAAAGAACAGCAAAATAAAATACTGATAGTAAAAAAGGAGAATAGAGAAACAAAACAATACAATAAGATTTAATCTCTTCACTAAATATCTCAAGTAATTTTAGTGTATTTTTTAGATGATCTGTCTCTTCATCTTACGCATAAATTGCGTCCAAAATTTTTTCCACATGCTGTCATACACACTGACTGGTTAAGATGTCAAGAGATGAGCTCAAAGGTCTTTCGTAAGGCTGACAAGGTCTTCCCATTCCCTCCCAAACTACGTAAATTATCCTTAAGGGTGAAAGCTGCACATCCATGGCAAATACTCATTAGCAGTGGGACTCTTAAGAATGCTGACTGGTAGGAACTGAATTCAGTTTGCTCCTGTTGGGTAGCAAAATTCTATGCCCCTTGCTCTAATCTCAAGTCTGTGTGGTCAAACTCTGGCTCTTCCACATTACCATAATATGTCTGACTTCAATTTTATTGTCTCACAGTTATTCAAAGTTGTTTTTTCTCAGATTGAAGTAATGATTACTTATAGTTAAATATATATGTGTTAATGTACTGAACTCAAAATGCAACCTGTAGCTTGAACAAGAAAAAAAACAAAAAGGAATTTTAGGGATAAAGACAGAATTTGGATTTTAAAAGCGTAGAGAAATGCAGCTGGATCTAGAAAGAGAACATTTTCTCTGTTTTTTACTTTTCAAACTTCTTTCCTGAAGTGAGACAGAGAGAGTGAGAGATGCTAGAATTCATTATGCTTTAATCTGGACACTGTCTTTGCTTAAAACATGAGCCATCCCCTGTAAGCTACTGCATGCGTATGAATGCATTTTTTTCCCAAATGGTAAATGCTACTTGGGAGGTTGCCCTTTGCTCCTGCTAAAATAATTAAGGAAACATAGTGTGTAACACGTCTTATATCTCCAAATAAGGTCTTCTCCTTTGTATTTTTCATTTCTTACTAAAAACCATACTGTATTCCTGAGCAAATTTAGTGCAGCTATGTATTATAAGGATTTTGATTAACATAATAGGAAACAAGTATCAAGACCTAAAAATTAAAATATCTTATTGTTCTATCCCACACAGGTGTTGGTCTTCTCAGGCCTAAAAAGAGTTATAATGATGTCTGATCTCACCTCTGAAGTCTAAGTACTGCACAGCCTTATATTAAAAAGCATATCTTAGTAGAAAGTTATCTGATTTGTTGTTTTGATCTGCTGGGTATTTTACCTCTTCTACAGTGAAAAAGCCCAACACTACATTAAAAAAAAAAAAAATTACACTACACATAACAAAGTCCTTTTCTATGTGTTAATGTAATAGTGAATTTTGCCTCAGAAATCAGAAAGCCTGACTAACAGAGCTATTTTTTTCACATTACAAAGAAAAAAAAGTGTGAATTCTTATATCCATGACAGAAAGAGAAGAAAAACTCACTCTTGGTTACCCATTCAGTCTTTCACTGATGTCTTCTCTTCTATATATGATAATCAATTGAATCTATCTTTTATATCATAAAGTGAATAGTTATAGAACGTGTTTCTTTTCCAGGCATTGGAAAACCTGTGACATATCTCACATTGATAAAGATATTCCTGAGATAGAAATCAGTCTATATAATAGTAATAACAGAAATCAATTTTTAAACTTAATTTAAGAACTTGGAAAAGAAGTCTCTAAAACTATTCTTTAAAGTTTGAATTTAGATACAAAAGGGGCCAATAAGGTGTTTATGACGTATCATTTTTTAAATATAAAATGAACATATAAAGAAAATAATGACAATTCACCTTCTACACTTGAATGAATGCCATATTTTCCACCCAAGTCTTCAACAAGATTGAAATGACAATCTCTGTTTCTAAAGCTTAAGGAAAATCAAAATATGGAATGAAAAAAAAAAAAAAAAGAAGCTAGAACCACTTAAAGAATACTTAACCAAAAGGTGGGAGATTCAAGATCAAAACATTGCCCCAAGCTAGTAAGAAAGTGATTTAGAACTTTTTCTTCTATCCAGTGGAAAATCAGGCCTAAAATAAACCTTCCTCTCTACCTGCCATAAACACACTTCATCTTTGTACAAAGGCATGAATAGTCAGGCAGACAAAACCAAAAATGATCCTCTAGTCTAATGTTTTGGCCACTGCTTTGGAAAAAAAAAAAAACAAACCTGTTTTACAAGTACTGAATCCAGATATTTTGGCTGCACCTTGATCAAGTGGTTTTGAAAGTACTCAGACTAATAGACCGGGAAACTACTAGAGGTTGGAACAGAATCCGTCTTTCCTACCTCCTCAAATCATACTGTAATCACGAGATTATAAATGAGATTTTTCCTCCAATGCTTTTGTGAACCTAGCCTGCATATTTCCTTTGTATCATGGTAAATGAAAAAGAGTTTTTCTTGTTTTTCTTTAATAAATAAAAGAAAACTTTCCACATGAAACCATTGATGATGTCTGGTCTGTGGAAAAAAAAAATTTTTGAAAATTGCCTTGATACATCTGAGTACTTACATCTAGATTTCACTTCAGAAAGGTAGTACTCCTATTACTTTCAACAGGGACAAGTTTATTTTTGAGTATAAGCACTGCATTATTTTGAATTCTATTTGAAATTTTTCATTATATTATGCACATGGTGTACTTTGGTACACAATGTATTTTATTCAATAAGGAAATAGTTATTTTTTCCTTCAAAAAAAGATTTAGAAGTTTTTAATCTCCAGTGCATTCTACACATAATTTCTAAAAGTATAATATTACTTCTGGAAAACAGTTTTGCCTCAGATTTTTTTTCTAAAATGTAAGATGAGCACGTTGTTTTATTTCTCTATACAAAGCAACAAGTTGCCACTTCTCTGAGGACAGCAGGTTATTATCAAAACTGTATCGTATGCTGAACTGTATTTTCCACATGATATAACAGAACATTTAAAGGTACTTCAACATTTCACATACAAACACATAACACTGTGACTGTTAAAAGTAATGGAACAAATAAACACTAACACTTCTGTAATAACAGAAGTTCCCTGGCCTATTCAATTATTTAAATCAGTAGATGATGGCCATGTCCACCTTGATACTGTCAATAGGACAATTGTTTAAAAAAAGTATTTCTAAAGACGGTTATGTGTACTACAAGTGAATGAATGGTGTTTGTCAACCTACTGGAACTGACACAAAATACTTAAATAAAACTTAGATTAGAACAGTTCATTAAACCAGATCCCCAAAAATACTATGATGTAATCTCATGAACATAGACACAAGTCTGGATAAAAAAAAGCAATCCAAAGATCAGTAATCTACATATATGGCAACTGGCTGTGTCTGTTTTCAGAAAGCAGGATATATTACATCTATGCATTGCTCATGTTAATGCAAGGAAGAAGACTGTAACCTGGATTATACCAGTTACCTCAGTCAGTAGTAAAAGCTAGCTAAATTCAATGGAATTGCTGAACTTGTCTTAGAATTGGATTACTTTTATGTACGAAACTAAACCGACAGTATGCTTCTGGAGTGCATCTGATCTATTCTAGCCATAAATGGGCAGGCTCTCCATGAGGTCAGATTAATATGAAGTTAAAAAAATCATGAAATGTTTCAGGTGTGCATGTCAGGCCCTCAGCACTAGCTGTTTCACTCCACAGATCCACCTCTATTGATCTATACTAATTACTTCTGCAATCACAAAGTGCTCAACTCATTTTGAGAACAAGTAGTACTCATAGTAGTTGGTTCCTGTAGGTGCCATGTGTGTACTGTGAGTTATTAACTAGGTATTGAAGCTATCTGAGGATCTTGATTCGTACTGTGCATGATCAGCAACTTTCTGAGTGGTCCAGTGTCTTAGATCTTGCTTGATTCATATTATGAATGGTTCAGTTACTCAAAATGCTCAACTCCCATCTCCCAGGACTTCAGCTTCAATAATTCTGGTGTTACACAGCTCCCGGTTTCTTGGGAATGTCATTATTTGTTGACAGAAAACTTTGCTTCTGACACATATTTCACATTTCCCACTTTAACTGTCTGACTCTCTAAGGGCTATTAATCAAAGTTACAGATTCACCTAAGTTACTTCATACGGTGTTTATTATGAGAAATAAACAAGCAGTGACTTCATTTGTTTAGCCTGAGATTTTATCACCTTTGGTATCTTAATCCACCAGTCCATTATTCTCAATGATTGACTGGTATTTTCTGCCTGATTTTGAGTTTTGTAGTACAAGAACATTTCTGCTTCTCTCCTATTATAGGTATCTTGAACATAATCTTGAAAATATATTTCCATAGAATCACCAGCAGCATTTTCAGCATCATGGGAACACATGATGGACACAGAGCAAAAATAAAAGCAAGTTACTTTTTCTATATTAAACAGTAAAACAAAACTCAAGACTCCATTTTTTGTTGTGGAGTGGGAAATCTTTGTTATTAAAAAATGTGGTCTGCCTTTTTTAGAATGGTGGGTGGGAATAGCTAACAATTTTGGAGTATATAGCAGTAAAGGAAGGTCTTCATTTTAATAATAGCTATTATTTCTTCTTACTTTGAAGGAAGAGACATGTGACAGTCTGTCCTATGATTCTTCCAGGAAGAAGATTCTGTTGTTATTGCTATTGCTGTTGTTCTCCTTCCTGAAAATATGTTTTCCTGAAAACAACAGAACAATACCTACAGAAAGAAGAGAACGGCACAAATATAAAGAGAATGTACTGTTTCTAGTGCTGCCTTTTATTTGTGACCTCTGTGCTGGAATGACAGACACAGACCTGTCCTGCACATTCACTCTAAGACCTAGCTAATGTGTAGCATCAGATTTGTTAAGACATTTTAGTTATATCACATCTATGCCACAAAGAAAATGAATTTACCTGGCTAAGACAGGTTATTTTGGGGGTTTTGGTGGGGTTGATTTGTTTTGTTTTGTTTTGTTTTTTAAGAACAGTGAAAGATGAAGACAGAAAGAAGAAACTGTGTGGAAGCAGTTATGGCGGAAGAGATGGTAGATGGTGGAAGACAGGAAGACTAGAGGGAAGAAAGGAGGGATAGAGCAGTCTAAAACCTGCACTGTCTAAAACCTGAATATTGTCTTATTTTGAAGCAGTGGAAACACCTGAGCATCTGTGTCTTCTGTCAGTTCTTTGGCAGTTTAGCTGGACTATATGATCACGGAAGCTATCCTGATTGAAGTTCATGCAGTATGAAGTTATCTATAATATATAATTATTATAATAATATAATATATTATATTGGATATAACAATACATATATTTATTAAAAGATTTATTATAATACTATATTATACTTAATCATTATTATAGAAATTTATATAATTACCTTAAGTTACAACAATAATATAAATAAAATAATTAGTTAAAAAATATTCAGAAAACAAGACAAGGTGGAACTGGAAAAGAAAAAGGTAGGATAGGGGAATAAGCACTTAAACTATGACTGTAACTCCAGATGGCCTAATCTTAGCAAATATTTCTTAGCAAATAATGATAGAAATTATTGTAGGAACTCTAGTAACAAACATGTCACAGCAAATCTATGGAATAGTAGTAATTCTGTCCAGCAAGTAGTCTGACCATCTTTCTTAGTTCTTAATTTTTATTACATTTACTCATCTGAGGAATGAAGTACCTAATTTTTGACAGCAAATCAGTCTTTAGCTGTTTATTATCTCATATTAGTTTACACTGCCTTCCTCTTTTCCAAAACCTTGTTTCCCAATGGCTACTGTTCCATTTTAGTTCTTATTTCTCTGAGTTTGGAAAGAAAGTTTCCTTTAGTGTAGAGAAACCTACTTTATGGTGGAAAGATACTGAAAAAAAACCCCAAACAACCAAACAACAACAACAAAAACCACCAAAAAAAATCAAAAACATAAAAGTAATATTTAATAGATCTCTGGCTTCACAAAAAGCAATAAACTTTAAAGACCATATAGGTACCTTTTATATTAAATCTGGCTTAATTACAGTATCTATCAAAAATAAACCATAAGTATGTCCTGCTTTATAAATCAAAAGTTAGAAAGTATCACTAGCAGGAAAAGCTCTCTGGAATTATAGAATGCTAATGTATGTTTTGTGGACATGTGGAGGATATTAGACAACATTTTCAGTATGTTTCCCATACTATTTGTATTGCCCCATCCCTGGAAGTGTTCAAGGCCAGGTTGGATGGGGCTTTGAGCAACCTGATCTAGTGGAAGGTGTCCCTGTCCATGGCAGGGGGTTGGAACCAGATGATGTTTAAGGTCCCTTCCAACCCAAACCATTCTATGATTCTATGATTACTTACATTTCCTTACCATCACAAATACTGACCTTCATGTTCTATTGGGGCATTTTCAGCAGGAGGCTGGAAATCAGTCTGTCATGAGCCAAATAACAGCATTTCTCATAACTCTAACCATTGGCCTTCATTCTGTGTCTTACTACTGCTTTGCAGTTCCTTTTTTTATGGAACTCAGATGCAGATTCTTTAGAACTTGCATTTGCCTACTAGCCAAAACAGTTCTGTCAACCCTGGTCTCATATTTAAGAATGTCTGCTCATCACTGTTTTTGCACAGCCTAATTTAAACTGAACTGAGAAAAAAGGTGTCATATTACTTACAGGCTCTCATTATTTATACTGAAGGTATGTCAGTTGTTCTCTGAAGGAAGTATTAATAGTCCCCTATTCTTCATATTTTTCAGATACCCTGACAGTATTTACAGATAGTCCTATGTCTTATTCAGTTTCAAAGCTAATTAATTGTGGTGAACACTGAAGACTGCAGTAAATTCTTCCGCAGATCTATCAGACAGTTACAACTAACATTGATATTTTTCAACAGACTGGGGGTGGACAAGTCTTCTCAAAAAACAAACAACCCACCTGTGCTGGTTTTGGCTGGGATAAAGTTAATTTTTCTCATAGTAGCTAGTATGGGGCTATGTTTTGGATTTGTGATGAAAACAGTGTTGATAACACAGGGATGTTTTAGTTATTGCTGAGCAGTGCTTACACAGAGTCAAGGCCTTTGCTGCTTCTCACACCACCCCACCAGCAAGTAGGCTGGGGGTGCAGAAGAAGTTGGGAGGGGACACAGCTGGGACAGCTGATCCCAACTGACCAAAGGGATATTCCATACTGTATGACGTCATGCTCAGCATATAAAGCTGGAAGAAGAAGAAGGAAGGGGGGACGTTCAGAGTTATGGCGTTTTGTCTTCCCAAGTAACCGTTATGCATGATGGAGCCCTGCTTTCGTGGAGATGGCTGAACACCTGCCTGCCGATGGGAAGTGGTGAATGAATTCCTTGGTTTGCTTTGCTTGCACACGCGTGGCTTTTGCTTTACCTATTAAGCTGTCTTTACCTCAACCCACGAGTTTTCTCACTTTTACTCTTCTGATTCTCTTCCCCATCCAACTGCGGGGGAGTGTGCGAGCAGCTGCATGGTGCTTAGTTGCTGGCTGGGGTTAGACCATGACACCACCTCAAAAGGCATGCATGATTTATATGTAGGTGAACCTACTTGCATCTTAAGCAACTACCCTTTAACGAGCCCTGCAGTGCCAAGTGGCGGTGGATAGCCTTTGGGTGCTGCCATCTGGAGCTCCTTTCAAGAGCTGCCATTACACACATATCCAAAATCTGGTATCTTTTCCAGTATGTCAGGCTGCTAGGGTAAGTAAGGTGTTCAGGAGTTGCGTGATAATAGTGTGTGGATAGAAACAGATGGAACTCAAGATCTGAACAGATACAATTCTTGATTAAAGAAACTAAATTTCTTCAGGCATGGGCCTGCTCTTACAAAGCTATGTCACAGCATGCCCATCAGCAGTGCCAGTTTGCTTACTAGCCAAAAAACAATTAAAAAAAAAAAAGTTTGTATCACTGACAGGAAAATCAGACGACATTCCAGAGCTGCTCTTTTCAATAAAAAACAACAATGAAGCCTTCCTCATAATTAAACCAACTGTAGCATAATTTAGAACAAACAAGCCCTAAGAAGTACTGCAACTGTGAAGAAATGTGCTGCTGAATAGTATTTGTTTGCAGAAGTTAATGATTGGCAGCCTGTTATACTGAAAATGTACAAAATCAATACAGATATAAAACTCAAGAGCTGGCTGTCTCAAAAGGCTCTGATCAGTCTGAAATAACAGGATTATTTAGTATTATTATATGTATGCCACTATTCCCAAAATGCCCAGACTAAATATTGAACATAAACCTATTGATATTGAAAAGTCTCAGAATGCCAGGCAAGAAGCTATGAGGGAGAGAAAAATATGCATGCCAAGTCCAAATATAGCTGATGATGGAGGTAGAAAACTTGACAGATATCTCACTGACACCATTTTTATCACTGGAACCATTTGGAATTCAGAAAAGGTAATCAAAGCATAAACCTAGTATGAACAGGTACAAACAATGGAAAGTTAAATCCAGAATGCTAAAATACTTCTTTTAAACTAAGTGTGACTATATGTTGAGAAAGCAGAAGGAGTGGTAGTGAAGAGTTATTGACAAGGACAAAAGAAAAAAAAAAATCCCAAGCCTTGACACCATTAAACCTAAATCGATTCCCAGAAAACTAGTCAGAATGGCTGCTGCTTTGTAGCTATTGAACTGAAGGCAGTGGTGTGGTGTCCTCAAATGAGTTTCTGTTAATAATGTTGACTCTTCTGTTCAATGAGAAAATAATGGGAAATTATTTTTTATGCCAAATAAACTACTTTGAATTTTATTACCAACAGGAAACAGAGCTCATATCTGCTACTGAATGGCAAAGATAAAACAATGAAATGAAAAGTCATGTAAATCACATTTTCTCAGATACAATGAACTGTTTTCTAAGTAAAATCAAACTCTTAGAGACATAGTGCTCAATAGAATTTTTTTTTTTTTTAAAGAGACTTTTAGCAGCAGGATATTTTAGAAAATATTGAAAATAGAAATAATGAGACAGTTTCTGACAACATGTATTTTCTGTGGAGGAACATAACAATTTTGATTAAATTTTCCGTGGGGAAAAAATCTTTACTCTAAAACAAAATCAAATGATCATGGCAAAAGATTAAGAGTTAGTCTTTTCCTTTTTTCTGACCTTTATGCATTCCTGGACATATAAATAATTTTCAGGTAATGGTCCTCCCTAGTGAAGACCTGAGCAGAAAGTTGAATGTGCATTTTCTACTTAACTATCCTCTTAAGTAATGTATGAGTTATTTCTGTTACTCTTATTTGCTTTTCTAGAATACACCTTACGATGATTTGATAAATTAGAACAATTTTTACATCTCAGAAATATTAGAAAGTGGAAAATATATACCAAGTCTACTTATAATCATAAATGAATATGCTTTATCTAAAATAATGTAACTCAAGTTGCCCAAAGTGCTGGACATTCTGACTGAATGCTTCCAGTTATTGGTCTTTTCTCCCTTGCTGTGATGTCGATAGGTAATAGACTTCCTCTTTAAATTTGCTGTTATTTGCAGATGCCAAACATGACCCCAAAATAATTTCTGTGTCTGGGATATTCATGGCTCTCCTGAACACATATGAAAATATATTAGTAACTTGTGATTTCACAAGTTCAGCGCAGGGGAGATATCGGTAGCCACAGTTCTTGCTTCTGTATGACAGGAGAACAAACAGGTCATGTATTCCTAAGGAGTTCATTTTGCAGATAAGATTCGTTTCACTATTGGAGGATAAAAGGATAGTTCAGACTGGAGGGGACCTCAGGAGATCACCTGCTCAACCGCCTGCTCAAACCAGGGTCAGCTATGAGGCTCAGTGCTGGCTCACACCCAGCTCGCTGTCTGACATGAACACCAGGGCCTTTTTTTGCAGAGCCACACTCCAGCCAGGCAGGCAGTCCCCAGCCCATATCCTCCCAGGTGCAGGACTTGGCATTTATCCTTGTTGATTTTCATAAGGTTCCTTTTGGCCCATTCCTTCAGCCTGTGTGGGTCCCTTTGGTTGACAATCTGCCTTTGAGCATACCAACTATTCCCTCCACTTTGATGTCATCTGCAAGCTTGATGAGAGTGCCCTTTGATGCCACTTCTAGGTTATTGATAAAAACATTAAGTAGGACAGGTGTCAGGATAGGCCCTTGCAGTACTCCACTTCTTGCCAGCCTCCAGGTAGAGTACAACCCATTAACCACAACTGTCTGGTCCCAACCATATAAACTGTTTTTCACTTACCCAGATGTCCTGGTTTCAGCTAGGACAGAGTTAATTTTCTTCCTAGTAGCTGGTATAGTGCAGTGTTTTGGATTTAGTAGGAAAATAATGTTGATAACACACTGATGTTTTTAGTTGTAGCTAAGTAGTGTTTATACTAAAAGTCAAGGATTTTTCAGCTTCTCATGGACAGCCAGCAAGAAGGCTGGAGGAGCACAAGAAGCTGGGAGGGGACACTGCCAGGACAGCTGACCCAAACTGGCCAAAGAGCTATTCCATACCATATGACATCATGCCCAGTATATAAACTGGGGGAGCTGGCTGGGAGGGGTGGATCGTGGCTCGGGAAGTAACTGGCATTGGTCAACGAGTGGTGAGCAATTGCATTGTGCACCACTTGCTTTGTATAGTTTAATTCTTTTAGTATTACTATTGTCATATTATTATTATCATTATCATTGTTTTTCATTCCTTTCTGTCTTATTAAACTGTCTTTATCTCAACTCACGAGGTTTTTTTCCTGATTCTCTCCCCCATCCCAGGGGTGGGGGGGAATGAGCGAGTGGCTGCGTGGTGCTTAGCTGCCGGCTGGGGTTAAACCACGACACGAGACCACACATACAAACTATAGCATCCTAACTTGGATGCAAGAATATTGTGGTACTTCGTGTCAAAGCCTTGCTACTGTCAAGGTAAATAACATTCACTGCTCTGCCCTAATCATAGAATTTTATCATAGATGGCAATTAGGTTGGGCAGGCATGATCTACCCTTGGTAAATCCATGCTGACTGCTCCCAATCACCTCCTTCTCCTTCATGTGCCCAGATATGTGTTGCAAAAAGACTTGCTCCATGATTTTCCCAGGCAGTGAAGTGAGGCTGTAGTTCCCCAGATTATCGTTTGGCCCTTTTTGAGGACAGGTGCTATCCCCACTCTTCACAGTTTTCAGGGACCTCCCCGTCTCCAGAAATTTTCAAAGATGATAGAGACTAGCCTTGTAGGGACAATGGCCAGCTCTCTCACAACCCTTGGATACAGTCCATCTGGTCTCACAAACAGGTATGGCTTCAGTTCTTGCAAATAATCCCTGACTCAATCCTCATGTGCCACAGGTAGGTCTTCCTGAACCCTGCCTCTAAGCACAGAGGCCTGGGAGACCTTCTGATGGAGCCTCAGGCAAAGAAGGCATTGAGTACCTCAGCCATGCCTGTTGTCACTACTGCGTGCAACAATAAGCCAACATTTTCCTTGTTCAGCCTTTTACTGCTTGATGTGGCAATAAAGTCTTCTTGTTGCCTTGTTTCACTTCCTTACCACCATCCCTACATTCCCAGGCAATGTTTTTAAATTCCTCCTAAAAACATGTTAACAAAAAAGATATCAAACAGGATTTTTACCATTTCAAAGTATGCTAGCTCTGAGTTGCTAAGGCCCTCAATGTTCATTCAAACAATTTTCATTCTTCCTAAAATCCCACCCCTCCAAAAACATACTTTGGAAAAAAAGTCCTGCTGGAGTATTCCATTTTGAAGCAACTCTATCAGTGCAAATTATCATTGGTCTCAGACTTGCTTATTTACTGTCCAAACATTAAGAGAAATGGCTCTTTAAATATATATATACTTATATTCTTGGCATTCCATCCAGTTTTTACATGAAAAAAGAAAACATTTATATTATAATGTAATTCTAACTCTTGAGTGCTCAAAGAACCTGGAAGAACCAGTGTTCTTCCACAGTATAAGGAAGTCCCAGGAAAACAGATATATTCAAAATTCCTTTTACACTTGAAGAACAATGGAAAACAAGAACAATGCAAAGTAATCTCCAAATAAAACAAATGCAAGTATTTAGTCTGGTTTAATCATATACTTTCCAATAGAAGTCAAGTGCATGGCTGCGTTAAGAGAACTGTAAAGTTCAAGGAAGACTGTGTCGATTTTTAAAAAATACTTTGGATTTTATTACTTTGGATAATTATATGTTTGCTCATTATTGCACTTCGCAATTTTAAGTTCATACTGCCCTGTGTTTCTGAGTGTAAACTAATCATAAGAATCACTGTAATTACCATCAGATATTACCAACCTGAATTAAAAATATTTGAAATATCCCTATAAAATTCACAGCAAATACATGACAGGATTCAAAGCTGGAGCAAAACAGAGCAGAGAGGAGTCAAGAATGGAGAAACATGTTCCCAGCACGCGGAAATTGTATAATTTAATACAGAACTCTCAAGCCACATTTGCCTTTGAAGAAACTAGTTACAAACAAACCTACTTTTTTCTCCAACACATGAGACATCTAAATTGCATACTGGAACTTAAAAGCACATTAAAATACACCCACTTTTACCTGCTGACTTTTAAATAGTGCTGATTGTGTCTGCATCTGTGTTCACTTCTTTTTAGTGTAAAAGCTTTTTCTTTCAAAAGTGTTAAACTACAACATTACATAAAAATAAATGCAACCTTATTTTATAAGTGGGAAAAAAACATTCTCTAGAATTTTTAAATGTTACTTTTTCCAAGTAGGCCTAATTTTCAGAACATTGTTCACTGGTCATTTGGGAATGTCATAACGTTGCTTGGGAAATACTCAATAGTCATTTGGAAAAAGCTACAAGTCACCTAGTGTTGAGTCACTCCTTATTTCTAAGTGCTGAACAGTAGTAAAAACAAAAAGAGGCAGACTTTTCAAAGCTGTTTAAGGTTTTTCTATGTTCATCTGGTTTAATTTTAAAGGCAATTTAAAAAAATCTGAATACTGTGAGATGGCAGCCTAAATACCAGCCTGGGGATATTTTTTTTTATATAAATACATGACTAAAGGTGTCAAAGGTACAGTAAATAAGTGTTGGTGAATCACCCATATTCCATTTTTCTTCACTGTATTGAACAGAAAACTATAGGTGAAGTGCTTTCTAAGTGTTTTAAGGTTCAGTTAGACATATAAAAGCGTTTATTTTTCCATGTGTCCAGACACTGCTTCTATTTGTATGTTCAAGAGTGCAGAAGTGCATGTTTGTGGCATGCCCAGGTTCCTATTCTGTGCCCGTGTTTACATGCAAAACTGAGTATAAGATGTTGCTAGATCTAGTAATGAGTAAGTTTAGTTTACCACAATCTCCGAACAGCTGTAAAAGATATGTAAGTGAAGATGAGTGTAAGCATTTGTATGCCTGTTTGTGATATTCCAACAAGAGGGGGCAAAAATCTAAGGAAAATCAAGAAGGTTGAATACTATCTTCTATACAGAAAAGGAAAAGATTTGTTGCTCATGTTCTAGTTTTCTGATATATAGCTATCAAATTCAGTACTAGTGCCATATAACTGGGTTGGTTTCATTTTGGTTTTGGTTTTTGCATAAGTACATTAGTTGCAGTGAGATCTCTTTCTTGATTTAGAACAATATGAATAGCACAATATTTTCAAAATTATCTATAAACAAGTAGACAATAATTAGTCCTTTTTTACTGGAGTAGATATAATTCCCTTTTCCTTTAATACTTTTGTAAGATTAGTGTTTTCTGGTAAACCACTGCACTGCACACATCTCTGTTACTGTTTTCCATGTAGTCATTTACAGTTGTTAAATAAAATGTTATTTTCCTGATTTTTTTTTTTTTCCCAGACATTACAGCTTTGTTTCAGCATTATGACATTTGGTATATTGTCCAATTAATCTTTCCCTGCTTTGGTTTAGTTAAACTAGATAATATAATACATATAATGCTGTAGTAGATATTAGATTTAACAGAGGGAAGGAGGGGAGGAATCTCAGTTGTTTGCACTGGCTGTTGTAATATACTCTCTCCTGCACCAGGTGACTCAGTGATAGCTCTGTATCAGGACTGCATCGGGCTCTCATTTGTAGTTACAGTGAATTCTACTTGAAGAATTACATCATGGTCATTCATTTCCTGCCAGACTGATCTGTTATAACAAATATTGACCTTTAATCTGTCTTCTCCAAGCCATGCAGTCTGCAGAAATGCAGATGACATATGTAAGACCTTTTCAAGCAGAGCTATGCATACAGCTCTTGAAAAACTGAAACTTTATCTGAAAAGGTTCAGTGACACAGGCAGGAAATTCTTACTCACAAGGAAACAGGTCCTCTGGGGATAAAAGTGTCAGCATCTTTACGCTTTGAGGTAATCATCCTTCATGTCTACTTACTCAGGACAACATTCACTAGAGATATTGGAACTGAGGTGTTTTTCAGGGTTTTTTAGGGGGTTTTGTGGGGTTTTTAAAAAACTTTTTTTATACTAAAGCCCAGAACCTTTCCCTGTCACTACTCTACTCAGAAACTTATTTTTCTGTGTCTGTTTGATACTTTCAGCTTAATTTTTCCCCTAAGCACAAAGGATTAAGACTTTCTATTAAGCTCAATACTGGACCAACTGCATTTTCTATTCTTCTTGCCTTTTGTGTTATGCTGAAGGGCACTTCAGGCCATCTGAAGCTAACAGCGTGATTTTGTGACTGGAGCATCTGATGGTACAAAGTACAAACTGTTCCTATATGTCTTTTATTATTTTCTCATATCAACACAGCAGATTTTAGATTGGATGTTCCTTTCATATTTGAAACTGTCTATGTGTATTTTAAAGTGTACTGAAATCTTGGTTTAGATATTGAAGATATTAAGGAATTCACAACTGTTTTTCTCCCATTTTATCTAGGAGGTATAAATAATGAACAAAAAGCATTTCAGATGTTTTTTGAGTCTGCCATGGACTCTAGGCTCCAGCCCATGAACAGGGCTAGCTTAACGTCTCTGTATATTCCAGTGAGAAGACCTTCTGAGGTTGAATCAGTGCACACCACAGCTCAGGCAAGGGCTGACCAATCCGTGGAAAGGGGAATGGGACAGGCTGCAGAGTCTGGTGGTACATTCAAGGTCCTGTCAATATCAAAGGAAATGTATTACAATATGGCTTTACCATGTACAATATCAGAAGAAAATACAGTGGACTAGGAAAAATTAATCTCTTAATGAAATGCCAGCCTGCTTCTTGGGGTAGCTTGAAATTTGGGACTACAAAGGAAACAATTATACTTTGTGAGACTAAGAAGTGAAATAATCAACATGGGCTTTCTCTAGTGAGTTTACTTAAAACACCCTCTCTCCAAAAAAACCCAAAATAAAACAAAACCAAAACACAGAAACCAGGACCACCAAAAATTATGAATCCCAGAACCAAAGAAAACAAAAAGAAGACAGGTTACCAACAGATTGCTAGTTATATGGTAACAATTTATGTTTAATGATGTTCTATTCACAAATTATTTTCTGTGTTGCAGCTCTGATTAGAAAGTCTCAAGATATTGAAATGCTTAATATTCTACACAGAAATTTAGTGTTCAGTGCATCAGAAAGCAGTAGGATAAAAACAAGATAAAAACAAGATATTTGTCTACGCAGGACTGATATATATGAGATATAAATAGAATGTGTACTGTTGTTATTTATGTATAGGCAGATTCAAAGTAAAAACAGTGGTAAATAAAATTTACTGTACTAAGCCACTGGTACAAACATTGTCAGAAGATGAATGTCAATTGGCTGAAAACTGTCCTTCCATTTGTTCTTAAAAGAGTGCTAAGTTTAGCATTTACATTGACAAAAAAAAAAAAAAGAATTACTTCCTTTCTAAAAATTCACCGTTGGATATTGCACAGATAATAAGCACATAGTACATCAAGTCGAAGATATTTCACACTAATGTTGAAATATTAATTTTCAATATTTTAAAAGAAAAAATTAAAAAACATAAAAATAAACTGGTTAGTTAAAGGTTGATAAAACTGGAAGACACAAAAGAAATTAAGAGTAATGTAAGTACTAGATGTGATCAGTCAATGCAGTTTCAAACAAACAAAATGGTAACACTGTGTGTAAACAGCTGGAACATTTACAAGAGTAACTTGGATAGAGTTCCACACCAGAGACCATAGGTAGCATTCAGCTAGAGATTAAGACACACAGATTTAGCTGTCTTCATATTTAAACAGGTGTCTATGGACATATTAGGTATAGGTCCTCAATGTAGCCAACGGAGAAGGAGTTACAGAATTATAGAATGAGAGAATACTTGAGGTTGGAAGAACTTGTGGAGACCACCTAGTCCAACACGCTTCGCAGAGCGTGGTCAGCTAAAGCAGGTTGTTCAGGGCTGTGTCCAGTCAGGTTTTGAATACCTCCAAGAATAGAGACCCTACAGCCCCTCTAGGAAACCTGTTCCAGTGTTCAACCAATCTCAAAATAAAAAAGCTTTTGTTTGTTTGTTTAAAATGAATTTCCTCTATTACAATTTGTGCTCATTGTCCCTTTCCTTTCACTGGGCACCACAGAGAAAGGCTATACCCTTTTTACTCCCCTCCTGCTCCCATCAGGTATTTATGCGTATTGATCAGTTCCTCCTGAGCCTTCCCTTCTCCAGACTGAACAACCCCAGCTCTCTCAGTCTCTCCTTGCATGACAGATGTTCCAATCTCTTAATCAACTTTGTGGCCCTTCCCTGGACTTGCTCCAGTATGTCCCTGTCCCTCTTGTACTGCAGAGCCCAGGGCTGGGCCCAGGACTCCAGTTGTGTCTCACCAAGGCTGAGCAGAGGGGGAACGATCATCTTCCTCAGCCTGCCGGCAACGTTCCTCTGAAAGCAGCCCAGGAAACCACTGACACTCTTTCATGCAAGGACCTATTGCTGCCTCATGTTCAACATATTTACCAGTTCTCCAAGATCTTTTTCTGCAAATCTGCTTTCCAGCCAGTCATTCCCAGCATGTGCTGCTGCATGAGGTTATTCCTCCCCAAGTACAGCACTTTGCACTTCCCTTTGCTGAACTTTGTGAGATTCCTGTGAACCTGTTTTTGCAGCCTGTTGGGGTCCTTCTGAATGGCAGTACAACCATCTGATGTATTGGCCATTCCTCCCAATTTTGTATTGTCTGCAAACTTGCAGACAAGTGTCTGCACCTGTGCTGAGGGTGCATGCTGTCCCATCATCCAGGTCATTAACCAAAATGTTAAATGTTTGGTGTACGCTACTAGTGACTGGCTGCAAACTGGATTTTGTACATCTGACCACAACCCTTTGAGCATGACAGTTTAGCTGATTTTCATTTAACCTCACTATTAACTTCAGCTCATGCTTCATCAGTTTGTCAATAAGGATGTTACGGGAGATAGTGTCAAAAACCTTGCAAAAAGTCAAGCAAAGCAACATCCACTACTCTTCTGTTGTCATTTCATTGTAGAAGGCTATCAGGTCAGTCAGGCATGACTTCCCCTTTTTTAATCCATGCTGACTGTTCCTAATCACCTGCTTGACCTTAATATGTTTGAAAATTGTTTCCAGGAATATTTGCTCCAGCACCTTCCCAGGGATTCAGGTGAGGCTGACCAAGCCCTGGGAAATCCTTCCTGCCTTTCTTGGGGACAGAAGTGACACTTGCTTTCTTCCAGTCCTCAGGAACCTACCCTGATTGCCATGATCTTTCAAAGGCTGGTCAGAGTGGTTTCTCAATAACATCAGGCAGCACTTTTAGGGTTCATGGGTGTCGTGGTTTAACCCCAGTCAGCAGCCAAGCACCACACAGCTGCTCCCTCAATCCCCGTCCCCCCCCCGCCCCTGCTCCCAGTGGGATGGGGAGGAGAATCAGGAAAGAAGGCAGAACTCGTGGGTTGAGATAAGAACAATTTAATAACTAAAGTAAAATATAATAATAACAATAATAATAATGAAATAATAATAATAATAATAATGAACAGGAATATAACAAAAAAAAGGAGGGGGTGGAAAGGAAAAAAACCCAGTGATAGATACTAAGATTATATATTATAATTATAAAACCATAATGGATGGAGTTCAGGTAAATCCATCTGAAAAAAATATAACACTTGGAAAGACGCAAGGAAAGGCAACAAAATGACCAAGTATACAGAATGGTATCCACAGAACATGATATCATGTGATCCATTAATATAAAATAAAGGAGTGTAATTGAAAATGTTTCTTCATTGTATCTCAATAAATATTTAAAGAACTAAAGAACACATAATAAAACCATCAGGAAGCAGCTTTAAAATGAAGAAACTAAAAAAAAAAAAAAGCTGTATCTTCACGTTGAAATTTATTATCTCAAGATCTAATAGAAGCCAAATATAAATATGATCAAAAAGTATTTGATGAGTACAGAGAAGATAGATTCACCAGTGACTACTACAAATTTTGGTCCAGAGTAATTTCCACTCAGGAATTCATAGATTTCTGGAAAGGAAGAGAAAGCTGGAAAAGTTTATGAAAGAAGGCTGTTATTATTTCCTTTGCTTTTTTTTTTCCCCCCTAAACATCTGCTATTTTTACTGTGAAATAACATTTTTAAAATGTCCATACTGCTGCATGGAAACTTTGATGGTCTTCTGCTAGAGCAGAGCTGCAGTGTCATTTCACATACTTTTAATTCTTATTTCTTCCTTGTTATGATCTTATCTCTGCCATATCTAGAGAATTATGACCTCAGATTGTGGGTCCAGTATACAGGAACTTTTTAATTATAATGTTAAGTGATTTCCTTTGATGCCATTGCCCTCATTTATGATTACAATTACAGAGAATTTTAGATATTGAATTAGTAGTTTCTTGTGTCAATGATTCTGCTGCACTTTCTAACTGTTTAGAATTTTAAAAGGATGAGGAAGTACACAGGTTGCATTTACTAATGCAAAAGCAGTAACATCTGTATCCCGGTAGCTGGAATGGAGAAACATCCTGGAAAAAGTGACTTAGTCAATAACATCTATCCTGTAGAAATCAACGTAGAAAATCAGAAACTTTTCTCAGTCCTTGCAGCATGTTTGAGCACATGGTTATCATGCTCATTCTCTACCTGCCACCAATGCTGGTGTTGGGAAGTAACCATTGCTGATCAACTTCTTCTTAGAACAGGTCTGTCAGCAGCAGAGACAAGATGTGCTGGCACGGAGATAGGCACAATCCCTGATGTAGGGATATCTTACTAAAGCCAGGGAAACAATGAATAATCCTTGTTTTATAAAGCTGATTTTGATAATTTTAATCTTTTTCCTCTTTGCCCTTTTTTTTCTCTGTTGAGGGCACACAGAATTTGTCTCGCAAAGCAAGTATCTGTAAGTGCATTTTCCAATTCCAGAAGCCTAATTTCTGTAAGTGTTGACGAGCTCCAATATGGGTAAGTGAAGAGTTAACCATAAAACCTTTCTGGTACTTTGATATGAGGCATAAGTGGCATGGCCAGTTTTTTCTTTTATGAGTAGCTATGGGATATAGGAAATTTCAAGATGACAATACTTAACAGTTCTTAAAGAGAGAGGTATTATGTAATCTCTGGCACAATTATGGAATAGTTTTACTCCTGGGTGAACACAAGTATATAGTCCTGACTCTGAGCAAGCATGGTTTTTGCATGACAGTTATAGTGGGACAACAAGGAGTGTATATAAAGCTGTCTCTACACACTCAGAGCCAGCTGAAAACAGTTTATCACGTAGTCCAAACTAATAAACTCTGGTTTCTGCCTGGCTTTTAGTTGATGCAGAGTGAGCTCCCATCTGCCCACAATATTCCAGACAGACAAGGAAGTATCTATTGCTTTTCCCAATAAAGCACCCTGCTTGCTTTTTCAGTAGTGCACAGTTTCCTCGAGGCTAAATCAGTTAGAAGACGTCAGTGGCATTTAAGCTTCTCAGCTCAAAATTGCAATCTGAAGAGCTTCACACTGCCCTTTTCTCAGGAAAGTGCTCTATTCACCAGCCTGTGGGCTGCTCCAGAAAGGGAATTCTTACTCTTTAGAGTGCTGGTGAGAGCATTCATCTGAGAGGCAACAGTCCTGCAACTCTGCCTTTTTTTCTGTGGCCTAACCGAGCATTCATTAATAAATTACTAATTGGAAAAACAATATGGAGAATCCTGCTTGATCTTTCTAATCTGGTTCTTTTTACAATATCACAAAAGGACACATTAGTGTTGTTTTCAACTCTTTCCTGATCGATTGAGATGACTCCAAGGAGCTCACCTAATCTAGCTTGTTGACATCTGTATCAGCAGTGTAAAAATTTGCATTTGAGCTAATGGTCTGAACTCTTTCAATAGTTGCAGTATAACAGGTATCCATGGAAACTTTTTTGTTGTGATGCATTTGACTTATTTTAGACAGCTAAATTAGGTTGAGATGATTCATGTTCTAGCTATATCTATTTCCATTGTCTGTGAAAGTTGTTTGTATGATTTTCTGACATTGAGACATTTATGTGGTAGGAGTCTAGATGAGAAGAATTACACTCCTGTTATCTTATTTTTTCTGGCTTGGAAGCATATTCCAAATGTTGGGTTTTTTCCTGTAAAATCAATCATATTGGAGAAAGTCATATGAGAATTGGGTCTAGTGAGTAGTGTCAGTAATTATGGAATTTTTACTTTATATGCTATCAGTAGACATCCTAGGCATTACTATCTATATAGGTCAGCAAACATCATGTGGTATTATTATCCTGTCTGTATTCTGTAACTCCGACTCAGAATGTTTATGTTTGGCTACTGTCATAAAAAAATATTTTTTGTAGTTGAATTAAACCTTCTTGAAAAATTCAAATTAGCACAACTGAAAAAAAAGTTGTCTGCTATTGTCCCTAGAAAACTGACATCATGATACCATGAGAACATTCTTGGGCAGAAAAGGCTGTGTTGGAGCAAAAATAATTGCACAACTTTGCCTGAGGAACACGATTATATAGAGGTAAGAACAGCAGAGGTAGAACACCAAATATGGCTCCAGATTCCTAAAATACTATTTACTTGTGTTCAATAAAAATTAGATTGTTTAATGGTTAAAACACACATTTTTAAACATTTATTTTTAACTTTGATCTTTTGTTAACCCATTAGAGAAAAGTTTTATGGATGAGGATAAAGGCTGAGCTTAAGTATAGGAACATTGTAAAACATTTAGTTGTTGCAGTTCTTCATATGTCTCCTTTTGTGGATGACCAGTTTTGGTGGTCTGCAGTGGAGTTTGCACAAGCAAAAAATGTGTGAAAAGAATAGCAAGTAAAAGTAAACATATCATTTAACTTAAAAATATTCTTTCTCATACACATTGCTTCCCTTGAGGTAAGGACTGTTAACATAGAAAAAAGCTGCAAACTGGAAACTAGTGTAAGTTATTATCTAAGAATAAACATAAATTATAAACAAATAGAGATTTAATTACTTCAGTGTCTTTAAGACACAAATAATTTATTTCAGTCCTGAAACCAAATTTTGTGGAGAAGAAGGGGCTGCTAATCTTGAGTAAGCACTACTTGCCTCCTCAAGGCATTCTTGCCCTACTTCACTTTTTCTGAACGCATTTAAATATACAATTTTAATCTAACAAACAGAAATGTTACATTTATTTGAAATGCAGTTAATCATGGCAATGATATTGAAAATTAGAGATCTAAGTTCTAATGCAATGTTATAGATATACCTTCTGGGGGCCAGGAAAAATATAGCATCAAGAGAAAGGCATTAATGTTTCTTCATCCCTCTTCCTTGGTCCCTTCATTCTTCTATACCTTACCATGTCTCCTGTAATTGCTTTAACTGATCCAAACTATCCTTCCAAGTTGTTGCATCAGTGAAAACCTATGTTATGGGTATGCTTAGCACACAAGGAGTCTCCAGGAAACCTGAATACATTTCATTGAGTAAGATGCTATTTGAAATAGATCTTCTAAGGTTAAATTATATATTTCTTTACCCTTGTGCAAGTAAGCATCATTCATACCTTATTTTAGCCTTGAACCTTGAAAGTTCCCTCTTGAGTAAATAACGACCTGCTTCCTGCACTTCTTCATTTTTAATTATCCTTCATCACATGGTATTATCAGCAAAGGATGCCATTGAAATCTTTCCTTAAAATTATTTGTGTTCACTGTAATCATAAATAGTTGAAGTAGTGGGATTTTTGAATGCTAACATAGCTCCCCAGGCACGCATAATCTAAGAAAAACAGATTTTTCATCAGCAACTTGAAAACTGGAAAGAAATAATAGTATACAACAATAATAAAGATTTCTTTGCTCCTCTTTGCTTCCTACTAGATTAACAGAATGAGGTAAAATAGACAACTAAGATATTACTTATATACAATCCAGAAAACGTTATCTCTTTTTTCAAGTACTAACACAAGAGACTTGGAAAGAAAAGAAATTAGCAGAACTTTAGAGTGCATAACTTGCAATTCATGTCTTTCTGCCTGAAGACTGATCAGATATTTTTGAAAATATGCTAGAATCTCTGGATAATGTGATTATTTTTCATCTCTGATTTTATGATACATAGAAAGGGAAATGCTACATGAGAAGTATTTGGTGGGTAAGACCTCTTTAAGGCAAAAAAATGATTAGTGGTTTTTCATAAGTGATAATATTGTTCTACAGAACTTAGTGGTAAAAAAGACTTACTGTGGAATGCTCAGCTCTGGTTTATCCTTTGATCCTGATAAAGTAAGTTATGTAAACACAGTGGTTGATGCTGGAACTGATGATTTATATATATATTGCACACTAAATAGGTCATGTCCACTTCTAAGTTAGGTTCAGGGAACTCATTGCAGAAGTTGAATTTGGTTGTTGGCTTTCTTCTTTCAGTTCTCCACTGCATCTCCTGTGTGATATTTTTCTATTGTTCTTCTGAAGTAAAGGAACTGTTCTAACTTATGTCTCACTTTTGAGGGATATTTCAATAGGAGGTCTGCAACATCTGAAAGAGTAAACTAACCAATATCATCTACCTAGGTTGTTTTGGCATACTTAAGTGCTGCTGTAGCTTAAATGAACTGCAATTTCTATTCCCATACACTTATTTTCTGTTAATTATGGTGAATACAGATCCAGATTATACTCTACTTTTTTGAAACCCTTTGATGTTCTCCTGCTTTTTCCCTCAAAAGACGAGTACTGAAAGAGAGGATAAAATGTATTGCCTTCTACCTCTCTTTCCTCACAAACATTGTGCCTCTCGTGTTGAAAAAAATGTTCCAATTCTATATTAAATTTATTTGAAGGGTGTATTCCGACCTGTAACATGTCACGGGATAGGTAGAGAGCAATCCTAGATTGTGAACTGCTAACTACAAAAAAGGAGGTAGGAAGTAGAAGGCCATAATTTCTTGTCAACATAATCCCTTCTACGGCTGAAAATACTCTAATCCTTTCAGAAAATGGTCTTCCTATAGACAAAAACAATATCTTCTGAAGAGTAAAATGAAATAAAAAGCCCCAGTAACTAACAAAGCCTTGCAGGAAGGTTTCTGTTCTAGATCCATACACATATTTAGCCAACCTGATGCCAAGTGTCTAGTTTCAGGTTAGCTGAAAAGTGTTATAGCAATTGTCTTTGTGTTCATTGTATTGATACTGTTCTGCTGGACCTCATACAAAGAAGCACTGGTTGGGGATGTGAAGGTAGGGGGCAGCCTTGGCTGCAGTGACCATGAAATGATGGAGTTCAGGATCCTGAAGGGAGGGAACAAGGTAAAAAGCAGGACCGCAGGAGACTGCTTCAAAGAATTCTATTGGAAATGGTCCTGGAGATAAGTGGGGTCCAGGAAAGATGGTTGATTTTTAAGGATCACCTCCTCCAAGCTCAAAAGAACAGTCCCTCTCTATGTGCAGGTAGTCAAGCAAAGATGACAAGAGGCCTGCGTGGATAAGCAAATAACTCCTGACTAAACTCAAACATAAAAAAGGAAGAATAACACAGGTGGAAGCAAGGACAGGAGACCCATGAGGAATACAGAGACACTGTTCGAGCTTGCAGGGACAGGGTTAGCAAAACCAAAGCCAACCTGGAGCTGAGTCTGGCAAGTGACATGAAGAGCAACAAGAAGTGCTTCTACAGGTACATCAGGAAAAGGAATCCCACTGCTGAATGGGGCAGGGGACCTGGTGACAAAGAACATGGAAAATGTTGAGGTACTCAATGCCTTCTTCACTTTGGTCTTTACTGATAAGACTGGACTTCAGGAATCCCAGGTCCATGAGACCGGAGGGAAAGCCTGGAGGAAGGAAGATTCCACTGAGAAGTGGAGGAGAATCAGCTTAGGCAGCTTTTAAACAAACTAGGCATCACAAGTCTATGGGCATTGATGGGATGCACCCATTGTCCTGGTTTCAGCTAGGACAGAGTTAACTCTCTTCTTAGTAGCTGGTACAGTGCTGGGTTTTGGATTTAGTGTGAGAATGATGTTGATAACACTCTGAGGTTTTAGTTGTTGCTAAGTAGTGCTTATCTTAAGCCAAGGGCTTTTCATTTTCCCATGCTCTGCCAGCAAGCAGGTGTGCAAGAAGCTGGGAGGGAGCATAGCCAGGGCAGCTGACCCGAACTATCCAAAGGAGTATTCCATACTATGGAACGTCATGCCCAGTATATAAACAGGGGGGAGTTGGCCAGGAGGCATGGATCGTGGCTCTGGCATCAGTCAGTGGGTGGTGAGCAATTGCATTGTGCATCACTGGGGTTTTTTTTCCTGCCCCCCCCTTCCTTTTTTTTGTTATATTCCTTTTAATTGCTATTATTATTATTATTATTATTATATTTCATTATTACTATTGTTAGTATTATATTTTACTTTAGTTATTAAACTGTTCTTATCTCAACCCACGAGTTCTGCCTTCTTTCCCGAATCTCCTCCCCATCTCACCGGGAGCGGCAGGGGGGACGACGACAGGGAGTGAGGGAGCAGCTGTGTGGTGCTTGGCTGCTGACTGGGGTTAAACCATGACATCTAGTTAAATGTTTTCTATATTATTGGTTGCTTCTTTCATAAGAATGCTTATATTCTATGTTTTATTCAGTTTCTATTTGTTTGTTTGTTTTTTCACTACTGGCATTTTTAGGGAATGATATCTAGACACTCATGCAGGAGTAATAATAGCAAATTAAGACTCCACTGGACCCCAACTGGACTATGTGCATTACCCTATACTTTTATGCATTGGATTTCATCACTTTTACTTCATTTTTTTCACCCACTGTTACTGTCATAGAATCATAGAATCATAGAACATCCTGAGGTGAACAGGACCCACGAGTATCATAAAGTCTAACTCCTGGCTCCACACAGGGCAACCTAAAAGTTGAACCATGTATCTAAGAGTGTTGTCCAAACACTTCTTGAACACTGCCGGCTTGAGCCGTGACCACTTCTCTGGGGAGCTTGTTCCAGTGCTTGACCAACCTCTCAGTGAAGAACTTTTTCCTAAGTTCAGTCTGAACTTCTGACGCAGCTTTAAGCCATCCCCTTGCATCCTATCACCAGACACCAAAGCGAAGAGATCAGCACCTCCCTCTCTGCTTTCCCTCATGAGGAAGTTGTAGACAACAATGAGGTCACCCCTCAGCCTCCTTTTCTCTAAGCTGAACAAACCTAGTATCCTCAGTCGCTCCTCATATGTCATGCTCTCTAGTCCCTTCACCATCTTTGTTGCCCTCTTTTGGACACATTCTAATATTTTTATATCCTTCTTGTATTGTGGAGCCCAAAACTGCACACAGTTTTGCACACTCGATGAGAGGCCACACCAACACTGAGTAAATTTAGCTTTCTCATGTTTGAATTTCTTTAAAACTCTGCAGTGACTGCTGTCTGGTCTTGGCTATTTGTATTTGGTTCTGAAACATTTTCTATTTGAAATTTGAATTTCAGACAGCTTTTTCCAGTAAGGACTGGTTCTTAGACCTCCTCTGCTCTGAATATCAATGTAGAAATGTGGTTTGATTTTCCTCATGGTATTATCTTTTGTACTCCTTTTACACCCTTACGACCTCCACCAACTATTTCTGGCAGGCTTCTTGATTCTGATGTTCTTGAAAAAGTTTTTGTTAAAAGCTTTAATACTTTCAGTTAATTAATCTCCTCAAAATGATTTAGGCTTTTTTTTACTGTGCTTTTTCATATTTAACTTGCTGGTTTAAACTTTTTTTTTTTTTACTTTTCTTTCCCAATAACACCATTGACTTAGAATAGTGAACATACTGAAAATTTTGTAATGCTATGTTTTGTTTTGTGTCCCTAGGTGATTTACCCTAGCTTTGAAGAGATTATGACTATTACTGTTTCTGATTTTTTTTTTTAAATGGTACAAGCTTCATAAAATTAGTTATGGTACACAGTAACATAATATTGTCAAGTACATTTCTTAGATAGCTGCACAAATATTTCTATGGTTTTTTTCCAGTGGAAAGTAATGTAGGGTGACTTGTTATGTTTAGTATTAATTTGCCTTTATAATGTGATTACTTTGGTAGTATCCATCTGTACTAAAGTTTTTTTAACATAACATGATTGTTTCATATTCTTCCTTTCTTCTTGGCATCAGAATCTAGTATAAGAAGTTATTTAGGATTAATTTAAAAATCTAAAAGATTTCTATTCCTTTCACTTTGTTTAATATACCTTGTTTTATGTGCATGTGAGAGATGCGGAAAAAAAAAAGAAAAAATTTTTATTTTCCAAGTGTTAATAACAACAATTCTATTGTATGTTTCACAAGTATCATAAACTAAGGAAGTCTGACTAAATTAATGAAGCAAATTACAAAAGGGCATGTAATGTATGTAAGAGGTCATCTATTATATTAAATAGAGGAAATTAAAAAACAAACAAAAAACAACCCCTCCATCAATAACAGGAAAGGATTTATTCCTCTAAATCTATGGATTACATAATCTAAAAGAGAGGATAGAAAAAAGGATAAAGTCAGAGACAGTGTATCTTTTGGTTTTTATATTTTCAATGTTACAATTTAGAATTGTTTTGGAGATTTCAAAAGAATAAAAGGAAAAAGCAGAAAAAACATTGCAAATCATCCAACTTAAAGCCATTTATTAAACTAGTTTTCATTATTAAAGATTCATGTATGCATAATATTATTACTATAAAATGTATGGAAAAAGAGACATTATAATTACTTTATAATTAGTTTTATTTGACCTATGTACCCTATTTTTTCAGTATAGTTTTGATTGTCATATTAAGTAACATCGAAGTAAGTGAAAGTGATAACTATTGTAATCATGGTTTCCAACATATATTTTATGTGACTGAAATCAAATCCTTAAGACAGAAGTTTTTTGAAAAATTTACTGTACAATTCCCTCCATGTACATATGCATTGTGATAATTGTGATGTATTTATAGAGAAATAATAGTCAAAAGAGACATCTTGTCTCTTTGTACTTGATTTTTAATATGAATTGACATTTACTGGGTTTAAAATTACTAAATACTAGCTGGGAGTTCCTGTGTTCCAAGCGGCTATCAGTGATTTCACTCATAGTTGAAAAATTTCAAAATTAACATGAACCAGAATCTAAGTTCTGTTTTGAGTTAATCATCTGGAAAAACTGAAAACCTACAGTTAGTGATCATATATGAAAAGTATGTTTTGTAAACTGAAGTTACAGAAAAAAAATCTGGTGCATCCAAATTACCTCTGCTGGTGCATTTGTCTCTAACATATATAACCATCATATTCATGGCTCTTCTTTAAGACACTTTAATTCTGCCTTTTGTTGACCTATTGTCGTGGTTTAACCCCAGCCACCAGCTAAGCACCACACAGCCGCTCCCTCACTCCCCCCACCAGCTCCCAGTGGGATGGGGTGGAGAATTGTGAAAAATGGTAAAACTCGTGGGTTGAGATAAGAACGGTTTAATAACTAAAGTAAAATATAATACTAACAATAATCATAATGAAATGTAATAATAATAATAATAATAGTAATGAAAAGGAATATAACAACAAAAAAAAGAGATAAAAAAAGGAAAAAAAAAGATAAAAAACAAACAAACAAAAAAACCCAACAAAAAAACCCCAAACAGTGATCCACAATGCAATTACTCACCACCCACTGACTGATGCCCAAGCAGAGATCCACCCCTCCGAACCAACTCCCCTGTTTATATACTGAGCATGACATTCCATGGTATGGAATATCCCTTTGGCTAGTTCAGGTCAGCTGTCCTGGCTATGCTCCCTCCCAGCTTCTTGTACACCTGCTTGGTGGCAGAACATGGAAAACTGAAAAATCCTTGGCTTAAGATAAGCACTACTTAGCAACAACTAAAACCTCAGAGTGTTATCAACATCATTCTCACACTAAATCCAAAACACAGCACTGTACCAGCTACTAAGAAGGAAATTAACTTTATCCCAGCTGAAACCAGGACACCTATCTTCATCCAAATTCTGACACAGCTCATCGCATTCAAAGGCCAGCCTCAGCGTAAACTGTGACAGAATTGTCAAACTTGAAATATTTTCGGACAATTTGATTGTGAGGAATAGTGGAATATCAAATATTTTCTCAAGTTCCAAATGTTAGGCATGCCCTTAAATGCAATCAGGAAGTACAGTGTCCGTGCTACCGTCATTGTCATATATGAGCAATAGTCCAGATGTAATACCGAATCTCTTTTGTCCCACTTCTCTGCCTGATATGATGTAAGAATCTGAATTTACAGATTGCCTTACAGATTATAGTCTAGAATTAGTGTTTTATTAGTCTCCTTTGTAGAAAATATTCCAGTGTGTCTCGTTCTGTTCATGCATCTCTGCACATTAACTGGAAGACCTCTCTTGAGACTAAGACACTTAAGAACACTGTACAGAGAAATCTGAAGTTGTTCCAGGTGGATGTACATTGTATCATCTGCTATAAGTGATATTGAGCGTGAGCTAGTAAGCTGGGTTTGATTTGAACTGATTCTGTGAGTTAAATAGCCTCCTTTGCATGACTCTGTGACTGAGGTCATAAGCATAACTAGACTTGCAGACATCTGCACAGAGACAGTTTGTTCATGCTCTTTTCAAGTCCTCAGTCTACCTGCAAACTGGGTAAATTTCAGTAATGGTTTGGATAAACATTAGGCCAGCTAAATTCTTGCTATGTAAATAGCAAATGGTACTTCATACCTTAAAATAGCCTTTACCATATCTGCAGGGATGCATTGTCATTCAGATAGTGTTGAAGGCTCCCAGAAACAAATCTGCACAGATAAGACTACAAAGGAAGAACTGATGAAGAAATTATCCTTTTATAAGAAGTGTGTTACTCATCTTGAACATAATTTAGTGATAAGACAAGCTACAAGAAGAAAGTTCTGAAGACTGTCACACTTAGAAAGAAATGCTAAGTGGGGTTCTATTGTTAATGGTAGGTGTGACAAATCTGACCAGATACAAATTAGTTTTGCATAGCAAAACTCATGAAGAGTGCCTGATGGGATAGAAGGACATAAAGGAAAAAATAATGGAAAAGGTCTTAGTTTAACATCACCAAGGAATAGCAATGGGACCTGAGAAACAGCATGAGAAAACAGATTCCCCTAAAGCTACATATGAAATATCATTAATTCTTTCTTGACTTTAGCTTTGTTATATGTTGTAGTCACAGAAATAATTTGACCTATCCTGTAGCTGTTGGCAATAAAGTTACACTTCAAATGATGTAGCATATCGCTGCATCACAGAATCACAGAATGCTTGAGGTTGGAAAAGTTCTCTGGAGGTCATCTAGTCCAACCCCTTGCTCAAGCAGGGCCATCTAAAGCCGGTTGCCCAGGACCATGTCCAGATGGCTTTTGAATATCTCCAAGGTGAGAGGCTCCACAATGTCTCTGGGCAACCTGTGCCAGTGCTCAGTCATCCTCACAGGAAAAAAGTATTTCCTGATGTTCAGAGGGACCCTCCTGTGTTTCAATTTGTGCTCATTGCCTCTGGTTCTGTCACTGGGCACCACTAAAAATAGCTTGGCTCTGTCCTCTTTGCACCCTCCCTTCAGGTGTTTATAAACATTTATAAGATCCCCCTGAGCCTTCTCCTCTCTAGGCTAAACAGTCCCAGCTCTCTCAGCCTTTCCCCATATGAGAGATGTTCCAATCCTTTAATCATCTTAGTCGCCCTTCACTGGACTCTCTCCAGTATGTCCATGTCTCTCTTGTACTGAGTAGCCCAGAAATGGACACAGTACTCCAGGTGTGGCCTCAGCAGTGCTGAGTAGAAGGGAAGGATCACCTCCCTTGATATGTTGGCAATACTTTGTCTAATGCAGCAAGTGCACACTGCTGGCTCATGTTCAACCTGGTGTCCACCAGGACCCCCAGGTCCATTTCTGCCCAGCTGCTTTCCAGGTGGTCTGCCCCCAGCATGTATTGGTTTTTATATATATATACATACATACCTTATATTGAGTTTGTTCCTCCCTAGGGGCAGAACTTCGCACTTCTCTTTGTTGAGCTTCATGAGGTTCCTATCAGCCCATTTCTCCAGCCTGTCGAGGTCCCTCTGAATGGCAGCACAACCCTCTGGAGTATCAACCACTCCTTTGTCCTGGTTTCAGCTAGGACAGAGTTAATTTTCTTCCTAGTAGCTGGTATAGTGCTGTGTTTTGGATTTAGTAGGAAAAGAATGTTGATAACACGCTGATGTTTTTAGTTGTTGCTAAGTAGTGTTTATACTAAGTCAAGGATTTTTCAGCTTCTCATGGCCAGCCAGCAAGAAGGCTGGAGGGGCACAAGAAGCTGGGAGGGGACACCGCCAGGACAGCTGACCCAGACTGGCCAAAGAGCTATTCCATACCATATGACATCATGCCCAGTATATAAACTGGGGGGCATTGGCTGGGAGGGGCGGATCACGGCTCGGGAACTAACTGGGCATCGGTCAACGAGTGGTGAGCAATTGCATTGTGCACCACTTGCTTTGTATAGTTTAATTCTTTTAGTATTATTATTGTCATATTATTATTATCTTTATCATTGTTTTTCATTCCTTTCTGTCCTATTAAACTGTTTTTATCTCAGCTCACGAGGTTTTTCTTTTTCCTGATTCTCTCCCCCATCCCAGGGGTGGGGGGGGAGTGAGCGAGTGGCTGCGTGGTGCTTAGTTGCCGGCTGGGGTTAAACCACGACATCTTCCAGTATGGTAATATCAGCAAACTTGCTGAGAGTACACTCTGCCCCATCGTCCCGGTCATTAATGAAAATGTTAAACAGGACTGGACCCACTATTGACCCCCAGGTACACGACTAGTTATTGACCTGCGACTAGACTTTGCACTGCTGATCACCACCCTCTGGGCTGGGCCATTCAGTCAGTTTTCAATCCACCTCACTGTCTGTTCAGACATCCTGCGCCTCAGCAGCTTCTCTGCTGGATCTTATGGGAGACAATGCCAAAAGCCTTACTGAAGTCCAGGTAGACAATATCCATTTCTCTCCTCTCATCCACCAAGCCAGTCATTTCATTGTATAAGGTTATCAGGTTGGTCAAGTATGACTCCCCCTTGTTCAATCCATGCTGAGTACTCCTGGTGCCTTTCTTGTCTTTCATGTGCCTGGAAATGGCTTCCAGGTTTACCTGCTACCTCATATTCCCAGTGATCAAGGAGAGGCTGACCAGCCTGGAGTTCCCTGGGTCCTCCTCTTGGCCTTCTTGAGGATAGGAGTGACAAGTGTTTTCCTCCAGTCTTCCGGCACTTCTCCCAGTTGCTGTCATCAACCAAAGATTATTGATGGCTGTCTTGCAATGACATCAGCCAGCTCCCTCAGTACTCCTGAGTGCATCCCATCAGGGTCCATGGACTTATGTCTGTCCTGTTTCCTTAAGTATTCCCTGACCTGATTGTCTTTTATCAGGGGTAGATCTTCCTTGCTCCAGCCTTTCCCCCTGGTCTCCAGGGTCTGGGTTTCCTGAAGGACGATCTTTCCAGTAAAGACTGAGGCAAAGGCGGCATTCAGTACCTCAACCTTTTCCATGTCTTGGGTAATCAGGTCCCCCACCTCATTCAGCAGCAGGCCTACATTTTCCCTAGTCTTCCTTTTATCACTTAAGTACTTATAGAAACCTTTCTTGTTGTCTTTGATATCCTTGACCAGATTCAATTCCGTTTGGACTTTGCCTTTCCTAACCTCATCTCTGGATGCTCGGACAGTGCCTCTGTATTCCTCCTGGGTTACCCATCCTTTCTTCCGCCCTCTGTATTCTTCCTTTTTGTTCTTGAGCTTTGCCAGGATGTCCTTGTTCATCCATGCAGGCCTCCTGGCACTTTTGCCTGAGTTCATATTCATTTGGATGGAACTCTCTTGATCATGGAGGAGGTAAAACTTGAATATTAACCAGCTTTCTTGGGCCCCCCTTCCCTCCAGGGCCTTATCCCATGGGACTCTTTGAAGCAGATCTTTGAAGAGGCCTATGTCTGTTCTCCTGTATTTGGGTTTTGAAATTTAATAATAAATTAAAATAACTGCTCATCATTACTGCAGGAATTCCCTTGCCTGCTTCCTGTGTGCCAGCTCATGAGCAAACTGGAAGTATTCCTCCAACCAGTGGGCCCATTGGATGGTGGCAGTACTGGGCAACAATGAGGTGTATCTAAACACTTATACATAAATGTTACTGTATGGACCTGTGTGTTTGGCCAGTTCAGATCTAAACCAATGAAAGTTAACTATGTTAACCAATAAAATCAAGGTCACTTTTAACGATGAAACATACAAAAATTTCTCTCATAACCACAATCTAAGCCCACAGAAACCAGATGAATGGTGGGCATCCATCTATGGAAAAACTTTTGTGAAAAGAGCATTCTTTAACACCTCTTTTAAATCCCAACATCCAATTTAAATGTCAAAATTATTTTGTGTGTATGACCTCACAATCAATTTCATTTCTATTGGCTCAACATTTTTTGTCAGCACATGTACTCCAATGTTACTAAAAACTGCAATTTTAGAATTACTGAACTGTATTAGTATATATTAAGCATTTAAACTGGACCTGATAAAAAAGATTATCAGCTGTCAGGTTTCAAGAGCACTTTCTTAACCAGTCAATAAATTGACACAGAAAACAAGCAAAACCAAATGCTTTCTGTGACAAAATTATTTATATACCATTCTTTTCTGTATCAAACAGTCAAGCTTCTAACTTCCTAGGCCTTTAAAAATATTTTTTTTCAAAGAATTTTAATAAATTTTTACAACTTGTATATATAAGCTATGTCTTTCATAAATAAAAGAAAATTGTCTTAAAGAGTCTTTGTAGGCATGTTTGTGGAAATGGACAGATTTTACATTGTATTCTATTTGTCACTGTATGGTGACTTACAGCAAAGGTACGTTGTTTAGACCCATGACACAACACTACCACATGAGATAATGACCCAGAGGTATACTAAAGGGTTCAGCAAGAAATAGTTGCTGAAAGAATAACAGTTATGAAATCCATTCACATTGTTAAGTCTGGATTATATCTGGGTCTCTGTGAAACAAAATGCTTCAGCCAAATCAACTTTTTCCTGCATATTCAGCCCTATCATGTTCGACTCCTTCCTTTAAAGCTATTTCAGCCATGCTTCTCCTTCATATCTGCCTCATTTTCTAGCACTATATCTCATACTTACCTAGACTATTTTTATTTTTCCATCTCAGACCGTTTTTTTCTAGTCAGCTCTTGTTATTTTTATACCTTTTGACAATCTTCATATCCAGCTCCAACTTTGATCCTCTTCACTTACCCACATCCTACCTGCTGGTTTGGTTTCTCTCCTTTTCCTCCCCTGCTGAGTCATTCCTCTTTATCCAAGCTTAATGCACTCTTTCAAACCTCTCTAGCTCCCAATCTCAGTTTTTCCTCTTTTCCCTGTCCTAGATCCTGTATATGTATCATTCCACTTTGACACGTGCAATCTCTTAATGGATTTTGTTCTTATTCCATTATATAGTCATAGTTTCCTGCTTGTGGCAGCTTCAGTATTCCTACAGGTCCTGACATTTCACATACATGGAGGTATGCACATTCTGAAATCTTCCCTAAAACATCAGCCCTTCCTCCTTTCATTACTATCTTACTTCCTCTTGCTCCAAATTCAGATGCTTTAAATTCATTCCAGACTGATTCTGTTCTACTAAAATATTTTTCTTACAAAATGAGAACATGAACTGGTATTCAAAGTAATCCTTCTTTAGCTTTGCATAACTTTAAATAATATACAGAGATCTGTGCTAATAATTTATTTTTAATGGTAGCCTTGTACTGCCTACAAGCCATTTACAAACTCCAGAGAAAACAGATTAATATCTTATTCTTCAAGACACTGTGTCTGTTTTTTCTTCATTTATTTCAAAATGCCCAGGTAAAATATAACATGAAAGAAAATGCATTTCCACTGAAAATATTTCTGAGATATTTCTAAGTGCCTATGTATTTTAAACTACAAAATACATGTTTATATACTTCATCTGCAATGTGAAGAAAAGATAAAGTGTCTTTAGAAAAACAGGGAGATATGAAATGGCTGGGCAGCATACCATGTAGACTCAAATTGAATGGTTATAGTTTCATATATTTTCAATAACATTTTTGTATGGGTGAATGGTTTCTGCATCCTTTTTCTATGCAAATTAATCATTTATTTCCAATCACTGGGCCAGCACAAAAGTGTGTAGGAAACGGAATTATTTTTTCTCCATTTGGTGCTAATATCTATCTTGAATGTCCTGTGAAAACTTGCACACCATTAAAAATTCAAGTGAAAAGATCCTTTTAAAAAGAAAAACTTGAGTCACAGAAGACTATTTGAGGACTTTTTACATTATTTTGCAGAACAAATCATGAATACACCTTTTTTGCTAGTTCATTATCTCAAAAACAATGTGTACTGGGGTTGTGTGGCAAGGTTTTGGTAGTGGAGGGGGCTACAGGGGTGGCTTCTGTGAGAAGCTGCTAGAAGCTTCCCCTGTGTCCAATAGAGCCAATGCCAGCTGGCTCCAAGATGGACCCACCGCTGGCCAAGGCTGAGCCAATCAGCAATGGTGGTAGCACCTCTCTGATAAAATATTTAAGAAGGGGAAAAAAAAAACCTGGGCAGCAGCAGCCAGAGAGAGGAGAGAGAATATGTGAGAGGAACAACTCTGCAGACACCAAGGTCAGTGAAGAAGGAGGGGGAGGAAGTCCTCCAGGCACCAGAGCAGAGATTCCCCTGCAGCCCATGGTGAAGACCATGGTGAGGCAGGCTGTCCCCCTGCAGCCCATGAAGGTTAATGGTGGAGCAGATATCGACCTGCAGCCTGTGGAGGACCTCATGCCAGAGCAGGTGGATGCCTGAAGGAGGCTGTGACCCCGTGGGAAGCCCGCGCTGGAGCAGGCTCCTGGCAGGACCTGTGGACCCACGGAGAGAGAGGAGCCCACGCTGGCACAGGTTTGCTGGCAGGACTTGTGACCCCATGGGGGACCCACACTGGAGCAGTCTGTTCCTGAAGGACTGCACCCCATGGAAGGGACCCATGCTGAAGCAGTTTGTGAAGAACTGTAGCCTGTGGGAAGGACTCACGTTGGAGAAGTTCATGGAGAACTGTCTCCTGTGGGAGGGACCCCACGCTGGAGCAGGGGAAGAGCGTGAGGAGTCCTCCTCCTAAGGAGGAAGGAGCAGCAGACGCAAGGTGTGATGAACTGACCACAAACCCCATTCCCCATCCCCCTGCACCACTGGGGTGGAGGAGGTAGAGAAAATTTGGAGTAAAGTTAAGTGCGGGAAGAAGGGAGGTTGTGGGGGGAAGGTGTTTTTAAGATTTGGTTTTATTTCTCATTATCCTACTCTGATTTGATTGATAATAAATTAAATTAATTTTCCCCAAGTCAAGTCTGTTTTGCCCATGATGGCAATTGCTGAGTGATCTCTCCCTGTCCTTATGCTGACCCATGAGCCTTTCATTTTATTTTCTCTCCCCTGTCCAGCTGAGGAGGGGAGTGATAGAATGACTTTGGTGGGCACCTGGCATCCAGCCAGGGTCAACCCACTACACAGAGAGATATTCTGTTCTCAGGTACTTCAGTGGAAGTTCATTGGAAGTAAGGGCATATTGATGAAGACAAGAAAATGTGTTCCATGAAGCTATCGGGAAATTTATAGTTACTTTTAACTGGATTTCAATAAAATTGCCAAGAATTAAAAAAAAAAAAAAAAAGAGGAGTATATCATAAAAATATTTGCTGCTTTAGATAACAGGGTATTTTTCTAGATTGCAAGCTTCTCAGATCAGGGTGTCAGTATGTTGAGAGCACTGGCTTTTTTCTGACTGCCTTGAAAATACAGGTTATACTCCAATGTGTATAATATTCTTATTTTTTATTTTATTAAAAACTGTGATCTTCAGATGCCACATACTCAGATTAATGAACAATTGAATGTAGATGACACCCATTGGGCTCAATCATCCCTCCTTATGTCCGTTGTTCTAGAAACAACACTAGGTACACACTTATTCAGAACTTATCTTTCTGTGTTTCTTATTCATTAGTTTGTTCACAAGTCAACTCCTTTCTCTTATTCTTTGTTTCCTCACTTGATTGCACATTTTCAACTTTTACAACATTTAGGTACACACTGAGCTCTGGGAAAATGGTGTTAACAAATACATTGATTTCCTGTTATGCTGGAGGAGATACATTGTTAGGTTTCTCTCTGTAACTCCGATGCAAAGTAACATTACACAGCACATACTTCATTCATGGATTGGGTTCTTAAAAATGCAAGTGCTTATGTTTTAAGTAATCTTGATGCAGCTTCTGGATTTAGCACTGCATCAGCTCAGATGCCAAGGAGGTAACAAAAGGCCTTTTGGCACACATACAAATCCCACGTTGGATTGAGTTTAACTGCCTAATGTGGTCTGAGAGAATTTCTTCCGGCCTGATGACTTTTCTATCACAGAAGAGCTAAAAATAGGAAAAGATTGCAAAGGCAGCACACACAGCTCAGAAACTGTGTATTTCTGGCGGTTTCAGAACAGAGTGAGGTATTTTGACTTACAAGTCATTGCTATAATTTACACAAATGTGCATCTCAAAATTTACATCCAGCACTCATCATAGAAAATAAGCTTATGATAATCTCACATAACTTCCCAGAAAACAAAAGTCTGTGCAATTCAAGCAAATCAAAAATAGACTGTGACAGACCCTCAATCAAGGTGTACAAAAAGCTCAGTTACTAGGAATTAAAGGTTTTATGGTAAAGTGTATCTAATCCACTGATGGGATCATGCCTTCTGTGAACCAAGGACATATTTTGAATGTTTAATTACAGCTGTTAAGATTATCTATTAGAAAAGGCAAAGCTACTGATGTTGACAAAGGCAGTCAGGAACTCATAAAAAATAATCCTAGCATCTACTATGTACTGTTACTCATCTATCTTGTTTTTTTATCATAGTAGCCTTCATAAGGCTTAGCAAAGAACTTAAAAGTCATTCAGTGTAGCCCAAGTTTGAGAATATTCACATGAACAATGATAACTTTCACTCATTCTTATCATTATCATTCAGCCTCCATGACCAGCATGCAGAATTCCTTCTAATCCGAAGGAAGATGGCCTTTTAGAGGGTTTTTAGTATTGACTGAGAATCCTTTTGCTGTCCCAACATGGAAATATGATTTTAAGACCATGTTACTAACTTATTTTCATGTTTCCTGAGCCCAGAACAGATTATGTTGTTCAAATAATAACACTGGAAAGTTTTATGCTCTTAGAAGAATTTAGCTGAACTGTCACAGTTCTTCTACTAGTCAGGGTAGACTTCTTCTAACAGTAAATTCTACTGGCAGTAAAAAATTGAGATTGCCAGCACCAGAAGTTTGTTTTAGTTATGACAGACTTTCTCCACATTGTTTTCTTTAAGTGATGGTGGTAGACTGTGTAGGCATTAAAAACCTATTTGTTTCACTGAATTTTATTAATGTTAACTCAGAATGTAGCCCATTGTTCAAACTTAAACATTTTACTCAACAGGCAAATGAAGAAAAAACCAACAAAAAATCTGTTTGTCAGAAAATGGATACTCTTGCAAAAACTATGTATCATTATTAAAAAAACTTACAGCTACTTTTATATCTTAAACAGTGACTTCTTATTATAATGTAACTTTTGTCATATGAATTAGGCATTTTAAAAAGAGGTCATTGTAAACAAACATATCACAAGGAAAAGACTGATTTCCTGTTTCCCCCCTTTAAGTTGCATTACAGTACACCCAATACCTCTACTAAGTATTACCTACCAAAACAAATGTTATGGAAAAGAAATTACTCTGTCCATTCCTTATGAACAGAATATTTGATGAGGCTTGGAAAGTACTTCCTACAGAAATATTGTTCTAGAGTTATTTAGCACTCTAGTAGCAAGCAAGAAGTTATCTTAGTCATTTGGAGAACGGTGTATGAAAATCTTGTTGGAAGTGCTAATACAAATTCTTTTCAAGATACACATAGTTGAGAACAAATGAAGTTTGTTCTTGAATAAATGCAAACGAGTAAATCTAACAGCAAAATCTATTTATTTTATTATGATGCTATTTATAGATATTACTTAAATATCTCCTCCAGGTTTTTTTCAGTCATTCACTCTTTCTGTGCTACTCTGCCGTATTGTCTGCTCAAGTAATTGTTTCCTGTCCATATCTGCTGGTTTCTAATTCAGCCTTATCTTCTCAGAACTCAGATGTTCTCATCTTGTCGTTATACAGTCAATATAATCATTTGGCTTTCTGATTTAGCCCTCACCAAGGTCATTCCTTTAACATCTGTTCTGGGCATACTTCTCTTCCCATTCAACCTTCTTCACAATAACTCTGTGTAGCTTACATTCATTCTTCTCTCCTGTTTTCTTTCCTTAGGTGATACTGTTCTTTGTAATGATGAAATTTGTCTGCTCCTTCCTGATCTCTACTCCTTCACTTGTCTTCTTCTAACTTTCTAACATCTTTGTTTTCCTTGACATCTACTAAAGTTTAACATAGCCTAACTGAGCTAACACAATGAAAGTTGGGGGTTTTTTTTTCAGTTCTTCTCTGTCCCCTCCCTTTTTATTCTGATCCACAAACTCCTTTCTTGTTTACTTTAGGAATATAGGTTTTGAATCCATCATTTCCTTTGTGTGTCTTCAGTCAGAAACTATAACAACAAACACCCACTGTTTTAGGAAATATAGGTCAAATACTGTTCATAATTTGCAGCACGCAGCTATCTTGCAATTCTGATCAGCCTGGTGTCACACCAAACTATTCAACTTGAAAACTGATCTTCTTGATCCAGGCATATTTATCATGAATGAAGTTTTCAACATTATTCTTCTCACTCCCTTAGTCCACACATCCAAGTCTTGATGGTGCTCATTCACAGCAATTTTTCTGCACATAATTAAAACTCTGTGCTCCTTACCAAAAGTGTGAAGTGCTGGTTTTTTTCCTGTGATATTATTTCACCCATCTCGTGTAATCATCCACGAAAAGAACTCAAACACTGATGGTGGCAATATTCCCATTCCTTTCAATGTAACACTTTCCCTGAAACTCCTAATCTCTGCACAAAATCTCAGATTCTTTTTCTCAGTTTAAACATCTTTCATAAATCTTTCCTTTTTTATTCATCTACTGGTAGAGTTGACAAGATTATCTGCAGTTGTCATTCTCTTCCCATGGGATAGCAAGATCCATTTCCCTAGCACTTCTGTGTTCACTTGTCTGCTTCATCCACTAAAGCTCTTACACACTATCCTTCATTTACACAACACTGTCTTCTAACAATTTTAGGAAAAATCTCTCTCCACAAGCTCTCAAGTATGCTCTCCGTTATGGTATCTTTAGAAAACCAACATGCAGTTCTGAATAAATAAGTAGTCAACAGGGAGAATTATTTGTAATGAATAATCTGTGATCATGTGTAAATGTCAAGTTTCAGACAGACAGCCCAAGTAATAACATACTTACTAATGTTCCACACCTGCCATCCTTTTGTTATTCATTATAGGTATTGACTTAAGACTTGGAATTGGATATCCTCTTAAGTGTTTGGATAATATTGATTTAATCTGTAGTTTCAAGGCAGTATTACAGCCCTGAGACTGTTTTCATTATAATTTTATAGTCCCTTTCTGATTTTTCGTTGGAGCAGAGGAAATGTGATTCTTTCAAAGGCATTTAAAACAAACCACCAATCCAAACCAAACCAAAAAAGCTGAACCAAACCATGACAGGCTTATTTCTTGTATTTCCATGAAATTTAAACTTTGAGTACTGAGAACAGCTCAGCACTGTTTATTTATCACTGGGCAATTCAGATCAGAGAATTCAACCAGCTCTAGTATAGTTTTGTGTTTTCTGGAAATACTTCAAACAACAGCTGAGGTTTATTTTAGTTATGGAACTAAAAGTTAAAATTGATATTGCTTAGCTTAACATTTTCTAGAAATAACCTAGAAAATATGCCAGTACTGTAAAAAGTAGAATATAATTAATTATGTTCTTTATTATTTTATAGTATTATTTTACCTTTTACATGAGATCTTATAAAATTATTTGGAAATTAAGTACATTATTTAAATGCTAACTCTCATTAGAAATACAGTGCTAATCAAGCCTGAGGTTTTATAAACTATATAAAATTAATAACAAATCAGAATAAACTTTTACATCTGATCAGAAAAAGTTCATACTGTGTTAAAGGTCAGTAACAGTAATTTACTACCATCTCAGAGTATATCTTCATATCTGATTTTAAGTGAAAGCTCTTAATAAAACACAGTATTATTCTTTTTATTTTATGGGTTTGCATCAACTATAGCTATCTGTAGAAACATGCTCATATAAAATACAAGTTCTAGTATGTATAGACATTATTGAAATTTGAATCTATCCTACTAGAAGAAAAGTACTGTTTTCTTCACAGTGGATTAACAAGTTTTCTTGTAAGTACTGATACTGGAACATATCCAGTACCAATATCTGTGATAGTGCCAGGAGTCTCACTAAGAAGATCAAACAACCAGTGAAAAGGAGCATGAGGTAAAGTTCTTGTTAATACTTTAAAAGCTTAGGTAGAAATACATGCATCCTCCAAAGAAGGAGATGGCTCTACAGATGTTGATACCAGCAAAATTTTGCTTTTTCAGCCATAAATTATTATTGAATAATGGTAAGCTACCCATTAAAGAGGGAGAAAACACTTGTATATATTGACCTGATAAATTTGAATGAAGAGTTTTAAGCAAGGATCAGGAGTACAGGGTAACAAAGCCTGAGAAGTGAACAAATGCAAAATTATTTGCAAATGTTCTATTATATAGAAAGAGCAAAGTCTCCACCTACAACAAAGAACAGAAAAGGGAAGAGATGCATTTATAAAATGTTCAAATTACCATGATCCAATGAGTTTCATGCAAAACTACTTAAGCAGTGATCAGTGAAATCTTAGATCTACTATTGGCTATGTTTGAGAGCTCACACGTGGCAGGTATATCAGGATTTTGGATGATTTGAGGAGAATAAATTCAATGTTTATACTTCAATGAGGAGGAAAAAAGAAGCAGAGGTAGGAATAGACCAGTAAGGTGGATTTGACGTCAATACATTTAACACCCTTCTAGGGAAGAACTGAACTGCTGAAATTGGAGAAATGAACTAAAAATAAGATGAAATCCAACAATGACAAGTATCCAAATCTATACTTAAAATGGACTAATCATCTGCATACATATGGCATAGGCAGCAATAACAGAGCAGAAGATTAGCAGGAAAAGGATCTAGGGGAAGAATTCTTGAAATACTTTTATAAAACTTACCCTGCTCAGTACCAGCAAGGCTGCATCTGAATCTCTTAGACCCTGAATTTCACAAAAGTTGTGAACTGTGTGAAAAGCGTCCAGAAAAAAAAAAACATGAGAATAATCAGTAGCATAAAAACATGACCTATCAAAACCAAATAAGGAAATAGGCATTGCTGATCTAGAAATTGAGAAAACTTGGAACTGTAAGTTTCAGAAAAAGGATTAGATCTGTTCTGATCCCTGGGACTCAAAAAATAAGAATAGTTATAAAAGTTAGCAGGTTTCATCATCAGAGGATCCTTTCTTTTAGAAGCAGCTTGATATGTAGGTTAGGAAGGAAACTAGAAATCCTGCATGAGAAGTGTATCAGAAAGGTTTGTAAGGCAAGTGTAGTGATCCTGACTGGAAAAGCATTGTACATCAAGGAATTGGTGATCCATGTAACAGTTGACTGGAGTACTCTCAGGTCTGTGCTATCCTGCATGTCCAGCGTGGCATTCAGGCTGTGTTGTGCTGCACAAATCCCTGAGCTCAGTAACCTCACTGTAGCAGAGGAGCCTGCAGGCAGCTCCCACTTGGTACCAGTGATTATGCCACCTGCACGGCCTCGCTTTTAACTAAAAGTGTGGCAGGAAATTCTTATACAAACATAATTTCTGTTTGACTGTAGAAATGATGGATAGAGTTTTTTCCTCGTAAGAAAATCCTATAATAGCTTGAATGACTGAAATTGGAGAATCTCTTCTATGGATGGGGTCTACCCAGCATGTTGCACATGAATAAGAGGCCCACTCGATGCTACAGCTCCCAGCGTTCCCAACATCCTAAAGGGATGTAAAATTATCTATAGTATTTTCTCCTTATAGCCTTAACTCTAATAAATAGCATTTTAAAGGATACCTTACAGAGTGTCTTTCTTGCTGGCATCAGAATGGACCAGCACCTCCTAGTGCAAAACAAGTAAACAATGAACAAAGCGTAAACAAAGATAGTCAAAAAAACACTTGCCGGATGCCATCTTGGATTAAGCAGATGTGGATTTTTTTTTTGTTATTGTTCTTTCCTCACCTGTGTCTTTTCTAACACTCTCTTTGTTGTCTGCTATAATCGATGTAAATAGAAACGTGTGTTTGCATTTATCATAACTTGATTTAGGCTAACGGTATTTTCAAAACGAATGTGTTTTCTTCCCTCAAGGTTATAGTAAATCCATGAAGTGGAGAACTAGGACCCTTTTAAAGGTTCTTCAGCTCTCCAATGCATTCCCTAGAACATCCAGCAAAATGTCATCCTGCAAATAGTATTGCATAGACTGGTTTGATAACCATTAAAATCAGGCAGCAGGGGAGGAAGAAATGTCATCCAGTGAATAGGAGTTATCCAGTGTAATCTTTGGCTGAACGCAAGGTAGTGAGGAGCTCACCGGAACTGCATGCATAGCTGGGGTGTTTGTCACACCCGCTTTGGAGATCCTTACTTGCAAGCTTGATGAACAGGAGTCTGAAAGGGTACAGAAGAGTAGAGTACAGTGTATGACCTTGTAGTGGGAGATGGACTTGAAGACTTTCTAAAGCCCCTTCCAGCCTTAGGATTGATTCTGTGAAGGATACTCTAATATATCTTATTTAAAGCATAGGTAGAAATAAAAGGGATTTTTTTTTCCCTCTATTTCTGTACAGTGTATGTATAGCTACTTTAATTGTATTGCCTATGACTAGATTCTCATAAATGCAATCTTTAACTCTAGATTTTCTCTGATGTTAAGAGTAAGTAGTTCAGAGTGATAGCTGAAAAACAAGCTGTGCTATTCTTCTGACAATGTATATTCTGATTAATTCTAGGCAATCTTAGGAGTAACTGGTAATCCAAAATAATTTTCATGGGTACCTGAAGAGTAACAGGGTGTTTCTCTACCAAACTGCATAGGCAATATGATCTTATAATTCTCACATAGGGTCGGTGAGGGAAAGATATCTTCTAATGATTAACACTAACAATAAATACCTGATAAAACAGAAAAATACGGGGTGAAACCCCTGAGAAGTTTCTCCTGTTGTGGTTTTTTGTCATGTACTATAAATATTAATTACAAAATATATCCAAGTGCTCAGGAAAAAAGTGTTTTCATTATTTAACCACTTCCATATGTAAAGCTGCCAAGCTTTAAAAAGAAAAAAACCCAACAATCCACAAACCTCCTGTCATTAGTATGTATAGAGAAACTTTTTATTTTCTTTGTTATACTTGGTTTATATGAGCAATTGTTCTCATTTGTCTTGCAAAACATTCTTTCCACTCCTATGGGAAGTCTAATGGGATCTAGTCAAGAAGTTATGTTCCCTTTGGATGTTCTCAATTTGTTTTCAATGGAGCAGGAAGAGAATGGAATTTTTCCCTGTTGTTATACGTTAACAAGAATTTGCTTCTTTACATACACTGACATTGTTATAATTTTGCCTTTAAAGTGACTGCTGTTTGGAGAGCACTTGCACTGTGCAGAACTCCCAAATCTGCTATGCACAAATATAAAAAGCTTTTGTGACCATGTCCTTCCTTCTGTCCTTTCTAAGCCTTCTGTTTCTGTAGTAGATCTTACTGATACTGTACCAAGCGGAGTTGCTTCTTGATTCTTTAGTTTAGTATGCCTTAAAGTGATACACATTTTTATATTATAAAATGGAGGAGACCTGACTGTGGAAGCACACAGTGTTTCCACCTTAAAGAATTTCTACTGTGTTAATACTGATTTCTGCTACAGCTTCCAGGAAGATAGATTTTTTAGATTTTTCTTCTCCAGTATCATTTCAAAATTTGAGAAGGTGTTTGTTTGATGACTTGCCTGTATACTGCAATATTAGGCTTGATCTGTAGCTTCTCTCTTTTATGTCTTGTATATCTAATTTTATTTCCTTTGATCCTTCTTTCTTCCTCTTTGCTGATATTTTCTTTGTTCTTTTGCTTCCCCCATCCCTATGCTTTGCTCTTCTAAGACTCATTCACCTTCATTTTCATTTAATCCCTGCCTATGCTGCCGCCTGTATCTTTGTTGTCATAGTTCTGATGTCTGTCTACTAGTTATCTTTTTATCTGGCTATATGATTTTGTTTAGCTTTTAGTCTTTTAAATTTTCTCCATTGCTTGAGTCTCTTTTAATCTTCCCTTAGTATTGCTTCTTGTTATAGCTCTTGATCTTTCAGAGAGGAGTGACAAAGCTGACAGGGACCATCGCTCATTAAATTTAAAACAATAATAAGTAGTCACTTTTTGCTGTTAAGATATGTAAAGTAAGTGACCAGAATTAAAGACGTGCAGCACAGTAGAGCCTTATTTCTGCACCTGAGGCGTTCAGAGATTGCAATGGAGGCTTGTGGCTACCCAGAATCAGTGAGGGGTAAAATTTTTGACCATGTATGACCTCTCTTCTGCTTGCCAATTAATCTGAGAGTTTTTATGCATATTTGAGCTATTCATACATTTCTGATGGAGGATTTAATTTGAGTGCAGGGGTGCTAGCCTAGAAGATTTGGGGAATTATTAATGCCTATTGCTCCATGGAAAAGACAGGCTTCAAACTGGGCTACTGCTTTCCTAAACCACTTGATAAATATCCTCTTCTCTGAGTGGATGAACCTAACATATACACAAATGTCATACCTGAAGAAATGACAAAGAAATTAAACATGTATTAGAAATGATATTCCACATTTTAATGTAGACATAAGAGTAAAAATTAGGGAGAAGCATGAAAACATACTTTTAGAATATCTGAAATCCTGCTTAGACTTCCTCAGTGTTTCTGTCTATGTGTATGCACCCAGATTAAGTTGTTTCCTGATGTAGGGATATAAAAAGTTTTACATCAGAAATCTTGTCTGCTTAATATCTTTCTACTTTTTAACATGTATGTGTGTATGAGCACATGTGTAAAAACACATTTATGTTTCCATTATCTAATTAGGACCATAAATAAATTTCATAGACATAGAAATGCTAAGATATGTATACCCTTTTATTTGTTTAAATTGAAGTTCTTCTTTAAATTTTCCTTTGAAATTCCAAAAGGATAAAAGAGACAACTTATTCAGCAGATTGATTAAGGTCAAGTTACTCTTGGCAATGTATGATTCATTTCTCACCCTTTTGTCAGACAACATCCACACCTATCCAAGCAATTTCTGAAGTTAAAATCATGAATGCGTTTTTTAGGTTTGCAAGTTCATGAGTTTGCAAGTGCATGGAACTAATGTGCAAGTACATGCAATTAGCAGATGGATGGAAAAAAAGCATGTGGTTTCAGCTTCAGCTTTCCTGAAAACAGGAAATTTTTTTTAATTGCTTTTAAGGTTTATTAGATGTCATTATGAGAAAATTTCTGGCAGTATCATTTTTGCTAACAAAATTTTGTGTCAATATTGATAACGATATTTTGTGTCCCTTCTGCTTGTTATTATTCATATTCTTCAGAAAGCAAAATTTAAAATTTACTTTCAGATTATATCATATTTTCAAACATTCAAGACAAACTCATCCCACAGAAAACCATGTGCCAGTCTTCAGTCTTTTCTAAAGGGTGTAGTTCATCAACAGAAATCTCTGAACTCAGAAAATGGTGTAATGTTGAATAAAAAAACTTTTCCCATCTTCAGTACAGCTGTTAGCTAGATCTATCCTTTCTCTAAAGTCCTCACAGACCACCACTCACACACTCTTTCATCACGTCACGGTTCCATTTTGGGTGATTAAGAAAATAAATAAATTTTAAAAAATCAAACATTAACTCTTCCTCCCTCTTTATTGTTGCTATCTGAGTAGTTCAAGAACTTCTTCCAGTGTCTTTTTCCAATTGGCTCTTCCTTGGCTGGAAGAGACCAGCTATCAGTATTTCTGAAAGATAAAAGTAAATGTGAAACCTCTAGCAGATCCTTTTTTTTTTTTTTTTTTAATTCTTCATACCACAGTCCTGCTGAGAAGCTTTTATAAATTCTGATTAAATCCATCTATTCACTGTTATCAACGATCTGCTTCTATTCCTGGGGAACTTCCTCCCTTGTTCTCAGACTTTCTTCACAGGGATCCTGAGCCAATCCAGTCTGTTTAATTGCTGTTTCTCTGCACACCTAAGGGTAGTACTGCAGAAAAACAGTGGGTAGACAGCTCAGCATTGACATACAGTTTTAGTGAAGGTGATGGCGTGACGGATTAAAGCATTGCTGCATGTGGCACACTAGACAGACAGAAAGAGAGAGATAAGTGTGAGAAAAGTCCTCATCTACTTCATTGTATTCTGAAATCTGCCTCATATGAAGAGTGGGTAGGTATATGACCTCCACTCCCCGCTTTTTCTGGCATTTATAAAGTTTGTGGAAATTAAACTTGCTTTGAAAGTATAACCTCTGATTCACAAGCAAGTGCAGTTTTGAGGAAACCTGAAACATTAAACATTTAGGTCGAAACTAATTGCTTTTCTCATATTAATAAATAATCTAGTGGGATTTAACTTGTCATTCAAGTAATAATATATTCTCCTCACCTAAATATTTCAAGGCATCTGGCTTACATCTAATCAAATAAAAAGCTGTGGTTTTTTAGACTTAAATATAGGTTTGCATCTCACTCCATTTTTACTTGTATAAGAACTCTTTCATTTGCAGCTACAATGGTTCAGTTGTGCTGTCAGCAACTACATTAAAAAAGTATTCACTTCATAGAGTTATAAAGAAGTGAAAGAAGTTAATCTCTCAAAAACATGTTTAAACACCAGTTGTATAAAACCAAGTGATGGGAAAAGTCAAAGGAAGAAAAAATTATGTGACAAGGGTATCTGAAACAAAAAGAGCATCCATGTTGTTCTGATTTTCTGTCACTGAGTTATCCTAATGAGGCCAGAAACTTCACCTATGCTAAGCCATAGTTGTATTAAGACTGAAAATCTCTTAGCACTGCAACTATTGCAAGGAGACATCAGGCTGTGACTTAATTGCTACTTGGGAAGCGAGGTAACGCAAAGGTGGGCATTTGGGTTTAAGAGTTCAAAAAAAGATCAGAAAAATCTCAGTCAGTTTTCAAAACGTGCTGCATAAGACTGCTTCTATTCTGTCATATAAGCAGATGAGATAAAAGTGAGGAAAGAGAACAACCTCTCAGAAGACATCAAAAACAATGATGTCCCTTGGGGTAAATTCATAAGGTCACCCGTAGCATCCATTTGGCCAGAAAACATGGAAGGGCAGGCCTGTGGTGGTCAGTAAGAAGTATCCTTCCAGAGCACAAAGGACCCCAGCTGCCAAAGTAAACCTGGCTTAGCACCTTGCTACTGTGGCACCCAGTGACTGGACACCCTCCGAGTTCACCTGCAGACATGGGTTTTCCATCAGTCTGATGTTTATGTAGGCTAATTGTGAGGCCTCCATGTAGGCAGTGGATCTGGCAGTTGAAGTAACTTACACCTAAAAACCTGGGAGCATTGATATCCCCATTATTTTGTGGACTTGGAACTGCCTTCAGTCAGCTCATGAATTTCAGTATTTCTTTGCTGATTTCAGCAAGTTGTTCATGCAGTAGATGTTCTTATAGTTTCATGTGCTACTAACTAAAACTGTATTCACAGCACATCTTCTTTGCAGACAAATTAATCATTATCTGTTTTATCATTGGGATAATTATGATGAATGCATAGATGATGTGCCTTTTTCTACCCATTCTTGCAAAACAGTAATTGGGATAGTTGAGAATTCCATCTAATTTTAAAAAGACTAAAACACAAATGTAATATACTTGACAGTAAGGATATCTCAGAGATAAAGATAGTAAAACTTGGTAACTTAATTACATTCAAAATTAAAAAACCTTTAAAATATATAACACATGGGAAAGAGGAGCTAGTATTCTCATTAGTGACAGTTGGAAAGGAACAATTTACTACTTGACAGAATTTCCTTGAGGGGATTCTTACATGAAGAAAGCATGTTTAATTGAAGCTGCCAAAATCGATACCGGGAAAAACAACAGTCATGTTCTTTGAGTTGAAATAAATCTAGAGAAAACACTTAAAGATGCAGGCCTAAGCTCTTTACAACAAAAATGACACAGCAGAACAAGAATGTTGTACTCTAGAAGTTATAGAGGAAGCTTGCTCAGAATACTAAGTGTAGTAACACGGTGTATAGCAGAAGATTTTTCATTTCTCACTAGGCAGAGTAGAAGGAGACCTACAAGGAAATGTATGGATTAATTATTTTTACAAGAAATATATATATATAATATTTATAAAAAAGGATGCAAAAATTATTTTCTTTTTCTATGAAGTCCTTGTAAGGAGTAAACATATCAATAAATTTAAGAAAAATAACATTTTAAGGACAGTGATCTAGTCACTAAACAACATAAAATAATTTCAGGGCACTTATGTCAACATATATCACCTGAAGAACAGATGTGTTAGGTTTAAATTGAAGTTCCATAAGTGTGGATGAAGAAGAATCTGCACTCCGTCCTCACTAAATTGTTATTCTTAGTTATATAAAATGTTGCTAGACCCACCTTAAGGGTTATTTAGATGTGGAGTTATGGGACCCAGAACTTTGAGCCTGTTCCTGGCAAATCTTTCCTTGAAATGTCTCTATGGAAATCTCCGTAGCAGCACCCTAGGATCCACGTGCTGAGTAGCAAAGCTGAGCTGAGAACTGCTGAAAAACCAGTTCACTACCTTAGATCAGTCTGATGGGTTGATTCTAGAAGTAGGGACTAAGAGCTTCCAAAATCAGTCTGCTGTGTAGGTATGAACATTGCTCTGGCCTAGGATGGACCAGAGAGTGGGCTGCTATACTGCTGATAGCACTAGCTTTTTTAGGTTTTGCTTGTCTGGAGGAAACAGCCACATGAGAGGTTTTGCCCTTGATGCTCAAAGCCTGAAAGCATGACAGGCTCTATGGTCAGTTCAGCAGAGCTTGCATTGGAGGTATCTAGCAGGAAACCTTTCAGTCCTGAGAAATACCTTCTGAAGACTCATCCACATGGCTGGGGCAACAGGGCCCTGTTCAAGCTAATATGAAAGACTCTTTGTCACCTAAGTGTCACAGATTCATACCCCTGGCTGTAGGGACCAGTGGTTTCAGCATGTCAGTGAAACCTCAAGAAAGTTATATCCCTACCTGTAGGCAACGTTGAGGCCAATTTCAGAAGATACGGATGGTAACAGGCTAAGACCAAACCCACTGCATCCGATTCTTGTCCACCTCTGCAAATAGGTATGTGTGTAGTCTTTTGTCCCCAAACTTCATGTTTGAATGTAACCTTGCATGAAAAAAAGAAGAATATGAAGTAAATTTAGAGTTAAAAAGCAGTCTATCTGCAAAATACATTGCCAGCACTGAGAAACCGGGAGCTCTGAGGTTGTAAGGCAGTGGCAAGTGCAGATCTTGAGAGCCTTCTGCTTAGTGGTATGATCTGTGAAATTCCCAGGAATCTGTTCCACAGAGCATTTCCAGACCCCAGAAAGCTCATCTCATCTGGGAAAGGTAGTGTTTCTGTTGTATAGCACTGCATCACTATGTGATTGTGTATATGTTTGAAAACATTTTTTTCTATTAAAAAGTTTCATCCTAATTCATGTATTTTAAAGACATGCTACTACACTGCAATCTCTTTTCAGCCCAGTCTCACTGTGAAATTAACACTTTCCTCACCATTTCTCTTTTCAGCAAAGCCAAATTCATGCATCAAGAAAAGTGTAATAATAATGTGTGTGCAACTCACACTTGCTACTGGCTAACTATATTAAGCAGCTAATCAAGTAAAATTAAGGTTTAAAAGGCTGACACCAAAGAACAGTCAGAGAAAGGCCAGCAGTGTAAACACCCTGTACGTAGGTTTCTGAGTTCACTTCAAACCAGAAATTCAGATCTGTGATATTATAATGCTATTTCTATTATTCAAAATTTTAAGAAGAATCTCATGAAGCCCATTAAAAAAAAAAAAAAAGAAAACCATGCACAACGCTGTAAAACAATTCCAACTATTTTATGTCATACATTTACGTTTCACAATAGTGGAAACAATATTTCAAGCCCTTGGGTTTGTTCTAATGGCAATTACACAAAGGATAACCCAAGCTGACACTCCTCCAGGCATCTGACAAGCTGACATTGACAGTATTGTAAGCTGCAATATTGCAACTGTCTGCATGAAGGCAAGGCACTATCTACAAAGCTGGCCCCGTTCTAGCTTTCAGTGTCAGACCCACTCATCCTTCTATTCTAAACAAATGTATTTATTAGAGTTATTGCAAGAAAAGTATTATCTCTAATTGTTCACAGACAAAAACAAATGGTCCAAATGGATGTGAATTTAATGTCTGTGGAAACACCATGCCCTCATTTAATCTGCCCTGTTCAGCAGACCAACTTGTGTCTCGTGACAATAGTATTTACTTGGCCATGCAACCTTTCAGCTTGGGCATCATCTTTTTGCATTGGTATCCGTAACTTTTAGTTTAAAACTAATATAAGAATATTGCAAGTATCCAAGAAAACAAGTGTTACAAAAGCAGACAATCCAGAGTTCAGGTTAAGTGCAACAGAAAATACAACATATTAACATAAGTAAGTATACAATAGGGACTTCTAGAACTTTAGATTTTCTTTTACTGCTTCTGTGTTATAACAACCATACAAATATACTTAGTGCATAAAAGTGTTTGTAGGTCTGGATTAGACGAAAATTATTTTAAGAGCATGTTAAATTTCTTTGGTTTCGATTTTGCTGTTGCTGGCATATTTTTTTTTTTACTTTATTCCTCTGCAACATCTTTAAAAGAGTGAAATTAATGATAACTTTAATTAATTAATTTCATGACACAGTTATACTTTAGGAAAATAATCTTCTCAGAGAAAAATAGGAATCAGTGTAGCTAGAGCTTCCATTTTTCATATAAAGTGCAAAATTAATGTTCTTACCATCCATAGTAATCAAGGCTCTTGTGGCACTTCTAAAAAGCATAGAGTTGTTAATTCCAGGGTCTTGGTTAAATTATATTTTGGGTAAATCAGTTTACTCTCCGATTCCGGTTAGATAGTTGCAGTGTTCATAACTTCTGCTGCAATACCATAAATCAGCACATTCCAAGTGGTTACACTCAGTGGAAGGGATTCAATTTCCATGTGTTTGGTCTGCAAATTGCTTTAGGATTCTCTGAAATAATAGTAGTAAAAATCATGAAGTCAAGGAATAAAATTCCACCATGGGATAAAATTTGTTAATTGAGCTAAAATAATTGTTGTTTTGTTTTTGTTTTTTTTATATCAGGAAAGAATTTAAGCAATGCTGAGTAGAATTTTTATGTCTCAAATATGTCTTAAATAAAAGGATTTAGATTCTTAATTCCAAGGAAAATACTATCCTTTCCCAAACTCTTTGTCTCCTTCCACTACAAATCATTAGGTATGAGGCTGTTTTGTGAAAAATATTATTCAAATTCCCTCAGTCTCTCCTGAATTAACTTTGACTGCTCAATCTGAAAAATAAAAGAAGGTGAAGTGTATTTTGTCACTTCATGGTGTGACAGGATGTGTTAATTTAAAAATAATAATAAAAAAGATTTGGACTTGTCACTACCTTCTTTGTTGATGTTCATTCAAATTATTTTTAACAATCTGGCCTGACTCTATATCTATGCTTGAGTAAAAATAATGGCAAAATCACAGATGTTCAGTACAAGAATGAATTATATATGGATTATTTCTCTGGAGTTAAAATATAATTCTTTCCTTGTAGAGTGGAAACAAAAAGAAACATGGAAGTACCATGAAGAACATTTCATCTGAATGATTATATTTTCATTAATTGTGTTATAGTAGGCCATTAAAGCTAAAAAAATCAAAAAGGAATTTGTTCCCTACACCACATCTGAATGTCACACATTTACGTTTTTCTTAAGGAACTAAAATTTCTTTTTTTTTTTTTTTTCCTGGTAGATATCCAGTAAATAGTAATATTGTATGTTCATTTCTCAAGGGAAGTGAGATTTTTTTGTGTTGAACTAGACAATGAAGAGGTCTTAGATAGACGGTTTGATTCTAAAACTATCCACGTGGCACTTTGGTTTTGGTTTCTTTATTAGTTTTGTATTACTAATTATTTAAGTATTTTTAAATCACAATCTTATCAGAGCACACCCCAACAAACAAACAATCAGACAAAAAACCCAAGATTTAAGTTCTGTCCCATATCCCTTTAAGTGATTTAAAAATCTTTTGTGGTCATCTGATTCAGAGCTGTTCCAGAGATAAAGGATTTTGGAAAGACATGGTGCCTGGCTCTTTTTGTTGCCTTATAAGTACCCAGATCTTTTTTTTTTCCCCATTTTTGGATAATGAACTATTTACTAGCACTTCCGTATTTATGTGCCTCCCAAATGAATCTCATGCAATGGAACATTTAACCTCTCACAAATTAGAATTTTCAGGTGAAGGCACTCTGATAAAAACTTCCAAAAAGCCCTGTCATAGTTTAACCCCAGCCAGCAGCTAGCACCATGCAGCCACTCACTCACTCCTCCCCACCCCTGGTGGGATGGGGAGGAGAATCAAAACAAGTAAAACTCGTGGATTGAGATAAGAACAGTTTAATAATTGAAAGAAAAAAAAATAATAATGAAAAGGAAGATAACAAAGGGTGAAATATAACCCAAGAAAAACAAGTGATACACAATGCAATTGCTCACCACCCACTGATCAATGCTCATCCAGTCCCCAAGCAGCAATCCACCCCTCCCAGCCAACTCCCCCCTGTTTATATACTGGGCATGACGTTCCATGGTATGAAATATCCCTTTGGCTAGTTCGGGTCAGCTGCCTGCTAGCTCCTCCAGCTTCTTGCACACCTGCTTGCTGGCAGAGCATGGGAAACTGAAAAATCCTTGACTTAGGATAACCACCACCTAGTAACAACTAAAAACATCAACGTGTTATCAACATTGTTCTCATACTAAACCCAAAACACAACACTATACCAGCTACTAAGAAGAAAATTTACTCTATCCCAGCTGAAACAGGGACAAGCCCTCAGGTTTATAATTTTGCTTTCACAGCAGTAACTCCTACCTTGCTGTTGCAAGTTGATAGCTATTAAATCATTTTCTGTTTCACACATAGGTTGCAAGGAATCTGACAGATGATCCCAAATACCTGTATCTGTTAGAATGCCACTAAAATTCATTAACCAGAACACATTTCTGATGAGGGTGTATGTATTACAGCATTACTTAATCACAGGCTTCAACAGATGCCTCAGAATGTTGAAATCTGCAGCTTTTCTTTTTAAATCACTGGGTTTAGTTCCTTGACCTTCTGAGATGTCTTCAGCAGACTAAATAAGGGAAAGGACTAGCATCACCATCTCTGTGACTGCATCTGAAGATTTTCCTGAAATGTGAACATAAGTTTTCTGCTCTTTCCTCCCTGCTGTGTTGATTTCTATTGCTTTTTCCTCTCACCTGTCTTCAATCTTTTTCATTTTACTTTCCATCTATTAAGAGCCTGACTTAGCAAAGCAGCTGGTGGAACATAGCTGGGGCCAATTTGGCACACTAAAAGCAGTACTATGTTCAGTGTTTTTTCTAACAACTTAACTGCAGGAAAGTGAGAAAGTGACTGGTGCTTTTTCTTCTTTTTTCTTTTCTTTTTTCTTTGCCCATGTATGTATAGTATGTGACTATTAATACTTAGTTTGTTGCATCCCAAAGAAACTGGCTAAACCAGACCTAAGAACTTGGAGGAAATGCCTGAAACTAATTTTCTTACACTTTTTCACAACATTTTCAATAAAATTCTGTTAGAATTTAGAAATAATAGTTCTTGGGTTTTTTTCCCCCTCATTGATAGAGAAACTTTATAATTAACAAAATTATATGGCAGCTTTTTAAAACAGCATATTTTCAGCTTTTCAGTTTCAGTTATTTTCTACATGGATATTTCCTGTTGTCTGTTATTTCACTGTATGTGTAACTAATGTTAAGAGTAAAATATTGCTTGATAACGTGCAACTACTGTAAGAATATCCTGTAGCAGAAACACAAACTGAAATTACTGTCAATAAAGAGGGGAAGGAAAACAGCTTAAATATCTTTAAAATCTGCCTAATTTATCCAAGCAGTACCGTAACACTCTAACAGCTTTTATTCTCCAGCAGCAAGGAAAATTTTCTCCCTTTCTCACATCCCTAGTAATAACTATAGCAGCCTTCACATAATTGGACTATTCCAGTAACCTCATCCAGCATATGATATCAACCACTTCTTTGACAGAAGGTGGTGGCTCTGGATACAGGAGTCAATTGAAAACAAACAGCAACAACCAATCTATCACCCTGGGAAACAAAGTTGAGACTCGTTGATTAGAAGTACAGATCTCATTCTTGTCGATCTGTGCTCGATGCGAGGTAAACAAAAAAAAGACATTATTTTCAGATCAACAGCAAGAAATTCATTTTTTGAATAATTCAGATATTAAATCGGAACTTAATAAAATACTTAAGACAATTACATTTAAGATATATACTTACATTCACATTGCATTTTAAAACTATCACTTATCAGGAACACTTAGAATTTTTTTTTTTTTCCAGAAAGACGCAAGTCTTACCTAATACAATGTTTTTTAAGGCCTTAAAATAGGTCATTCATTACTGAACAAATAACTAGATTCTGTCCTGAACAGCTACTAACCTAAATGAAATGCAAGAACACAAACTGACTTAGAAATGTACTCATGTAAGCTATTTACCTATCTCTAGTATTGGGTTGAATACTAAGAAAAGATGGTACCTAGTCTCTGAAAGGCAAAATGCTATTCTGAGGAAGAAGAAATCATACCTTTTGCCTTTACATGCCTTGTTCCTAGTTTATTGGCATCATGGCCATGATAAGGTTCTTTGGCCTTTGAAATGCTGAATTCTACCATTAATTTTATGTGCTTAGAAAGGATGGGGTAGGGTAAAATATGCACATTTTTATGAAGGATTTGGGGAAAGAAATCTTTTTGATTGTATTTCTACCACTAATTTTATGTGCTTAGAAAGGGTGGGGTAGGGTAAAACATGCACATTTTTATGAAGGATTTGGGGAAAGAAATCTTTTTGATTGTATTTTTCTGCAGTGTTTGCATGACAGAATTCTGACACTTGACTGTAGCCTCCAGATAAACCTGCTATATAAAATGACAACAATAATAATTAAGAAAAGTTGCAGCAGATACTTTTGTTTTTTTCCACCCCATACTCAGGAAAAAGCTCTCTATCCTGTCATTCATGTTATGCACAAAAGATTGGTGTTCATCAGCATTGACTCTTGGTGATATAGCAGGTGGAGTAACAGCCATGCCTTGGATAAAGCAGTTGCTATTACCAGCCTTGGACCTCATCTTTTTTGCCAAACCTTTTTCTCATCTTTAAAGGTGTATTTTTCTGGGATTTTTTTCCTGTGTTAATAGGCAGTAAAATAGCTATTTAAACCCACTGATCATATACTCACTGTTCAGGGTAACTTATTACAGCAGAATTTTTTTAAAGGCATGCCTTGAGGATGACATTAAGTAGACTCTCTAAAGCAGTAAGTTGTCTCTGTTAGAGGTTTTATTGTCAACTAAGAGAGATTACACCCAGATGCTCTGTGTTCCTCTTCATTCTTCATCCTGGTTGAGTCCTGCTACTGAAGGCAGAGGTCATAATTTTTTGGTGTGAGTTGGGAAGATTTGCATAATAATTTGAGGTTTTATGGTTAAGGTCATTCTTTACCTTTACTTAAAAACCAAATCAAACCAAATCAAACAAGCAGAAAACCACACACCCACTCCCACCCCCCAAAGCCCCAAAACATATCTTCAAGCCTTAGAATTAAAGTTTAGTCAAGTAATTTCCATTAACCATTCCTACATCTGAAGTTGACCACTAGCAAGTCTCTGCTATTCAATACCCACAGTGTATGAGGAAGGGTGTTCATGAAAATCCTGACTTATGGAGGAAGGTAAGACAGACTTACATTGCATCTGACAACTCTTCGTTGCACCAGCTGTATTTCAGCAGTGTTTTATTTGTGGATGATAGGGCTTAAACTAAACCAAGATATGCCAAAAAAGGGTACAGACCAGAGAATAAAAGCAAGATGACTAATGAAATAATGCCTAGAGATCCCTCTACATGGATTAGAATTGACTTTTTTTTTTAATGTGAAACTTTCTTTTCACCAGGGAAATAGAAGAAAAAATGGCTGTCACAGAAGAGAAATTGAGAGTCAATGCAGAGAGTAAGATAAAAGGAAGCTGTGAGTATGTATGTTGAGTAGGAAACAAAAAGCTCTAATACATGAATAGAATCTATACAGAATTAGTCAAGCTAACAGTCAAGTTATATGTAAGAGAGAGGATAGAAGTGAAATCAGAGGGCAAAAATATTGCTTAGATGTTTGAAAGATGTATTTTTATACAGGGAGTGATTAAAATGAGGAAACCAGAGAGGATTAGAATAGAGGTGATAATTAGAACAGGCTGTTCATTTTTCCATTAACTCACATAGCAGAGCTGTCCTGATTTGCAAGTTTATGAATTTCTAGACTTTTAACCCAGATTCTTCATAGCTAATTTGCTCACATTTCATCTAGAAGCCATTAGTAGACTCCACAGGTAGAAGTGCTTTGTGCCTGCTATATGATATTGCTTTTACATGTCTGAAAATGATCCAGCTTTTCATCATTTTTGGTTCATGACATCACCGAGTTATACAGATAACACAAAGGTGCATTTATCTAAATAATGAAAGGCTGAATTCCTGCTGACAAAGAAATTAGTATTCATTTATTGCAGCTGAAGAAGCCATGATAGGTTTCCCTGGTGAAAACAAAGAATTCTTTGAAGAAATTGTTTTGACTCTTTGTTGTATCACAAAACCACGTGGCTCTGCATAATACTTTTATGGGGGATTTAAGGGTGGTGGTGTTGTAACAGGACTAGTTAATCTAGATTAAGAGTTGTGGAAAGAATGATACATATTCATGCTTATGCACTATGTGCTAAATAGGTTAGATTAATAGTTTCAGGGGGAAAAAAAGAGGAAGAAAAGGCAACAGACTTAAATATTTTACTATTAATCCTGTAAAGTTATTGTAATTTATTTCAAAATTCATTCTTTTCTAAAGCTGTTAAAAACTTCAAGTGACTGACTGGAGTTTCAATCAGTCTTCAATCAATCATTGTACTAAAAAAATATAAATTTGAGGAGAAGAAAAAAAAAGTAAACAAATGAACAAATAAAACCCGATCAGTATTTCTTTTTAATTTTGGCTTTTCTAGTTACCAAACAAAACAATAATTAATACCGTCCTGAATATGTGAACTGTTAAGCAAGTTAGAAAGGGATGTTAGGTTGTACCTTCGAGGTTCCCCTGTCCAGCTAGACAGAAAGCTGCAAGTATTCCCTCCCCTGTGCCAGGGAGGTCACACCAGGTCCTTCCTGACAACAGGAACAAGTCAGACAAAAGCAGAAAAAATGTCCAAATTATGGTGGTCAAGCACAGAACTACTTTACAAGTACCCCTGAACCACACTGATTACATCATTGGCTTCACCTTATGCCTCCTTTTCTCCTGCTTTCACCTCCCAGGTTCTTCTCCAGTTATGACCCTTGCCCCTCCCAAATAAAAAAACTGCTCCTGGTTGGTCTTAAGCCATTGGCCCCAGTCTGCCGTCATGATACCCCTCTTTTGGTATTTATGATAGGATTACCATGGTAATCCCTCTTCAGTCAGCGATCCACAAAGTCACTATTCTATTTTTGTTACCTACAACGTATTTTTCACACCGTTGTCTTGTTAGTGTAGCCATAAATCAGGGTTAACCATCTGCTTAGACTTTACTTTCTCTTTGATTTAAGGAACATTCAGCAGTTTCTCATGTTGCTGTCTTATTAATATAAATATATGGCCAGAGTAAGTCATTTGTCTGCAAGGCTCAGCAACATCAGCTTCCATTTCCAAACATATACCTTACCTCTTCGAACAGAAAAGACCTTCTGTATTGGTCCTTTCCAAGGTGTGGGATTCATTACAAGTAATTTTGCTGATTTAAAAGGTGAGCACAAGCTTGATCAGTTGATCTACTATAATGAATGTGCAGATGCCTGGAGCAACTTATGCTAGAAAAAAGGGAAGAAATAGCCTTACTCTTTTAACCTCAGTAGTTAGCTACTAACCTGAACCCACTTAGTTCGCAGAAACAGAGAGTGTGTGTGTGCGTGCAAGCCTCATCCTACTCATTCTTCCACCACGCTTATAGGACTGATTCCTAGGTTTAAAGTATTCAAAACCGAAGCAATATTTAAAGAACTTGTGAAGATAATTCTAGAAGCTCCTACTGACAGGAGACATCTTAAAACTTCTAGCAAAGAGCCAGTGGAGAGCCATAGGTAAAAGGAACTGAATTTTTCTCTACAGGCACAACACTACTTAAACTCTGTCTAAATTAAAACATAACTATAAGATTATATGAAGTTCTTCCTTGGAGAAAATTTGTTTTTTAACTAGATTCACTTCAAACAGATAAACATAGTCAATTATAATACAGAATACTTTCACAAGGAAGCAATAAAGCATACTGAAGACTACTAAACACTTTTGGTTTTTTTTTGTTTTTACAAAATGTCCTTTTTCTCCCACTAAACGTTTTACTTTTACTTTGTTGCACTATGCAATGCTAGTATGAGGAAAATACATTTTTTGTTTCTTCCCTCATTTTTTCACCTTTTTTCCCCCACTGTTTACTTTTTTTATATCTAATAATTATTTTTTCCTTACATTGCTCTCTTTTTCTAATTTATTCTTTTCCATAAATTTTCCCTTAATTTCTCATTTCTAGGAGCATGGATTCTTTTATTTATTCCTCTTAAAGAAATAGTAATAGTAATAATAAATTTATCGTGTTATTTTTTTTCAATGGAAACAAATAGATAGATTTTTTAACAAAACAACAGCAAATTCTAAACTTAATTATTTCATTTTCTCTGTATCGTCAACATATTACCCAAGAAGCCAACAATAACATTTATGGAAAGTAAAGAGGTATTTACTTACTTGAGGGGCTTCCCCATCTGTTTGTAAATGGAATTTAAGCATACTGCAAACACAGAAATAAAGAATTAATGGAAGTTGTGCATAATGACTTCAGAAAACATGTTCCTATGCCTATTCCATGATCTAACCTGTGTATTAAATCTGTTTGAATCAAGCATCATCGAATTAACGAAAGGGAAGAGGAAGGGAAAAGAAGAGATTCCATAAACTTGTAATAAACACACACTGATCAAAGTCTTCTAAATTCACTCTTATTTCCTGTATTTTTCAAAGTAATGCAATAACTCAAAAGCAAATTTTCTACACCCCAAAAATCCACAGTGCTAGAAACAGAATCTGCACACAGTGTCTGTCATGGCTTTATAAAGTTACTTTGCAACCTACTGTGAAAGAATGAAAAGGTAGCTTGTAATTAAAATCTAGGTTTGTTTCAGTATGCACCTAATAGGGAAATTAGTAAATTAGAAGGGAATGTAATAAAAACAAAAATATAAAGAAAAGGATACTCAATGTTTGAACTGCTTCTGGGAAAACATTTTCAAGCTCTTTAGCCTTAGAAAACTGTCTTCTTCCTAGTATAAAAAAAAGAACAGAATAAATTTTAATGATCCTGGAAACATTTTGATTTTTCTTCCCAAATGTTTTAAGATTAGCATGAAATCTACACTTAGAAATTATTCACCACAGACTAGAGAGGGGAAAAAAAAAACATATTCCTAGGCTTAATTTTTCAGAAATGAACTTTCTTGTGAGTTCATCCTTGTTCCAAAAGGAAAACTATTTATCCTTCAATCTAATATTCTAGGGCTTTACTCTGTATTCAGAATATAAAACTGCAAATAAATGCCAATATTGGAATGTGTTGAAAATGTACCTACACAAGAAGGAACCTTTTAACAGATGCTAATTCCTTGAGTGCATGTGGTTGACACCTAGGAGAGGCACGTTGATGCCAGTACCTCTTAGGCTCTAAGTACTGGACTTCCTGTTTGTCTGCACTGAAGGACAAAAGTTGTACACTCTGCTTGCCTTCTTTTACAAGACAAGCCCCAGAAAACAGCTTTTCTCTTGCTTTTATCACAGTGAGCTGCCAGACTCCAGTCACTACGGGAGGTATGCCATCCACCTGCTTAATTCAGGAATCATGCTGGTTATTACATCCCAGGTCAAGGAAATGATAAACAGTTCAGACCGTACATTATCTTCAGCTGACAAAATCTTTTGCCCTTCGTGCCCATAGAGAAGAGTGCTGCAGTAACTACATTAGACATCGTGCATGAGACTTCACTTTATCTAGCTTTAACTGTCTAAAATCAGGTGACTAATCTATATCATCATCTAGTATCCCTCTAGGCACTTAAAGAAGGTGATTCACCCTATCCAACAATACATGTCCAAGACAGCAGGGATGAATTGTCAGTTGGAGTGCCTTTCTCTTTCCACTGACAGTCATGGAAGCCTGCCTTCCCTAAAATAGGTATCTAGTTTTAGATGGAGCTAATAAAGCCAGATAAATCCACTCTCACAGCAGAAAATATGAGCATAGCCCCATGAATAGAAATAACATTTCCTAAAATTCTTGGAGTCTTGATTTCAGACTAATCAATTTATTACATATTGTAATATATTTTATTTTCTGTTCATTTTTTAACAGATCATCTGTAATATCCACAAGTCACACTGTTCAGTGTAGCCATTTACGAACAGCTGGTGTTATTGGACTGGCAAACCTATGGATTCTAACATTGGGTCAAGGACTTTCTTGAGGCCAGAGAAGCTGAAGTTTACAGAAATATGAAAGCAGAAACTTAGAATAAAACTGCCAAACTCACCTGCCTTAGAAATCTGACTTTAAACGGTGAATGACTAGAACATAATTGTACCACTGAGACTAATCTCTTTTTTGCATACTTGATTATTTCAATTATAATAGGTACCCATTCAATTAGTAAATAAGTTATCTCAATATGAAGCTGTACCAACAAAAACATAAGCTGCACAAATAGTAGAGTTAAAACTCTTGGAGACTTTGAAGCCTTCAGCCTAAATTCTTCTTTATATGCCTGTAAGTCAAAAAGGCAACTCTGTAGAATAAGCAAAAAAATTTAAAAAAATTAGCCTGTAGAAGGCAACCAGAATATAAGAAAAGCACTGTAAAAGAGGGACAAATATCAAAAGATGGCATGTCCACTGACAAGGCTGAATCAGAACATGTCAAGTGAGTATATTGCCAGAATATTAACTGATTAATAGTGGTATAAAAAACTTAAAAGAGTGACTGAAAGAAATAGGTTACTGACAGAGTTGAAGGCTAATCTTTCTACTGAAGGAAACCTTAGGACAATTTCTCTTTCTTAGGGTACAAAAGTCAAATATATCGTATTAACCCTCCAATTTAGCAGTGTATTTCTGACATTCTGAGCTGACAAATTGACTTCATGCCTAGATGGCTATCTTTCAGAATGGTCAAAAATATTAGTTTAATTTAACAGACTGCCACACAAATAACTTTACATAACCCAAGTTTTCCATAATACAAAATTTTAGGATGTTGGTCACTCAACTCATAGTGTATGAATTCCCTATAATTTCAGAGAAAAAATATGTACAGTGATATTTTGATGTATTTTAGCCTCTCTGATTTTCCTTCTATTAAGTTTTCACTGTTCATAGCTTCCCACATCTCTTGTCCTTAGATTTGCAAATAACAAATAACAAATATTTGTTATTTTCTCAGCTAACTACTGGATGGCATACAGATACTGTAGTAATTGATGTGATATAATAATTTAGCCAAAACAGAATATCTATCCAGACTGCTACTGATTCAGGTCAATTACAATGCTTAGTTCTTATATTAAGTAATAACAAGTATTCTTCTTTTTGTCATTTTATCTTATTCATAAACAAAACATCTACACTTTCTTGAAACATTGGCAGTAATTGCATGTATGTACAGTAATGTTGTACATACTTCTTGGAACTAGTGGAAGTGTGGGACAATGATGACAATAATGTGGAAAAGAAGTGAACAGTAAGCTAGCAATATTATTGATGTAAAGTATGGTCTCCAGTGTAACTTTAACTTAGGCTGAGCTCACCTTTGCCCCAAAATTCATGATTTTGGAAGTAGTTCTGAAGAGTTAGAAAAGTTCCCAGAAAACAGAAAGCAGAATCAGTCTAGAACTGTAAAACTCTGCTGGGATACATTGCCTCTGGTCACTCTGTTTTATTTTTCAGGTAAGTGCATTCAGCAGTGCTTTACAGCCCACATACCCTGCAGCATATTGCCAGTGGAAATTAGGTGCACACCATGGTCTTTTTTTGACATGAGCTGACATGCAGCAAAATGTATACTGGATATCATGTAGGTGTACAACACTGCAATTAAATATAGCCACTAGGACTGAAGTTTAAAAAAGGCAAACATGTGCCTGAATAGAGGTTCTGTCAGTCTGAAACCCTTCTGAACAGGGATTGGAAACATACCAGCTGGCAACTAACCTGGTTTTCTTTAAGTCCTCCAAAATAGGTGTTGAACTCTTCAGGGCTCGTACCTCACACTCCATTTGTATACATAAGGAAATGTGTCCTGTTCTAGAATCCTAAAACCAGAAACTATTGGCTAAAAAAATCTATCTGTGATGGGCCCAAAGGCATCCAGGTTATCTAGCAGTTCTGAGTTTTATTTTGTCAAACAGCATCACAAATGCACCTAGTGCAAGCCACAAGCAAAGACTGACTGTGGAGCTGCTGTTGGCTCAGTAAACCCAAGCCCACCAAATATAGGCTTTATATAAATATAGCTGTAAAGGACTCAGATAAGGCATATGATATGAAAAACCATGGAGAGGGTTTGGTAGAGCAGAAATAGCTACTGTGGGCTGGAGACAAATTACAGTGCAAGAGTAGGATTATACAGCTTTGTAAAACTGGGGAAAAAGGGTTCCTCTGAAGCTATCTGGACTTCAGCTTGCGTCCATAGGTTTGAGGATGTATGCTAGGTGCTTTAGTGCTTTATTAGATTTTTAAAGATATTTTCAAAGTAACATATGTTCACCTCTAAGAAGCTAGAACTGTACCTGGTTCTGTGTCATCACTTTGTTTAATTAGTATCTGTTTCTACGGATATTTTATCTGATATATGCAAATACCACACTTCCATCATTCTTCTTTTATTTATGTAGTTGAAATAGCTTTTGTTCATAGGTCTGAGAACTTTTCAACAATGTGTTTTAAGTAGTTTAGTCAATATTAGCTGCTCTTGCATATTGCTTTCATTTCATGTTGACTTTTAATTGACCTTGTAATTACTAAAGCAATAACTGTATCTAGCAAGGGAAGACAATGTTCCCTAAAGGAAGTTATTTTTATCTTTATATCTTGTTTTATTTAAAAGGGGAAATATTGTTTTTTAGCTATACAAATATATGCAGCATGTAATTATAAACAAGTAAGGACAAGCCCTCTCTTCCAATCTGCTGAAGCTTATGTGTTTGTGTAATTCCAGGCTTCAGATGTTCAGAACATTCCTGGAAATCTCAGAGTTAAAGTTTCCAGAATGCTTTTTAACTTTCTTGTTACAGCTGTGGACAAAGAATATGACCTCTGTATACTCCATTGTTACCAGAAAAAAATATGTCCTACAACTGAAGCAGAAAGATAAGAAGTGGCGTCAAAAGTACAGTATTTAACATGTTGTCATGGTGTAGCCCTGGTAGGCAGCTCAGCCCCACATAGCTGCTCGCTCACTCCCCCCACTGTGGGATGGGCGAGAGAATCGAAAGGGTAAAAGTGAGAAAACTCATGGGTTGAGATAAAGACAGTTTAATAGGTAAAGCAAAAGCTGTGTGTGCAAACAAAGCAAAATGAGGACTTCATTCACTGCCATTTCCGTGCTAGCATAGGACAAAATGAGTCTTTAAATCTGATGCATCCTTAGGTGCTAAAACATCGCTTCTGTGATTTTTTAAGTGTTCATTGTTTTGTCCTCTGCAGAATGAAACCTCAACTTTATTTTTCATCCTTCAGAAGATAATTTTTTTTTTTTCTGAGTGACTGTGTTCAGATACATTGTTAGCTTCTAAATTTGCTGCAATATCTTGCAGAAATGATGGGTTATCAATCAGCATTATGCTGATTGAAAACATCTGCTTATGTAGCCAAACAAGAAAAAACATTTTCAAAGTATAAAATCTGAGCAAGAGAATAAGATTAAAATTTATGATGATACGAGAAAATGAGTGTCAATGCTTTCACATGCAACACGTGATCAGTTTCGGACACACAAATGTCAAAAGCTGTATGGCTTTATTACAGCTGTGGGTCTCTGACTAAATTTTAGTGGGCTCACAATTCTTATCAATGCAGCAAAGGCAAAGAACAAAACCAATCATGTTTTTTCTCTTGGAAAAAATATTTTTTTTTCCCCTTAAGGAAAAAAATAAAGCATTCAAAAGGGCAAGGTTTCTTTTGCATCCATTAGGGATAGAATAGGCATGTGAAAATATGACAATGAAGGACTTCAGCACATACAAAAGCTAGAGAGTAGATTAATGTTTTTGAAGCTTCACACTGAAGTCAGAAAAGTAAGCTTGATTAGTGTGTTCTATTGATCTTAATATGAATTAAATTACATTTATTTTTTAATAGGTTCTTATTCATATTATTTAAGATCGATGTCAATGACATGTTAATGTAGGAAGAACTATAGATGAACAACTTCAAAACTTCACATGCAGTTCAGCAAGATCAACCACCTTTCTCTTCTCAAGTTTGTTAAGGAAGTTTGGCTGTTTCTCAAAGAATTCTCAACATATGCAAAATATTGAATTTTGAAGACTTCTAGGTTAAACCAAAACCTAGAAGGGAAATATGCTTATGCACTTTTCAAATGAGAATAAGTAAAAAAAAAATTAAAAAATCAGGGAATTAACATGATTCAGCTATTTTATAATATATACTTTCACTCTCAGATAACATCTGAAAAAGGCAGGTTCATTGTTGAATAAATGCGCGTTAGCATACTGCTTGAAGTATTACTGTGCTGCAGATGTCAAATTATCAGTGACATAAGTCAACAGTGCGTGACTCAAAACCACGTTGTAAAGATGATGGTGTTTAACTCAATATAACTTCATTTATGAATCTTACTCAAGGAAGGAAAGTACAATAGGAGAGGAATCATTATAACTGAACACTTTTTCTGTAGAAGAATTTGTATTCACTCATGTAAAATCTGTGCATGACAGAGTTATGTTACCACAACAGATAGAAAAACGGCTGTCCTCTTGAACTTTTAAAGTCAATGAATTCTTGACAAAACTTGCTAATTTCACAGGAGAGCATGAGGGAGTCATAATACAGAAACATTCTGAAAGTTTCAGATCAGAAAGATCAATTGAAAGCACATTCGTGCTTTACATTACATTTGTAGCCGGTTCTACAGCTGTTGACTGCTAACTCCCACCATGGTCACTTGATCACAGAATAAATCAAGCACTGAGGCTGAAGACTATCTTTTGCTGCCATGTAGGAACAAAGTCCTTATGTTTGATATTTACTGTTATCACATGATAAAAAGAGAATTGACTATAAAGTTTGAGGAAAGACAAAGTATAAAATGCCAGTATTTAAAATGCTTTGGCTGTAAGAGAATCACTAAAATGTAAATAAAATGTCACCTTTTGAAGCTAACAGACCCGTTAAGGATATGCTATTGAAACTAAATTAAAAAAAAAAAAAACAAACAAACCCACAACAATTTTAGAAGGTATAAAATAATTTTTGTTGCTCTTTTGGGGAAATAATTTTTTGCTATTATGTTAATGAATTATTTTAAGTATGTCTGAATAGGGCTATGAAAAAAACAGTTTGAAGCTGACAAAGCCATCTCTTCCCTGTTAACTGGGACAGATTCCAGCTTTTAGCTTACCCATCAGCCTAGACAAGTCTCTCCCTAACCATCCAGAATTAACCTATAATCATACCTTTCTTGTCTATAGCGCCAAATATGTGTACTCCACACATGTTCAAGGCCAATATAGCTTATTCATCTTTTGTTTTAAAGAACATGTCTGGAAAGCTGCACTGCCAGCTCTGAAGTCTGATAAAATGAGAATACCCAACCAGTACTTGCAGTGACATTTGAATCCAGCTCTACATTGTGTGTGGACCAAGTCCAGGCAGACATTATGAATTGGAGGATAATACTGAGACACTAATGGCAAAAAGCTTACAAGTGCAAAGCTAGCTTCATTATAAAGAGTGAGACTATTCATTTGGCTAACTTTCTAATCACTGATCATGTTAATTAGGAGAATGAGGCATGAAACAGCAATAGGCTAGAGATCTTGCCAATGTGTTTTATTTCTATGCATGGGTAGATGTGAGGCTGGGTAAAAACCTTTTTAAGATTGTTATCAGACCATTCTGCCGTACTTCCTCCTGGCTGAAAAGGGAGTCCTGGGTTGGAAAGAGAAGAGCGCCATGCACTTTTTCTACTGCTCTTGAGCACCTTCCATCTCAGTTCCTAAAGAGTATCTTATGTTAAATTATATTTGATTAAACACACAATCTTGAACCCATTTACCCTCTAAGAACTGCCTTACCACCAGACTATGGAGTGAATTGAGTTGTGGTCTTTGTACAGTTGATAATACACTGTATAGACAGCAATAATGTAGCAATGAACAAAGAAAAGAATACCCCACAGGGAAGAATTCTTGTGTAGTTGCAGGCATCTCTTCAGATTCTAATGACAAGGTAGGTCCTAACCTGCAACTCTTTGTGTAGGCAACTGTTCGTAGGACTCTAGAGCCCACCCCATGGACTCTAAAGAGTCTTAGTCACCCATTCAGTTTCTAAATTTCATTTTTGGGAGACAAACATTGCCTAAAAATTAGGTTTTGCAATACTAGCTTTTAAAACTTTGTTTGAATTTATCATGAAGTTCTCTGATCCTCAGCACAAGCAAGGACAGCAGCCTGGTTCTCATGTCTGCTGCTGAGCTGTAACATAAATTAATATAGAAAGGCACAAGGAAAGCTCCTAAATCTACTATCACTTTTCTTTTCCCTACTTTGAGCAAATCACAAAGGAATACATTCCTTTGATGTTTCGGTGTCAGGTAATAATAACTCGTGCTAGTATTTTGGTGTACTCATTTAACTGTTGTCTGATACAGTCTGTGAAAAGTGGCAGTGAAGTAAACTGGATCAAACTACCACCACATGGTTCTCTCTCCAGTTCCCTAGAGTAGGCTCTAGTCTTCTAGATCAGAAGTTCTCAAGCAGAAAGTATTTTCTTGCTGCAAAGGCAAGCTAGCAGAAAAACAGGCCACCAGAGAGACCTTTTAGTTCATCTATTACTACCACTCTGTACTACCATGAAGCATTTAAGTACCAAAAAGAAGCCTGAAATGAAAAGACATGCTGATATATTTTTGAAGATTTAAAATGGTTGTAATTGATCGCTCTTTGTAAGACAGTTAAGTCTGTCAGAACTGTAAAGGTATACTTTCAAAGCATTGTCTGAGGCTTTGACTTTGATTCCGTGGCTTTAGCAACAAATGTGAGCAAAAGTCCATTTAAAGACAATCCTCTGGGTTCACTACAAAAAACCTGATGATGGTTTCCACACTGCTGCCAGACCATAGCATTCACGTTTTTAAGGGCTAGTGACTTCTGGCACTTGCTGTCAGTACTGTGATGTAGCAGCTGCTTTCTGTTGATGAGACTGTGAGTCATGAGAATTAAGATCTATTCTTAACTGCTATTGTAGAGTATCTTATTAAAAACACAATGAATTGTTAATTCCTTGAATTTGGAGTCAGGTCTTTACAAAAAGCTACCTGGCTACTTTCAGTGTCACTGTGCTCCAGAGTAAAATGGGGAAATTGAAGGAGATGTTTATAAAGTTCCTTGAACCATAGTGTTCAAAAGTGCTACATATTTAATTCATTTTACCATATCCATTTAGAAATAATAGTATTCAGTATTAGTATTTTTTGAGACAGGAAGAAAATGGATGGCTTTTCTTTGGAACCAGAAAATGATTTTATGTATATCAGAAAACTATTTAGAAGGAAAATTGAAGGAAACTGGGAATATTTCATGTTTGAAGAATACTTGCCAATGTGTTGCTAGCTAGAGCTACTGCAAATATTATCCAGGTCAGCAGTAACCAAACTTTTCAAAATGATCATTTTTTATGTGGGCAATAGTATATTCCTTTACCACCTGATTTTTAACTGAAGGCATGTCAGAAGTAATGTGATTTCACAGTCTAGGTCACTCATCACAGCTTTGTTTGGAGGCCTGTACTAGATTAGCCTTGTGCCGATCTAGTGTCTTAAACAGTAGGGCAATGTAATTCAGGGATTCAGACAGACTTTCTAACAAAATATGTGTTCACAGAATTCACAGGACCTGAATCAGAGTCACAGTGGCTGGGAGAATTCATATGCAAATGCAAAGTATGTCTATTTCAGCATTATCTTCCTAGGAAACCACATGATAGTGCTTCAAAATATGTTCTATTGGAAAATGACATCTTTGAGTGTTGTTAATATTCTGGTGACAGGAGAGAAAAATGTGAAAATTACACACACAGCAGATTACAAACACTGGAAAAATATATTTATGAATTCTTGAATTGAGAAATAGCATAGAAACCGTAACCACAAAAATTGATATGACTAGAAATTGTGTTAAAACTGTAATTACACATGAATTGTTTGGTATTTTTTTAATTAAATTAAACCAGAAGTTGTTTCTGCAATAATTTCTTAGTTTTAAATTGGGACAGCCATTAACACATGTCAACAGAATTTAACAATTTATTGTAGTAGTATTTCAAAAATATTTGTAAATATTTCCAAAAGTTGCTTTCAGACATGCAGTTAGAAACAAAAAAAATCTAAATTTAAGCCCTTTATTTTTAGTCTTTTTAATTTACATTTTAAAAATGTAATTTTTTTACTACAATTTTTAAAATTTTACTTTGGCAATGTGGGTTTTTTCAGTATTCAGGCTGAAATATTCCCTTCCATGTTCATAGGTAAAATCATGGACACTTCAGGACACAGGGAGTGAAGCTTCATTCTGGAACTTTGCTGCTTTAGCTTCACAGTTAAGTAGAACCAAACCATTACTATCACCTACCCCTTCCTAATCAAAAAGCACACCAAATGGCTTTTGAATGCTTCAGAATGTTTAACATTATTAATCAAGTAGATTACTGGAGTTAATAGATTTTTTCCCACTGAGTTCATAGGAAAATCTGACTTTTTGTCTTTTCAGATAACAGATAGATACACAAAAGAACTTTGGTATTTTTCAGAAGTTTTAGAGAAATAAAGTAATATTTCAAATATTTCAAATTTCTCACCCAAACTATCACCAAAGTAAATAAAGTAATTAAATTCTGTAGTCACTTAAATTTCTGCTGCTGGGAATACACCATTTTCAATCAGCCAGTAGGCAATTAGTTCATGCAACTGCACTGGCACTGTCAAAGATATCCAAGATTGCAAGGTTAAAGGTAGATCTGGAAATACAACTCAGTCTGATAAAATAGTAGAGAGGAAATGTATCCTGAAGAAATAGCTTTAGCTAGCTCCTCACCCACTATGTGCATTCCTGTAATATCTTCTTAAGGCTTCTGTCTTCTCTTGTGGTCTGTATAGGAAATCTGAGTGCCTCACTTGGACCTGTAGAGCATTAAGGAGCCTAAGAGTTTCATGCTCACTACAAAACTAAACCATATTTGGATATATCTGAGATGATGAATCTGAAAGTGCTCCTCAGGACCTAAACCTAGCTATGCAGCTCTGGCCTCGTCCTCATTCAGTATCAAGCAAAATCAAATGTCCCTCAGGGTCTTTTCTCCACTCTGCTTTCCTTCCACCTCCTGCACACTGGGCACATAGACCAGAAATAAGCTGGGATATTCTCCCACCAGGTCCCCAATTTGGTTATGATGTGAAGCTAACCTACTACTTAATGTAGACTGGATCTCTTAAAGCTTGATCCTCTACCCCTGAAGCCAGTAGATAAATTTAATTGCTTTCATTAGTGCACAATGAGAAACCCGGTGAGTTTTATACAGTAGCTGTGGATATCTCCCTCTTTGCAACTGGAAATACTGTCAAGTTGAGTTCTTAGTTCTTAGAATAAAAGGTGTGAGTGTTCCTTTGATACATATGGTTTTCTGCCCAGCAAGTAAAATGCATATTTTATTACACACTATGATATTCTGTAGCAGCACAAGCATGAAATCATTGCATGCATAATGCACAAAATTCATCTAAAGATTTATCCATAACTAAAGTTAGCAAATGAGGCATTAATAAAGATTATGAAATGCTTTCTGTGAAACAACTCACAGGCCATCATCTGCCAGAATACTTAGTTTACCCCCACTGTACTTTATTGCAATGTCTGTATGACAGAGGGACTTCAGACAGACCTGACTTACAAAGCTTGTATAATAACTTGTGCTGCTCTGTTTTAAACCCAAAGGAAGTAATGTTCCTACTACTGCTAATCAAAACAAACTTGCTCCTATGCAATTATAACATCCTGACCTTTTAAAACTGTATATTAAGTATTTGAAAGCATGTGGTGCTAGTGAGTGTTGTGGAGTATTTTTGCCATTAGCCTCATGCACTCACATGAATATAAATTGACTATCAGAAACAACTCTGGGAAAATTAATTTAATATTTTCCCCTCAATCTTTGGGCAAAGTAAAGTCTTCCTACATTAGACTTTTCAAATTAATATTTAGAGATGTATGTTGTGATCTAGAGTTTGTATGTGTGTGCACATGCATATACACGTATACGTGTTTTCATATATATGAGTGTGTATATATATATATATAAAATATATCATAGTCTCCATTGAATATGGAAATACTCACATGCACATATTTGCACAGGCACACACAAACCCTTCATATGTTCAAGAAAGATACTTTTATTACAAAAATCTTTATGTTGTGTGTGAATTTCAGTAGCTTCAGCAAACACCCATTAACAGCACTTGTGAGAGATGGCTGCTGTGTAACAGACGTACTCACAACTCACACAGAAAGGAAATTAGACAGAATTTTCAAATGTATGTACCTCAAAGTAGTTCCAAGATTTACAGTTTACTATGTCTATTTGTAAACAATTGCATTAGGATATTTGAGATGAAAGACTGTATTTTCCAGTATATTTAGGCACATAAAGATGAGATGAGACAATGCAGGCTATATGCCTTTGTCAGTGCATTTCCCAGTCTAGCATAATAGTCCACAGTTATCAGCAATTTAAAGGAATTTATTTACCTGCCAGACAGAACTTCTGCTCTGTTTACTACTACCTACAGCTGAGGTGCACACTGGTTATTTGGATTGATAATATCACCTCCACCCTAGCAGGACTAAAGCTGCTACATTAGTCTCTAGAATTGAGCTTAGTTCAGATTCCTAAAATAACCCAAAATACTCTGAATGCTCTGTCCTCTACCCCTGTCTTGGTGGCATTTACAAAAGCACCTAAGATAGATAGCTCAAGGCAGTTTAAAAGAAATTAAAATTCCTAAGTCACCACAGCTGCTTTGAAAATTACTTTTGGCAGCACCCGGATTTTTTGGTGCCTGAATACTTTTTAAAATCTGGCTTCAGGAGGCTTCTCAAGAACACTAAGATGAGAAATCAGACTGGAACACAACAGTTCTTGCCATTCAGTGCTGTGCTTGTAACATTTGTATCCTTTCAATCTTGCATTTATTTAAGATGGAGAGACTTACGGTAGAATAAAGTTAATAGAAAAAATACATCTGAATTCTAATTACATTTGTGCAGGGGTGGGCATGGGAAGGTGTCCTTAATAAATAAATTTTCATGTTAACTTTTTAGCAACCTTTAAAAAATGCAGTATTGAAGCAAAACAAATACTCTAAGTTTAAATAATCCAAGCTTTCCAAATTCCATTTTTTTATGGACCAAATAAAGGTCAAAAAAATTGAAGTAATTGTCACAGCTGGGAAGTTTCCTATGTTTGGCATAAGCAATGTAAAAGAGTCCATTTTAAAAATATGACTGATGTTGAGCATATAATTCAAGACTTTGCTGATTTACTCTTATGTGCGTGTCGTGGTTTAACCCCAGCCAGCAGCTAAGCACCATGCAGCTGCTCCCTCACTCCCCCCCACTCCCAGTGGGATGGGGAGAAGAATCAGGAAAAAAGGTAAAACTCATGGGTTAAGATAAAAATGGTTTAATAACTAAAGTAAAATATAATACTAACAATAATAATAATAATAATAATAATAGTAATGAAAAGGAATATAACAAAAAAAAAAAGGAAAAAAAGAAGTAAAACCCAAGGGAAAAAAAACAGTGTTGCACAATGCAATTGCTCACCACCCGCTGACAGATACCCGAGCAGCAGTCCATCTCTCCTGGCCAACTCCCCCCGTTTGTACATGAGTATGATGCTCTATGGTATGGAATATCCCTTTGGCTAGTTCGGGTCAGCTGTCCTAGCTATGCTCCCTCGCAGCTTCTTGTACACCTGCTTGCTGGCAGAGCATGGGAAACTGAAAAATCCTTGACTTAAGATAAGTGCTACTTAGCAACAACTAAACCATCAATGTGTTACCAACATTAGTCTCACACTAAATCCAAAACACAGCACTGTACCAGCTACTAAGAAGAAAATTTACTCTATCCCAGCCGAAACTAGGACAGTGCAAGTAACAAATCAGTTCAATATGTGAGCTAAATCACATTTCTCCAACATTTTTTTTTATTCTTATTCTGAGTCTCACACTCCATAGGTATGCTGACAAGAATTTTTGGCCCGTTTTCCATATGTGAAAAATATCTAGTTGCTATAATATCTCAGGATGTTATTTAAAAACTATTTGTGCTTTTGAGCTAGTAAGTGATAAAAAAATGACATTTAAGTAATATATTTATGATCTGAGAGTGATGCAGAAGAAATAAATATAATGGACATGAAAAAATAACATTGTCTAAAAGCCTGGAAAATTGGATGCTATGCTGTCACTAATATACTTTGTGATCTGTGACTGTCTTTTTTCTTTGCTATGGCATTTCCCCCTCTAGTAAAGTAAACAAATACTAACTAGATCTGGTAGATCTCCCACATAGGGACACTTCTCAAGATTCTCTGCATTTTACCCTCTATGCAAGTTTGGTGTTCTTTTAAGTTCTTTTTGGTCTTTAGACTGTGTTTATAATAATGTGTCTTTCACCGTCTGGCTGGTGTACTGTTTTTCTTTATGTCTGGGTAAGTAGGACATTCTTTCCTGGAGCTGTAGCCCTGTGTTTTAAATTTGCACCTCAGTTCCAAGTATAGTGAAAAAGAGACGTACACTGACTTAGTCACAATTATAAAAGCTGATCCCTTTCTAATTAGTGATCACACCCACCTACCTTCAAAAAACCAAAAAACAACAAAAAAAATCCCCAAACAGGTCTAGACAAAAGAAAAAAAAAAGATTTATGTTTTAATGGACTGAATGTTCATTAACAGTTACAGTAGTTTACATGTGTTCCTGGAGTGCATCTTCCAGCTCAGTTTAATCAGAAAGAAATTGCTTTGCACTCTCCGAGATGGCTTGGCAGCATGAACCAAATTGTAGTACACGGGGACAATTAGAAAGTTCACTTCAGAAGTGTGCACCTGATCCAAACATAATCGCCAATAAATATATAACCGCAGAGACAGCCACAACAGTATGATATATGTTGATTTTCTCTTTCTTTCTCACACACCTTTTAAAGTTCACTTATGTCTTCTGAAGCTAATCTTACAATTAAGAAATTTCAGGAAAATCAAGTCATTTTACTGCTACGAATCTGAAGATTTCCAAGGAGTTTTGTGCATAAACTTTAAAGGACAGTACTTGTACTTTGTCTCAATGTTATTTCTTTTTTCTTTTTTTTTCCTGCTCTTAGGTCTTCTGCTATAAACATGGAGAAAGTTAGCTTTACCTTGTCATCTCACTCATTCTGTTAAAATGGTAGTCACCCAAGCCAAAAAGTTCTCCACTCATCCTTCATATGGAGCACACCAGGCACAGTCTTTACAACATACAGCTGAACCTATGTACCTGATAGATTACAGAAGAGAGAAACTTAGTAGACAATGAAAATTCATTGGCCGTAGAAATATAGATTTCCCCAACTGTTCTACCTAAGAGAGTGGTGGCTTCTCTCTTATTTCAGAACCAGCCGAATTTTGCTGCTGTAGCAAGTAGATGTTAATCACTGTCAAGTGCGTGAACAGAAAGAAGCAAGACATGGAGAAAGGAATTAGTAGACAAGAATAAAGAGTTATGTGTGTCCGCAGTTGGACACTTGGCCATGTAGTGATATGTGGGTAGGGTGGGAGTCAGAAAGTGTCAGGAAATATGGTTGTAGTATGAAGGAAGAGCTGGAGAACAATGAAATAACATTAGGGAAGACAACTAGAGATATTGGTAAGGTAATGGCAGTAGGTTAGTGCTTGGCACTAAGACAGAAAGGATTAAGTAGCAAGGGAAACAATGCTTGGCAGGTAAGAATCACATGAATTGCCTAAGGATCACGGGCACCACCAAATTATTTTACACAATGCTAGCAAATAAGTGTAACATGACTAACAACATTCAGTTATTACAGCTAAAAGCCAGGTTTCTTTATACAAATAATCTGCATGTTTATACTTTTATGAGTATGGGACTCTTAGTGTGATGCGTTATGATATGCCTGTGTATTACTGGAAATTATGTCATTGCTAGTTTAATAGACTTATTGGATTATTCCCTGCATGGCTTTATATGTTTAATTTGTGTATTTTCTTTTACTTCCAAAGAAAGGAAATATCCTCATAAGCAATACAGATAATTGAATTTCTATTCTGGAATCAATATCAGCTTTAAATGTTCAAGCATAATTCCCCAAATAGCATAGATTGTTTAGCTCTTTCCCGAATCAAACAGCTTGGTAGAATAGCTCCTCTGATTCTAGTGGGATAAGCAGATAAACAAATATAAATATCTAATGCTGTTCCAAAAACATAGAAGAAAATAAAATGATATAAATTCCTCTTAAAACAACAGCAAAATTTCTTTTCACTTCACCATAATCTGCTGTATTCTCTACCACTAATATTCACCCACAAAAATTGCTCAGTGAATTTAATTAGGGTTCTTAGCTTTACTGAAAGATAGTGACAAGTGTTGCCTAGTCAGCTAATTATTTAACAAGAGAGAATATGGAATGTCATGAGAGACTGGTATTTTATGTCATTCACAATTTATTTAGTTGTCCTTGCATAAAGCTTTTCCCATAGAATAAGTGAAAGAAATTCACTTCATTGTCATGGATCAGCCCGACAGCATCCTAGATGGGTAACTGTTGATCTGATTGAATGTGGAAGTTAACAAGAAGGCAAAGGCAAATACCAGAGTGAGTAATAACCCAGAGTGGATGACACTCAAAAATGAGGATATCTAGAATTCTTGCAGAGAAAACAAGCACAAAAATAGATCAAAGTCATAGATCAAAAAAGAGCACTTCTTATCCTTTCTACACATAAAACTGGTGTGTCTTTGGCAAAACCTTACTGCTAATGTACACAACTATGTTTCTTCAGCTGCTGCATATAGATGGCTAAGGATAAATCATAGAGTTCAATAGGGTTTATATTTTTATATATATTTCTTGCTACCTACATTACACTCAACTTGTTTTAGGTATACATCAAAATTCCATTCCATTCAAAAGATTTCTCTAAAATCTATGAATTTTTCAAAGTGACTCTCAAATTTTGTGTACTAGGGTACATGGTAAGCATTCTAGGTTTGGCAACATTTGAGAAAGCATTTTCCAGTGCATCATGTTCTGCAAAAAAGCCCAAACAACAACAAAACCCCCACCAAAAATAAAAGCCAAACACTGTAAAGACATTTTATCTCAGGTTACCATATTGTTTTCATACTTCAGCATATACCCAGGGTTCAAAATACATCCAGCCATTCCTCAAGCTGTCTAAAATTGTTTGACTTTTTTTTCAGTTAATGAAAGGCATACACTAACACAAAATTAAACTCCTGAAGGAGGTTGCATCTCAATAAATGCCTGTAGAAGAGTAGACAGCAGTCTGTCCAATTACCCTAACTTCTAAAACAGAAGTTTCAAAGTTACTTGAAGTTTATTGTATTTTTAATAGAGCATCCCACTAAAACTTTCCTTTCCTTCTCATCTCTTTGCTATAAAAGTTAATATTCTTTTTTAATTTTCACAAGCTAAGAAGAATTCTTCAAAGACAGGCATCAGGATGCTGAAACTTTAAGTGCATATAAATATGGGATGCACTTTTAGCAACATTTAGTAACTGTATTTAGTTCTATCTTTGCCCCCCAAAAATCTTGGTCTCTCTTATTTTTAATTTTTATCTAAGTTATTCACGAAGTTAGTACAATAAATCACCTTAACTTTGTCTTGTAGTGTTCTAATTGTAGCCTATGATAGCTGCTAAGATAAAGGGTTAACAAGTATTAATTTTAATACAATTTTAAACTGTTTTCCTCTTTTATGTTATGAATACATTGGCTTTCATTTTAGAATCATAGATCTGTGAAAAAAATATATATAATAATGAGCAGTGAGCTAATGAGTACCCATGGCAGGTTCTTCTATCCTCCTTTGAACTTTTATTAAAGAATGTAATATATCAATGAGCAAACAGCTGTGAAGACTATTTCTGCCTGTGGCTTGTAGTCCCCTTGGATGGATTTCATCTTACAAAATGTAGATGTCTATAACACAGAGCTAGTCACTCTAAAAGATCCCTTTGAGTGAAAGTAAGGAACATTTCTAGGTGGTAGGTCTTCTCATCCTAAAGCAGATATCTGAAACTGAACCACTCTCTTTTCAAAGAGCCTGTTTTTCTCCATTAGTTCTAAAGGAAGCTTTAGTGGGATCCCACTTTTGAACCCTGAAAAATCATATGACAATTATGATCCATCAAAAACTCAACACACAGCAAGACTGCACAGAAGGTTGCTATCCTGTTAGCTAAAGCTGCCTGTCAGAGAACTCAGTATATTTTTCTTACAGAAACCTGTAACTTTAATCTTGTATTAATCATCTATTTTTTCTAGGTAGTGGCTTGGATGGTGGTTTTGGAGAAAATGAGAGAAATAGCTACTTCAACACTCTCTGGTTCAAGAAATCACCAACTACTAAATTCCTAAAAGTGGGGAGCTAGCTTCCACCAACAAAGAAAAGCAACATGCTCCTTTGAAAAAGATATTTTGAACCTTTCTTTGGGCTTCCAGAAACTGCAAGCCCTGATACTGAGCAGGACAGAAGATGGTTGTTTGTTTTTTTTTTTTTTTTCCATTGTGAAGAATCTGTTCATACTAGCGTAAATTCAGTGTGTTCATTTTGTTCCCCCCTTATAGAAAATTGTGTTTCTGGAAACAACAGAATTAAAAAGAGGTAATTAAAATGCAAAGAAAAAATGCCACTTTTTCAGTTTCTTTTTGATAAATTGTAGTATTAATCTACTCGAGACAAAGTACAAGAATCATCATTTGGATTCTGAGTTGCTGCTAGTGCTAACAGAACTTCTTTTTAGTCCAAACTTTTTTGCTTTGGGTGTCACAAATATAAACCATCTGGTATGCCAGCTGCCCATGTTTCTTTTTACATATACAGCAAGAGTGGGTGGAAAGGCTCCAAAATTGCAGACATTATCCTTTTTCTGCTTATCATCATCATCATCTTTATAATCCTGTTAGCATTTTAATATATGACTTTGCTTCTTTGTGGTGTCTGAGATCTGTCAATATGCTGTAGAATGGAGTTTTGTTTTGCTTCCAGTGAGTACTCTGTGTGATTTAAGGGGGGCAGTAATCTGGAATATCTTATTATGGCTTTGCTGTTCACCAGTTGCAATAATTTTATTCCACATGTTAACGTAAATTTGATTACTATATTTATCCACCTGTCTGTTTTTAGAAAAGTTGAATTTCTCAATACAAAACAATTTTAAATACAGTTGAAGAGTATATTAAGCCCAACCTGAGATCGAGTTTTGTTCTCTGCATTTCATTTCACTTACAGAGTTTTGCCAGAGCTTCTCAAAGTTGTGTCTTCTGCTGAAGTTCTAACAGAGTAATAATTTAATTATACCTTAGTGACAGTTTATTGCCCTTCTGCTTGAGAAAAGCAAAAATTGTAATTAGGAGTCAAATGTGAATATCTTGCTCATATAAGGAAGCTGTTCCATGCACAGTTTCACTCAGTTTAAAGGGAATCCCAGGACTCTGGTCTATCATTCTCAATAATTGTCCAGACTGTTATCCAAAGTTTTTTCCAGGCAATTCTTGAGAAGCCAGCTTTTCTCTACATAGCATAAAGTTATTATATTCAACATAACTTCTCATGTATATGTCGGGGGGGGGAAAAATAATCCAGAAGGAGACTTATTTTTCTGTTAGAGTCATCCCTCTGAGTAAATACAGTCCTTGTCTAAATGGGGTCTGTGAATTTCGAGGGGCATCAGCGACTAAAAATTTGAAGATTGATTTCACAGGTAGTTACTCCATATCTGGGAGCATAACGTGGAAAGAACTAAACAAGCACTGCTGTCGTGGTTTAACCCTAGCCAGCAACTAAGCACCACACAGCTGCTCGCTCACTCCCCCTGTGTCAGGATGGGGGAGAGAATCGGAAGGGTAAGGGTGAGAAAACTCGTGGGTTGAGATAAAGACAGTTTAATAGGTAAAGCAAAAGCTGCACACACAAGCAAAGTGAAACAAGGAATTCATTCACTACTTCCCATCGGCAGGCAGGTGTTCAGCCATCTCCAGGAAAGCAGGGCTCCATCACGCGTAACAGTTACTTGGGAAGACAAAACGCCATCACTCCAAATGTGTCCTTCTTCCTCCCTCTTTCCCCCAGCTATATATGCTGAGCATGACATCATATGGTATGGAATATCCCTTTGGTCAGTTCGGGTCCGCTGTCCCAGACGTGTCCTCTCCCAACTTCTTGTGCACCCCCAGCCTACTCGCTGGTGGGCTGGTGTGAGAAGCAGAAAAGGCCTTGACTCTGTGTAAGCACTGCTCAGCAATAACTAAAACATCCCTGTGTTATCAACACTGTTTTCATCACAAATCCAAAACATAGCCCCATACTAGCTACTATGAAGAAAATTAACTTGATCTCAGCCAAACCCAGCACAACCACACTAGTCCTTCCTTCAGGAAATCCACCCACCACCTACCCCTGAGGTCATCAAGGGAACATTACATGAGTGCACATCAAAAGCAAAATATGAGTTAATCTGCCTTATTACCAAAAATAAGAGTAATTGTACTCATAAAGCAAAACCTGCTAGGATTTTGTTCTGTGCTTGCATACTCACAGTCTTGTTAACCTTCTCTGCTTGGCAGAACAAGATAATTCAATTCTGAAGATACCATCTTGGAGAAAAGTTGATCTAAACCAGTAATCTTCAGCATGGCTCATTGTAGAGGTTATCAAGCTGTAGAACCTTTCTGTATTAATGGTAGAAAAAGCTCTACAAAGGCAAAAATATGCAATGAAAAAATGACAAACATAGTGTAATGATCTTGTTTTGTGAATAGCTGATAGACGAGTATGGTCCTGTTCTGAGGAGGCTGCACAGAGTGCATGAGATTGATGTCTTAGTTTAGAGAAGAGGAGCAGGATTTGGGGGGAGGTAAAGAAACAAATTTGTGGTCTTGAGCCTTTATGTGAGATAGTACTGGTATATAGAAACGCTATTATTTTTTGTCCTGAATTACACAGGAACATTAGTGTGCTACAACACATAGGTAATCTCAGCCTGCCAGGAAGTATCAGACTTCAGTAAAATCCAAAGGGTGAAGAGTTTCTAGACTTAAACCAACTCATTCAGGCTTACTATACAAAAATACTACATCCGGATATCTAAACTACACGTAAAACAGAATTTAAAAAAAAAATTTTAAAAAATTCACGATTTCTTCTGGGCAGAAATTTTTAATGATCTAAGAAAAATCATTAGTAAAAAGTCATATGGCTTTCTGTACAAGGTCTAGGAAAGAAAACATTGAATTTCAGAACATAAGTCATCATTCACCCACTTACCCATTAATGGTCAAAAAAAATTAGTGTTTAATTCCCTTCCCACAGTACAATCAGGGAGTCCATCTCTATTGGTTATCCACTTCAATTTACATCAGCATTATGTCTGTCGTTATATTACTACTATGAATTAACCCTGCAAGTGTCTTATCAAAATATCTAGTATCAAAACTCTCCTGTTATAACTCTTCACTAACTGTTTTATCCCTTAATCTTTTTAATCTACTGCTGAATAAATAAGAGGACAAAATATCCTCTTCTGGGACAGAAGCAAGTAATGTAGGTATTACCTACCCATAACCAAGTCCCTTATACCAAATATACCAAGTAGTGAAGCTTTTATTTATATAGTATCCAATGGCCTGGCTTTATTTTGCTTTTCTTTCTGCGTTAAATTTTAATATACTTAAAAATCAGGAAGGTACTAAGCTCATTGCAAAGTACAGGCTAGAAGCTTTAATAGTTTTCAATCATAATAACCTAATAGTGACTTTATCCTTTAGAATGTCATTAGACATTGTACTTTTGATCAAACAAATTTATTTTGTACATAATTTTGTAAAGGTATTCACCTACTACGGATACAAATAACAGTGAGCAAAACTCTCCAACAAAACATTTTGTCTAGAAAAAAAAGCCATCTCCTTCTAGCTATAATTAAATCTTCCTTCTGGCAGCTTCTCATGCAAGAAGACTGGGATAATAGTTATTTAGGGACCAGTTAACAGATAACACATAGTTATTCAGAAACTACTGAGTAGTACCCAGAAAAACCTTTGGAGTTGATGTTGCTTAATCTAAGGGTTGGTTATTATTTAATGTAAGGAATGATTAAAAATTCAGCTGTTTTCTGATGACAATAACAGATGAAACTGTTATGCTGTGATGATTCTTCCTATAGAAGTATATATCACTGTGGTGGGTTGACCCTGGCTGGACACCAGGTGCCCACCAAAGCCACTCTATCACTCCCCCTCATCAACTGGACAGGGGAGAGAAAATACAACAAAAAGCTTGTGGGTCGAGATAAGGACAGGGAGAGATCATTCACCAATTACCATCATGGGCAAAACAGATTCAGCTTGGGGAAATTAGTTTAATTTATTACCAATGAAATTGGAGTAGGATAATGAGAAATAAAACCAAATCTTAAAACACCTTCCCCCCACACCTCCCTTCTTCCCACGCTTAACTTTACTCCCAATTTTCTCTACCACCTCCCCGCCCCCAGCAGCACAGCAGGATGGGGAATGGGGGTTGCGGTCAGTTCATCACATGTTGTTTCCGCTACTCCTTCCTCCTCAGGGGGAGGACTCCTCACACTCTTCCCCTGCTCCACCGTGGGGTCCCTCCCACAGGAGACAGTCCTTCATGAACTTCTCCAGCGTAAGTCCTTCCCATGGGCTGCAGTTCTTCACAAACTGCTCCAGCGCAGGTTCCCATCCACGGGCTGCAGTCCTTCAGGAACAGACTGCTCTGGCGTGGGTCACCCATGAGGTCACAAGACCTGCCAGCAAGCCTGCTCCAGTGTGGGCTCCTCTCTCCACAGGTCCACAGGTCCTGCCAGGAACCTGCTCCAGCACAGGCTTCCCACGGGGTCACAGCCTCCTTCGGGCACATCCACCTGCTCTGGCGTGGGGTTCTCCATGGGCTGCAGGTGGATATCTGCTCCACCGTGGACCTCCATGGGCTGCAGGGGGACAGCCTGCCTCACCATGGTCTTCACCATGAGCTGCAGAGGAATCTCTGTTCCTGGTGCCTGGAGGACTTCCTCCCCCTCCTTCTTCACTGGCCTTGGTGTCTGCAGAGTTGTTCCTCTCACATATTCTCTCTCCTCTCTCTGGCTGCTGCTGCCCAGGGTTTTTTTTTCCCCTTCTTAAATATTTTATCAGAGAGGTGCTACCACCATTGCTGATTGGCTCAGCCTTGGCCAGTGGTGGGTCCATCTTGGAGCCAGCTGGCATTGGCTCTATTGGACATAGGGGAAGCTTCTAGCAGCTTCTCCCAGAAGCCACCCCTGTAGCCCCCCCACTGCCAAAACCTTGCCACACAAACCCAATACAATGGTGTATCAAGTTGGAATGGGTCAGTCATGGAAAATTGTTTTTTTAGAGCCAATGGAAATTAGTGGATGAAAAAACTGGATATCTGTCGGCAGTGTGTGCTGGCAGCCCAGACAGCCAACCGTATCCTTGGCTACATAAAAAGAAGTGTGGCCAGCAGGCTGAGGGAGGTGATTGTGTCCCCTCTATTCCACTCTGGTGAGACCCCACCTGGAGTATCTCATCCAGCTCTGGGGACCCCACCACAAGAGAGACATTGATATGTTAGAGTGGGTCCAGAGGAGAGCTACAAGAAAGAGCAGGGGGCTGGATCACCTCTCCTATGAAGAAAGACTGAGACAGTTGGGGTTATTTAGTCTGGAGAAGATAAGACTCCGACCTTATCACAGCCTTTCAGTACTTATAAGGGGGCTTATAAGAAAGATGGAGAGACTTTTTACCAGGTCCTGTAGTGACAGGAGAAGGGGCAATGGTTTTAAACTGAAAGAAGGTAGATTTAGATTGGACATAAGGAAGACTTTTTTTATCATGAGGGTGGTGAGCCACTGGAACAGGTTGCCCAGAGAAGTTGTGGATGCCTCCTCCCTGGAAGTGTTCAAGGCCAGGTTGGATGGGGCTTTGAGCAACCTGATCTAGTGAAAGATGTCCCTGCCCATGGCAGGGGAGTTGAACTAGATGATCTTTAAAGGTCCCTTCCAACCCAAATAATTCTGTGAAATTACTAGTGGCTGGATCATTTAGATTACGGATGCAAGATATGGTTATGAAAGAAAAAGTATGAAGTAGTTCGCAAGATGTTAGTGTTCATGCTACTATGAGAGGGACAGGAAAACAGATTAGCCGTGACAAGCCTCAACAGAGTTGGGAAACTGCTACCACAATAGTGACTTTTAAAGGAGGGAAATTAATTTAGGGGATCTTTTATTATCTGGAAATTGCTCAAGACAGTGAGACAAACCATCCTAACAAGGCAAAAGATAAACATAGACAATAAGTGACCATCATGGCGTCAACAGAAGCACTTTAGATTATGAAAAAATGAAAAGATCTTTTAAAAAAAGAAGGAACAGAAAAAAAAAAATCAAGGCAAAACCATGCAGCACACCAAACAAAAAGGCTAGTGAGCAATATTGTACCTTGCAATGGACAGTGAAGACAAAAAGAAATATAGATACTCCAAAGAAGAGAGAAAAGTGAAAGATGTTATAGCCCCATCATTTCAGTGAAAAACTAGAGGCACAGAAAATGTGCTTTAGGCAGTGTAATTCTTCACACTTACATGAAAATTTGTGATGAACAAATAATGAACACAATTAAAATATGTTAAGAATAGGTCAGGAGAGGGAGTTACAGAATAAGGGATACTTTTAGATAAATATAGAATTAAAGGCACCTTAAGGAAGCAAGAAAGAATCTTTGAACCTTCAATATGTATTTTAAAAATCATAGTGATGTTTTAGAAAATTAGAAGAGGGCAATAATAATTTTTTAACTTGAAAAGTGTGAAGATAATGATCAGTCTAATTTTATAACTGGAAATCTGGAACAAATTATTAAATTTCCTATTTGCTAGCACCTAAAGGATAATAAGGTGTCAAGAAACAGAAGACATGGATTTGTCAAGAACAAGTCATATCAAACCAATACAATTTATATCATTGACAGGGTAATTGGCCCAGTGGGTGTGATATACATAGATTGTAGTAAAGCTTTTGACACTGTCTCAAATGACATCTCATAAGGTATGAAAATACTGCCTAGATGAAATTACTATAAAGCAAATGCACAGCCTGTTGCAAAAGCTCATTCAGAAAGCAGTTAAAAAACTTCAATGCCAAAATGGTGAAACAGATAAAATGAATTGCCCCAACTTTGGTACTATTCAATATTGTAATTAACTATCTGAGTGACAGAAGATAGTATGCTTCTTACATTGATCTGGGAGAGGTTATAAGATCAGACCTATCATTCAAAATTATTTTGATGCATTGGAGAAATGGTGTAAAGGAAATAATTTGTTGAATTTTAGTACAGACATTCTAATGAGCAAATACTGAAATAAGGAACCGGATGTGAGGCAGTAGCATAGTAGAAAAAGTTGGGAGCATTACGGTGAATCACAGACAAAGACTGAGTCAAGAACATCAGTAACTGCCTTTTTAAAATGAAAATACAGGAAATGGAGAAGGTCCAGTATAGAGCGACAAATATAAAGGAGTGAGAAAATAGAACTTAACATGGAGCACTGAAAAGACTGGATTTATCTAATACAGGAAACCAAGAAATAAATAAAAGAGAAAGAGAAGAACAGAAGGTTGCTTTATCGATCTTCAAGTATTTGTTATATTTGTATAAAGTTTGTCACAGATTTAGCAAAATGCTACAATATACTATTCAATTTCTACTTCATGATGCCCGGAAGCTGTGGTCATAGGAAAGGTATCCGTTGAGCCAGTCTTTGTGAAGCACAGAGCACGATGGTATTCGATGACCCAACCATCTAATTTGTTATTATCATGGTGCAACTGCAATTCACTGTTGTTTTGGACACAGAAATGGATACAGACACTATATATAATAAATGATATTTTGAAGCAATTGTGTTAGTGAATCGGAGCTTCCTCTTCTAAGCAAGCTGCCAGAAAAACCTGAGTGTAGGGTCTTTATGGCTGATCTGAGCATGGGCTAGTGCAAAGCTTTTTGTCTTTTTTGAGCATCTGAGTAGTATTGTGTCTTAGTGTAGATGTTGGATCCCACTGATGGGTTTCTAGCAAATGCCAGAAATTGCACAGAAAAATTCATCAAAAATCAAGATGAAAAACACTATTTCCAAGGAAGCAAAACATGGTTAACTATTTGTTTCAGCAAGAAAGCTACCTCTGGTTCCTTCTGGAAGATGAATGGTGATAACTTACCCAATTAGGCATCCATGCCTATCAGTTCCTGGGAGTCAGGGCCACTGCTGCCACGGGGCAGTCAAATAATAACTTCTCCTTATACAAGACAGTAACTCTGGTGGTCACAGAAACTCATCAAGTTTCTGTGCATTATAAAGATGCAAAATATAATTGAAGCCAATAATTTGTGTTCCCTAGCTTCTCTCTAAGAAAGAAGGTTTTGATGGTTTAGCTATTAGTATAGGATGATAAGACATGAGATGTCTGGCAAAAAACCACACCTTGATTTTGCTTCCCCGTCATTACTCTTTAATTCTTCTACCATTATATTAACACCAGCCCCAAAAGTATGTTATAGCCTGTCTTAAGGAACAGCAGGATTGGAGAGGTGTGGGAATTTGGGAAAGGGCTGATTGACTGATGAAACTCATGGAAAGTGATAGGTAGAACATTCTGAAACGTTATCATGAAGAATTGCACGTTATGCAAAAGAAGAAAAAGAAAAAAGCGTCATTTGTAACATGCAACACATAAAACTTTATAGATGTGATGACACATCATTTTGGAGTGACCAGCTGTGATCTTTCAATTTAATTGTGCATTACGAATGAAGCAATGTGAGTTTGTTATATTTACCTGTGCAAACACGTAAGTACCCCTGTTGGTAATGGAATGAAAATGGTTAGAACTCTGCAAGAAAATAATTGTTTAATAAATGTTGTATGTTTTTGCATAAACTCCACCATACAACCATGTACCTTTAATGACAACAATCAGAGCTTATCTTTTGGAGGTTAAACCCATGATGATATTTTTTCCCTTCAGTGAACAAAATAGCACTTGCAAGAGTCTAGTTAGATAAACTAGACTCTTGCAAGTGAGAGGTGAAAGGGATGGATGCAAATGATAACATTTGCACACTTCTAGCTTACTCTGTGACTCACTATTGAATGTTGCTCACATGCTGTTATTAATGTAAACATTTGGGACCCAGATTATGAAGCTGATACCTTGTTATACCAAGAAGTGTTCTAAGGAGATAATTAGTAGAGATAAAATGCTAGCACTTCTGACTGGGGGAGAAAAAGTTTGTAGCCACCTCATGAATCATTTGTCATTTTATACTATATCTATAAGCTAACCTGCCTTGGGAGACCCTAAAAGTTTATTTTTTTTTATAAGAGTGGGTTTGTTTAAAAATTAATGACACATTTTTCTCAAAGGCTGTGGAACCCCTGAAGATAACAGTTAAAAATGCAGCAAAGAAGGGGAAAAAATTGGAAAGGTTTACTAAAATAAGAACTTTCTCCTCATTTATACTGACAGGAATTGCTAGAATTTGGTTTCCAGCACTTCTCCTCTGTCACATTAATATAAACTTATTTTTAATGAAAGACCAGGGCTATGCCATAATAGATTTCTATTTTCTTTAGATGTATGCCCAAAAGCTTTTAGATTCTCAAATCAATTTATTACTAGAATGGGAAGATGCTCCACATCACCTGTGCCCAAGAAAAAGAGGTAGAGTTTTTGTTCTAAGTCTGATAAAAGATCAGCCTTAAAAAACAACACAGGAAAGCTTGATGGAAAACTTGACAAAAATGCCAACATTACAAATGCTAAATCATTTAATAATTCTGCAGTAGCCAACACTTACCCTTGTAATGAAATGTTGTTTCTTGTAGTCATTTACCATAGGCAGAGCTGAAGGTAGTATCTATTCATTTTTTTAATACCTGAACTTCCTAATGTAAAACACTTCTTCCCATTACCTATAGTTTTAACAAAAATTTCAGTGATTTTTTTATGAAATTGGAGAAAAAAGTTTGATTTAACTATGCTAGTGATTCTGACAACCTACCTGCTTCCCAGTATCAGTGGACATATTTTACTTTAGTTTCTTTGAATACTGATCTGTATTTGTAAAATAAAGATAATACTATCTCCATACCACAGAAAGGAACTGTAAAAAGAAAATTATAAGTAGCTGTGAACTTCTGAGGTGCTTCAGTTGTGTGTTCCACAGAAAATGATGCGAGGATGCATTTGCTCTGTGTAGAAGGTATTTTTTTATGTTTCATTTTGTCCATGTTGGTCACTGGTTGAAAGCAAAGTTCACAAAAAATTAACATAGAATGGTAAAATTACACGACTTTGTTCACCAGTGGCAAATTAAAATTGCTTCGATTAATTGCTTAAACTAATTCTAGTATTTCTTATCTTCCAAGAGCTTGGCCTTGTAATCTCAAAAATACCATATTCATTATTTAGTATATTTTTACTTGTCTATATATTTTATCTTTTCATAGTTATTTTAAATAGATTGTTCTTTGAATTTAATGAAAGTTTTCTTAGTATTTTTCAAATTTGGTTTTCCTTATACAAATTTAAATTAATGCCTTCTTAAATGTTTGTCATCTAAACTTTTACATATCCCGATTTAATTGATGAATGATTGTCTCTGTAGCTGAAAGATGAAAAGAATATATTATAGAGAATATTGCAGGTTGTCATCTTCTCATTTCAGCGTGCTGTAGACTGGTTCTCGTGCAAGGAAGCACCCAGTTATTTCAATATTCTTCCATTGACAAGCATTCCTTTACCAAAGATTTAAATTTCAAAGCATTTGACAACTCTTCAAATTGTTGATGCTTTTCTTTTTGCCCTGGTTATATTCATGCTTCATGTCCCTTTACAGAAAATACAAGAAAGTCAACAACACAATATTGAAAAAATATTGAAGAAAGGGAAGACATCATAGTAGTTTTGAGGGCTTGTTTGATGGGTAAATATAACTTTACTGGGGCCTGCCTTCACCAGAGAAATGCTAGTTGAAGAACTTGTAAACCTGTATAGTTTATATGATCACAATGGGGAAAATCAAGGCTTTTTTCTCTATACCCTCCCTCTTTGGACTCTCATGGTCAAAAATTTAAAATGTAGCCATTAAAATATAATGCAGAAAACCGTTTCTACTTGATTTTAACACAAAGAAAAGGAGTAACTACAATGAAACAAAAACCAGACTCGCTTTTCTTCCTATATAGACCATGAAAATAACTTTTTCTCACACTATTTCATGTGTTAGGCCTTGAGTTGATATGTTATTCGTAAGTTGTGAGGTACTAAGGAGAGAAGTAGAGTTCATAGCTAAAAAGAACAGAGAAAAACCTTTTGTTCATTGACAGATTCCATCTTAACTGCAGAAATATTTCATTATGGTAGAGGAAGTCTCCCAGGTAGGCAGTAAAGCATTTATCACTGGTATCCTCACTTCATCTACCTGTTAGATAACTCATTTGACAGAACTGTTTTCCTGGAATAGAGAAAGATAGGGGCTTTATGTTATTAGCATTGTTAATACTTGAATTCTAATGATTCCCAGAAATAAGGAGGATAGAGGGAAAACCCAATGAATAAAAGAACAACAACTTAAAGCATATCTTAAAGCAAAGCAGCAAATGACCCTGAGACAAAAATCGTTGTGACAAAAAATATTCATTTGATAATAATTCAGTCCCTTGAATGAAATCACCAATGAAAGAAAAAAATAGGGCTTTTTGGCTCATATAACTGCATTCTTGTTAACAGCTTTTGCTGTCATTCCTGTTAGCTATGTTAGTTAAAGGGGATTTTTGGACTAAGGAATAAGAACCAATAAAAAAATGTTTATAAAATAAGTGAACAGGAATGAGGAAGTAAAAATCTACCCCAAAATGATTTGGACAAATAATTAAGGTGCACGTTTTCATTTCTTTCATATCATATTTGTGAATGCTGGGGTCACAACTTGGAGGTGGTCCAGGAAGGACGTTGGAAACTTAGGAGGAACACAGGGTGTGAATGGGAAATAAAAATCAAAAAGCTGTGAGAAACAAGGCCAGCAATGGAAGCTGAAGCAAATTGGACTATGCCTTTGTGCAGCTGGTTAAATCTGAGATACGAGAGAGGGGAGAGCCTAACTTTGAACAGCTAAGTTTTGGATCTGAATTAGAAAACTGGTCTTCATATTACAGTGTGAATGAGAGAGAAACTCTAACTTCTCCGCTGGAAGAGCAGTATTACATACCGCTATGCTGATCTAGCATCTAGCTGCTTTGCTTCACTTACCTGCTCTCCCAGCTGCCTTCATGTTGGCATTGACATTTGTCTGCTTCTCAATCAGCTGGGTCAGAGCAGAGGACTCATTCAACAAAAAAGTAGTTTTACACTGGTTTAGCTCCTGAACAAGACCACTGATGAGGGTCAGACAAATGTCAGTGCTGACACAGGGAAAGACAGACAAGAGCGCAAAAACACCACTTTTGGCAGATTGGGTGAGGTTAGCTGTATCCTCAAGTTTCACTGTTAAATCCTGGCTCTACATCAACCTTTGATGGAGTTTTTTGCTCTCTTTTCTTCCGTCTTTCTCTCTTCTAGCTAAACCATAAGGACACTATGGAAATGAACATCCTAGTTTAAGTATCTAGTTTTAGGCCTAAAATTAGATAATGTAAACATACACACATAAAACCACATCTATTTTGTGGCTTTATAGGTTTAGCATTTAAGACACAGCTTGTGAAGTGATGAATTTGCCATCTTGTACTTAGCTACAGTGGTCCCATGTCACCCTGTTTCAATTCACCTGCTAAGTTCAATCAGCCATTAAGCAATAAATCTTTAAAGCCATGTAAGGGACATGTGTGCACAAATCAAATTATTTATTAACAATATACCTCAGCAAAATGTCTGTGCACACTGAAGACCTCCTGCACACCACTTTAAAAATAAGCTCCTTGGAGCCCAACCCAAAGAAATTGATTGAGTGCACTAATGTATTCTCATTTATTCCTCTTGATGCTGAATTTATCTCATGCATGAAAGACTTTGCAGGGCATTACGCAAGTTCTTTATTCCTTGCTCTTAAAAGTGTTAACCTAAGAGTTTCCAAGTATACCTTGGAAGGTATGCACATAAGCATGTGCAAAAAGCAACTCTTTGCAAATATTTCTGAAAAAAAAACATAGTGTCAGGAGTGAACCTTTGCCATTGTTCCGTATTTGCTTGAATAAGTCAGAACTATTGAGTTTATTTGCAAAAGAACTTATCGCACTGTGGCACACAGTACCTGAGGTGAAGACAATAGTGAGGACTGTACACGGCTACCAAAAAGATGTTTTATCTCATTCCACTTTAACACATCTCCCAATCCAGTTTGCCATTTTGATCTCATTTCTATTCAAAGTGATTTCCCTGGATTTTCTCCATTTATTTCTGGATTCCTTACCTTGTTCTTTTCTCCATTTTAACCACTTCTCTCCAGTCTCTCATTTGCTGTAGTATCTTCCCCTTTGTGTCTTTTGTGACAAGGAAATGACAGGTGCATTGTCTGGTTTCTAGTTAAGAAAAAATATTCCAAATTAAACTTGAATAAACACTCAGTAACTGCGTAGTTTCATTTAGCCAAATAACAGGCTTTTAAGTGTTATGTATCTTTATGGTATATGTTTCTATAAAGTATGTTTACATAAGCATTAATATAGCTTGGTAGCATGTTACAGGAATGAGTAGGTATAGATAATGTATGTTAAAATTTCCCCAAACAATGCCTACAAGCAAGCACTGAGGCAAGTATTAATTAGGCAGCTTCTGAACTGTTCAGCTTTGCCAAATACTTTGACGGAATTTCACAAAGCAAGACATATGGTAAATGACATTGTGTCTGTCCTAATACAATGAATGTAATTCAATTTTCATGTAAACCTATTCTGACAATTTCCTTATGTGATTTAATTATGCATTTTGTATTAAACTAGTTACCCTGAAGCAAATGTTGTGGATTGTACACTATAATTCTATTAGCAAGGGGAACACAAAGATCGTCAAACTTATCTGTTTCATGCTTATATTAGAATGCCCCTGTAAGCATAACTTTTAGACACTAGTTAATATTTTGTTTAAATTATAAACTTTATGATGATGGATTTATTTTAACTTTGCTACAATATAATTGCAGCATAGTTCAGAGAAATGAATGCCACCTTGTAGTTAAACACTCTTCCATTTTAGTCTACAAATAACTGAGAATCCTTGCTTGTTCCTGTGCAGTGAATATTTTTAATATATTTGCTTCCACATTAAAAACATCAATATTGATAAGACAGCACAATGAAACAACAATGGATGTGAAGTATTTACAGGACATAACATAACTTCTATAGCACAAATTTTAGATCCCTGTAATTGCTCATCTATGATCTGGGAAGGCTGGTGGTTCACAGGAGAAATTGTGAAGTTGATTAAAATCACCATTGCCTGATAAGCTAACAAGATTTATATTAAATAAATTTCACAAAATGAAACTACTCTTTCTGTCAAATTTATTTCAAGCAAATGTAGTACAAAGCTTTGGCCCTCTTTTTGCCTTTGCGAAACTGGAATAATAAAATAAAAAAGCTATGCATTTTTTCATAAGAAGTAATATATTTGAGGGTAGCGGGGTTTTCCTCAGAGACAGTGTACTCCAGTTTCCCACCCTCCGTGAATTTTTTTGTTTCCTTTTCTCACTTTAATTTAACAAAATTTCTTCTCAATATTTCAGTCAAACAACTAGTCAAACGCTCAAAGCTCAGCTGGTTCTTCAATTTTCCTGTAGTATTGAGCAGCTTTTTTTAAGGAAATGAGACATAGAAAACACCAATTAGTGTGGATCTGCTGCACACAGCTTCCTCCTGCAGAAACCAGGAAAATATTTGTATAATCCTTCAAAGGAAGCAGGAGCCTAGGGTGAGGCAGCTTCCTCCCTCTGCAAGGGTTCCTGATCAGCAGTGAACCTCTTGTAGTGTCCAAGTTTAGCTCTAGCATCTGGATTTCCTCGTGATGCACATGCAGTTCCACCTCCAGTCTTTCACATTTAAGAAAGATTGATTTCTAATTCTTTTTGATTCATAGTAAATTAAAACCCCAGGCATTAATGCACTTCTGTAAGTGTAGACTGTGCAATTCATACAGTTTGAGTTCGCAGTCCTTTCAATGTTTTCAGTACTTTAAAACAGCATTTGTACCAATATTTCTAAAACCCAGTATGTCCATTTGCAGAAATATAGATCATGAATGTTTTATAAAATAAAAAATCAAATAAAACACTAATTTAATAACTAAATAGTTGTAAAAAGTTACACTCCAAAATACTTTCATTTTTTCAGATCAAATTCAGAAAGAAGTTTTCATATTTCTTAAAGGCATTACTAAAAACTTGTTGAAGACTGAGGGAAATCAGTATGTCTTGGATCATATCCTAGGAACCTGTTTCAGCAGGATGCTGAGGAACTTTATCAAGTATGTGCTTAAGTCCCTGTGACTTTTCTGGAACTTAGATGACTAAATTGTTCAAATATCTGTTTTCTTGTAATGAAGCTATGCGTCATTTCAGCAATGCTTGATGGTTGGATACAAATAGAGCTGTCTACCCCAGAAGTGTCTTTCAAGTATAATTATTTTATGTTTGTTATTGAAGTGGCAGGGAGAGTAGTTTTGATGCATTCACTCAGTATTGCAAGAACAGTATTTGGAAAATAGCCTCACTAATAATTTATTGCATTTTTTAAAAGTCAATTTATTTTAAGAAAGTAGCTTATCTCTTTATCACTGGTCACTTACTACAAATGGGAAGAGTTGGATTTCTGAGGTAATTATTGGCTGGCTTGTCTCATTCTACAAAAAGAATTGTAGAAAATCTACATCATTACACTCTACAAAAAAAAGAGATAAACTGTGAGATCCGGTAGGTGTTAATATAGTCCAAGAAGATGACACGAAAGGTGGAATTTATCTGATACAGAATACAAATACAACATGTCTCCTTTGACTATAATTAATACATAGGGTGATTGGCTCAAGCACAGTCACAGAAATATTCGTTGAAAGGGACACTGAAGGTCATTTAACCCAATCGCCTCCTGAAAGTGGGACTATTCTCAATGCTAGATCTAGTCAGTTTTATTTGGGTTTTTTAGTCCAGGAAAACTTTTTAATATTTGGAAATTAATTCTAAGAGCCTGGGCTCCATGATCTTCTCAGGGGCTGAGTTGAGGATGACCAGCCTCAGCCAAATAAATGTCTGTAAGGAATATGTCTAAACACAGGTGAGAGGAATCCCATAGTTCAATCACCTTTAAGTGAAATGAGCTCAAACAAAATAATAACTTTTAAGCTAAATATAATTTCAAAATTCTTAAACGATTTTATTGCAAATCTCCTCAAGCTACAGCCAACAGTCATATTTTCTCTTAAAAAACCCCAACAGTATTGTTTCTCCTAAGCAATATTTAGAAACTTTCACATCCAGTCCTTCAATCCTCATTGAAATCTTATTGTTATCAACCTTAATAAGAGCAGAGTGAACGTTAAGAATCAAGCTTCCCATCTTTGTAACAGCTGTTACAGAACAAAAAGCCTGTCTAAACAGATCCAGTTATCATCAAAATAGGACGTGAATATCGCCTGAAACTGTGTCCCTTAAAAACTCAAACTTTGAATCATTTAATTTCCTAGAATTAATTAAAAAAAATCACAGCTATTACATGGATGAACTAAAGTTGATAGATGCTGTTTTACTACAGACATCTCAAGCTAGATGAGGCTCAGAAGTTAGATTTTTTCCCGTAGCTTTACTGAGCTCTGCTATGCAGAGAAGATAACAAAAAGAGGTTCAAAGATCATCATATATGTGTTAACATTACATCAGAGTATGAAGTGGTGACCAGAATGCTTTCTTGGATTGTATGAGCAGCTTATGTCTTCAGTATGAGTTTCTGTCTAACTGTAAAAATTAAGAAATCAGACAAAAGTAGTGTACCATACAAGTTCTGAAAAGGCTTACTGTAGTCAACAGTGGGAATATATCAGAATTGCACTTCCAACTTAAATTTAGTGGTTTGTCTTGCTATTATGCTGGTAAAACATACATGCTAACTGTGGCTTTTGTAGGCTGGAGCTTGTAGAAAAACCCAACAGGTTAGGACTCCTTGACTAATTAAAATAAATCCTATCAGCTACTATATATATATGTGTGTGTGTGTATATACATATATATATGTGTATACTTCTATATATATGCATATATATACATATGTTCTATGTTATGTGTAAGAACAAAATAAGCAGGTATACTCATTTCATGTATGTCCTAAAACTGTAGAAAAGTTTCTGCAACTTCAGACAAGACACTTATTTTGCAAGAAGAAATCAAACATTTAAAGGAGAACTAAATCTTAAGGAAACCTGGAAGCCCAGTCCTGTCCATTGTCTGCAACACAGACATGTTTGCTTTTGGAACAATAAGAAATATCCAACTTACTAATACAGGGGCTATGACATTTTCTAGTATTCCATATGATAGATCAAATCCTTTTTACAGGTACTAATACCACTGAATGTTCCCCCCTTGGGCAATCTTACCAAGACAAAGATTAATTCTGAGGTATGGTGGTATTTGTTGTCTATTCAAACAGTCTTATTTTCTTTTTTTTTTTCCTGCTAAGAAAGTATTTTTATTTCTAGAATTTGGTTGAAATGTGAGTTATTGTCTGTTTTTCTGATTCAGAAGGAAAAAAAGGTTTTATGTACAGCTGTCTACTTGAGTAGTCTCAATTATAATCAAACGAAAATCTTAAGACAAAAATGTACTTAGGATGGCTGATTTAGTATTGTTTCAAGCTCCTAAGGCCTTTTCTCGTACCCTAACCCATTTCAGATATGACAATGAAATACATCTTTATGAATATAATTTTTTTTGAGGGAAGTTCTAAGATAATTGTTTCCTGGCTTCCATTTTTGGACACCAACAACTGATATATTTTTGGGGGAAAACTATTACTTTAATCCTAAATCAATTATTCTTTGCTTGATTTATGATACAGTAGAATAATTATGCTCAGAAGAATAATCCAATTTTCAGATTTGATTACTTTTACACCAGTTAGATTTATTCTGCAGAACAGCAATTCACAATGATCTACTTGCCAATACTTTTTTAAAATGCTTATGCTCTGCATTTCCTGAACTGTTAGGAAAATTGGAGGTCTTAGTTGTTTCCCTCTCTTCAACACTTTTGAAGTGTTCCATATTTAATTCTCTGAATCAGTAGGAAAACAGAAAGATCTTAATCCTCAATAGATGAGCATCCATGAAATATAAAAATAGGGGTATGTGAACTCTGGAGTACTTATGGCATCTTTTGAACATTATCCCTCTTTGGGATACAACTTCTTATTCTGATATCGAAAGGACCTTTCTGATGTAAAGGAAGAACTAGCTTCCTTTCATTTTGTTTGGGCTGTCTTCTGATTATAACAGCAGTCTTGAGCTCATTGGAAACTCAAAGTGATACTAATACTATTGTCTCCTTGGGTTCAAAGACCTGAAAGTTGTTGGCTGAGGACTTAATGGTATTTAGACTCAACTGACAGAGACTTTATACCATGTTTCTCAGCCTGGCATCTGTGACTACATCTGTACTAATACACTAAATAGTGTCAGGGCTTGTCCTTTGTCTCTGCAGTCAACTGACAGTGTTTTGTGGTTTAACCCCAGCCAGCAGCTAAGCACCACACAGCTGCTTCCCCCTCCCCCTCCCAGTGAGGAGGGAAGGAGGAAAAAAAGTAAACTCGTGGGTTGAGATAAGAACAGTTTAATAACTAAAGTAAAATAAAATACAATACTAAGAAGAGATAAGAACGGTTTAATAACTAAAGTAAAATAAAATACAATACTAAGAATAATAATAAGAATAATAATATAATAATTGCAATAAAAAGGAATATAACAAAAAAAAAAAAGAACCAACACCCAAGAAAAGACAAGTGATGCACAATGCAATTGCTCACCACCAGCTGACCGATGCCCGAGTAGTGGTCCACCCCTCCCAGCCAGCTCCCTCCAGTTTATATACTGGGCATGACATTCCATGGTATGGAATATCCCTTTGGCTAGTTCAGGTCAGCTGCCCTGGCTATGCTTCCTCCCAGCTTCTTGTACACCTGCTTGTTAGCAGAGCATGGGAAACTGAAAAATCCTTGGCTTAAGATATACATTACTTAGCAACAACTAAACCATCAGCATGTTATCAACATTATTCTCACACTAAATCCAAAACACAGCACTGCACCAGCTACTAAGAAGAAAATTAACTCTATTCCAGCTGAAACCAAGACACAGTGTCTAGCCACATTCATACAAGTGAACTCCTTAGCTGCTCAAATAGGTAAGCCGCATACACAGTAATCTGCTGGAAATGTTCTTGCTGCTCCTAACTATGTCCAGGAATTGTGTGGGAAAAAGAGACAGTCAAAAGTATCACAACTGTATCCTGACACTGTTTAGGTTGCTAGTATTGTCTTTTTCTTTTGTGCAACAGCAGCTTAATAAGCAAAAGTAACTGCATGTGAGAAAATACAGAGGGATTATAGATATGATTATCTGATTTGGCCTTGAGCATTTGAACGCAACTCTATAAAACCTTAATTATTGGTTAAGTATGAAAATTTTTGAAAGCTTCCCTATGTAATTCTTCTATGAGAGTATCAGTGAGTTTTTGGCCCTTAACTGTAATTTGTTTCTTGACACTAAATTTATCTTACTATGTCTTACTGTGTCTTAATGATTCCAACTGCCAGTACGAGCCTGTCACAAGAACATAAACCACTCTATTGTTAAAGCCTCTTTTCTTTTTTTTTTAAATACCTTTCAGCTATAATTGATTTTTCTGTTTTTGAAACATATTCATTTTATCACCATGAATAATATATATCAAGTCAGAAGTTGAAATAGTTTACATGAAGGCATAGAGAGAAAGAGATGGAGGAGCTGACTAGAGCACAACCACACTGTGAACAGCTACGCTGTCCACCTTGCAGAGGGGATTCCTGCTGGAGCATTGCAGACAATGTGAAAACATGCTTCCTCCCTTATATGGAGTGCAAATCATTACAGTTATGTCTACATAAACAGCTATACTTACTTATGTTTTACAGCAAAACTTTACTTAGCAAAACTAAGGTGGCTACCTAGTGTAAAGTAAGCACACAAATATTTCTGAAATATCCCAAACTACACATCAGATAGGTTATTTGAAGTACACAGTGGCTGAAAATACTTGAAGAGAAGGATATTGCACTTGCAGCACTTATCTACAGCCATGAGCTTCTAAAAAGGAGTGGGTGTGAAGCTGTGAAGAAAAGCAATTCCATTCTCAGTAGGCTACCACAGTACATTTTCAAAAGTTTCTAATTGAAGACATGCTTCATTTACCTTAGCTATAAAAGAAGTCACATTTACTCATGATTATGTCTGTAAATGACCTCATAAAAAGTAGTCTTGAAAAACAAACAAACAAACAAAAAAACCCAAAACCCAAAACCCAAAACCAAAACCAAAACAAAAGTAACATTTGGAAAGCATTGTTAATTATGTGAAATTGTACATTTATTTTTTGTATTATCTATCCAACATCAAGAGAGTTAGACTCCATTAAGCTCAATAATTTAAAACTATTTTGATTGCAGGTATATTATCTGTATTAGGAATATACTTCATTCTAAAATGAAAATGTCGTGTATTAAGGCTCTCAAAAACAATATATGAAAACAGTGATAGTACTGTGACTAATGTATTATTCATAGTCAATACATACAGTGGATCCTTCAGAATGTTGTGAGGAAAGTTTTTAATAATCTAACATAAAGTTATCATGAAAATGCAAACAAAACCAAGAATTGTAATACATAAAATGTATTGATTTCACTGACAATTAATTCTACTTGAATATGAGGACCAGAGTGCTTTTAATGCCATAGCCTAAGTATGCCTGATCTCATATTTAAGACTGTCAGCCGTACTTAACCATGCAGAACACAGACATTTATGGTTCATTCTGTTAAAAGTACTTAAAATTATAGAGCTTTGGATTATTTACGGTTTGTTTTTTGTTTGTTGTTTTTTTTTTCTCTAAGTAGACTAGGAGAAAAGAGTAGTCAATATATTTTAAACAGAAGTTTTACATCCTAGAAAAAAAGAAGTGTTAAAAACCTTGTAACTAGTTTGCATAATTTAACTTCTAGGAAAGTATGTGAAAAGAAAAGTGTACTGGTAAACTGATTTATACAAGTTTGCTTTCATTTTTTGCATGAATACGACATGTCTGGAAGATCCTTCTACTCAGAACTCTAGTCCAGCTACTCTGAAAGTAAGACTGACCTTGCCTAATTTTATATTTCTATCAATTTTAGCTATTTTATTTATATTTAAAGGTAGATATACAGAAATATACAGGTGTATTTTTTTCCAAAATATGCATTTCTTTCTACAGATTATAAAGTCTGCTTTGAGGCCAAGCAGATATGTGATATGGGCAAGAATACTACTCTCTGTTATTTGCACACTCACAGATGCACAGTACACTTCCTTGGCCAAACACTGCTGGAAAAAGCCTTCATTAGCTTATCTGGAAGACCACACCTTTGCCTTCTACATGGGGTTTTCAGTCAATCCAACCAGAATAAAACACTACAAAGCCTACGTAGAGGCTCGGCTTGCTTCAAACTAATGAACCAGAACAACTGCGTATTTCATTACATTTCATTCATAAAATTTTTCCTATTTCATGATGGGAAAACAGTTACTCTGTTTCCTGACTTGGAATAGAAATAAATAATGAAATATCAGCAAATTGAATACCAATTCCAATCACATTCAATTATCTTTTCTTTCAAGATTCTGATTTTTATTTTCTCTACGGAAAGCCTGCAGGAATGTAGATACTGTGCTGTAAAAAAGTTCCTCGAACTCAAATTTGCTGAACATAAAGCAGCATTGTTCAGGGCTGATGGCCTTGTCCTTCATGCCACCATTCCCCCATCTGTCCCAGCACCCCAAATGGATCACTGTTATCTATTGAACTTTACTTCAACAAATAGTATGTATATTTCTGCAAAAATAAGTACCTCTCTGCAACTGTGATTTAGAGGTCAATGCATGGTCCTTTCTCTGAGCTCAGAAAAGGAAGGAAAATACACATGGGTTCCAATATTTTCTCTGTTCTTGCTAGAATAAAAGAAAATATGCTATATCATCATTTGTATCAGGGAATTGTTCATGTAACAACACTCTAGGATGCTTTTCCTACAGAGTTTAAATTCATGTTGTTTCCTTTTGAATTTTATTTGAACAAACTAGATATTTCACCAAATAAAATTCTGAAAGAAATACATAAGTAAATCAATAAATTACTAATTTAGCCCATTTTCATTATTTGATTACTTTTTTCTGCTGAGGAAATTTACCTTCTCTCTTTGCAACAATTCACTGAAATTACTCTGATAGTTTCCAATACATATATTTGAAGAAGGAAGGGTATTGAGCCAAAGGGAGCTTGTATGTATGTTATACGTAGTGTGCACATGTGTCACTAAATATAATTATCATGATATACTGCATTTCTACACAGCTTTCTAGTTTTTGAGCTGGTTGAACTGAGACAAAAAAATTAAAGTTGGGAAGTACTATAGTCTGCTGGTTTCTTTCACTGGCAGTTTTAGTAAGTTAGTCAGTTCATGAAGTTTATGGGCACTTTTTCTTATGTATTTAATTATGGGTACCCAACAGGCCAACATATGCAATTTAATGGTGCAATTTGCAGAAGTTACAAAAGGCAGGATCCCTGCTGAAAATTTAAAGAGGGAGTGTACCTATTTTCTGCTTCTATTACTTCATATAATGGCTTCCCAGACGAGACAGAATAGCAAGCAAACAAAATGCTGATGATGCATGACTTACACCAACTGCTTGTGAATTGAAAGCAGATGTGGACAGTGGGAGGCTGGCCATCTCTAAATACAATACAAGTAACTGAAAAAAAAAGCAAAGTCTACCAGTGGTGTTCAAGAATGTATCTCATAGTTAAAATCTGTCTCCTTTTAAGTAGGCAGTCAGAATGACAGTCACCACAATAACAAAAAGGAAATTGTATCAAACATATAATGTAATGAAATATAAATTATAAAAATATTGTAAATAGAAAAAGCACCGTCGCATCACTGTGATCATGTATGTTGTTATGTATCTATCAGATTTATTAGGATTTTCAGCTTTACAATAAAAACATCAGTAGTATTCACACCTAAACACCTGTAAGTATCACTGCCATTGCACTGTAATAAATCCACTGTTTTGTACAGAAAAAATCTTTGTTAAAGAAGAAGCACATGATACACACAAATTGCTTGTAAGTATACTCTTGAATATTCTTACATGCTCTGGAAGAGGGGAGAACAACCAGATTTGACTGCACTAGCACAAATTCCTGAGTCAGGACATTACTCATTACCTATATTTTCATTACAAGTTTTTCCTTTTTCAACTACTCCTTATCATAGTACTCTGATTAATTGTGATTCTTTACCTTCCCAGGTGCACTGTATTTCTCTCTTATCGACCCTTTCACAAATCAACTTTATTTACTGGTCTTTGGGGTTCTATCATAGCAAAACTTTCTCTAAAAGCAAAATACTCTAAGGGATATTTATAGCTTTTATTTCACCAATTCTTTTTGGTATCTAAACAAAATAACTTCTTTCCTACCCTCAATTTACTAGACTTCTTTATTAAAGATTAATGCTAAATACCCTTAATAAATGTCAAAGCTCTCTTGGTGTTTTTAGTCTCTACTCGATTCAAGTTTATATTCAGTATACTGCAGTGAAGGTTATTGGTCTTCTGAGACTATTTTACTAGAGCCACATTAAATCACCTTCTACATACTGTGACAACATTTAACTTTCTCTACTCACATTATTTTTCCAGCTCTCAGTAAGTTTTTGGATATACTACTAACAGTTGCCCATTTTTTTTTCTGCTCACTTCAGATTAAAGCTCCATTTGGCTTGGCCATTTTGGCAGCTTTCAGAGGGTGAGACTATTCATCCTGGTTTGATCCTCATTTCAACTCCATATTTTTTCTTTCTTCCTGTGAAATTTATGTCTTTTTCTGGAATATGGAACTTTTCTTCCTTTCCTAATACCACAGTTAAACACTTACATGACATTTTTGCGTCAGCCAATTCACATTTCAATAAATTACTAACTTCATTTTTCAGAAGTCGTACAAGTTCAACCAATAACTTATGCCCCTTAAAAAGACTTGGGGAAAAAAATCTATTTGCTTCTATTAATCTTCAGAGCCATTTTCTTTGCACGTATTATCTCTAGTGGTTTTCTTAACAATTATTATTATAGTCACATTTGCGCTATGATTTTTCTACTCCTCTGAACAGGTTTCCTCTCTCTCTCTCTCTCTCTCAGCTTGCTTTTTCTTAAACTTTGAAGAACATTCTGGGATCTCATTAATGTGCCTAGAAAAATCTGCCGCAGACTTCCATGGAAGCAGAATAAGGCCCAAAAAGTTCTTGTAAAATTCTTGATACATAAATGTTGGGATTTTTACAAACTCTTGAAATCAATCTTACCCAATCACTGTTATTCAGTGGGATCTTTGCCAGGGACTTAAATGAAGGAATGCTATCACTCATGAGTTTTCAGTATTACTTAAAAGCAACAACCATTTTGTACATGGGAAAAAAACAAAGAAGTTGCATTTTCGAAGCTAAGTAACTAAGCTAAGAAAAGACTGAAGAGAAAATGCACAAGAAGTTCTTGAAATATGCAAGGAGAAATATGTTTGAGGGGCAGATTGTTATCTTTCAGGATTAAAGAACTTTGTAGAAATACAGCTGGTTTTTGGTCTTGTAGTATATTTCGACTACTAATGGAGGATAAGATAAAATGTTGAGAATTTTATGGTTTCCATGGCAAAAGATAATTAATTCGTCTTCTTTACAATGTAGAAGCAAGGAACTACAGACCTTCCTGAGCAGGTAAATTACATTTTAAGTGTGACTGCAGTCCAAATTATATTTAAGTGTATGTCCAAACTCATCACATATGAGACAGTGTTGAATTTTGAGGGATATGGGATATCATGTCCATGATAGGTCTTAGCACCCTGGGTCTACCTGTATGGCTGCTCTGTATTCATCCATTTGTGCAGCCCAGGCATTTCTAAGTAGTTCATTTCCAGAGATGCCAGAAAATCCCATTTCTCAAAAAAAGCCAGGAATCAGTCACATTGACCCACACTGCCTGGCTTCAAGGACTCATTGACCACAGACAATCATACAAAGAGGGAATGGGCTAAATGGGTAGTCACAATGCCCTCCATATCAAGGGCATCTAGCCCTGGTCCAAAATATTAGACCCGGTATCAAAACTACTGAGCACAGGATGACCCACAGTATGAATGAAAGCAGGAAAGTTCTTACCTTTATCTTTACTGCTGTTTGATTTATTTACTTGAATAAAAATCACAAGAAGGAGCATTAAGACAGAGTTTACATCAAAATTTTATATAATTTGTATTTCCACTATGCATACAGAATTATAAATAGTAATATATATATTCAACACAAGAATACAGGGCACAAGGCTCAAGATCTCTTGGTTTAAGAGAACTATATATCCTCTCTTTTGGTTTGTTATGTTTCTTCACAGTTGTCTTGATGGTTGAGGCCAGACTGTATCTGTAATCTGTGCTAGACCATAGCCCAAAGAAGGTCTGTATTTAGAGAACTGGATTTTTTAAAAATTAATGCAGTAACAGTAGTTTAAAATAAAACTTTAATAGATGTACAGGATACAGGAAAAATAATTTACCAGAGCATGTTTTATATGTAAGAGATTTATTTAGAAAAAATATCATTGTATGTAGTTAGCAAACTGTCCTGGTTTCGGCTGGGACAGAGTTAACTCGCTTCTTAGTAGCTGGTACAGTGCTGGGTTTTGAATTTAGTGTGAGAATAATGTTGATAACACTCTGATGTTTCAGTTGTTGCTAAGTAGTGCTTATCTTAAGCCAAGGACTTTTCAGTTTCCCATGCTCTGCCAGCAAGCAGGTGTGCAAAAAGCTGGGAGGGAGCATAGCCAGGGCAGGTGACCCGAACTAGCCAAAGGGGTATTCCATACCGTGGAACGTCATGCCCATTATATAAACAGGGGAGGAGTTGGCCAGGAGAGGCAGATCGCGGCTCTGGCATCGGTCAGCGGGTGGTGAGCAATTGCATTGTGCATCACTGGGGGTTTTCTCCTTCCCCCCCGCCTTTTTTTTTGTTATATTCCTTTTCATTACTAGTATTAGTATTAGTATTAGTATTAGTATTAGTATGAGTATATTTCATTATTATTATTGTTAATTTTATATTTTACTTTAGTTATTAAACTGTTCTTATCTCAACCCACAAGTTCTGCCTTCTTTCCCAATTCTCGTCCCCATCCCACCGGCAGCAGGGAGGGGGGGATGGGGAGTGAGGGAGCGTCTGTGTGGTGCTTGGCTTCCGACTGGGGTTAAACCATGACAGTCCTTTTTTGTGCCCAACATGGGGCATAAAGGATTGAGATAACAACAGATCTGACCAGAGCGTGTTAAAACGAATTTGTTGTTTGTTGTATTGTATTAGTTTAGTAGTTGCTGGTCACAATGTTGGGTTATTGGCTCTTAGAGTTGTGGAGCTCGTTCTTAGAGTTGTATTATGTATCACATCACTTGCCATATATAGTCCCTGTACTGCTGCTTATCACCCATAAGGTGAGGTGGATTAAGGTTTTCGCTTTGCTTGACTATGTAACACTGGTTTATGGCATGATAAAATTATTGGTTGTGGGACTAATCCAGTATTTGTACTCAGCATTGCCATTATCTCCATACTTCAGGAGCTATCTAGCGGAAACTGTTAATAATTCCACCCTTTTCTCCTCAGAGAGCCAATCGATGGGGGAGACACCTTCCTTCACCTTCCCCTCATCCTCCAGGCTAATTACAGTAGTGTTTGAGCATTTTGAAAATTTTGAATATCTTTGGAATGTTGAAACTAACATGGTTCTATTGCTAGGAACTAGTTTGTTCCTGAACGTGGTTCAGGTCTTGTTCAGGGTTAAATAACTATTTAAGAGGATCACCCAGAGATCTGCCCCAAAGCTTGAGAGTTATGAGTGGCAGGGTGTGTGGGGTAGCACGGGTAAATGCCTAGGATGGTGGGAACCTCCAGTGTTTTGGAACTTCACCCTTGAACAAGTGCAGAATCCTGAAAAACTAGTAGAACATTTGGAAAAAGTATGCTGTCACCCTGACAATTCCAGGGAGACACAAATCACTGCAATGTGCAGGGGGCAGGCTCATGCCTACCGAGCCCTGTTTAATGCTATTCAGTACCCTCAAGGGGAAGCAAAGGTCTCTGGATCTGACAACAAAATGACAGCCACTGCAGCCCCTCCAGCCCCGGCAACAGGCACTGCAACCACTCTGACCCCAGCAACAGATGCTGCAGCCACTCTGACCCCCATGACAGACACTGCAGCCCCTCCGACCCTGGCAACAGGCACTACAGTTACTGCAATGCCTATGACAGGCACTGCAGCTGATCCAGAGAACCAACCCATGCCGGTATCAGTTGCCCCTGTACAGAAGAAGAAATACTCAAAAAAGACAGGTCGCTTAGCGAAGGATGAGGGCGAACCAAGGTCATCACGAGAACACGAGGAAGAGGCAGCACCGGAGATAATCACCCAATCCCTATCCCTGAGTGAGCTGCGAGATATGCGAAAAGATTTCAGCTGTCAGTACATTATCACCTGGTTGCTCCGATGCTGGGATAATGGGGCCGGTAGCTTGGAATTAGAGGGTAAGGAGGCCAAGCAGTTGGGATCCCTTTCTAGGGAAGGGGACATTGACAAGGCAATTGGAAAAAAAACACAAGCCCTCATCCTCTGGAGGCGACTTCTATCGGGCGTGAGGGAAAGGTACCCCTTCAAGGAAGATGTTTTATGTCACCCAGGCAAGTGGACCACCATGGAGAGAGGTATCCAGTACCTGAGGGAATTAGCCATGCAGGAGATGGTTTATTATGACCCAGACAATGGGCAGTTACCCGCAGATCCAGATGAAGTCCAATGCACACGACCCATGTGGCGGAAGTTTGTATGAAGCGCACCATTGTCATATGCCAATGCATTGGCAGTAATGGACTGGAAAGATGAGGCGGGACCAACAGTAGATGAATTGGCTCGCCGACTTCGGCAATACAAAGAAAGTCTCACTTCCTCCCTCATCATGGCTGTGGAGAAACTGCCAGACATACTAGCTGAGAAACTGTCCCAAGAGTTCCAGTGATTTGAGGATAAGTTCGGCCTCCCACCTGCACGGACCAATATCTCAGCTATTAGGAATAAGCGTCCCTCTGCTCAGGAGAGGGGAGACAGATAGAAGGTGCACATCACGGGGTATCTTGTGGTCTTACATGCGCGAGCACAAAGAGGATATGATGAAGTGGGATAGAAAACCTACCTCGCTCCTAGATGCATGGGTACGTGAATTGCAAGGAAAAACAAACACAAATGAGGATTCTTCCAGGAAAATTGCTGCTTCAGGCTGCAGTGAGCACTGTGAGCACTGTGGCAGACAGAGTGGAAGGGCTGATCTTACTCCCAATCCTATGAGAAAGAATTCTAATCCATTTTTACAAAGAGTGAGTGGAGAATCCTATGACCAGCACTAGAGGGGCCCTGCCTCCAGCCAGGCAGAGGAGAGGGACAACTGGGTTTACTGGACTGTGTGGATTTGATGGCCTGGCACATCAGATCCACAGGAGTATAAAGCTCTAGTAGACACCGGTGCACAGTGTACTCTAATTCCATCAAGCTATAAAGGGGTAGAAGCTATTTGTATTTATGGAGTGACAGGGGGATCTCAACAGCTAACTGTATTGGAGGCTGAAATAAGCCTAACTGGGAATGAGTGGCAAAAACACCCCATTGTGACTGGCCCAGAGGCTCCATGCATTCTTGGCATAGATTATCTCAGGAGAGGGTATTTCAAGGACCCAAAGGGGTATCAGTGGGCTTTTGGTATAGCTGCCTTGGAGACAGAGGGAATTGAACTGTTGTCCACCTTGCCCAGTATCTCTGAGGACAATTCTCCTCCCCATCCCACCGGGAGCAGGGGGAGGGGGATAGGGAGTGAGGGAGCGGCTGTGTGGTGCTTGGCTTCTGACTGGGGTTAAACCACGACGCAAACTAACTTAACGGTTCTGGTTACTTTATCCTCTAAGATTTTAGGACTAGAATATATCATTACTGCGCTCTTAGTCTGTATGCATAACCTAAAAATTGCTTTCCTTCTCTTTCATTCCCATTTGGTTTCTCAAGTTTGAGCAAACTAGTCATTGAATTGATCTACTCAGATAACTTAGAATAAATAAAATGTTCTCTCTACACCTGCAGAAGGAGCAGATGCTATCAGAATTGGTTTAGCACTTCAACAGACTGCTTCTGTCTACATAGCCAGTGACTTTTGCTAGTTCAGTAATCTGATTTCCTTAAAGCTTTGGCAGCAAATATGTTCTACTTTATACTTTTGTCTTTTAAACGAAATGTAATACACTTTAATGAATTTAGGCCTGACTGTCATAGTAATTGTCTCAAATTAAAGGCTTTTAATGTATGAAATAAGTACGACCAATAGTTTAAATAGACAACTCTGGATCTGTTTTGGTACATCATTGCATTTAAAAACAATGCCACAATCGGTCTGTGGTTTGTTTGAGATTCCTTAGGAGTATTTTTTTCAGATAACGAGCTATGTGTGACACAGTGGATCTTTCTCTGTCGATCAAGGTCCTTCTCATCCTTACTTGCCTTCCATATAAAGTATTGCTTTTAATCATTCTCCGCGAGGTAGGCTGTCCTCATGTCCTAGAGCACAGTAGGGATGAATGACAGGATGAGCAGTTGGCTCTCACTCCTTTCCAAGAACAGGCAGGGCTATCTAGTCTCACAAAATACATCACACTACATTTCTGTATTGACTTTTTTGCTTCTTTTCAAAGTTTGTCTGTCTTTATCCTACAGAGTGCAGGAAGGACTTGCTAATTTTTATTCAGTGCCATGACAGTTCAGCTAGATGAGCCAACACATCTGCCTAGTACTGTGTTTTGTAACTCAAATCTTTGTACCATACTCCTTTGCTCAGAGCAGACATGATCTGCATCCTTACAACACATCGCAGAAAGTACTTACATGTTAAATCCTCATTAATCTCACTAAGATTTATGGCTTAGGGCCTCAACTGTGTGCAGACATTTCCAATCCCTGATCCTGCAGCAACAAGGTTAAGAAGTTCTTCATCAGTGAGTTAACTGAGGGTAGAATTGGATACAAAATATGACTGTAATTAATTAATAGGAAAACTTTATTACAGGTTTACCATAACATACTTATGCAAGGTGTCAGAAAATGGAAAATTTGCACCTACTCTTCTTAATTCCAATAGTCAAACTAATAAATATTTCAGCATTTTTCTCTTGAGTTATTGCATAACGTACTGTCCTGGTGTTGGCTGGGACAGAGTTAACTCTCTTCTTAGTAGCTGGTACAGTGCTGTGTTTTGGATTTAGGATGAGAATGATGTTGATAACACTGATGTTTTAGTTTTTGCTAAGTAGCGCTTATCTTAAATTAAGGATTTTTCAGCTTTTTATACTGCCCTGCCAGCAGAGGCTGGGAGTGCACAAGAAGCTGGGAGGGGACACAGTAAGGACAGCTGACCCAAACAAGCCAAAGGAGTATTCCATACCATATTACATCATGCCCAGTATATAAACTGGGGGGAGCTGGCCAGGGGGCACTGTGGCTCAGGGATTGGCTGGGCATCGATGAGCAGGTGGTGAGCAATTGTATTGTGCATCACTTGTTTTGTATATTGTATTATTATTATTGTTATTGTTTTATTTTATTATTATTATTTTCCCTTCCTTTTCTGTCCTATTAAACTGTCTTTATCTCAACCCACGAGTTTTACTTTTTTTCCCCGATTCTCTCCCCTATCCCATTGGGGGCGGGGAGTGATCAAGCAGCTGCATGGTGCTTAATTGCCGGCTGGGGTTAAACCACGACACATGGATACATTAATTACCTCATAAATTCAGAGTAATTAACAGTTCTAATTTTGATCATGTTATGAAAACAAGTGAGTTTATCAAAATGGCATTGTTTAAATAAGGGGAAGTATTGTGCAGTACAGAAGTGCTCATCACTTGTGAAATGAGATCTGTTCGAAAAGTTCTTCAGAACATTGTTAAGTTATAAATTGCATCAAGCTTGCGGTTATTTTTCTGCTTTTTTATCTAATTACGCTTTATCTTTCAGCAAACTGTTTCTCAATACCTTTTTTATACTGAAAGAAAGCCCTCCAGAAATCAAAGCAGCTTATCTCCATCACTGTGGCTTATGCACTTATCTTCATCTTACAGAAATGTGTGACGTGCTCCCTGTCCCATTGGTACCTCTGTGAATGACAATTGGATGTTTATATTTCCAGTCCATAACTGATGGATTAAATATATCTAAAACTTCTGCTGTCTCTGGTATTTGAGATGTGTACATTAATACATGTGTGACCATACTAACTCATAAATGTTAATTACTGACACTAACGCATAAACGTTAATTACTGACACAGTCATGCACTATCCATTTATATTCATAAGTATTGGTCAGACTTATCAGCTTGGTTTCCGACTATCTTTCAGTTAGAACTCTTTAAAATGCCCTAAATATGCATTTGAATATTTACACTCCATGTAATAAAGTCAATATATTTTATGCAAATTCTCCCCTTTTCAGATTTTGCTTAACATATCCTTTCAAGAATGAAGTTATAACCTTGAATATGCATACTGTTGATTTACAACCGAATTATGCATGTGGTCAGCCTGACTTTGTTCTATGGTATGATGTGTAAGGCCTACCTTTGAAGTAGCCATCTTGGAAAAAACTGCTTTTCTATATTGCATAAAATTATATAGAATTTAATATATTATAAAATATTTTTTTAAACTTAATCTCATGCAGTGTACTGTGATATACTCGTCTAAATCTGAATTTCAGATACAGCAGAAACTCCCATTGTTTCTTTGATTTTACAAATGAAATTGTGGTCACACAAAGATGACTGAATTTGAGTTTTTAATAGAGGCTTGCTTTCACCCTGTTTTTTTGTTTACAATCTCAACAGAAGAATGTGAGGGAGCACGTAATTGTTGGTATTACATTTGCAGGAAGATTTCTCTGTCCCAAATATTACTGCTGAGAAGCTATTAAAAAAGTAAAATTTCAAAACCACAAATAGCTAATAATGTATTTGGTATTCCGGGTGCAATTGAAATAGCTGAATAACAATGCATAGTACAATTCAGTGAGAATGTCTTTTATAAACGACATAAATAATGTAAGAACTAACATTGCAGTTTTAAAGGAGAGTGGATTTTTGACTGGCATAGGCCCTGCAGGTAGTATGTGTGGTTATCCAGTGCATTACAAACTGTTTGAAAAAAGTTTATTAATGTCTTCAGAAAGACTTGTTTATTTTAAAATATCTTTTTTTTCTACATTCTGCTACTAAGATGGTAGACTGAGGTGACTTGAAGGATTTTTCAAACAAAGTATATTCATTTGGCACAAAGAAAACCATATATGTAAAGCATTACACTTACTTGCAGCCTATAATAATGTTCTCTCAGAGACCTGAATGAGATAACTCTGAGGAACAACTTATAACAAACTAGACCTTTCTTTTTACTCTCCTCCTCCCCATCCCCTGCCCTGTATAGCATCGCCTACAAACAAAAAATTGAAAATAGATGTGTATTAAGGAACTGTTTGATCTATCTTTGGATAAAGATGCATCATGAATGATTTAAATTATATGAGAAAACATTTTGGTTTCCATTTTCTGCTTGTAAAAAGCTGCAGTTCCATTGCCGTGATTCCATAGGTAATTGTCCATGAATCATTTCACAGTATTACATTAATTTTAAATGAGAACAGCTGGGTAGCATTAGGTTCCTTGGAAAGTCGGGAAATGTGCTGGTTTTTTCATAGTTTCTACGGGAATTGAGAGGTTTTGCTGTTTGGTTTTCTTCTTGTTGTTGTGGGGTTTTTTTGGGGGGAGGGGTTTTTTTTGTTTTAATTACTGTTGACATGCATGCCACCACTGATAATAATGCCATAATTTACATGACGGCTTCTAGCCTAGTAACATTTTGAAATAAAGTTCCCTGATGAATCTTGCCTGAATATTTATGGTAACAATTCAGGAACACCTGGATGTGTTCCAGAGAATTCAGTGTGAACATGGTTCTTTAGGTAGAATGGTAACTGCTGCACACATTCATATAATTCATTGATGTTAGTTATGGGCAGAAAATATTTTACGCCCTTTCTTTTAAAGTTTTGAGGTTGGGGTTTTTTTGTTTGTTGGGTTTTTTGCATTATTTTTTTTTTAGGTGGGAATAACTACATAAAAATGCTATTAGATATTTTATTATAATTTGCTGTGCAAATTATTATTATTTTTTTAATCAAAACCGCAGAGGAAATTGAGTTATTCCTTTAAGGAGGATTTGTTGCTTTCTTTACACTGCAGATATCATCACAAATATGAAAAATGATTGTAAACATATTCCTAGAATAAGATTGACTCAGTACATGAATTTATATCAATCTGAACATATGATTAGTTCAAAAGGAATTACAGATACTGCTCTTCAAGATATCATTATGTGTTATTAAAAACAACGAGACGTTGTGCAATTTTACTGTCAAATAATTACATTGTTTTTTTCTTTCAATATTGGGTATTTGTTATAGTTTCATGTGTTGGAGGAGGTGTACAAAATAGTCCAGAAATTTTAATATCCCTTAGTTTCAGATTCCTTAATCTAAAATTCTTTTGCCTTTCTTATTAAGGTCTCCCATCCAGCTGGGAATATGTACACATAACACTACGTATCAGAAATGTTCTATCTCTAAGACATAGTTTTGTAGGAGATTGCTGGTCAGCAGGAACAAATCAAAGTGAATTACCTGTTGATTTAGACAGAAAAAATGAGCAGTGGGTATCGCATACTGAAAAAGGAAAATATTTGGAATAAAGTTACAGATATTGAAAATCTGAATTCTTAATACTTCACTCAATTAGTACTGATAAGATCTAAAGCTTGTGCACCATTATTTTTAATGCTGTACCAGCTAGGACTCTTATTGCACTAAAAGTAGAGTAGAGATGAAGTATACTGTTCCTGCCTTTTTCTCTTAAAAATGCTGTGTCACTGAGTTGGATGTGGTAATGTTCTGATGAAAAACCTACATAAAATTCTAATCCTGACACATCTTCAATATATCTGGTCTCTTTCCAGGTAATAAATTGTACTATTTTATATTCTTCAAGCCACTAGAGAAACCAACATAGTTAGAAATACAGTACTCTATACTCTGACTTACTTTTTAGCTGGAAAACTTCCAAAGGCAGTACCTTTTCCTCTACGTAATAAGAGCTTCATGCTTCATAAATTAAGGCTATGAGACCTCGTTCTCTTTCTGCCCAAATTCCAGACTCAGAGCCTCTGCATTCCTTCTCTGCCAGCTTCACAGGAAAGGGACAAATTGTATTTTCCCACTCACAAGTCTCTAACTTCCTCTGTTTCCTCACTTGCAACCTACAACTATATTGTCCACCCCAAATATTACAAAGCCGTTACATAATTTTCCTAGAGTGATTTACAGGTGCCTTCTGTTAAAGTGCTAGCCTTCAGGTAGATAGGTAGAGTGTCCTTAAATCTTCTCTAGAGGCAAGATGGCTCTTTCTCAGACAAGAATATGTCATCATTCCCTTAATTGTGGAAAAGCCAGTCAAACCACTCCAAAATGCTGATCACAGCATAGCAGTAGTAGGTCCCCATAGGACCATGAGCTGAGCTACTGGAGGAATCTTACTGCTGCAAAGTAGCAGCTTTCTGTTACAATAACTGTGGCAATTTGCATTTCTTGCTATTTTTTCAATTGTATATAGACTGGGATAGATTTTATTTTAAGTGGTTTCTGCACATCCACACAAGCTAACAAGAAATATCATTTTAACGAAAGCAAAGATTTTGATTTTCACTGTAGCTTAAGTGGGAAATAGTTTTCAGGTGACATTAAACTGAGATTTCAGATTTTCTCATGTTGTTTTAGAAGGAGTAAAAAAAACCTTTTTTTTTGGTCAGAAATAATGGAACAAAAAATGAAAAGTTCAAAATTACAAGTATCACATAGAGAAGCATGTCACCAGAATGTGAGGCCCACATTGCCCAGATTTGTAGCCGGAAGTGAGTGGAGCTGGAATTTACCTCCTGAGCTTGTTTAATTCCTTTCCTCTAAACAAAGTTCTACTATACCTTGCTCAAAGGGAAACTGTCTGACAAAATTTTGTCTAAATTGTTTATCAGGCAGTGACTCCTCTGCAGGCTCCTTAAAGTGCTTAAATAGTGTCATCATTAGCCTTCTGTTTTTTCCCAAAATGGATCTTAAATGAATTTTTCTGCAGTTTACATTTCTTGTTCTATGGATGTGAAGAATAATTATTTCCATTTCCTTTGCATCAATTTCTTACGTATTTGGTTATTATGTTTTTCCCCGAACTATGTAGCAACAAATCTTTCCATCTTTTCTTTGTATCATATTTTCTAGACTTGTAATTACTCTTGAGGTACTTTAATAGTGTTCCTCATCTTTTACATCTACACTTTGTTTTTCCTGGCCCAGGGAAGGGACCTGAATGTGCCTTCAGATAAACACTGATATTATGACCATTCTGAGGCAGGTCTTTTTAATCTCTCTTAATCTTTCTTAGTCTGAGGAAATAAATAATCATTGAAAAGACAGCTGAATATGACTCCTTAGATCTCAGGCTGAATACCCGAAAATACACACAACAGCAATTAAGAACATTTTCCTCTAAGTTTCCTAAAGACTGCTGCATTAGTGGGGAGCTTTGGGGCTGGATATATAGGGTTTTTTTATGATTTTCCATTTCTTTGACAAATTCCAAACAGTCTTCTTTTTCGTGCAGTAACTTGTATACAGTGGTCTCTGTCATGTTATTATTTAAAGTAAAAATATCATGTAAATCTGATTTCCAGGTATTGGGATTAAATGTAATGCCTAGCAAACAAGAAGATGATTAATAATAGAACTAAGATTCTTTCACTACTTTCTTGAAAAGTGGTTTTCATTAGATTTCTTGTACTATCTATTACACAAGATTTTTGAAATACAGTCCTGAAACTGTTTCCTGGTTTTATTTTTCAGATCTGTACATAAGAAGAGTTTTAATACTTTTAAACATCTAGCTGTCATTCACATCTGCCCTTCTTAGTGTTTCAGCAGGGAGGTAGAGAATGACATTTACCATTTTTGGATAATGATTAATCTAAAAGACACTTAAGTTCTTCAAGTTAGCAAGGAGTGCCATTTCTCTAGGTAAAGTTGAATACATTGCACAATATACAAAGTGCAAGAAGGTATAATGACTGTCACTTTTTAGCAAGATGGTCAGACAGTATATTTCCCAATTATCACTCTTGCTTCTCCCAGAAAGAAAAATCTTCAGCATCCTTTATCACCACTAGTCTTTAATAAAGGGAAACAGATACATAAGTATTTTCAACATTAAATTAACTAGTACATGAGTATTGCAATGTTTCCACTCAACTTGTTAGTTTGTTATAAATTCATATCTGGTCATATTATAAATGAAATTTATATAATCCTTTTTGCATAACAGTTCTTTATTAGTAGTTTTATGGGCTTTCTGCAGTCATCAATAGACTAGATCTTGATGACTACCTTAAGTGACAGAACACCACAGAAATATGAGCGATAACCCATCTCTGTGATTCATTTGACCTACCTTAACATGTTCTGATAATCTAGAAGTTCTTGTTACTGTCTTGCACTATCTGCTACCTGCCACTCTTTGTGTCCTTCAGAAAAAATACTAGAAAAGGAGATGATTGAATATCTAGCAGTGTTGCTATGGTAATTTAATAGGAAGCAAAAATGAGTGTTAATACAGGCTGTATCCATACTGAAGTAAGGATATTTTACATTTAATATCTAGCCAATAAGGTCTGATTTTATCACAGTTCTTCACTTGCAATATTTAGAGTAATGACTACAAAGTTAAGTCACTTTGTGCCTTGAAGAAATTAGTTCTTGGAGGTAGAAATCATCGTATTTCTAAGTATATAGGAAATTCACATATTTTCTTTCACTAAGAAATAAATTTTTAAAAAATATTTTTCAGGAGAGAATTTAAAAAATAGTATTATTTTTCATTATTTTCAGGTGTCCATTTTGCTTAGAGTACATAAGCACTTTCAAAACCAGGCACATGAATCACATCATAGCAAGAAGAATACCTAAAAGAAAAGTATCATGGGCACACTGAAGCAGTTGCAATACATCCATAGACTACACTCCAGAAAGTCCATTCAGTCTGAAAAACAATAGTTCTATTCTGGTTTTAGTATAGTTTGAGGAAAAATTATTTCCATTTTGTAAGAAAACATATTTTCTCTATTCCACTTACCTTGTCTTGCATATACACACAAACACACACAATAGTATGCTAGTGAATACATGCAAAATTATATTGTAAGAACCCAAGATTTAGTATAGGGAATATGTTACCCTTTGGAGAGCTTTCAGGGTTTAATTTAAAGAAGAAAAATGAAAAAAAAATTATGGTATACAAATCTTGTCAGATATTGGTAATCTATTGTGTATCAGTCTCAAGGACAGAGATGAAGTAAAGAAATGCAGAAAGCTGGGGTGGAGTTGTTCTAAAAAGACAGCACTGATGAATTAATGTAGCTTTAAAAAAGATGGTTTTTTTTCCTCCTTTCTTCTAGAAGTCACAAATTAAGTATTTTTATTTGGGAGGCCTTTGAAACAAAAATTATATTTAGGAAAAAGACAGAAGAATGTAAGTTTTTCTCAAAATGTAGGACAATTCAATAAGTTGATTACTTTTGTTTGCTTGCATGTTTGCAGTCAGCCAGTCATACCCTTCTGACATAGTAAAACATTTCTAAATAATCCAGGAAGTCCAAGCAAGTAGGGAATTACTAAAAGATAGTATATATTAACTGTGTCTATTATTTCACTCCATTTGGTGCTTTACATTTTAATGGGTTTTTTTTTTATTATTTTAAAATTTAAAATTTTGCTGCTTTGTCTCATTTGGATAACTGTCAGTTATCAAGTTACTAACCTGTCACTTAAAATGACCAGTCATCCCTAAAATAACTTCTCCCTACTGTGAAGAATCTTCAGATCCTTGAAGGTCCCTCACCCACCAGTTTCTGTCAGGGATATTTGATTTCCCAGCTGAGCAAGCTGCATAACTTTTTCTGATTCTAAGGAAGGGATAAAATCTCTGCTGCTCTTTCACTGGCTTGTTTTGCATTCACAGCATAGTTAGTCTGTATGGTCACAACTGTGACTCCCCAGAACTATCATGCAATGCATAAACACACGTGCTAGTTTTTGAAGCTTTTAGGGAGAAAGGACATCTATCACCATCAAAACATTTCACGAAATCTGCTCGTGATTGCCCTATTCCCATGCGATCTCCAGGAACAGGCAGGTAAAGGGATCAGTACGTTGCACTGGAAGCCAAAATTTGGACACCCTTCTTTATATTCTGGATGACTAGTATAAAAATTGAGCCATGAACTTCGTACAGTCAATGGTAAGAAAATGGCACCTCCATGGAGTTAATCACCACTCCTTAAAATGAGCATTTAAAACAATGAGGATTGTTGTCCTGATGGAGATTAACATGGATTTAGAGCATTATTTTTTAGAATTCTAAAGCTTGGCAAGATGAATGTCTTCTTAACTGTAATAATACCAGTAACATAGTAGTTTACCAAATAAAATAGTTCAGTACAATAATGACAGAATAGTTTTAAATCCCTAATTATTTTTAATAATGTGGTAAATTTCAGCATTTTTTCATGTTATTTTATATTCTACTGTGGTTTTAGTTCTGGATTTTCTTTTGCTGTTTTTTTGAGAGCAAAGAATAGTTCCCTTACCTGAAGGCCCATTATTATGTCTTAGCTCAATCCCTAAGCCGTACTAGTTGGATATATTCTTATAAAATCCTTTGTAGTTTAAACTACAAAATATGGACCAAATCAGTAAAGCACTGGTTTAGATAATTCATAGAAATTTTTGGAAAGCAATTCCTGGTAGAAGCATATATTTATGGAGAGTTCTTAAAAAGTTAAAAGTATATGAATATTCTAATCCCAAAAAAGGTAGCTATTATTTATTATTTAAGGCTATTTCTTGCTCCTACGTGCAGAACCACTGTACCAGAAGGTGTTACGCCATTTGTTTTTTGCTGATCATTGTCAGTCAACAACTTCAAGTTGATTCACATTTATTCTTATAGTTTGCTTTTACTTTTCTATGGTAGTGTCAGCATCTGAAATTATAATTACAGGTCTTGCCAACTTTCAGAATATTCTATTAATTTATCCTCCAATAACACTAGATTAGCATTTTAATATTCAGAAAATGTGTAAATTATACTTCTTCCAGTGTTTTTTGGGAGAGTGCTCAGAGTCATTTTATTCATCAGACAGCTCTGAAAATTTATGATATTTATACTTATTTATACAAGTACTGTAAACTGCACAAAATTCACCAGCATCATATTAATTATAGCAGTGAGAACCAATGTAAAATCAAAATTGGCATCCAATTTTCTTTTTAGTCATGATCTTGAGAAAGCATCTCATGAAGAAATATCCCATGCAAGATTATCATTACCCTGTATAAATAAACCAGTCTGTCTCAAACCTGTCTATCTGCCTCATGTGAACCCTTTGCCACCCTGGCTAATAAAAAAATCACTGTAAGATTGAAGAATATGTCCAGCACAAGATGGAAAGCACATTTTTTAATTCAACTATCTTATGCAAAAGATAGTGATTCCAACTATTTCTAGGTGTTACCAGATGTCAAATATAATATGCTGGACATCTCTGAATCAGTTTTGTGCCCTAGTTCTCTCCAGTGTTCTTGGATCAAAAGAGAATAACAGAAAAAGGGCATAAAGCAGCTACTAGCCCTAACATTTCCAATTCTTAAATGCCTTAACATGAATTATTGCAATAAACTGATAGTTTTCTGCAAAATTGGACAACTACATTGAATTGGAGGTCAGTAAAGTTTAGCTTACTGCTTTAGACTTTTCAATTAATTTCCTCTGCAAACAATGTCTTTTCTGACAATGAACAGGGAAAAAAACAGTGAGAAAAGATTTTTTTTTTTAAACATATTAGTCAGAATTTCCGTTTTTTTTACTTCTCTTGCTTGTTTGTATGTTATTTTATAAAATCAATTAATCCCTGTAAAAATTGAATAGGCTCTCCTCCTTAAAGACCATGTGGAGACATCATATCTCAGAACAAACACTCTGAAAAGCATTGCAGTAGAGGTATGATAAACTCATAGCAAGCATATTCCTCTTTTAGAATTAGCTTAAACTTTGAGTTATTTTCTTTACTTAACCCATGGCAACCACTAGTAGTAAAAATATTTTTAAAATCGGGGGAAGTTTTGAGCACACAGACACACACTTTAACTTTGTAAATGAAAAATGGTAAGTTTTCATTCTGTGTTCATTAGCTTACTCCCAGACTGTTGCAGGACACTTTTCAAGGAATAAAGCAAAGAGAACTTTGGCTTAAGACCAGATACATGCTTCTTTTCTTTCTCTATATGAAATAAAAGTGTTCTAGATTGAAATAAGATTTTCCTTACAAAAAGGTGCAGTTGTACAAAATTTGCGCTGCATTCCTTTAAAAAAGTAAATTTACTATTTATTTGAGCAAATTATGTTTATTTTAATGACTTTTTCTAATTTTTTTAATAGTCCACACAAAGTTACAAAACTAATCCATTAATTATAGCTATAGCTCAAGCATTTTTAAAAAATCTTTGAGTTTTGCTGCCAGTGTTGTCATAAACACGGCTTTCATTGCAAATAATACACATAGTTTGGATTGCAAGTAAGGCTAGAAAGTGAATTATATTTCCCACATATAAAACCCCAGCAACAAAAAAAATTATCACACATAGCCACTGACTTGCCAGATAAAATTGTGGCCATCTTCAGGAAAAAAGTGTTGACCCTATACATATGTATGTGCTTAATCCGATGTAAAAGGATGAAATTTTTTGATCCATCAGAGAAAACAGAACATCAGCTAATTAGGAACTGGCCTGGTAGAAATCTTTTTGCCTGAAAATCTTCTATTATTCAACAGGCTTACAAAACTATCAAAATCAACAAACATCAACATTAAGAGATTATATCATTCATCACTAAAAATATAACCTCCTTTGCTAGTGTATTGGGTTTGCGTGGCAAGGTTTTGGTAGCGGGGGGGGCTACAGGGGTGGCTTCTGTGAGAAGCTGCTAGAAGCTTCCCCTGTGTCCGATAAAGTTAATGCCAGTGGGTTCCAGGACGGACCCGCCGCTGGCCAAGGCCAAGCCCATCAGCAACAGTGGTAGCACCTCTCTGATAACATATTTAAGAAAGGGAAAAGAAGTTACAGGGGAGTAGCAGTTGCAGCCAGAGAGAGAGAGGAGTGAGAAGACGTGAGAGGAACAACTCCGCAGACACCGAGGTCAGTGAAGAAGGAGGGGGAGGAGGTGCTCCAGGCACCAGAGCAGAGATTCCCCTGCAGCCCGTGGGGAAGACCATGGTGAGGCAGGCTGTCCCCCTGCAGCCCATGGAGGTCCATGGTGGAGCAGATATCCACCTGCAGCCCATGGAGGACCCCACACCAGAGCAGGTGGATGCCCGAAGGATGCTGTGACCCCGTGGGAAGCCTGCGCTGGAGCACGCTCCTGGCAGGACCTGTGGACCTGTGGACCCATGGAGAGAGGAGCCCACGCTGAAGCAGGTTTGCTGGCAAGACTTGTGACCCCATGGTGGACCCACGCTGGAGCAGTCTGTTCCTGAAGGACTGCACCCCGTGGATGGGACCCACGCTGGAGCAGTTTGTGAAGAACTGCAGCCCATGGGAAGGACTCATGTTGGAGAAGTTCGTGGAGGACTGTCTCCCGTGGGAGGGACCCCACGGTGGAGCAGGGGAAGAGTGTGAGGAGTCCTCCCCCTGAGGAGGAAGGAGCAGCAGAAACAACGTGTGATGAACTGACCCAAACCCCCATTCCCTGTCCCCCTGCGCTGCTCAGGGGGGAGGAGGTAGAGAAAATTAGGAGTAAAGTTAAGCCTGGGAAGAAGGGAGGTGTGGGGGGAAGGTGTTTTAAGATTAGGTTTTATTTCTCATTATCCTGCTCCATTTTGACTAGTAATAAATTAAACTAATTTTTCCCCAAGTCGAGTCTGTTTTGCCTGTGAAGGTAATTGGTGAGTGATCTCCCTGTCCTTATCTCAACCCATGAGCCTTTCATTTTATTTTCTCTCCCCTGTCCAGTTGAGGAGGGGGAGTGATAGAGCGGCTTTGGTGGGCACCTGGCATCCGGCCAGGGTCAACCCACCACAGCTAGAAAGCAGCAATTTAGGACTCGCCTTATCTTCAGTTCTCACCTCTATATTTTCCTTTTCCTCTTCCTCTATTTCTAATTTTTTTTTCCACACCACCAACCAGACTCTCATGCTGCTCAGGGGTCTTGTCTACATTTCCACTTTGGTCAATAGTATAACCCAAGTAAGTGTGAAGGTCAGGTGCTGGGGAGCAGATGGGCATGTAGCACGTTTCAGGAGGGAGGGTTCCTTTAGACTTCCTCTGATCTGGTCCTGTGGTCTGAGTGCCCATCTTCTGTTGGAGCCCTTTACGTGTGCTCCTAGAGCACATCTTCTCATTCAGCTACATGCATACAGACACACATGCACATATATATAAATATTTTTATGTACGTAAGAGGTACTGTTAAGTAGGCTTTACGCTCACCTTTTGTCTTTACAAAGAGTGCTACCTTTTTCAATGTTCAATTCCCTTCATTTTTTATGCTGCAGTTTCTTTTAGCAACAGTTAAATATGTTTTTTCTATCTACATGTTTGTATAACCTAACGAAGGTTACATGTTCTGGGGTTCCCCAGAATGACAAGAAAATGTCAATCTCCCTGTTGTTTATAAAGGCTAAGATAGAAAAAAATGTCTTTTTTTCCTGAAATAAATGTTGAATGTTCCTGAAAATTCTTCCATCAAACACTTTCCACACAGCTACATTAATAATGGTGAAAATTCAAAGGCAAGTAAATCTGACTGATTAAGTCTTGGAGTAAAGCAAAGAAATATTATATTCTATCTGTAACTCTCCAGACTGACACAGGGGCATTCAGGAAGAATGTGGCATCTATGAAGTGCTCATTGCATTTCATAGCTCTGTGAGTATTGGAAGGCTTATAACAGCCTGCCTTACAGATAGATCACATATGTGCCAGCAGTCTGTTGGTATCAGCAATCCAGCTCCTTCTGAAAAGAGTAAACTTGACCTCAGGAGGAATATATTGTAGCACAACTAACATTTGAACGTGAGCATACAACAGCTCCAGGGAGAAAAATCCTCAGAAAGATTTGCTCTCAAGAAGACTTCAGAGGCTTCACTAGACCCTGAAAATGAATAAGTAGAAGAGAAAGTTCTAACTTACAACAGTGTTTCCTCAGGAGTATTTTTAGCAAAAACTTGTTGTATCTGCCAAGCTTGCTTGTCCAGTGACATTTATTTTGTGAGTGTGTTAATATAGGATATAACAATTATGTCTTGTTGGATTTTCTCTCAATATAGAGCCTACACTGAAATGAGTTTCTTCTCTCTCTTCTTTATTTGCTACTACTGAATTATTTATTTTTCAATATCTATTCTGCTATAAGGAAAACAAATTATTCCATGTTTTTTTTGTAGCAATAAGAGCTGGTTTGGGGCTTTATTTTCTAACATTTCCATCTTAAAAAGAAACTCTTCATTCTTGGTAACATTCATGGACATGGTTTGTTCCTTGGAATTTTCACATATTTTCTTTGCAGGTTGACTGTTTTTATGGGAATTGCTCTAGGGCAGTGGCATGCTGTCAAATGTTTAAAATTTGTCACTTTGTTCTTGATTCAGTTGTTTTAACTGCAAGAGCTAAATTCTGCTTCAAAATTTGCAAGTGTGAAAGCATTCAAAGAAATGTCTGCACAAGTCTGCATGAGTGAAAAATGTCACCTTATCTATCTCTTAGAAGTACGACGCTATGATCAAAATTTTAGTCATGATTGATCCCTAGTCAAAGCAGACTGAACGTGACTCAAACCTGTCCAGTTATGTCTTTGTGGTCTTTGATTTATATTTCTTCATTTCAGCTAGAGCAGACACTGAAATTCTCCTTTGAAAGCAGTTTGGCTTCTAGCTACCCTTTTATTTATTTATTTATTTATCCTTTTATTCATTTATTCATTCATTTATTTATTTGATCACTTGTAGTAATATAGAGCGTAAATATTCACAGAATTGGCAAAAATTAAACCAATTTAAATGAATTCAAAAAGTAAATTTCCAGACTTAAATAGTTTATTCATATCTAAATGTTCTACACCTACCACTTTCTCAATTCACTAAAATACTGTAAAATACCTAGAAAAATCAGTGTTTTTTTCACACTCCTGTTATTGAGAGTTATCTTTTTAACTATTTTCACTGCAATAACATTTCCAGAGTGTACAATCACCTGCTGTCATGGTTTAACCCCAGCCAGCAACTAAGCACCACGCAGCCACTCACTCACTTCCGCCCTGTGGGATGGGAGAGAGAATCAGAAGAGTAAAAGTGAGAAAACTTATGGGTTGAGATAAAGACAGTTTAGTAAGTAAAGCAAAAGCTGCGTGCACAAGTAAAGCAAACCAAGGAATTCATTCACTACTTCCCATGGGCAGGCAGGTGTTCAGCCATCTGCAGGAAAGCAGGGCTCCATCACGCGTAACGGTTACTTGGGAAGACAAAACGCCATCACTCCAAATGTGTCCTTCTTCCTCCCTCTTTCCCCCAGCTATATATGCTGAGCATGACATCATATGGTATGGAATATCCCTTTGGTCAGTTGGGGTCAGCTGTCCCAGCTGTGTCCCCTCCCAACTTCTTGCGCACCCCCAGCCTACTTGCTGGCGGGGTGGGGTGAGAAGCAGCAAAGGCCTTGATTCTGTGTAAGCACTGCTCAGCAGTAAGTAAAGCATCCCTGTATTATCAACACTGTTTCCAGCACAAATCCAAAACATAGCCCCATACTAGCTACTATGAAGAAAATTAACTCTATCCCAGCCAAAACTGGCACACCTGCTACTTGAACAGTAACCTTTTAGTTAATATTTTTACACTTTTTTCTTAACTGGTAATCTAGTTCATACTTTTCAATTCATATTATAAAAGGAATACTTTTTTGCTACGGACATATGTACATATATTGAGGATTTTGAAGTATGCCGTTACCTGTTTTTCATCATCTGCCATAAAAGAAATTTAATTTCTACAGTTTCAGAAATAACTGAATGATCACTTACTATAAACAAAATCAGTTTTGAACATTCCTTTCTGGTTTGATTCCTGAATACCTTTAATCATAAGGTTTCTACAGTTTTCCTTGGAAAAAGGCCAAACTGACTGCTTCGACAGTCCCAAACATTACACATCTATTATGTTTCTATTCTGTGTGACAGACATTACTTCTCAGGTTTGAGTGGAGCTGTCATGCTTTATAATTCTAATCTTTGTTAAATATTTTATACTTCTGCTTTTGTAAAATCATTGTTTCAGCAGCCATGTACTTAATCAATGGCTATACTTGTATTTCTTTGAAGGTTTCTGAAAAGATTGTCAGTAAAGAATTGTATTCCACTGTTGCCCATCTCCAAAGTTATTTTGCCAAAATGTGTCTCTTCATGTCAATACATTTGTTCCTGTCATAACTTCCCATTCAGTTTAATGATAGAAGCAACGATGAATTTGGGTAGGTCTAAGGCAGAATTTTTCTATTATCTGTCTGTGAAGAGTCTCCACTATAGTCAGGTCTTCAGTGTACTTCTGTTATTCATGAGGTTTTGAAGATCATTTAATTTTTTTAATTTCAGGAGTTAAACACTTAGGCTATATGAGAGGCCTCAGTAAGACAGCATTATGAATCATAGTAGTGTTATGACAAAGGACTACTCAAGGTTATTTCGTCTTTCATTCACAGAAAAGAGAATGAGAATAGTACCTATTCTTATATGGGCAATGATAAGGTCTGATTTATACAGAATCACCTCAAAATCATTTATAATAAGAATTCTTATTCCACGTAAATCTCTTCTTACATACTCCAAACCTGTTTCTATTCATCTGGCTGGTCAATATGTTCTGCTACACCATCTGGGAACTTGTCATTTCAGATCACAACTTGTTTTTTAAAAGTTGCATACGCAAATTACAAATAGCACCGTATAATGCCTTAAATTATTGCTAACATATTCTAGTCCTCTAACATAGATGTTAAGATAGTGATTTGCAGTTCCTGGTATTGTTTTTAATTGCCTCTCACTCCATTTTACACTTACTGTATGTTACAGAAATGTGCTTGTGAGAATTCAGTCATTACTCACTGACACTTTGTATGTGGCCATACTAGAAAATGTCTCCTCTTTTTTAAGAGCATAGCTGTGTATTTTCATAATTCAGAAACTGAGTTATTTTTTGAATACCATGTCCTAAAAAAATGACTGAGCTTAGCCTTAAAATACTCCATGAGAATTTTATCAGAATAAACTTTATAACCAATTTTACTTATAACCAACTTTGGTGACAAAACAGAACCTATCTTTAAGCTTTTAGAAGTATTATCACCAGTAAAAACTGCAAATCATAGGCTTTGTTTTTTCTCTAATGTATATTTGGTATGTGACATCACTGATAATGAAATGTCACCAATTAAGATATTTTTCCTGATTTACAGTATTATAAAGTTTAGGGTATATGAAGGCATTCTCAATTAATGGTGTATCAATTACCTATTAGAATTCTCTGCTTTGTGTATTTTCATCTCTATCTTTTCAATAGTTTTGAAAGATTGGAGAGCTATGAGCCATCAATGATGCAGAAGTTTAATTTTCCTCTTTATCTTGCTAACCAAAGAATAAATGTATCAATCCGTCCTTCATAATATATATGGAGGATTGAAAACTGATGAAAATAAGTAATATGGAGTTCATACCACGTAATTCTTGCTCTTTGACAGATCGGGTTTCTCTGTTTGATGGCCAAAAATAATGCTGTGAAGAGTGTGATCAGTAAGGTTTGCAGTAAATAAATTTTGAAGAAGCTGTAAAAAATGTAAACACAAAACAGAGTTCTCAAAAGAAAAACTAGCTGCCAAAATTAAAGTGGATACATTATTCAGTACTGAAAAGCTGATTCTGTTTTGTTTTGCTTTGTTTTTCAGTTTAGCTACTTGTTTAAAGTTTAATGTGTTGACTAACTTGGAATGGAAAAGAAAATGTGTATCTAAGATCAGCAAAGCTAAAAGGCTATTTCAGTATCATATGCTAGTGTTGAATTCTGAGAAAAGCAAATAGGTTTTGTTGGTAGCAGAATTAAAACCATGTAGTTTCCTTATTTAGATATCCGGAGTAACTTTGAATCTGTGCTTAGGGCTGGTTGCGCTCATAACATCTAAAGTGCAAGCACTGATTAAGCTTTTCCTGTGGTTCGGGCATCTGTAATGATGCTCTACTACGCAGACTTTCTGGTGTTCGAAGTGGTTTAACATAACGCTTAACCTTTATTCCTGTGAATATGGTAAAAAATGATCACTCTAGTCTACTTAGGCAACATTTTTATGATATCTTAAAATATAACACATTTTCAAATTTCTATCTTTCTGTCAAATTTGATCAAAATTCACCATGTTCAAAATTTATTAGAAGAAATAAAGTATAAGTTTATTTTCTTATAAAAACACCTGAAAATAAAAACAGTAACAAATGAAGAGGAACAGGGGGCAGGAGGAATGGGAAAAGAGATTTTATTGCAACCATGTGGCATAATAAGGAGGAAATATGGATTGATTGGTTAAGTGGCCCCTCCATCTGCTAAAATTTAAAGAAAATATTTTCATCATTTCATTATCCTCTTTTAGTTATTTTTTTTCTGGACATTTTGGAGTTTTCAACACATAAGGAAGAAAATGCCTTGAATTAAATTATCAGCTTGTGTTTGGATGTAATACAGTATTTTAAATGCAGCCTTATTTTGCAATAATATAGAAATATTATCTGCTGTTGTTCAAGAAAAGGCTTCTTACTGATTCATGGAGCAGCTGATCAAAATACAATTACTACCCCATAAAATATTTTAAATATTTTTAAAACACTGCCTGGTGGGGGTAAAAACCCAACCAAACAAAAAAATCCCCACAAACATTGGAAGTGTACACCATTTCCCAGGAAAGGTTATGTGTCAATCATATACTACTGGTTTTTATTGTAGCTCATGATCATTGATATTCCACTATAACTTAAAACATACGAATTATCGCTTATCATTAAATATAAAACAAAATAATTTTTCTTTCTGCCAATATCAGTTGGTGTAAATAATTTATAGTTAAGGTGGCAACTAGTGTGAAATCAAAACAATGTTTTAGAAACAAAGTCATCTTAAGGGAAGGAAAATATTATTCTGTCAAGCTGTAGTTTCAGGATTTTTTTCATCAAGACTGACATATTGTCATGAGTGTTTCAATATCAGTGTATCAGAACTTTTTTGGTGACTCCTTCTTACAATTCCTAGCAGAATACAGAAAAAGAATCTTAGTAGTATTGTGGGATGATTTTCTTGCTTTTTCTTTTGCTATTATCACTTTATACTGTTAGATTGTTTTTTACTTAGTCCTGCAAGTTTAGGTATTTCTTTGTCAAACTTAGCCATTTCTTATCTTTGTTTGAAATACTTAGGTTTTCACAGAATCTCACAGAATCACAAAATCACAAAATGGTTGAGGTTGGAAGGGACGTCTGGAGGTCATCTGGTCCAACTCACCTGATCTTGCAGGGCCATCTAGAGCCAGTTGCCCTGCACCATGTCCAGGCAGCTTTTGAATAACTCCAAGGACGGAGACTCCATAACTTCTCTGGGGAACCTGTGCCAGTGCTGTCACTCTCGCAGTAAAAAAGTGTTTCCTGACATTTAGACGGAACCTCCTGTGTTTCAGTTTGTGCCTGTTGCCTCTTGTGCTGTCACTGAGCACCACTGAAAAGAGCCTGGCCCCGTCCTCTTTGCACCATCCCTGCAAGTATTTATATACATTGATGAGATCCCCCAAGCCCTCTCTTCTGTAGGCTAAACAGTCCCAGATCAAGGTAACATCTCCCTTTCACGCTGGGCTACATGAACACTTCTGATAGTAGATTTTCAAGACCCAAACTGTAGTCTGCCTGTGATCAGCTAGCTGTTGTGATTACATCTTTAATATCATCAGCATTATTAACTTTTCAGAAGTAATACAAAGAAACTTAAATTCTTATGGAAGTGTCACTATACATAGTTTTGATCCAAGATAAGGAGAATTTTTCATCACCTTTTGTCCTGGTTTCGGCTAGGACAGAGTTAATTTTCTTCCTAGTAGCTGGTATAGTGCTGTGTTTTGGATTTAGTAGGAAAAGAATGTTGATAACACACTGATGTTTTTAGTTGTTGCTAAGTAGTGTTTATACTAAGTCAAGGATTTTTCAGCTTCTCATGCCCAGCCAGCAAGAAGGCTGGAGGGGCACAAGAAGCTGGGAGGGGACACCGCCAGGACAGCTGACCCAAACTGGCCAAAGAGCTATTCCATACCATATGACATCATGCCAAGTATATAAACTGGGGGGAGTTAACTGGGAGGGGGGATCGCGGCTCGGGAACTAACTGGGCACTGGTCAATGAGTGGTGAGCAATTGCATTGTGCACCACTTGCTTTGTATAGTTTAATTCTTTTAGTATTGCTATTGTCATATTATTATTATTATCATTATCATTGTTTTTCATTCCTTTCTATCCTATTAAACTGTCTTTATCTCAACTCACGAGGTTTTTTTCCTGATTCTCTCCCCCATCCCAGGGGTGGGGGGGCAGTGAGCAAGCGGCTGCGTGGTGCTTAGCTGCCGGCTGGGGTTAAACCACGACACCTTTTAACAAAATGAGCCAATGCCTCTGCAATTTCATGTACTAAGCAGTACTTGCATATAAAAGTTGCTAAAATCAATAAATGGAATGTAATATAATCCTACATCTATTAGAAACAAATTGAGATCTGATAAGAGCTTCGCATTTAATACTAAAGATGTAAAGGTAGCTGCTTTGTGCAGATGATATTGTTGTTTTTTTCTTTCTTCTAATTCTTATAAGTAGAAAAAAAATCATTCCAGAAAAAAAAAAGCAAATATTAACTGCAAAACAGAAATTTTGAATTACTGCTTTTACAAAAGAAATGAAGGATGCAATGCTTCCTTTTTACTCCTCTTTGGGCATGTGAGGAATGTAGTAAGAAAATTAGTCTTTGTGATGAAATCTGAGTATACGTCTCACCTTCCAGAAGAGTGTTCCCACTATGGTATGTTTGTAGGTAAAGACAATGCATTTTCATCAGACATACTGGTATGCTTGCATAAATAGACAGACTTCAGGTATGAAGTAGAAGCATCAGACTCTGAAACAGGTAGAACAAATACTGTGCCTTATTACCTTTTTCTCTCTTTCCCCCTACTGACACCTACTCTAGTTCTCAGTATCAGTTGTGTTTCCTTTCAGAGATCACCCAGTGCATAACTAAACATGCTTTAAACAATTTTTTGATGCTTTTACAGCTTTGAAATCTGCTGCTTCTATTTCAGATATGAAGAACTGTTTGGGTGTCTGAAAGTGTGGCTAATATTCTCATATACACCAGCTGGTGAAAACCTTTATCTCTAGCTACAAATCCTGTACTGTCAAAAATTTTAGACCATCACAACCACATCAAAGTGCTAGCATTGTTTCACAATGAAAATCATTCCCTGCCACCTACACAACCACAAAAATCTCATGCTGATGTTTTAACACTTTCTGTGAAGTACTGAGGTTTTCACTGAGGCAGGAAGAAGGTGCTTCACATATAAAATGCAACTCTGAAGAATTTTGCCCCCTACATGATGTTTCACCTTTTCCCCATTTTACCCTTCCCTTTTCCTAACTTCAAGGAAGCAGAAATGTAGTTCAAGGTTGCTGCTACTAAAAGGGGGTGAGGGTGGGGGGGAAGTAGATAATTTTTTGTAAGGCTATGTACTGGTTTTGGCTGGGATAGAGTTAATTTTCTTCATAGTAGCTCATATGGTGCTATGTTTTGGATTTGTGATGAAAAGAGTGTTGATAACACACTGAAGTTTTAGTTATTGCTGAACAGTGCTTGCAAAACATTAAGGTCTTTTCTGCTTCTCACACCGCCCCACCAGAGAGTTGGCTGGGGTGCACAAGATGTTGGGAGGGGAAACAGCTGGGACAGCTGACCCCAACCGACCAAAGGGATGTCACAGACCATATGACATCGTGCTCAGCAATAAAAGCTAGGGAAAGAGGGAGGAAGGGGGGAATGTTCAGAGTTATGGCATTTGTCTTCCCAAGTAACCATTAAATGTGATGAAGCCCTACTTTCCTGGAGATGGCTAAACATCTGCCTGCAAAAGGGAAATAGTGAATGAATTCCTTATTTGCTTTGCTTGTGTGCTCAGCTATTGCTTTACCTATTAAACTGTTTTTATTTCAACCCACAAGTTTTCTCACTTTTGTCCTTCCTATCGTCTCCCCCATCCCACTGTGGGGAAATGAATGAGCGGCTGTGTGGGGCTGAGCTGCCTGCCATGGTTAAACCACAGCAGGCTATTAAAACTACAGGGATAGCAAAACAGAATTTTAGTAGGTGGCCTAAAAACTCAAGGACAATTTGTACTTTCTGAGCTTCAAGTGAGTAGTGAAGTCAAAACACCTGTTTTATCCTTGTTGGACACTCAACTCAAATTACAGCAAATTTTTTATCTTCAAGTACTCTGAACAGATTTTGACCTTTGGTATTGTGCGAGATAGCACATTACCCACTGCAATTCCAAGTTTAAAATTGCCTTTAATATTTACCATCTTCACAGCATAAAAAAATAAGGGTTTTTATATGATATTATATAAATGATTACGTTTCTATTATACACATCTTTGGGAAATGGTGTTTATACAAATATATTGGATGGATTAATAAATCCTCATGTGTTTGAAATAAAAATGGTTGGGTTACTAGCCAATACAACCAGAGTTTATAGAACAGCTGAAATTAATGGCAAAAAAGACCTACATAGTCACCTAACACAGTCTGTTCTCTAACTGAGATGAGCTTTGTATAGCCTCATTTTCAGTGACGGTCAAATGATGGTCATGGTATTTCCCGTGGGTGGCTTTTTCAGAATCTAATAAATTTAATCATTCAGAATCTGTGTATGAAAATTTCACCCATAAGCTCCCCCCCCCATGTTTTATCATACTTCTAGTTAGAAATTACCATACTTTTGGTTGGAATACTGATTAAATATTTAGTTTAGATAATTTTTGACAGTTCACTTTGTTGCTTCTAAGCATATATTTTTTTAACATGTAAGCCAAAAAAAAAGATGTTTTTTTCTTCTATTTCAGTGCAAGACAAAATCTTATTTTCAGATGTAAAACTTCTCCAAACATGGACTAACTTTGATCAGCTAAAAAAAATACTCTTCGGCTACTGCTTATCCATTAGTTTGGCTTCAACAGGAACTGAAGCACTTACAAGCTGATTTGTAACTTGTTTTCCATTCCTTGAGGCACAACTAAACACCTCTTAGTTTTGATGGTTTTTTCTTTTTAAATTTCCACAGACATTCTTCCCTGAACTTATTAACGCTTGGCGGTGTCTCATTACCTTTGAAAAGTGCTTGAAAAGACAAATTTAGAAAGCAGCTTTGGTGATCTTATCACAAGTAATCAATTCTCACTATTTTCCTAAGGTCATTCTCTTTATCGACATTTTTAGGAAACATTATTCAAATTAATTTGAGACAGAAAGGTATAAAGATTTTCAAAATATATCTTTAAAACAATATATTTTAAGTTGAGCCTTTCACAAAGTTCAAAGTGTTATGTCTCCTATGAGAAATGGGTTAGTGAAATTAGATTATTTGGTTTCTTTATCCAAAATGCAAGGGAAAAAAGCAACCAAGTCAACAGAATTGATAGGTGGAAATAAATGACACGTTAACATTAAAAAAAATTGAATTTTCTGCTTTTAAAATGTGATTTAGCCAAATGTAATACTGTGTCCTGTGCATTTTGGTCCATTTTTTCTGCTTTTAAATCTTAATAAGGTTTATGTTAGAAAGCTATATTGACCTTCATTTTTCATTTCATAGTATTTTGATCTTACTGCCTACAGTATCTTTATGTCATTTTTTTTTTAATCAGCATATCACTGGGGAGGAAAAGACAGGATAATAGAATGCTGTTAAAATCTGATAATGCCATATGATCTAGGAATTTATAAGGGCTCCTATATAAGCCCCAGTCTGTCTGTTCCCCACCCCTCTCTATAAGTGAGCCAGGCAGAGGAACAGACTTGGAAATTCAAGAACAGTTTAGCTGTTCAGCTAGCTGAGATTATAACTCTTGAAGTTTTGATCTTGGAGTTTGATCAAATTTTTTGTCAAACGAAGACTGTAATTTGCAATGAACAAATTCCATTTCCTGGGAACTAGATCAGAAATTTCAAAAAAATATGAAGGATCATATTTCCCTGAAGTGTAATACTTATTCTGGTTTTATGTATCTAGAATGCCTTTTATTTTTTCTTTAGTATACTAATCTTCTATTACACCATGAGTAGAAGTGAAAGTTGAGGCAAAGAGGTCTCATCTTTGAAATCCAGAATTCCATCTGATCTGGCATTTAGAAAGAAAAATGTAATCACACCTGTTACATTCAATACTAGTTTAGACATCCTGAAACTTTCTCCTTTGTTTTGTTATGCTTTTTCCTACCTTGTAAAGATACACTTTGTTTTAAATTCATCAGTGCAAAATTTAAAAATTACAACCAAAGCTGGTAACCATTCCATAGAATCTCAAAATACCTGTTATAGAAGACTATCAAAGCATTTCATACAAATTCATAGAAAAAATGGAAGATTAGTGGTCAGTTGGTCTGATTTTGAGAAAACTTAACGAAGACACATTTTACATTTCTGATTTTGAACTTTTTATGACTTTAGTCAAATGAAGAGACAGTTTAGTTTAAAATTTGGAATGATTTTAAAATGAAAATTAAGAAGAAATATGTTTTAATCAAAATCTAACTTATTTACAGACTGAGTGATTGTCTAGTAAAGATGAAACTGGAGACTAATGGAGCTCTTACTCTACTTCTTTCAAGAATTTGGCTCCAATGACGTGTTGGTTTCCTTCATCAGTTATTTGTGGGTACCATGAATGAGAGAACACAAATCATAGGGTTATTATTAAACTTTATGGCCACTGTCCAAAACCAGAATTTAAGATGTATTTCTCCTCCCTTTTCTACTATGGTTCTATATGGTCTTATAAGATGATATTCTTTGTTCTGCAGGTTGCAATTCTGCTTCTGTACAACATGCAGAGATACATACCAGGTTAAATCTAAATATACCTCACGTTAAAGCCAAATCTGCTGAGGTCCAGAAACTCCAATCCCCAAGAGTCTACTCCAAAAATCTTGTTTTGAGAAGAAAAGAGAATTTGGTCAGGAAGCTGTGTTAACAAAAATATTGTATGGACTCTGAAGAGGTAAATATTACTTAAGCAATCCTGTTACAGACAGCAGGAATGCTAAATTTTATTGGGATAGACAGTGCCCAAGAGGGACCCTGGTTGTATCTTGGTAATTAAAAATTTCTCATAATAGCAGGAAATTCAGTACTCTAGCTTTTACTCAGGACTGTTTATGTATTTTACATAAAACATCATTGAATAAAAGCTGAATTAATTCTGTGAGTAGGAAACTGTGTTTACAATGCATTACTAAAGACATTAGACTTGAATAGAGAAATGTGCAACTGAGATAACACGACCGTGCTGTTTGCTAGGAGCATAACCCGTAATATCTTGATTACACTTCTGCAGTTCTATATACGTTATTGAAATAACCATCACAGCTGTTTCAGAGAAGATTCTGTAATATCAGATTTCTTTGGTCTCTTACTCTTTTTCACTTTTTTCCCATGTGGAGAAGCTCTATGTGTAGTTCAGTGTTCTGATGTTGGTGGGTTTGTTTTTCTTTCCTTTTTAACATAGTATTAAGAGTTTCATGGAAGTAAAGGCAAAGAAGTAAAGTATGTGTTCAAAAAGAAGGAATTTTGCCAAGACTACTAGTTTGTAGAAGAAATGGATCAGTCACTAAAAAGACTTAACTTTCCACTTTCAAAAGTGATTTTTTCTTTCTAGTGACTGATCTGGGCTAATCCATTTCTTACATGAAGACCTTGTTCTGCCCCAAATGACAAATGTTACTTCTCTCTTTCCAAAGTGATTTAGTTTACAATGTGGAGAAAAACAAGGCCTATCTATAAGATTTTGGAGGTTAAGATCACTGATAACCTCAAGAAACTCCTTTAGATTATGGAATGAATCAATATTTAAGCAAAATGAGTTTTAGGAAGACTCCTGAACTCTCTGGGGGGTTATTACCATAAGCAGGTGGCAGCAGGCAGGAATCACTCTGGTGTCACTCAGAAAAAAACAGAAGAAGAAATAAAGTTTGCTTCCCTATGTATGTCTTTATATAGGTGTTGGTGACAGAGGAGAGATTAATTTCTATCATTTGCATGAAAAGGACAAAAGAACATGATGATCCTTCCTGGACAGATTTAGAGAGGAGCCCACAGCTGAGGAAACAAAGGTTTGCAGATAGCTTTCTTTTGGACAGCTTTGGATCATCAGTGGTGAAGACATTGGATTAGGCTAAATCCTGTGTGAAGTAAAAAACCTTGAACTGCCCGTATTGTACATGTAGGATTACAGCACCCTACAGCTTTCAGTCTGCTGATCCGCTCTGACTGTGCTACATTACTTGGTAAAGTAGGCATAGCCTACAATTCAAGATAACCTTTTACCTATTAACAGACTACAAAAACTATTGTATCAATTCCTACTTTGTGTAACTTACAAAGAACTGCAGTACCAAATTAATCACTTCAGCTGTAATTTTAGAATGAAGGTGTATTGCTCTATATCCTTAAACTACTTAATTATTCTGCCTTTTGTTCTTACACTAATTTCATTTTTAAAGGAATGAATTACTTTAAAGTGAAAATATGAAAGGTTAGTGATTTCTTTGTCATATATAAAATTGATCTTTGAGATAACTAACCTTCTCACTCCCAGATGCAACATGACCTTAAGGAATCAGTTCGGTTGCCCACTTAAAGAGTCTAACGACATGCAAAACAACATAGGGTCCTACCTACCCATGGCTACTTCTCCTGAGGGACACAGGCTCCTCATGAGTACTGTGTCATATGCGGATATGTAGCCCACAAAATATGGAGTTGCCATTTGCTTGAAACAGGCCACAGGCCTTGGGCTAAGCTATCATCAAAGGCCTCATGACTTGTTAGACTTGGACTGCCTGGAGATTTGTTCTGGTTTGTAATGGCAATAATCAAACAGCCAGGGGACTACTACCTACTTCGGTTAACTTTTCCTTAGCTTTGTGCAATTGTGTGTTATAACACTTGTCGGTTGGGGGTTTTTTGGTAGCTTAATGATGGCTATAGCAAGTGGCTATTCAATGTAGAATGAATTATCTATGACCCAATAATAAAAATGCAGTGCAAGGGAATAAAGGCATGGGATGACACACCTGGAAGAGGCCTTGAAAGTACATGCAGATAATACTGGAGGCCCAAGGGTTACAAAAAACTCAACAGCAGTCACTTACTGGTCATATAAACAATGCAGCCTTGGGACCCAGGTAGAAACAGTTTTAAGGGTAACAAAAAGAAACAAGATCAAGTAGCCAAGATATGTAAATCACATCAGCTACAGTAAATTTGCCTGCAAATGTGAAATTGCAGACCAATAAAGACTGGGGTCTAGATTGTAGCAAACACATAAAAATTACCCCAGCAGATGCCAAAGTGAGGAGGAACAAACTGTCTATGTCAACATCATACTAGTCCCAGTGAAGGACTCCTGATGATGATGACTTGCCATAGATCCCCTACCCAGGCAGAAACCCTGGACATTAATGTGCAGAGGGGCAATAAAAGGGTGAGCATAACATCACAGTAAGGGTTAGATAGTTGAAAGTTTGCATACATATAATTTCAATCATGTATAATTTGAACTATCAATGTTTGAACTTTGTAACTGGGCTGATAATTCTTAGTTTAGACTCTTAATACTTTAATTAGACTAACACGAATTTCTTGTTTATAAGCTGACTTCCTTTTATGTGTGAAAGAATTTGATTGCAACAAGCTGAAAGGATTTCAAGCAACCTATTCTGTCTGTTGGATACAAGAAATTAATAGCACATATACCATCTCCATGTGCTGTTTGAAGTATTACTGGACACCATGTGTGGATAACCCAATCTAGTCTTTAATATCATCCAAGACACTAGGTAGGAGAAGGAAAGAACTTCTTTATCTTTTGCCACTGAAAGAAAAATATAATGGAATCTCCCTGACAAAGGTAGGAGAGATTGTGTGTGTCTATAAACATGTGAAAATAAGCTTTGCTTCAAATTTACTGCTGTCAGTAAATTGATACTTGAAAGAAAAAATTTTCATTATTAATTATAAAACTTTCATTTCCTTATTTAGGAGAAGAAGACTAATGTAAAGAAACAATAGCAGGATTTTTCTAAAAATACGAAATTAATGCAAATGACTTATTGTGGAATTTGCTGTGTACATATATGAAAATAGAGTTTCTGTGTTCAAGAAATCTAAGAAAACCAGCAAAAGCAGATGAATAAAAGATAAACATACAAATGTGCTATAAAGATAATAAATTATCACACACTTCCAAGGCAACTCGAAAGTTTTTATAACACTAAGGGAAGTTAAAGAAAGCTGTAAAAATTGAAGTGTGAGTATAACTCTCTATAAGAAAAGTAATACTTTTGAGAGACTAATTTTTTTTTCAAGAATGCTGCCTTCTAGGTTTTAGTGTTACTTATCTTGAAGTGACCCTCCAGCTTTTTGTCTCCTGCATCTGAGAGACTTCCCTGCCGTAATATAGGCAGTTGATTGGCTTGACTTTATATCCATCGGCAGTTGCAGAGACCAAAATCATAGAATCTTGGAATCATAGAATGGTTTGGGTTGGAAGGGATATTCAAAGACCATCTAATCCAACCCCACTGCCATAGGCAGGGACACTTTTCACTAGGTTAGGTTGTTCAAAGCCCCATCCAACCTGACCTTGAACAATTCCAATGATAGGTCATCCACAACTTCTCTGGGCAACCTGTTCCAGTGTCTCACCACCCTCATCGTAAAAAATTTCTTCCTTGTGTCCAATCTAAATCTACCCTCTTTCAGTTGGAAACCATTACACTTTGACCTGTCACTACAGGCGTTGGTAAAAAGTCTCTCTCGATCATTCTTGTAAGGCCCTTTTATGTCTTGAAATGCCGCAATAAGGTCTCCCCGGAGCCTTCTCTTCACAGAGGTACCTACTACATGTTAGTATTGTACTCCTGGTTCTCTCCCAATTGATCTTGCAACATATTTCTGTGGATGTTTTGAACTATGCCTTAGAGGAATTGTCTTTACCATAGCACCGGTTATAAAAAAGTTGTCCAGTAGAAAACTGGGTTTTTCAGTTAAATGAAATATTCATAACTGTACTAGGAAAATAACTGAGCAAAAATTTTCTTTCCATGGAATAGTCATCTATCTGTATTGCTGGGAGCTGTGGTTTGGTTCTTCATGCATCTATTCTGTCTCAGAAAGAAATTTAATGTCCTGAGGCTGATATCATTCAGGGCCTCTCCATACCCACTGGGGATGTCATGGTACGCAAGGAAGCTGTCACATGATTTGTTATCGTGGTTTACATAAGAAAATGGGAAAAATAACCAGAAGAATACCACTCCTTTGAATTTTCTCAAGTAAAGAACATTTTAATTTTTATTTTTTGTTTAAAACCTTGAGGTGCTTGAGGAGCACCTTGATTCTCAGTCAGATATCCTTCCTGTATCCTGACTCCACTTTCAGATGAGATGTTGCTGAACACAATCTTCTGTTATACCCATTTGCTGGTTTTTTTTTCATTTTTCTTTTCTTTTTTTTTTTGTTTGTGGGGTTTGTGGAGGTTGTTTTTGTTTTGTTTTGTTTGTTTTATAAGAATAACAGGGCTTGTGCAGAGGTACTCAAGTACTGAATATAGCAGTCTGGATAATTATGAGATCAGCACTCAGAAGTATACTGCAGCTCGCATCTGCCCCAGAAGTCAAACGTGTCCCAAGGGTGTATCCTTGAATCAAGACACTGGAGCACAGCCATTAAGAGGATATCGTAACCTGGGTGTTTGCATAAGTGGTGCCAACATGAACCTTTATCTACCCAGTTCCTTTTCTAGCACTGAGCACACACATCCACTTTTGCCAGGATTATATGAGGTCATAGTCTGAAGGGAAAATGCAGTCATGCTCCAACTTTTTTCTGCTAAGATAGCTGCAGAGCGGAGCTGGGAGTGCAGGCAACAGAGTTATGACTGCCTTTTACTGCAGTCAAGTGTTTTTTTAAACTCAGCACTCAGAACCTGCTGGGAGAATAGAGTCTGGAAGAGTCATTTTGCCACCAGAGCTATGCCAGGATAGGCCCAACATGGACCTGAAAAAACTGGATAATGCATGCATCCCTCTGTCATTCTCTCTCCTTTTCTCTCTTTCTCTCTCTTAGGGATTTAATTTTGTTACTCCTATCAGTATGTCAACCATGGCAACTACTTTTTTTCTTTTGTCATCTGTTTTGCACAGACAGAAAGACAGTTATTCATTTTTCTAGATACAGTTTAACTCAGTGCATGGAAATTTTGAATTATTTGGGCCTGTTTTTGTAAGAATTCATTTTTTTTGACAGACATATTCAGTGGGAGGCCTCTGACCAAAAATATATCCACACTGCTTTCATATACATCCAAATTAGTCATCCTAGCTTCTTTTGATAGTTAATGGAAGGAAATAGGCATTCCTAACACATGAATCACATCATGTAAATGTCTAAAATAGGTCAGATGAATCATGTCCTAAAAATGTCAATCTATTCATTGTCTGTAAAGACTGGCTAGCATTGGTAGTTCAGATGTAGATGACTAAGTTAGATTATTGTTTTCCAAGGAATCTTTGAAATAAAAAACTTTAAATATGTATGACTACCTGCTTCTATATCTACCTTTCATCGATGATCCCAGATGAAAATGTCAGTTCCCCAAAATTTAGGCTTGCAAATCAGAAGTCCCTTTCTCATATCATTGACTGATGTGCAAAGTGACACTTCACCATTCATCATTACCTGTTCTGAACTGGTGATTCAGAAGAGAAATCAACTTGCAGTAGAGGCAAGGAAACAGGTGTTTAATACCTACTAAAATGTATACGCAGTTTGTATATGGAAGTATTATAATGTAAGTACTCTTTACTATGTACTATTGCATTAAAGTCAGGATATTTCCCCACCATTGCTTTAGGACTAATTTATTGTATCATGTTTTATGCAGATAGAAAGATAGCTATTTACCAAAATGGAGTAAAATGTGCATCCAAAGAATGTTCCTAAAATTACTTATAAAAAAATGCATATTTTTAAAGCACGGGTATATGCTTTCCCATTGCCATCCCATATGTCACATAAGAACTTTCCACTTTCAGCCTGCAAATGTTTAGTATATGCACAGCAGAAAATGAATAACTGGAATGCTCTGTATGTCTTTTTTCCCCAAAAAGAATCCATGTTATATGCATAATTGTGATATATAGCAGATAGGAATGGACTGAATGCCTGCAAAGAAATGAAGTTCACTCCTATAGACCTGGAGAAAATTACTTCAAAAGGGGCTTCTAGCAGAGAGCACTGTGCTGCCAGTCATTAAAAATGAAGTTCAAGGGACTCATAGGTGCTGTATATAAATGAATATTGCTCTATAGAATTATTTGATCAATATTCCACAGAGGACAAATATAGGACATGAATAAGTCATTGCCAATCCTAACAGTTCACTTCACTGCATTCATAGCTGTAATCCACCTGCTTCTTATCTACTTATGCATCATTTATGTGTTATTTATTTCAGTCACTTTGGGGAGTTATAGCTTTATTACTGCATTCTTATTCTGCCTCTGAGAAATATGATGTGCTTTAATTTGAGAAAAAGCTTATTAGTATATAGTTTTTATTTTGTGCTCCATACCTTTGTTAGTCACAGTAAGGAATCACCCACTGCAGCAGAAAACTAAAGCAATCTGGATTTGTTTTATAATAAATTGTATCAGATTATGCCCAGAGGCCAGAGTAAAAAGAGTTTGTTCAATAACAAGGTCAGTTCATTAAACATTAGAGTATTGTGTTCTCTCCCAGAGTTGCATGTTGATTTCATATAGAGTAATAGTGTTTGCTTCTGTAAGTACATGTTCCTATAAGGCATGGAATTAGAATTTTATATACAACCATCAATACTCAAATCAGGGAAAAATACTGCTTCCCTAAAAAAATTAATCTGTGCAACTGTAAGTACCTGTGAATTACTAAATGACATATTCTGAATTACAGAGGAGGAAAGGAGAGGGGAGATCGGTGTTGTTTCTATTTGTCTTGTGACAGAGCATCAGCTAATACATACAATTTGCAGAATTTACACCATCATTTTTACTCTCCTTTGAGGTTGCATAGCTTAAAAATATGATGGCAAACAGTTCACTGATTTTGAAACCAGGCTTCAGTTGGACATTTTTATACCCCTTTTTATTATTTACAGTTCATATTTTTTTCATGCAGTTTGAAGCAAATTATGGTCACTGCATATGCATGGATAACTAGCAGCACATTCAATATCCCTAGAATTAATCTGAGCCAACCAAGAGTTATTTTCACCTGTATCTGAGAAGTGCCAGGCTTGATATATGGGCTGGACATAGAAAATGTTGAAATCCAGTGTTCTGTTCTCAGCTCACTGCTGATTAGCTCTAAAAATCAAATGTTCTTCTCAACCTTTATTGAACAGCATTTCACACAATGAGTTTCAGCTGCTTCTGCTGGTCTGCCACATACTAGTCTGACACTTTTTTTTGTGAAGAACTGTTTTCATGATGGTCTTTGCAAAGTGCTTTGGAAGAAGCATACAATATATTTTAAATGTTAAATTTTCTGGATAGTAGTCACCAGATACGTCACAACAACCTTTTAGAATGACTGTACTAAATGAATGAGGCTCATAACAGCTAGCTATACTAGACACAGTATTTAGAAAAGAAAAAAATACTGACACACATTTACTTGGCAGTGACTAAAGACAGTCAAAGTTCTAAAGCAATGGAACTGTTAACTTCAAACTTTGTTAGAATTCAGAATTTTAAAAAAAGTCTGTAAAATTCTGTTTCAGAAATACCAGTCAATATGCTATTTTATAACCAAAATATATAACCTTTGTAAAAGGCAATCTGGAGAATTTTCTGCCTCCTTCCTCTGCAGTAAAGAGCCAGAAGTCCTCATCTCATGGGTTGAGCTCGGATTCTGAATTATTCTAGGCTCAGAACAGCAGAAGCAAAAGCAAAGTTTGATGTACAGTCAGTCTTACTATTCTGAATGTCATCTAATCATGACATATTCCAACAGTCATACAGACCGTGACAGTAAATATAGACAGAGACAGCCAGAGCCTGTGTGAGCCTGCTTTGGTAGTAGCATACCTAGAATCTAACAAAGCAAGTATAAATCAGTTACATGACCAGACACAGAGAGAAGTGAGAGATGGGTTAGGTTAGTGTCTGATAAGAACAGTTTAAAAGTTTGTTTTGTCCTCTGGCCTACCTCCACTCAGAAAGAATAAACCAATGCTTGTCTACAAAATCTATGTATCAAATGTTAAAACACCATTTTTGAGAAAACATGGAAGAGCAAACATGTATGCTCCAACAGTTTGACTACACTGATGATAATTATATTTCCATATATATTGTGGAGAAACCTAGTTTAAGTAGAATTTTTTCCACCTTTTCAGCAGTCATGCATGAAATCTTGGCTTTACACATTGTGGAATGAATTGGTTTCGGCACTTTACTACCAACATTCAACTGGAATGGATTTTTCTCATTCAGCTTTAATTATTTAAAAGTTAGTTGCCTGTCCCAAACTACTTGGCTAGGCTCTTTCTGCAGCCATATAGTAATGCTAAAGAGGTCATTTATCAACCTAAGATTGATATGAAAATTAAGTGAGGTAAATTGTCCTCTTGAATCACTTCTTTTTCTTCATTAATTATAAAGAAGATCTAGACAATACCACAAAACTTTGTGAGATGAGTATGAGCCTTTACTGTTGAAGTAAAAAGGAGACATGGGGAAATGGGAACACAGAAATATATTTTACTATTAGGGAGCAAACTGATTTAGCTAGATGCTTTTGCAATGGACTTGGAAAAGAGTTTTTGTAAAACAGAAGAATGTCTGTAGGTGGGCAGTGGCACCAATACCAAGCAGAGGAATTATATAGGGATATCTTATTTCAAAACTCCTCCACTGCCCATAAAAGGACAAGATCTCCCTCACAAGTCCAAAAGTTAAGTTAAAGAAATGCAATTTGAGGAATCCAATTTAAAATATGATTAACTCATGATGGATTTTCTGGGAATGCAAACTACTTCCTTGTCTACAAAATCCTTTTCACCCAGATCAGAAGAGAGAAGAAATAACATCATGATGGGGCTAAAGACACAGTTCAATGAATTAACTGTACAGAAGAATGATGTTCAGAAAAGGTTGTGAATTGCCTTGTCTTGGAGAAGGAGATTGATCTTGACTGTGGGAATGTAAAAATCCTTGCTCTGATAACCAACTGGAGGTCTCATAAAATAAATGGTGGATTACATAGTCTGTGCTTCACTTGATGATGACAGCAACAAACTGTCGGGTTTGTTTCATTTTGTGTTCATGAAGAAAATGTGTAAAGAGAAGATCAGAGGGGGAGAAAAAAAAAGAAAAGAAAAGAAAAAGAAAAATCTCCAGGGCCATTGTTAGGACAGTTTGTTAGAACATTGTTAGAACACTTCTTCCACAATGGAGAAAGGAGAAGATGCAACTGAGATGTCCCAAAGATGAAGGCATATGCATGGCGGACATGTTACTGGGCCTGTGGGAGAACTATGCCTTTTTGGAGTGGCACTGGGAATAAACGGAGATACTCCACAGCTACTGAAATAGCACTAGAAACTCATGTGGGGAACTGACTCAAATGCAATGAATATAGTCATCAAAGAAACAGGTAGCTATAGAGTAACAGTATTGAGCAAAAGCTATCTTTAGATTAAAATTTTCAGTGGCTAACCAATCAAATATATTGCAACTAGACCTCCAGGGTTTTTTGCATTGCTGTAATTTATGACATAGTTGCCACCAATCAACCTGAAGGCAAAGAACGCAATAATAGATTATTCTAATTGATGGAAGGTTCGAATGGAACTGTTCCCACTCTGACACAATCTACCTTAAGGCAGAAATTTGAAAAAAGGGCTTGAAAAATATCCAGAAATATTTAAAAGGACAGTTTTGTTGCCTATGAATTGTCAGCTGCAGACAAAATCAGATTCATTTTTCAAACAAGCTATTTTGGCAGAAATACTTCCACTATTAAAAAAGATTATTCACATGATGAGAAAGAGTCATAAACTTCTTTCTTTTTTTTAACTTTTTTTTCTTCTTTTTTTTTTAGTTACACTTTGGAAAACAATAGATAGGCATGGGTAGTTAGGGAGCATCTGTTTGAGGAGAAAAGAAGGCACCAGCCTGTTAGAAGCTTCTTCCAATGCAAGAAATCAGCAGGCAGTCCTAAATCGAAAAATATCAGTACCACCTAAAATGAGAAGCAAAAGGTCACAAAAATTACTCAAAATCAATAGCAAGATTCTCATACAGAGAACTTCTGGAAAGAATAAGAATGTATGAAGTGTCAGGGAAATCTTAAACTGCTAGCTACTTTTGACGTTCTAATGAACACTTTTGGAATGTACAGAGCAGGAAAATTACCCCAAAACAAAACAATCTTTTAATCTAATTTCAGACAATTTAATTAGTATTCTTGGCCAAATTAAATGACTGATCCAGTAATATATATTGTGTTTTGCCACAATATGGGAAGGCAAATCTTCCAAGAAACACTGGCATATCTCAACATGGTGGTTAAAACTATAGCAAGACATCATGTAGCATGTGAACAGTTGTTTGCTGTAGGTATGCCCCACCAAAGAAGAAAAATTTTCTTGAGATTTCAAAGTGTGAGACACTCATTTATTAGAGTAAAAAAACGTGGAGTGGAAATAAGCACTTTCTAGTGATAATTGACTCCCTTACTACATGGCAAGAAAGTTTTTTATGATTTTTTCCAAAATAATAATATCAAGAGACTTCAAGAGCCTTAGTTAAGCAAATTGTGCCCAGAAGAACATGCTCTAAATGTAATGGAATCAGACAACAGTACCCATTTTGTAAAGGCAATTACTAAAACAATTTGTAAAATGTGTGAAATCAAGCAACAATTTAATAAATCCTACCATGTACAGACAGGCAGGCAAGAAGAGGGGAGTAATAGACCATTAAGAAGTCACTAGGGAGAGTTGTCAGAGGAACAGAAAAAGTGTGGGATAAAAGTCTTCCCTTGATCTTGATGGTCTTACAGAGAGCATTTAGTATTTCCACTGGATTTTCTTCTTTGGAAGTGATGGTGAGGAAACAAAATGAGGCTACTGAAAATGTGATATGTACCAATATCTCACGAAAAGCAAGTGTTGAACAGAAAAGGGTTTTCTACAAATGTGGAATGAAAAAGATTAAGGACACAAAATTACTGGCAAATACTTGTTCCTTATCAACACTTATTTGCAAAAAACATAATGGTAGAAAGTTTGAGGAATGTGCTTTTGTTTCCCATTGTAAATGAATATTGTTGTGGTTTAACCCCAGCTGGCAACTAAGCACCACACAGCTGCTCGCTCACTCCCCTCCCGGTGGGATGGGGGAGACAATTGGAAGAGTAAAAGTGAGAAAACTCGTGGGTTGAGGTAAAGACAGTTTAATAGGTAAAGCAAAAGCCGTGTGCACAAGCAAAGTGAAACAAGGAATTCATTCATCACCCCCGGCAGGCAGGTGTTCAGCCATCTGCAGGAAAGCAGGGCTCCATCACACGTAACGGTTACTTGGGAAGACAAAATGCCATCACTCCGAACATCCCCTTCTTCCTCCCTCTTTCCCCCAGCTTTATATGCTGAGCATGACATCATATGGTATGGAATATCCCTTTGGCCAGTTGGGGTCAGCTGTCCCAGCTGTGTCCCCTCTCAAACTTCTTGTGCACCCCCAGCCTACTCGCTGGTGGGGTGGTGTGAGGAGCCCCAAAGGCCTTGACTCTGTGTAAGCACTGCTCAGCAATAATGAAAACATCTCTGTATTATCAACACTGTTTTCATCAAAAATCCAAAACATAGCCCCATACTAGCTACTGTGAAGAAAATTAACTCTACCCCAGCCAAAACCATCACAATATACAAAACTTGGTTAAAGTTTATCTGCAACTTTTAGTTGGAGGAAAAAATAAACCCAAGTTATAAGCAAAGATCTGAAATGAGGTTGAACAGAATCTAAAGTGTATACAGTAGGACCTTTGAGAGCGGTAGTATAATAAAAAAAGATATATTTGGTTGGGAAAAAAGATCCAGTTCCATAACACTGGATGTTAGGCTAGGAGAAGAGGCAAATACTAGGAAAGGAAAGTTGAAAACCTTAAGAGTAACACAATCCAGGTGGAAAATGTATTCTTTTTGAAAGGATGTATTATCTAAGTCAAGTTTTCCAGAATGCAGCCTAAGAGATTGTGCTAAATAGGAATGGAATCATAGAATCATGGTATCATTTAGTTTAGAAAAGACCCTTAATATCATTGAGTCCAACCGTAAACTAACAAGGCCAAGTCCACTACTAAACCATGTCTCTTAAGTGCCACATCTACATGTCTTTTAAATACCTCCAGGGATGGTGACTCAACCACTTCCCTGGGCAGCCTGTTCCAGTGCTTGATAACCCTTTCAGTGAAGAAATTTTTCCTAATATCCAATCTAAACCTCCCCTGGTGCAACTTGAGGCCGTTTCCTCTTGTTCTATCACTTGTTACTTGGGAAAAGAGACCGACACCCACCTCGCTACAACCTCCTTTCAGGTAGTTGCAGAAAGTGATAAGGTCTCCCCTCAGCCTCTTTTTCCCCAGGCTAAACAACCCCAGTGCCCTCAGCCGTTCCTCACAGGACTTGTACTCTAGACCCTTCACCAGCTTCATTGCCCTTCTTTGGATGCACTCCAGCACCTCAATGTCTTTCTTGTAGTGAAGGGCCCAAAAATGAACACAGTATTCGAGGTGCGGTCTCACCAGTGCTGAGTACAAAGGAGAATTAGAAAGAAGAATATTGTACAGCAATTAATCATCGTATTAATATATGTTAGTTCAAAGGATATTCTATTGTCTATTGATTCTTCTATCATCACTTTAAATTTAAAATTTAGTGTTATTAATTTGTGTTTATAATTATAAAAATATTCATAAAATGAATAATTTGGGCATCAGAGAATTTCTATCTCAAACTGCTTATTTACTCTTGTGACTTGTCTTATTCAGTGCAAATAATGAATAAAACGCAATCAGAATATTAGATGTCCATACCATGGATGTATTTAATCATTGAAGTGTAACTTTTGGTGAAAGGTACTTTCCTAACTGAAAAATTCCTACAAGATATTGAAAGCGAAGATGATAGCTTTGCGACTCTTAGAGGCCAAGAGTTCTTTGCAAATGAATCAAGCATAACAAATAGACATTTACAGGTTTATGGGGAAAAATACTTTTATGCTAATTAGGAACAAGTAGGACTGCATCCTGTTTCAGGAGAGAACTGAACGAACTTCAGGGTGAAATATTAAACTGGTTTACCCTCTCTAAATACTTCAGAGAAGAAACTGTTACTTATAGATCCTAATTGAAGAACAAGACAGATCTGTTTTGAGGCTGTATATGGGTAACTCTTGTGGATAGTAAGTCATATAGAATTTGTAGGTAGTTGAAAATATCAGCCAGATGCAGTAAAAATAGAGACAAAAATAACAGGTGGAGAACTGACAGAGACTTAGTCAAAACTCCAGACAGACACTCATTATTGGCTCTGATATCAATCTACATTTCCTTCTCAACTTCTTTTCCTCATTCTTCATCTCCTGGCTGCCCTTAGCAAGCTAAAGCCATAATTTGTTTTCACACTTTTCTATTGCATACTATTATAATATCCACAAAGGAATGCAATAGCAAAGGTGTATGCAACAATGATTGGATGTCATTAATTTAAATTGCAATTACCCTGATCATGAGAAGTAACAGGAAGAACAGCAGGAGACCCTGAGAAAGTTTTCATGACTATACTGTCCTTGAGTACAAGTGTCACAGAGGTCCAGACCATCCTACCAGCCTACCAGCCAAGCTGGTGACAGTGCAGTGTCAAAAGTCTTGCTGAAGGGAAGATAACATTCATTGCTCTCCCCTCATTTACTGAGCTAGTCATATAATTGTAGAAGTCTGTTAGGTTGGTCAAGTATGATTTCCTCTTCATAAATCCATGGTGACTATTCCAAATAACCTTCTTGTCATTTTTATGTTTGGGAAAAAGCCTCCAGAATTATTTATTCCATCACCTCCCCAGGAACTGAGGTGAGGCTGACCAGCCTGTAGTTCCCTACATCCTCCTTCTTGCTCTTGAAGATAGGACTTATATTTGCTTTCTTCTAGTCCTCAGTTGTTCCATGGGATTCTTAGAAGAAGATCCCTGAACAGGCCAAACTTTTCTCTTCTGAAGTCCAGAGCTGTGATCCTGCTGTTTGCCTTCTTCCCTCCCTTCAGGATCCTGAACTCCACCACCTCACAGTCATGGCAGCAAAGCCTGCCCCCAACCTTCACATCCCAGACTACTCAGATTAAAAGGACCTCTCCTTAAAAAGCAGAGAAATATTTCAGGTTATTGTGCATCTAACTAGATGATAACTCAGCATATCTCAAATAAAGCTTTTATTCTGTAGCTTTAAAACAAATTCATGTACAGAGCCCACAGGTACACTTGTAAATAAATACATGTTCACAGTGTCTAAGAAAGCCCAAAAGAAATTTTTGTAAGAAAAACATTCAATATGCCTTTATTGCCCTAAGGAAGTAGGATATCAATGTTAAGAAATGTATATAAATGGGAAAAAAGGTATTAATGGATTGTGGTATTAGTATTTGCTATCTTTAACACACTTTTGATACCTGCTGTGTTCAAACTTACACAAAAACTTTGGAAAAGTTATTACAAAAATGCTGTGCATGATCACAGAGATAGTATTAAACTGAAAGAATGTGAATTATGCTTTATAAATATAAATGTTATTTACATTTCTTACAAATATCTGGCCAAAACTTGTTGCATGTTTCATGTAATGACACTCCTTGACTTAGACTAGGCTATTAATTTATATTCCAGACATTCAATACTATATATTAGAATAATGACCCTGTTCTCTCTTCCTTCAAGTCCTAGATTGAAGCATAAATTTATTTTGATTGAATCTGCTTTCTCTGGATAACATGTGCTACCCCTGCAGAACCTATTGTCAGAATTTAGTATAACCTTTAATGTAATTCTGGAATAATCAGAGAGACAGACATAGACTACTGCATTAAAATAAAATCTAATGAAGCCACAGTAGTTGCATTATTATGATGACTAACTGCTAGAGAAACAGGAAGAGACTGCTGTTTTTTTGAATACTGCCAATAGTATTTTCCTCTTAGCGTTTTCAGAATGGAAGAGGCCACAGCCTTCGTAAAACATGTCCAGTTTGATTTTGTTTAAAAATAAACAAATATTAGAATAACAAAAATCTGCTATTGGTATTGTCAAGAAATATTTTTTCTGTGCTTCTTTATAAACCTAATATTTTTTGAGGACATTTTTTTTTGTCCGCTATGGCATACTGTTGTGTCTGTTTGTGATATCTTTATTAATATGTATTTATTCTCATTCAGTGAGCACACCTCTACAGTGATCAAAGCCTTCTTAATGATGATGGTGTCAAAAAGAACATTCCGGCAGATGCACTTATTGCTTATGTCAAGTCAATTCAAGAGGTTTTTCATCCCTTATCTCTGTCACGACTTAACTGCCCTTGCCCATAGGAGAAATAAGGTTGTCAAACTGAATTTTCAAATTTTTCAGTTTAAAGCCTCTTTTTAGGGCACTCAAAGTTATCTGTATTGAATTAATTACACAAACACATAGATCTATGCTTTATCTACAGTCTGAACAGACTGGTAGAGCAGTGGACGAGGTGACTTTCTGTCTTGTCTCGGTACATTCACTGCAGCATTCTTAGGAAATAATTGACTTTTTTTTTTTTTCTCCTTTTCTTCTCCAAACACTATGTGCTTGGCTGTAAAACTATCATCTGTGTTTCAACTCAACATTAAGTCTGACAAGGGAAAAAGAGATTAACAAATATTTCAAAAAAATTAAAATGCAGTGTGGTGGGTTGACCTTGGCTGGACACCAGGTGCCCACCAAGCTGCTCTATCACTCCTCTCCTCAGAAGCACAGGGTGGGGAGAAAATAAGATGGAAAAAACCTCATGGGTCAAGATAAAGGCAGTTTAATAAAACAAAAGTAAAGGCCATGCATGGAAGCAAAGGAAACCAAAAGACTTATACTCTACTTCCCATCAGCAGGTGATGTCCATCCACTTCCTGGAAAGCAGGGCTTCAGTACACGTAGCAGTTACTCTGGAAGACAAATGTCGTAATAACGAATGCCCCCCCCCTCCTTCTTTCTCTTAGCTTTTATTGCTGAGCAGACATCATATGGTATGGAATATGCCTTTGGTCAGTTTGGGTCAGCTGTCCTGGCTATGTTCCCTGCTAAGATTTCGCCCACCCCCCAGCCTACTGGTGAGGAGGGAATGTTGGAGAGACAGCCTTAATGCTGTGCGAGCACTGCTCAGCAGTAGCCAAAACACTGGTGTGTTATAAACACCTTTCTAGCACTATGAGGAAAATTAAGTCCATCTCAGCCAGACCCAATACATGCAGTTTTACTTTGAGAAGGCATTCTTTAATAGGAAAAGAAAGAACGGCTTTCATATCACTTCAGATTCACTAGACTTATTTGAGTAACACAAAATAAAGTCTGAAATCTTTTAATTTAATTTTTACATAAATTAAGGTATATTTGAGAACAACATATTTTGATATTCCAGCTCCACTGTAAAAGGTCCATGGAGGTTAGAGATGGTTAACTCCCACCTTGTATTTCAGTCCATCAAAAAATTTAATCATTCACCCTCCACGGGGATCAGTTCCCTTGAAAACAGTCTCTCTGCAACAAGCTGTCGAAAGGTAGCTTTTAAAATGAACATTATGGAATTTCACACTTCACAAGCTAAATGTAGTGAGGCTCTAGTGATAACATGACAGAGGATTTGGCATTTTCCTTGTAGATATTTCAACTTTCATTAATTAGTTTTCTTGTTCTTTATTGGTGCTCACCACCCTCCAATAATGAAAAGGTATCATAGACAGACAAAATGTTCAAAAAGATTCAGAATACATTGTTCTAACAGTCCGAATAGAACCACCACAAATAACAAAGTTCTCTGTACTCTGCTTTAATTTCTGATGTATGGCATCAGAAATTAGCAATAAGATAACATCATGAGAACAAGGAGAAAGGAGTAATTTCATATCTATTTCCTGTTTTCACTCCTGTCCTTGTCTTGGGCCTGAATACATTTTGTCCCCAGTTCTGCTCTTATTATAGTATAGCCTTACAGTTATCGTAAGACTAGATAAACTGCCATTTTTCTTCTTATTTTAAAGGGGGATCAGTTATTAAAGATATTAAATAAAACACTGTGGAAGTAAATTATGCGTTACAATTGCCCATGAAAAAGATTTTAACACATATAGAAAAGCAGGAAAAATTGATTCTTCCAACACAAAAGTCTTAAGACCATAAAACCACTTAGTCCTCTTGATCTATTAGGCATGAAGGAAATTTAGCACAGGTGAAATGGTGCTGTGGTGGTGCCTTTGCCAGCAGGCAGATGACCACACAGCCTCTCTCTCACTCCCCCTCCTCAACAGGACAGGGAGAAAAAATAGAATTGAAAAGCTTGTGGGTAGAGACAAAGACACAAAGATTAATTACAAATTACCATCACAAGCAAAACAGACTCAACTTGGGGAAAATTCACTTCATTTATTGCCAATTAAAATAGAGTAGCGTGGTGAGAAACAAAGACAAAAAATAAAACACCTTCCCCACACACACTGCTCTTCCAAAGCTCAACTTCACTCCTTCCTTCCCAACTCCTCTTCCTCGCCTCTTAACTCCAAGTGGTGCACAGGAGCTGGGGCATTAGGAGTTGCAGTCAGTCCATAACAGTTCCTCTCCACAGCTCCTTCCTCCTCACACTTTTCCCCTGCTCCAGCGTGAGGTCCTTCACAAGCTGCAGGGAAACACCTGCTCCACCACAATCTCTCCCAAAACTTCCACAGGCTGTAGGGAAATCTCTGCTCCAGTGCCTGGAGCACCTGCTACCACAACCTTGCCACCTACACCCAGTGCAGGTGTAAACAATATTCATTTGTTCGACCATTACTATAATGTCTCTGGGCACTGTTCTCAGAACTCATACTAACATCCTGGGTTTTGCACCATTCCCAGTGTATACCCATGGATACACGCTTGTGCACCATGAGTTAGAATGAGGAAAAAGAACCAGATGCTTTGCCCATAGTTAGGACAATATTGAACATAATTTATAATATTTACTACTCCTCTTTTTTTTTTCTTCTTCCTTTTACTGACACAGTCTAGTTTCATTACATTGGCTACACTGGTTGAATATGACTTATGAAAATAAACTCTTTAGGCTGAAAATCACTACATTATCTCATCATAAGTTTTGCTTATTATATCATCATAGACATTGCTTACATATCATCAGTCTCAGAAGAACAAGGACAGCACTTAGGATGACTGCATGCTTTCACTAATGAAACTAGTTCTCTGTGTGATATTGAATGTAGACTTACACCTACAGCTGAGGGCTTACCTTGAGTTGCAAGCAGGACCCAGTTTTCCAAAGCCTCAAAAAAACAAGTATCTCTGAATTAATTTGGTATACAATTGTAGCTAGACTGAGTAGACAGTTTCACTGGTTTGTTTCCTTGGCATGAGAAACATTTACTGCCCTGTTTTGCCAGAACAGATGAACGTTATAATGATGACCACCACAGAAGTCAGCCACAGAGCATGATGCCAAAACCAGCTCTCATTAGCCACCAGTTAATGCTATGACTTTGGATTGTCCCAAATGTAGAAGCTTAATGGAAAATGCTATGTTCTGAGGTAGGAAAAAAATAAAAATTACCTCTTTACATCTATACCATTTAGCCAATAATAAGGATAATTTGTGAAATATTCATAAAAATGATTGAATATTGGAATGTTTTAGCATGCAAACCTAAGTGAAACTAGCCTTTTCGGAGATATTTTCTATTTAATGGTAGTTTTGAACTTTTACGTGTATTTTTACATGTAGAAAAGATTCTTGTATTAAAAGGTCTTAATATTGAGCTATAATGACACCAAAATAAAATGGCAAGTATTAAACTCTGGAATTCTTCAGCATTTCCACAAGTTTTGCAGAGGTTCTTACTAATGTAGAACCTCAGACGAGCATTTGTAGTATCTGAATTTTTTTTAAGTGTTCCCTTGACAGTAAGATTTATGCCTTCAAGATAATAAAGTAAAACATTATTTGACACTGGAATTATGCAAATGCTTTCTTATGGCAATTGACAATAAAAGGCAATGATTCAAAAGTAGAGGTGCCTTACTTACAGAGGATGTGAATATATATCTTTTTTCCTTTTAGACTTCATGTTGATAGTAAAAAAATATATTTTTTCCAAAATCTAAATTAAATGCTTCTTTTTTCTCTAAACATTGGGAAGAATTAATGCACTTTCTTTTTAAATCCTCTGCCAAATGTGAAGTCTGTGACCATGTCTGATCTCCTCTGGATCAGACATCTTTAGCTCCTTCAGTATTTCTGCAAGGATAATGTTTGCTAGTCAGTATTTCTGTATGGATAGTGTTTTCTAAACATCTGATAATTTTAAGTCCTCTTTTCTGGACTCTGCCAATTGGTTCAGATTCTCAAATTATGGTGCCCAAAACTCAATGCAGAATTTCTGTGCAGGATTTACCAGTACCAACAGAGCAGAGGATTTCACGCATTACAAACTTGCTTTTACTTCCCAGCTTGGTGTTTATCTTTCTTATGACTTTATGACAATGTCTGTTAACGTTCACCTTTTTGTCCATTTTAATCCCAACCCTTTTCTGCAGGATTGCACCTGGCCAGCCATTTCTCATCTTGAATTTATGTAGCTGATTTTTTGCACCTAAATACAGAATTGTTGATTTTATTTCATTGGACTGTGGCCTACTTTTTTTGACCATGTCTCCAATTTGTCAAGATCATTTAACATTTACATTCTGATATCCAACATGTTTGAAGTCCATCCCAGGTGGGACTGTCTGCAAATTAACAAGCATACTTTCTGTTCCTTCATCCAAGTTGCTAATGAAAATATCAAATAGTACCAGACCTAGAAAGAACCTCTGGATCCTACTCAGTATATCTTTTTAGTTTGACAATTGATAACTACAGCCCAAGAACAAATTTTCAAGTTTTCTTCTTCCATCTGAAATAGTTTAATCTCCCTATGTCACTTACTGAGATATCAGCTACTTCATATGTATCAGCAAAGGTTTATAAGGTTTGATACTCTTTATTTTAGATTGAAAATGATAACAATGGATATTTTTAACTTATTTACTGCTGAAAAATCTATACTGGTTATTATCTCTTTCTTGACATCTAAGTGCTTGCAAATTATTTCGTTGAATGATAACAACTTCTTGTATTCCTCATGCACTTCCTCCTAGTACAAGCACAATGCTTCTTTTTTCTGGTTCTAGAACCTTTTCCTATCCTCCTTTGTTTCCCAGAGAAAATGGATCTATTTTCTAGGTACTCCTGTGTGAATTTCACCAGACACAACTGATTTGAAAACATCTAATTTATGTAAGCACTCTCTAAACTGCTATTTCCCTGTTTTACCACTCTGTCTTTGATACTGCTAGCCAGCTAATCACAGCTGACTTATTTTGTGAAGACTGAATTAAAAAAACATTAAACATGCTGTCTTCTCAGCACCAACTTTCCCTTTGCTGCTGAATAGCAAACCGACTTGTCTGCCATTTCTAGAGATATTTGTAAAGAAGCCATTTCTGCATTACCAGTTCATTGGATGTTTTAAATATATTTTGCTCATTGTTCATCACAGGACTTGACTTAACAAAGTTTATGGAATTCTTTTACACTTAGTCATCTCTCCAGCTTAAATTTTCAGTACTTTTCCATTTTGCAGGATTTCACAATACAGCCCAGCTGATCTATCATGACCATCCTAGCTTTATGCTGCTTGAAATAGTTGGTGCTTTTGCCCTTGACGCTGTTTAAAGAACTCCAACTCTTTTTTTCTATATATTTTCCATGGAAACTTCTCCACTGGTTCTCTTCCTTCATGAATTTTGCTCTTGTGAAGTCTTTTTTTTCCTTTTCCCACTTCTCATGCTGCAAGAAATGCAGACTCTGGTCATTGCCATCTCAGTTGTGTTCTGCTTTCACACTCTCACCAATAGAATAATGCCAGAAGGGAAACATTTCTGAGACTGGGTCCACACGTACATTGTCTTCAAAGGAACTATCCTCAGTGAATAGCTCTTTCAGGGCCAGGATCCAAGGTCACTTACTAGATTCAAGGCTAGAATACCAGCCTAGAGGAATCCTTCTGACATCTGTATTTAGGTTTTAGTTATAGAAGCATACGCTATGTACCTCCATTAAAGAAAAGGAATTTAAATTGGAGTTTCAAATTTACCCACATCTCTAGGCTTTTCTCCATAAAGATCAAATTTTCTTTTGTATTTTACAAGAAAGCTCTTCTAGCAAAATATAAATATCTGCTACTTAGTGTGACTGAGTCTTTTTTCCCTGAAAATTGAACTACTACTAATATAAACATTTTTGTAAGCTTGAAATGCTAGGGTTTTTGCATTTGAAATTGTCTCACAAGCAGAACTGATATTTTCAACACGCTTTCACTTTTTAAAATGGAAATAGACTAATAGAAAAAGGGTTGCATATTGTTGAAAGTTGAGTTTCTACTAAAATTACATGATAAAGTTTTCTCCATCATTTCACATTCCTAATTATATTGTAAAAGTATTCACTAGAGACAAGTACTACAAATGTAAATTGTAAAGAACATCTTTTTAGCTGAGAAGAAAAATAATACACATCCTTTCACTCTGTTTGACTGAAGAGATTTTTTTCCCCTTTTCTATCTCCCCCTTCTTTCCCAAAAATAATGAATAACCCTAGGGAATAATTTTTTTCACCGCTCAATCACACAAAGCACCTCCTTCAAAATATCTTCAGAAACAAGTTGAATTTTTATCTAACTGGGTGAAAAAACTCATCCCAGTCAAGACACTGGAAATTTCTATCAACTATGTCCAAATTTAGAAGATGAGCACAAGGTAGACACTGACAGCAAAGATGACCCTTGAGGATATTTAGAAGAAAATCTATCATCTGTAAAACTGAAACGATAACAGCCATCAGCTGTATTCTTTGACAGTTTTCCAAAGAGAAAATGCATTTACTAAAAAGATAAACAGTGACTGTCAGGCTGGGGAAAAAAAAAACAAAAAACAAAAAACAAAAAAACAACCATACCTAAAAACAAAACAAAACAAGATATTCTTATCACTGACAAGCTTAGTGATTAAGAAGATTTTAACAAACTAGCGTAGTGGGACAGCTTGCAAAGCTATTGTGTACTATGGTCTAACCATCTGTTTATGAAATGGACTACATTTTTCTTTTGTACAGTGAAAAAATGTAAACACACTTAAAGTCCGAAAGCTTTTGTAAAAAAAAAAAAAAGTTGATATCTCCAATATTTAATACAGTAATCAGGACATTTCAAACTGGTTGTTTTCACAAATTTGTATATTTCATTGTATAACTGTATTGGGTTTGCGTGGAAAGGCTTTGCTAGCAAGGGGGCACCAGGGGTGGCTTCTGGGAGAAGCTGCTAGAAGCTTCCCCTATGTCTGGTAGAGCCAATGCCAGCCGGCTCCAAGACAGACCCACCGCTGGCCAAGGCCGAGCCCATCAGTGATGGTGGTAGCACCTCTGGGATAATGTATTTAAAAAGGGGGAAAAAACCTGTGCAATTGCAGTGGGAGAGAGGAGTGAGAATATGTGAGAGAAACAACTCTGCAGACACCAAGGCCAGTGAAGAAGGAGGGGGAGGAGGTGCTCCAGGTGCCGGAGCAGAGATTCCCATGCAGCCCGTGGGGAAGACCATGGTGAGGCAGGCTGTCCCCCTGCAGCCCATGGAGGTTAATGGTGGAGCAGATATCCACCTGCAGCCCATGGAGGACCCCACGCTGGAGCAGGTGGATGCCCCCGAAGGAGGCTGTGATCTCATGGGAAGCCTGCGCTGGAGCAGGTTCCTGGCAGGACCTGTGGACCCATGGAGAGAGGAGCCCACGCTGGTACAGGTTTGCTGGCAGGACTTGTGACACCATGGGGAACCCACGCCAGAGCAGTCTGTTCCTGAGGGACTGCACCCCATGGATGGACCCACACTGGAGCAGTTCGTGAAGGACTGTAGCCCATGGGAAGGACTCATGTTGGAGAAGTTCGTGGAGGACTGTCTCCTGCGGGAGGGACACCACACTGGAGCAGGGGAAGAGTGTGAGGAGTCCTCCCCCTGAGGAGGAAGGAGTAGCGGAAACAACGTGTGATGAACTGACCGCAACCCCCATTCCCCATCCTGCTGTGCTGCTGGGGGCTGGGAGGTGGTAGAGAAAATTGGGAGTAAAGTTAAGCGTGGGAAGAAGGGAGGTGTGGGGAGAAGGTGTTTTAAGATTTCATTTTATTTCTCATTATCGTACTCTGATTTTGATTGGTAATAAATTAAACTAATTTCCCCAAGCCAAGTCTGTTTTGCCTGTGATGGCAATTGGTGAGTGATCTCCCTGTCCTTATCTCGACCCATGAGCCTTTCGTTATATTTTCTCTCCCCTGTCCAGCTGAGGAGGGGAGTGATAGAGTGGCTTTGGTGGGCACCTATCATCCAGTCAGGGTCAGCCCACCACAATAACAAAAGTTCTCGGGAAAGGGAAACATTGTAATTTCTGTTAATTTGTACCCGTATAAAGCTATTCTGTTGACCAATAATATATTTAAGAAAATTGTGTGATGGAAGCTATATATATACAGTGAACTCCCATTTAATGCTAATTTCTGCTTTAATTCTCTCTATTCTAGTATGGTATTCAGAGATAGCATTAAACATTGGATGAAATAATGGCCATCCCCATCCAAAGCGATCGCCTTAAAACATCTCAATAAACAAGTACATTGTATATGTGTGTATGTGTATATATTTATGCAATGCGCTGCACTGAACATTATTTCCTTATTTATGCCTGAACTTTTATTTAAATTGTGTAAGGCAGAAACTCCAACCCACTCCATGACACATTACACACAGAAAAAGGAATGTTGTCATTTTCCCAAATTGCTTATAGTACACAAATAATAAGAGGCAGATGCTTCAAACGTCTTGAAGCACAAGACAGTTAGGAGGTATTTACAGATATTGTGATAAGTAGTAGTCACAGACCATCAGTTGGATTGTTTGAAACCTAGATTGATTGACTAAGAAAGCTCCAGGGACTCTGAGATTCTTAAACAGTAACAACATAGAGACAGTTTTTTGAATGAAAACACTAGAGATGGGAATGGAAATTAGTTTTCCTCATGCGACATACTCCTTCGGGAAGGAGGGGGAGGGAAGTCCTATGCTAGTGCCTGTACTAAATCTCAAAGAACTCATTTAACTTCCTCTCACTGAAAACTAACTGAAGCAAAACATTCCTCAAAGCCCATTTTTGGCTAGAAAAGAGTAAGGTAAAGATCTCAAGAGACTTTCAATGAGACTGATGTGAAAACCACAGACACATGAGTGTGGCAAGACTTCAGTGCTTCAAAAGGTTTTCACAAGTTGAGGGGGAGACTGGAATACCTCAGGTAAATGAAGCAGCAAGCAAGTTTTACGAAATTGAAATGGGACATATTACCAAACTAAAACCAAGAAGGTATCATGGTCAGTGACTGCTCCTTTATCTTTTTTAGCTGGTGGGAATCAGAACAGAAAATAGTGCAGCAAATAAGTACTTACCTGAGTATGTAGGTTGGTGCATGTGCACTTTAATAACACAAGAGACTTTAAAGGAAAAACATTATACAAAAAGTTGTTCATTATCAAGGTAACACCAGTAAGATGAGGATATTTAGTTGTTATGTGTTGGCAAAATTAAAAAAAAAAAAAGTCTATTAACTTGTAAGGAGCCTTGTAAGAATCTCATGTATGCTCATGCCCATGTTGCTACATATCCATTTCTACAAGCTTGGAAAAAGCCAGCAAAATCCCTACTGAGAACTAAGACACAGGTGCAAAAATGCAAAAGAACTTTGTATTGCATTTGAACATTGGTTTAAAAAAAAAAAAATCTATGGAAATTGGTGCATGTCATTAGTTGCTGTATGTTCTTTTACATCTGCACTATGTAAAACAACAAGTAAAGATTTATTTTAGTGAGGTTTTTAAATGTACAGTGTGGCTGGATCCCACTATCCACAAGGTATGAGCCGTCTCTGAATGTGGGGACTGAACAAGTCCAGTTCAGTCTTTCACATCTGTAAAAAGAACCACCCATTGAACCAAATTTCCTCAGCCCCTGGGAGAAAAATCAGCAGGGGTAAGGAATGTGTTGGCTGAAAATACTTTTAAGAGTTAGTCTCGCAATTGGCTGTGTTTTTAATGTTTGGCTGTACCAAACTGGCCCAACCTATTGCCAGCATAGCCTAACATGCTAATTACAGCAGTACTGTAGAATACAAATGAGTTTCACAGGAGAAAAAGAAATGTACATTAAAGAGGAAACTCAAACAACTGTTCATATGTCCTACAAAAAATATGATGTATTTAACTCTGGACCAAAAAGTTCCCGTCAGAGAATACAGTCCAACTGACATGTTTATATGAACACTCAGAGATGCTTGAAATATCAGAAAACATTCAGGGTTGATCAATATTTTAATGACACTGACCCAGATAGACCATAATAGATATATAAAGAACATCTATTAGCTCTTAGAAAGCTGAAGAACTTGGAGTGTCTTTCACATGCATTGAGAATCAGCTTGAAAACAATCCAGGATGGAATATATGTTTATAAACCTTACTGATATCAACGAATTTGTAAGTCCCACTGTTCTGCTGGAGTTTATCTACTCAGCTGAAACACAAAGAGTCATGGAAGTTATAGGCTCCATTAGAGCAGTACTCAATTCCAATAGCATGCTGTACTATGTTTTAGTAAATTGTACATTTTGTTTCCACATGTCCATTCAAGTGAAGAGTTTAGGAAGAAACTCAGTCTATGGGAAGTTCTGACTTTTTTTTTTTTTTTACTTTCTCAATCATTTCCTCCAAACATCTCCATATGCATGGCCAATTAGAGTTCTTCAAAACAGCATTATTCTCAGTGAGACAATACCTGAACAGTTATTATCATTCTTTCCAGCTGGATTTAACAACTAGCAAACCTCAAATAAAATACGCTTAACTTTAAGCGTAACTGCTAATGTCGAACGTGGTATTGGTTCTGCTGATCTAAAGACTATAGTATAACGTAATAAAAACATGTAAAATTCCAATCACTCCTTACCTCCTTCTTCAAAACAAATTATAGAATACTTAGGGTTGTTCAAAACTCCCACAAATTCTCCACCAATATGGATTTAATATAATTTTATAACTAATTACAAAATTAAATGTCAAAGTCAATATGTTGAAAGTAAATTAGAGAATTACATTCATTCACTTGAATATTGAAATAAAATTCTAATCGGTTACATATTTTCAAGTTTTCAATGTGCCACAGTTTGTTTATGCTAATTAGAGCTATGCGTATAATGGGGCAAAAAATGCATGCTATCTGTTGCCAAAACACATCCTTCATTAATCTCTATCACTTGATTATTTATGTGGAAGGAAATTTAGCAAGTCAAAATACTAATTTTTCATTTTGAATTCTTTCTTTAATTGGGCTAAAAAAACCACAGCTCAAATCTGAAGCTAAGCAATTTGTTTAATTCAATGGCATTTCAGCTTTTTTTTAATTGCCTACAAAGAGAAAAACTGTTATTTACACAGTTTTATTGGAAATGTTAAGTGCAAAATTAAATTTTTAAAATGTATTCGGTGTGCTGACAGAATAAAGCTAAAATTGCAGCCAGAAAGGGAACATAATTTTTTCTATGCATGTATAAAGATAGAATAAACAGTCTAAAATGATCAGCAAGAAAATCTTTTACAATGTGATTTAAATCATCACTACAAGATTCAAGAGTCATCAACTTCACAAGTTACAATCAAATTAATTCCTAGTCATGTTAAATCAGATGCAGGAAGAATATCACGAAGAAAATAGTAATCCAAGTTTTCCTGTCTCTTTAGGTCTCAGAAGGACAAGACTGCATTATTCACCTCTCAGCATTAGCAGAGAGCTATGTTGTGTGGTGTTTTTCGGTTTTGGTTTTTTAAATTATTTTCTTGCAGATTAAACATGTAAAAATAATCAGGACATATTATTGCAACAAGGGGAGATACTTCAGCAAATTCCATTACCACAGAGCTACACAACTTCGTCCTAATATACATGTTGCCCTAGAAACCACCTGTAGCAGTTCAAACTTCACTTGATACCCTTTGAAGCCCAGTGGCCTGACACAACTTAACAAAGCAAAATTTCATACAGCAAATTTACTTCCCATGTGCAACAATTCTGGTGCATTTCCTGCTTGATGTTCACCAACAAAAGTAGAACATGAGAAAACAAAAATTCTTTCTTGTAACACACAAGAAATTAAGTTTAACAAATGTTTAGACAAGATTTTACCTGAAAGTTTATCTCAAGTTATAACATTACAAAAACCATATCATATGCTATGATTAAAGCTCTTACTTGTATGGAAACTTATGGCATGGGGGTTTTTTTGAGGATATAACCTTAAAGTAGAATTATAGTTTTTGCATTATTTTAAAAATCTGTACATCTATGGATTATGAGAACAGCATAATTTCATCTTGTAATTTCACTCACATGTCATTTGTAATAAAATTTCTCATGTGCGGATTTGAGGAATGCATTCTTACAGTGTTTTAATTCAGAGATCACATCTAAAAGTTAAAATGACCTAAAACTTTGTACTGAATTTCTTATGCTGAATGTTATCATGTCAGAATGTGTTTGGTTTGTGTAGCAGGGGAGGGGCTGCAGGGGTGGCTCCTGTGAGAAGCGGCTAGAAGCTTCCCCGGATCCAAGTTGGACCCGCCTCTGGCCAAGGCTGAGCCCATCAGCGACAGTGGTAGCACCTCTGTGATAGCATATTTAAGAAGGGGAAAAACTGGTGAGAAAAAAGGGTGGAGGAAGAAGAAGATGGAGGAGAAGGAGGAAGAAGAAGAAGAAGAAGAAGAAGAAGAAGAAGAAGAAGAAGAAGAAGAAGAAGAAGAAGAGCTACAGTGAAGAGAGGAGTGGGATGTGAGAGAAAAAACCATGCAGACATTGAGGCCAGTGAAGAAGGAGAGGGAGGAGGTGCGCCTGAGCAGAGATTCCCCTGCAGCCCATGGTGAGACGGCAGGCTGTCCCCCTGCAGCCCATGGAGGTTAACGGTGGAGCAGACATTCCCCTGCAGCCCGTGGAGGACCCCACGCTGGAGCAGGTGGCTGGGCCTGGAAAAGGCCGTGATGCTGTGGGAAAGCCCACGCTGGAGCAGTTCGTGGAGGGCTGCAGCCCATGGAAAGGACTTGTGTTGGAGAAGCTCATGGAGGGCTGACCCCCATGAGAGGGACCCAATGCTGGAGCAGGGGAAGAGTGTGAGGAGTCCTCCCCCTGAGGAGAAAGGAGCGGCAGAAATAGCGTGTGATGAACTGACTGCAACCCCCATTCCCGTCCCCCTGCACTGCTGGTGGGGAGGAGGTAGAGGAATTGGGAGCAAAGCTAAGCCCGGGAAGAAGGGAGGGGTGGGGGGAAGACGTGTTTTTAAGATATGGTCCTATTTCTCATCATCCTACTCTGATTAGATTGGTAACAAATTAAATTGATTTATTTTTCCCCAAGTCGAGTCTGTTTTTCCTGTGACCATAATTGGTGAGTGATCCCTCCCTGTCCTTGTCTTGACCCATGAGCCTGTTGTTATATTTTCTCCTCCCCATCCCGCCGGGGGGAGGAGTGACTGAGCAGCTGCTTGGTGCTTTGTTGCTGGCTGGGCCTGAACCATGACACAGTCATAAATATTACTTGTGAAGAAAAAGAAAAAAAATCCCATTTTATTTGTTGACTCTCAGGTAGGTATGGAAGCTTGAAGAAAAAGTTAGTTCTCATTTTATTATATTTTATTTAATACTTAACTGTGCTATCCTTGTTTTTTTACAGTAACGTTTCAGAAAATAACTTCATGAGGTTTACCATTACTGTAATTTCCTTATATTTCAGAGTTTGCTATCATAAGTAAGATGCTTGCTTTTCAGTTTTACAGGGGAAAGAGGATTCCTTTTTGAGTAAAACCTGCAAGATAAGGGCTCACATGGTCATCTATGCAGCTAAATGTTTAAAAAGAGATTTTTTTTTTTTTCTCTTAAACACATGCTTGAATAAAAAGCACAGTGCTAAAACCGGCTAATTTATATTAATGATCAGTCAATATTGGCAGGCAGCAAAAGGGGAGAAAAAAACAGTACGAAAGGTTAAAAGAAGAGAAAAAGCAGTAATAAAGTTTAAAAAATCAAATAAGAAAGAAGAAATCAGTGCATCTCAATTGACGATTTAACTGAAATGAAACAAGGAAAATGCTAAGACATGTTTCTTGCATCAACTGGTTTCAGATGGAATATAATCACACTTCTAAAAGCAAGTAGGATTGCACCCTGCCAAAGTCCCTGAAGTTGTGCCTTTTGATTCACGCTCTCACAGCAAGCTGTCCTAAGCCATGATCCCTTTCACGTGGTATTTTACACGGTGCAGCCTTATCTGTTTGGGCAAATACCTGCAGCTATGGCTAGAGCAGTGCCCTAAGTGGTGGTGGGGCCTGGGCACTGCTGCTCAGCTGGCTGTACTGCTACACTCTTGTTGCAGGCGTAACAATAGAAATCTGGCATGCTTTTGGGCAGTGACAGCTGGAACCCTCCCAGACAAATCATGGGCAAGTTTGGGGGGTTAGTGCAGGTCAGGGATCATCCCTAAAAGGTTGAATGCAGTTGTCTCATTTCAGAGGCTGGGATAGTTTAATCCTATAGTCACGGCCCGACTCTGCCAGTTGGCATGAGCACCAGAGAAGAGGCTCTTTTCTATACTGTTTACTATTATACATATAGTATATTTTCCCTGTATGCAGCACTAGAGTTTCTGAAAAGCACTGGAGTAGTAAAGTCATTTGGTTTGTTTGTAATATTTCCAATAATGAAATCTTAACAAGCTCATCCTGAGTTTTCTCTGTGCTTAGGGGAAAACTAACTGTCTCACAGAGTACCATGAACGTGATATGTAATTCATGCAGATTACATGTTTCCTTAAGAACCAAGTTAACTGGGACTGTATTCCTAGTTTCAACATCTCTTCTCCAAAAACAAAATCATAACTTAGCTACAGGGAGATCATTGAAAAAGCAGCAAAAAATTAAACTGATGTAGAACTACCATCTTTTCTTTGACTGAAAATCAAAAAGGGCTAAAGCCCCAAGTACACAAAGTGGAGAATTTCAGCATTTCCATATTAGCAATTCATTATTCCAAACAATGTGCAAATCAAGAACTATTCACTAAAGGCATCTATGAATAATTTAAAACAGCAAATAATTCCAAGTTTTTTGTAATTTGAGAAAACATAGGTCATGGTAAAAAGAGGTTAATTAGCTAGGCACCCAGGTGTAATTTACCGTAGAAGGCAGAGTTCTAACCTACCAATATTTTAAAGAATTTTAGAACAAGGGAGATACAACATCTTCTATAGAGCTGTTTTACTTAAGACTCTGAAATTTATTCTCAAATGCCTCCTAGTTTACATGAGAAAACATTATAAACTGCCTCCAACTGCTGTAGATCAACTCCTATAGGAGAGTCCTTATTCTATGAATTTAGAGCACCTTTCACAACTCAGTGTTAACCCAGGATGAGGGCCTCTTAGAGCTGTAGAAAAGATCATGGTATCACGGACATCCAGTGAAAATGAGTTTCTTTATCCACATTTTCACTTACACTTGCACCACCTTTTTCTTCATTTTCAAATATATTAGTAAGCTTCCATGCAATTTTTCCTCATTGTATTTCCTGTTTTATTATTGTCTCTGCGTATTTTTTATGTTTGTGTGTATGTTTATATATATACACTCTCTAACGCAGTACAAATAAAAAAAGTCTATTGCAGAAAAATATGAAACATCGTTTTTCCCTGTAATGTTATATTTAAGGCGTTGACATAAAACTTTATAAGTTACTCATAAATGCAGCTACTATTTTATAGCAAGATGTATAAAGAATGTGTGTCATGAACAAATTTGACTCAAAGAATGTTAACTGCCTCCTGACTTTGCTGAAGTTTAGAGAAAAAAGGTAATAAAGCTTTACTGAGATAAGACGTATTATTCAAAGACGTGTAACAGTTTTTACAGACAACAAAAATCTTTTTGTTTTGGAAGATAACAAGGAAAGTGGTTTTATTTGAACTCCAGCTAATTTTGTTACAACATAAAAAGTCTGATCCACTGAGAATTTTCTATCCAAGTAAGTGACTTCAATTATCACTGTGGAAATGAGGTGACATTCAAAGTTGCTATATGGCAAACCCACATCTGTCAGTCTTTATTTGAATGTCAATAATATACCTGATTCCAATGAGAGGAGACCTTGCCTGAGGAAGGAAAATTCTAAGCCTGTCAGAAGACAATTTCTTTTACAGTGAATGGAAAATCATTTACCCATGTTTAAGATTTTCTATCTGTGGTATTTCAGGTATAACAGCTGGGTTTAGTGGAATGCTTTATGTTTTTCTTTTGCTAATGGAGTACAGAAATGGTAAGGAACAAATCACGAGAAAGGAAAGGAGAACAAAGAGATAAGGAATTATAACTGCAGTATTTCATCGTAACTGTAGTAGTTCATACCAGTTCATTTGCAACTGAAACTGATTTGAAAACCTCCACATAAAGATGAGAAAGAAGCCACAAGAAATCTTTTAAGTATGCTGAACTTAACTACTGGACTTAAGGAAAATGCCCAGTTAACACAATCCTAAATGTTAAGCAATTTGCATATAGGCTTTGTAATTTTGTACTTTTTATCTAAAACACTAAAAAATATCCCCTTCCTAGACCCAGATGTTTCTGAAACAGTTTATGTTCATGGCTAAGCTGAATTGTTGAGTTAATCATCGTGTCTCCCTGCCATCTTTTGCGACGAAAAAACTAATTCTGACGCTCGGTGAGGTGGATGGACCCAAGAAAGACCGAGGTCAGAGCTGAGGTATTCAGAGTCCCACTGGCCAGGCAGGAGGATAAGAAAACCAATCAGTCTCTTCTTCCTTCTTCTTTATCTGTCTTCTATTTAACAATATAAATATTTGTTCTTGCAGTGTAGTACAGCAAGCATGTTTCTAAGAGACTATAGTTCTCATTAAGGTCCCCAGTTTTCATATCAGGAAAGGCATTTTATGGGTCAAATGGCAGAGACTGAGCAAGACTTCCACCTTTCTCATAGAAACAGAGTCAGTTTGAATAAATTTCGTACTTTTAAGCTATTATCTGTGGAGAAAACAACCATAAGTGCCATGCTTGACAAGACTGGAGGGATTCTGAAGGCGAATTTTATGCTGGACCAAGTATTATTATTATTATTATTATTATTATTATTATTTATGTCTTTCACTGTACTTTATAAGAAGCAGGCATTCTACTTGTCCTTTTCAGTTTCCAACTTTTCTACTTGGTCATATGTTTGAATATTTGGTCACATTAAATACATATTTTAGAATGTACCTTTTTCCATTCAAAAATGCTGGATAAAAAGATTTAGTTTAAAATTTGTTACATACTTTTGTACTCCCCTCTCACAGATATAACAAATCTGTTCTGTGAAGTTGTTGCACAACTAAATCCAGTCAAGAAGTTGTGAAACAAAAGACTTGAAATGCATCTGAAATGCAGGTTTTAGAACAACCTTATCCAAAGCCACTGTCTCCCCCCCCCCCCCTTTTTTCCCCCCCAATTGGAAAACCTGCTTCTATTCTGCCCTCTCTTTTTGGAAGGAAAGAAAACAATATTCTATAACCAAAATTTGTCTTCATCACTTATTCCTAATTCCACAGGGAACTTTCATAGCAAAGACACTACAAAAAATCTGAACTGAGCAGCAGTGGATTGTAGCTGCAGTACTAGGAATGCAATTTATAGAATATACAAACACGACAGCCTAAGTCGGGAAGCAAAGTACCTTCAACTGAGACTGGAGCCGTGTGTGAATACAGTTTTCCAAATAAGACAGAAGACAACAGGATATTGGTGTTTATAAAATAAGTCTTGTGAAAAGCCCCACAGATAGATGGCTACAAGTGATGGGGAGATACTGCTCCATTGGATGGAGTTCCATTTAATGTATTGCTTGCACTACTCATTTAAAAACAGATGTCTTCCTTTGAGATCTTTAAATAGCTTGTGATATTTGAGAAGGTTACAGTTCAACAAAATGAATACAGAAGGGGACGTTATGCACAATAAGCTGGTACAGAAAGAAATTGGTTTAAATAGGGCATGTGAAAACTGCTGCCTTATATATGGTTTGAACACATTAATTAATTTCCTGTTGCCTTAGGAAACTGTACACATGACTGCAGAATATATATAGTAACCTTTTGACCAGTACAAATTTTGTTTGCAAGGGTTGTATAATTATGTTTTGCTTAAAGAGACGCAATGCAAAACAACTTTTTTATATTCTTATAGATAACTTTTTTTTTGGGGGGGGGGGGGGGAATCCCTGTTACTGGTATGACGGTTTAGTGTTTCCATTTGTTTTTCTCTCCAGTCATTTCTGGAGTAGACGTGGCTTGGGAGAGTTACCTGACTGCTATTTTATACCCAAATTCTGACCTCAGAAAGAAGTCTGTGCCCTCTCCATAGAAGAACATGCCCTATTTCAAAGTTGTAAGAATCTCATATCTGAAGTGCTGAACTTTTCAATAGCTTGGGATCTCATTAGAAAGTTCTCTCACAAAATCAATATTTTTTTTTTTTCTGAAGCCATCCAAGTAATGAAAGGTAATAAACAATTTTAGTTACAAGTTAGCTATCTCCCAGGTTTCAAGCTTGTTTTTCAGAGATGGTGTGGATTAGTATTAAGTAGAACATAGGAATCTTCTTTTCAAAGGCTTTTAAACCAAAACTTTGCTAGATAAGGGACTTTACAACAGTTCTTCTTGATATCAGTAGAATAAGATCTGGGTTAATTCTCAGGGATCCTTCCCCAAGGATCCTCAGCATACAATTTTGGCTGGTTTTAGTAACACCATTTTTCCATACATTGGACATTCCTCACTAGGATCTAGTTAGATGGTATTTCAGGATTATATTGGATATATATCTGTGACAGTTTTATTAACTATAGAAAAGCATTTTAATATGGAAATTGTTAAGGAGTTCATTAGTTCCAACACAGCAAAGTGATTCTGTGTGTGCAAAACAGATCTTGTGTTTCAAAAATGTTAAAAACTTGAATGAAAAGCATATTGAATTTTTTAGGTATGCAAAAGTTTATGCTGACAGGTTTATGATGCAATATGCAATATACACGCATATAACAAATGCATTTGTGTCTACATTGTGTTGAAAAAATAAGAGTTGCAGTAATTAATTATCTGTTTCAGTTCAATTTGTTTTCTATTGAGAACATCTCATGCTGTTTTATAGTACTTAATAAAATCTAATCCATTAGACTATGTGATAGAATCTTATAATATATACTGACTGCAGGCCCCCTTTGGTTCTAAAACCAATTTATATGTAGATGATACCCATTTTAAATCTCCTCCAAAATAATTTAGTTTACAGTTGCAAATAGTACAAACTAAGTACTTCTTGAAGGCCAACATCAAGTTCACAAACTCTTTTCATTGTGCTGTTCAAGTAAAAAAAGATAATGAAGCTCAAAAAAAAGGATTCCTTTTTTCAAGGTACAAGCTAAAGCCCCACAATGTTCATTAATTTAAAAACCAAAGAAGGAATGAGACAACGATGATGTAATTTTGGGACTTATTCTGAAAGTTTATTGCTAGCATATGTGGAAATACAAATTCATAAATAGAGCAATTGGGAAATTTTCTGGAAAAGAAAACAGAAAAAACCCTTTGTTTTCCTCACCAAGGATGGATCTGTCTAAACCGGAATTGATTGTAAAAAGGATTATTGCTTAAAAAGAAATTTGATATCATTAAAACATTGTTTCATTGCCCTTTTTACTCAACTGTTTGAATGGTATATGTGCTTTCTAAATTTCTTTTCTTATTTTTTTTGCTTTGCAAGTGTAAATATAGTAAAATAAGAAAATAAAAATAAAGAAACTGAAATAAAAAGAAAAAATTTGTATATAAATAGTATTTATTAGGCAGCTAGAGCTTTATATATCATCCAGACTCAGAAGGAAAAAAAACCCAAAACACAACTGAATCTTAATAATTGCAGGACAGAAAAACTACTTCCCACACAACCGCATGAGAAATTCACACACCATTAGTTTGATTAATATGAACTTTATTTATGACAAGCGGAAAACATTAAAAAGAATAAATCCTATGTCTCTAAGTTAAATTTTATTATTCTTTTTACAAGTGACTAACTTGCTGCTGTCTTTTAACTTCTAAAAATAAACAGTGTTCTAGGGATCTTATATGAACCGTCACTATATATCACAATTTTGACTGTTGATGGCTTTTGCTGTTGAATCCATTACCAGAGAAAAGGTCCGAAACCACAATTCCCTATCTAACACAAAGGAGTCCTTTAAAACGTTCCATAGCTGCCTACATTTGCAGAAGGGGTCTTTGCATGCTACATTATTCACATGGCCCTCAAAAGTCCTTTTTTATGACCAGTCTAAAACAGGAAAAAAAGAGGGGTTTGGTCCTGCAAACTGAGAGATGAAACTTAGGAGCTATTCCTCTATGCTTGTAAATAATGAGAAGACAGTAGAAGAAAGAAAATAATTTTGACTTCTATTTCCAATTTTATACACAAGATGCTTCTATAAATTAGAAGTTAGGATAAATTATTCAACACAGTTGAAACTGGAAATTTATTTTGTGTAATTATTATTTATTTATGTCTAAATTATAATTATCATGCAGCCATACTAAAACATGTCTGAACCCGAGAATACTATTCTCAGAGGGAAATGTTTTGTTTAGGACACTTCTAACATTACGCTTTACCTTTGGGGGCATTACCTTATAAATAAATATATAGGAATCCCGCTGGCAACATTTTAACAAAAACATTCAAAACTAAAGAATCCTATACTGCGGTCCAAGTGTCAGAAGACAGTCATGGTATTAGCTCAGTTCTTTCTGAGGGATTCATCTCATGTTTCGACATTTCAAAATTTGACAACTGAGCTTATTTTAGTTATCCTAAGCTCCTTTGTAGCCAAGAGGGAGAGAGAGCAGCCTGCATTTAGAGTAAGAACTTTGCTATAAAGATGGAGTTTCTGGAATAAAAATATAGCAAGCTTGCCTGCTACCAAGAAAAACTTCACTTGACTGGAAAGCAAAGCACACACTTATCTAGCACTTGATAATGGCAATATAAGTAAGAGAGGACAAAATTACAGCACCTGTGAGACAAAAGCTAGGTGTGTTTCTAGATACCGATGGTATGATCTATTTCTCTCTCTCCACCTCCCCTGATTCATCTAGAAATTCTTAAAACTTTTAATATCTTTTTTATTTGTATTTCTTCATTGGACCTTTTAATGTAAAAAAATTACTCCGAAAGCCATTCTAAAGCATATGTCTGTGAAGTGAAAGAGAAGAGGGTCCAAAAAGATTTCTCAGTGCTTATTTATGAATAGACGTAGCCAGATTAATTGCATTACTGTTTAATGGAATAAATAGTCAATTACTTTTGCAATGTCCTTTAATTAAGTAAACTCTCCACAGCCAATTTAAGTGTCAGAAGAATGGGATTGAAACCAGACATTTTTAACTACAAATTAAAGTCCATATATCTTTTTTCTCCACTCCTATTTAAAAAGTAGAATACTGAATTTTCAATTTTGTGAAATAGTTATAAAGTAGGTTATCTACAAGCTTGTTTTATGAATTGCAGTGTAAATCAAGTGCTCTCTCCACAGAGGAATAGTTACAGTAGTATCTAGTGGAAACTACAGATTACTGCACATTACCTTCTTCATGTCGGCAAGTCCTCTAATGCAGATAAAAATTCCTACGTATATTCTCACTACCACTTTTAAATAGCAAAATTGAATGAAATAATGAAATTGGAAATATGTTATGAATTTCTAAACATATTGTGAAAAAAAAAATTAATTCCCTGTATAAGATACTTTCCCTGTTTTTACAAACAAAATAATTGTCGGCTATTCCTGTGTTTGCCATATATACTTATATTTTCCAGGATTTTTTAATATTTACAATTTCTCACAAGATTATGAAAATAATGAAAGAAAACATGAACAATTTAAGTTCATGAAGCTGATTCAGCTTCATGCCAGTAACAGGTGGCAGTAAAGATACGAGGCCAGATTGTTAGCTTCTGTAAGTATTAGAATAGCTCAGCTGATGACAGTGAAAATGTGATCCAAGTTCCACAGCTAAGATTTTAGGTCTCAGAAGCTGTTTAGAAAATAACTCTGACATTGAGCTAACTTTGTCTTCTTGTCTGCTTCCTTTGTTGAAACAAAGCCACCTATTTGGTCTAATTCTACCACGGCATCTCCATTGACTTCTGTTGTGAGCTTGAGTGATTTCAGTTCTATTGATTATAATAGAGCTACTTTCATGAATAAAAGAAGGTTCTTGCAATGCTTGCAAGAAATAAGAATGTTCATTTATTACTACAAAAATAGAACAGCATCTCAGTCTTTACATATAGCTGTCTAAAATTGATTTTGAACAGCAATTCAGCTTACATACATATATACACACACATATAAGTTTAATATAATATACTGGTTTTTAGCTGTAATGAATGATTCAGAGGTGCTGTAGCTTCATCATTGTAACTATGCATTTTTTTACACATTGCAAAACCATTAGATTTAATAGTTCAGACTAAGGACCCAGATCTTGGTCTAAGCCAGAGTACTGTCTCAAATATTGGCTGAAGGTTGATTTTGAAAGAAGAGCAGGAACATGGTGCTGAATAATGAGTCCACTGGTTACTCTCCCATTTCCTGACTATTTCTAGCTCTCAGGATCTTCTAAGCTGTCACAGTTTGCATATTTGGTAATCTTCAGTGGCTTTCTCTTTCTCTTCCAGGTTCCCCGTGCACAGTCCCCACTTAAAAAATAAAATTAAAATAAAACTCCTTTAGCTCCATAATTCTACCACCCTTGTGTGTGAAGCCATCTTCTTTTTTTTCTTTTTAACCTGACTGCTGGCAAATATTGTTGATGTTGCCTAGTGCTTATACTGGAAGACAGTAAACAGTTACTGCTATTCACCCTGTGTCACTCATAATTTTGCAGACCAGTGTCATGTTCACCCTCTCCCTCACAAATTATCTCTTTGCCATGAAGTCGTATTTTGATATATAACTGATTATTCTCCCTTCAGTCAATCCTTTTTCTGTGCACCAGTTAAAATGATTCTTTAGAGGATCCCACTTAAATGACATCTATTTCACACAGTACATGAGAAATATTACTATTGCCTGAATAAAGTTGATCTTCATTTTTCCTTTCAAATCTTATTCCATTTCCAGGTTCCTGTAACTGCAGTGGGGAAGTTACCATTTACACCACTGATGACTTCAACCAGTAATATAAATTTCAGTTCTATTTATGGATTAAGCACTCAGTTAGCTAAGAGGAGCAAAACTGAAAGGAAACAATATATTTTTCTCCAATTTAGAGAAAAAAAGAGTGAACTTGTTTCATTTACAACTGAATATAGGACAAATCATGTGTGATTCAATTCAAAAAGGAGAGGAAAAAACCCACAGACACTGAACACTATTAGAACTTTTGCTGACAGATGATATAAAAATGGTCCTTTGAAAATACTATATACTTTTTTTAATAACCAACAAAACGATGTGAAACTGTTACATTTTAGAAACTGCATAAATACCTGTGTACCAGAGGCATTGCTTGAATAGTCTGCAGAAAACTTCTGTTAGCATACTTCCCATGGAACTATTAATGACTCAGTTTTGGGGTCTGGTGCACCTCAACATACTTCTGACACTCTCTTCCCCATTTTGAAGTAACGTTCTCACATTTGGTAAATAGCTTTTCTTTTTTTTTTTTTTTTTAATAACCTCCATCCTTACTATCCTGTTTTCAGCTTTGGCTAATATTTACCTTATTTTCCTATCTTTTTTTATAGGTGTTTTTAATATGGCAGATTCATTTTTGTGGATCTAGAAATTTTCAGGTCATACCACAGTTAAGATTTATCTTGAACTTAATAAAAATTAAGCATCCCATATCCGTCATTGTATAGTCTTTTTCTATGGTCAGAGGACAAAGGCACTTAAGAAGACAATATATTTTGGCTCTTCTAGGCAAATGTTTAAGGGTAGATTGTTTGTCTCTGTTCAATGAAGATAAGAAGATCCTATCTTTGAGTAGATTAAATGTCTAAAGTAAAGGGTAGGTGAATCCTACTTCATATGCTTTGTTCAATCTGAACAATGAACATGTTGTTTCTAGTAAATGATGCCATTGTTACCTGCTGGCTGTATAGATATCACTACAGATGCAAAATTCAAGATACAAAAGAAGTTAAATTGTCTGACACAGGATACTGCACCCCGCTTCTCTTACGGGCAATTCCACAGAGCTGTCATAGAACGGAGAGAGATGAACATTGAAATATTACCAGTGAGTAGTTTTTCTTTACAGACAGAATACACAATTCTTTACACTGCCACAGCTATAGCATAATCAAATCATAAAATTCAGTAGATTACATTTTCACTTGTACTTTCTTACAGAAAGGTGAATTTAATAGTCCCTCGTATGAAGAAAAAAAATGAAAACACGGACTGACACCAGCTGCTCTAGTTTCTCTCAAAACTCTGAGGTCAAGTTAGGTGAGAAAGGTGAGGTCATATTATCCCTGTGCACCACTTATCATCTGCTTTCATGTGCAATACTTGAGATGTCCAGGCTTAAAGTCTTTTCAATAATTCTTCAAGACATTGCAGCTCAAATAGATCTATAATCTACTTTGGCAGAAGAAATTTCTCACTATATATTTGTGGTGAGAGTATTTTCACCCCAGCTAAACTCCAAAATGGGAAGGCAACAGGGAGCCTAAAGAACTGAGGCATTACTTCACTGAGTATCGTAATGCCTGAGCCAAAGGTACACGCCAAAATCCAGGGTCCAGAGCTAGATAAAATGCAAAGGCAGAAGGAGAACAAATGTAGGCCCCGAAAGCTGGGTAGCTGAGGCAGCCCAGAGCTGCACGCCAACAATCTTGTTCTCTGTTCTGGAAACAATAAATAAGTATCCATTGCAATCCTGATCACTCTCTTGATTGCCAGTGAAAACCCCAATCATTAAGCAAGAGACTAGCAATTATATGCGTTACCTCAAACCCCATTCAGGAAGGGAAAGATCAACGCCAGAGAAGACGCTAAACTTGAGTAGCTGGGGGGGTGCAGGCAGTGCAGGCAGAGGAGCTCCTCAAGGCCATGCTCAGGCAGAAGCCACGTGCAGGTCAGGTTGCTCTCACCTCAGGGGACCTCTGCACACTGGCTGACATGGTCATGCTAGGCAGAGCTTGCTGGCCTAGTCATTATTTCATACTCCACTCAGAGAGTCAGCTAAGCCCTGAAGAAAACAAACACACCAACCTTTCTCTGTTCCCCTCAAGCTGAGCTTCACATAATCCGCAGGAAGGCCCTCTGTGTAGGAATATCCTCAAAGTAGTAAAATATTTTTGATCAATCTCCCCTCCAGAGTGTCGTGGTTTAACCCCAGTCAGCAACTCAGCACCACGCAGCCACTTCCCCCTCCCCCCTCCCAGTGGGGTGAGGAGGAGGAAAGGAAAAAAAAATAAAACTCGTGGGCTGAGATAAGAACAGTTTAAGAACTAAAGTAAAATATAATACTAACAATAGTAATAATGAAATATAATAATAATAGTAGTAATGAAAAGGAATATAACAAAAAAAGGAAGGGGGGGGAGAAAAAAAAACAGTGATGCACAATGCAATTGCTCACCACCCGCTGACTGATGCCAGAGCCACGATCTGCACCTCCCAGCTAACTCCCCCCTGTTTATATACTGGGCATGACGTTCCATGGTATGGAATATCCCTTTGGCTAGTTCAGGTGAGCTGCCCCGGCTATGCTCCCTCCCAGCTTCTTGCACACCTGCTTGCTGGCAGAGCATGGGAAACTGAAAAGTCCTTGGCTTAAGATAAGCACTACTTAGCAACAACTAAAACATCAGCGTGTTATCAACATCATTCTCACACTGAATCCAAAACATAGCACTATACCAGCTACTAAGAAGAGAGTTAACTCTCTCCCAGCTGAAACCAGGACAGGTCATAGTGTTAAGGGACACCGGACTTGGCAGACTTTAAAACCCAGTGGATTTCTGCTTCCCACTCAGATAGATGGAGGCTGCTGCTGTTGTACAGTACGAATATCGAAGATGTGAATACACACAGAGAGCACATATGACAAGCCACATGAATCAGCACAGATAGGAGAACAATGCCTTTACCAATGCTCACTTCAACTTAAACAGCATTCAAATAAACAAGAACAACCCAGATGACCAGTCGTGCTCCTCCTTTCCAGCTGATCGTGACTGAAGTTTACTAGTGGAGCATACACCCACCCTCACTCCCACAAGCACACTCACACCAGTAGGTCTTTCAAAGCCTGGCTTAGCTGTTAAGTCCATATGGTATAAATATGTTAGGCCTCTTACCCAGCCACTGGCTCTGATCTTGTTTTTTTTCTCGTGGGTGGTGCCCTCTCACTGCCTAGATAGTTCAGTTCCAGGTTCGTTAGCAGAACTTACACATAAACAAACACACAGAGATCACAGAGAAAACATTCAGAAAAAAAAGTTAAGAACACAGCTTTTATGCAGGGCTTGGCCATATAGTCATGCTGAGCAGCAAGCTGCTTATATGTGACCAGACTCTTTTGTTCTCCCTTCATTTCCACACACTTATTTCCCTTAATCTTCATTCTTTTTCCTTGATCCCTCACTTTCCTTTCCTTAATTATTCTGTAATAAGTTTCACTGATTCACGCAATCCTCTTAAAACATACCACAGTAAGTTTTAAACAGTCCCACAAAACGCCCCAAATATCCCATAGTAAGTTTGCTATTTCCAATGGGGCCCACAATAATTTTGATCCCCCCTCCCCCTTCTTATCAGTTACACAAATCCGGCTGAAGCTCTTCTAGGCTATTCCTTCAATGGTCCATCAGTCAGAGATCTGAGCACTCTGCTCTTTGTTATGGTCATTGATATCTACTGCTCCATAGGGTTTGTGGCTTTTTGGCTTTTATGCTTAATTACTATTAGCCAAATATCAAATGACATATCCTTATAAGCCAGATGTTCTTATATACAGGACATCAGATTTGTGGAGCAGAATCAACATAACCACAGTACATTTTTACTCCAGTGATGCATACATGCTTTAGAATGAGGAAGTCTAGCTTACCAGCCAAAACTTTTATTGAGAAGCCTAAGCAAGTAGATAGAGCAGCTGTTTGGGACATGCCCTATTCACACAAAAGCTGTTGTAAGGTGCTTGGTTGTTGGAGGATGTTGGAGCTCCCACAACTTCACCATAGCAACAGACCCTCACTGTCAGAGAACTTTTTATTGCCAAATGCAATATATGAAATTAAATCTAACACAGTTCTTGCCACTTCTTTCTAAATCTAAACCCTGTCCATGAAAAATCAGCTGCAGTGGAGTTCTTTAATAAACTTCTCAAAATCTCTGGCATTTCTCCATTTTCAGGACACAATTTCTGGTTGGAGGGCATGGGCTTTTGTTGTTTATTAAAATTGTATTTTTTGAAGGTTGATTTGTTTGGGTTTGATTCAATAGGGTTTATTGGGTAAAGGCTGACATTTTGTGAATGCCATGACCACCTCAGAGGATACCACTCATGTAGATCTATTGAGCTAGCATTATAATAACTAGCATTGGCCTTGCAAGTATGGTAGCCATGGAAACATGGAGCTTCCCATGGTCCACTAAAATTGCATAGGTGGCTGGCCTGCACAGAGCTGCCGTGAGCAGGACCTGAGGTAGCTCATGAAAAACTAACTTAGGTTTTGGTGAATGCAGCACAGAACACAGCCAACCATGAGCCTTCAGAGGACTGAGTATCTGAAAGGTTTTCCATTTACAAGCTGACCAAGATATAATATGATGTGGTGTTTATAGCATGTTTCAATGCAACTACTGCTCTCAGAAACATGAACTGTAAGAGAGACTAGCCATATTTAACAAAGCTGGATGACAAAAAGAAAAATGTTCCTATAACCCTTGCAGATGTGTAGTATGTGGTCTACATTCTTGTTTGCAACTTACACCACCTCTGTTATTTACTTACAAAATACAAAAAGCTCAGAACTTCCTATGCTCATGAAAAAAAAAGACTACTAGAATGCTTCAAAAGAGGTTATCTGATATGGGTAGGTTTTGTACCTTTGCTCCTTTTTCACATGTAGAGTGTGATCTCAGAAGCAGTTGAAGGCAACTTCTATTCAGAAAGAACGCAGCCAGTGGCTTTGATTTCTGAGAGTTGGTAGATGTATAAATATGCTGGGTTTGGCTGGATCAGAGTTAATTTTCTTCATAGTAGCTAGTATGGGGCTATGTTTTGGATTTGTGCTGGAAACAGTGTTGATAATACAGGGATGCTTTACTTACTGCTGAGCAGTGCTTACACAGAATCAAGGCCTTTGCTGCTTCTCACACCACCCCGCCAGCGAGTAGGCTGGGGGTGCACAAGAAGTTTGAGAGGGGACACAGCTGGGACAGCTGACCCCAACTGGCCAAAGGGATATTCCATACCATATGATGTCATGCTCAGCATATATAGCTGGGGGAAAGAGGGAGGAAGAAGGACACATTTGGAGTGATGGCGTTTTGTCTTCCCAAGTAACCGTTACACGTGATGGAGCCCTGCTTTCCTGCAGATGGCTGAACACCTGCCTGCCCATGGGAAGTGGTGAATGAATTCCTTGTTTCACTTTGCTTGTGCGCACGGCTTTTGCTTTACCTATTAAACTGTCTTTACCTCAACCCACGAGTTTTCTCACTTTTACTCTTCCAATTGTCTCCCCCATCCCACCGGGAGGGGAGTGAGCGAGCAGCTGTGTGGTGCTTAGTTGCCAGCTGGGGTTAAACCATGACAATAAACAACTGAATGTGATATAAACTCTTCTTGCTTTATTCAAAAAGCAATATTTATGTGAGGGAAAAAAAAAGTTTCATCTTCACATCCCTCTGATTAGAGCTAATATTTTCATTTAGATTCTAGATAATGAAGTCTCTGAGCTATGAAACCACAAATGTAAACTTTGAGGTGATTAAAGCCTTAGGCCTATTACCATAGCAAATGACCTTATTTAGGAAAAAAGAACAGTTTGATGCTAATGGATTTGGAAAAAGACTAAACAAAAGAGCTTTCTTAATGTTTATTTACTTTTCTCTGTGGAAACAAGAGTTTGTTTACAGGTATTGTTCTCATTACATATTCTAAATAGTAACGGGTGCATTTAATTTAATTACATTTAATTGAATTGCATTACATTTAATTACAGTTAATTAGAATACTAGTTAGCTATGTGTTCCTACATAGTTCTAATCTGATGCTCAGGTCCAGAGCCATGAAAGGACTGAAATGTACAAATTCTGATCTACTCCAATTTTAGAGTAATCTTCTAGAGTATCTTTTTTAAAAGCTCAGTGTGAAAGTTGGGTACTTAAAATCTATAGAAGCTTCAATTTTTGTTATGAAGTTCTTTAACTCACAAAAATATCTGCTTTTGTTAAGGCTTGGAACTATTGCCATTTTTGCAATGCTGAGATCTCTACCCTCTTTTGCACCTCAGCCTGGCCAGAACTCCCGAAGTAAATGATATTCCGGTTAAGCTCCAACGATCCTTACAAACCCTGTTTTAGCATGTCCAGCACATATTAATAAAAACAAGTCCTACACAGACAGAGAAGCTACAGCTGGTTTTATTAAAAAATAGAGCAGGAGGAATGTATTTTATCCCTTTCTTAATGAAAACTGAAGGTATAGTGCACAGACATGATACTGAAGAACTTCATTCTATGCACTCTTCAACCAGAGACATTTTACATTTATCTGCATTTGCAAAATCATACAGGGATAGTAAGTGAAAGCCAGAAGTTAGGCTTTTGTGAGTAAATATTGATTTTCCCCTTTTTTTTAATGTAAAAAAATTTTTTTTTTGCGGGGGCACAACTAATCAGTAGTGATTAGTGATCACTGTTGTCTGTGCAAGAATGTACCACTTGGGCTGAAATTCCTCCCTTTCTCCTTTTCATCTCACAATCCAAAAATATCAGCCAAGGAGTTCAGTCTTATACTGGGAAGTACCAGGTAACCTAGTACTGAGATGTCTGTGACAGGTTACTCTTTCAAATATCTGTATGAAAACTGGACCTGTTGTCACTGATAATATATGCATATTATATCAAATTAATATAAAAATGCTTCTATTATTATACAAAAGTAATGGGATTTTTTCTAATGTTTTCCTACCACTTAATCTGTACACAGTTTTGACACTTGGATGATATTGAAGCATGAGGAATAAATATGAGATATTTTACTCGTTACTTACATCAAGAAATAGAAATTGTGGAAGTAAGAGTTACAAAGACACAATGCATAAGAATCAAATGACAGCAGAACAGCTACATAGCTTAGCTGCAGAATAAAAAAAAAGTGAGACCATGTGGACTTATGGTCTCCTTTACTTTAAAAATAGAAAAAGAAACCATTTAAAATTTAACTTTTTGTCTGTGCAGATAGCAGTAACTACATGATACTAACTGGAAAGAGCTTAAAAAGGGTCTTTTTATGTGAAAGTGTAACAAAACCTGTCCCCTGCATTATTCTTGTTTTGTAGATAATTACCTTGCAATCGGCTGTATTTGATTAAATGAACATGGCCCAAACAAGTGGCAGGAAACTTTTGCTCAGGGGCAGAAACCACATTGGAAAAAAGAGTTTTGAATTTACAAGGCCAGGTTGGATGGGGCTTTGAGCAACCTGGTAGTGGAAGGTGTCCCTGCCCATGGCAGGGGGGTTGGAACTAAATGATCTTTAAGGTCCCTTCCAACCCAAACCATTCTATGATTCTATGATTCACACCATTATTGAGCATTTGTACTGAATGCCTTTATGTGTTTCAACAGTCTTTTTTTTCAGTGCACTTTTATTTTAAAGAGTTTGAAAACCTTAGTAGCATTTGGGTGGACTTTTCTTTTAGAATCTCTTGCAAAATCCAAATCCATATTATGTCAACAGCAAATATTCCACATTTTTTACAGTCTAAAGAAGCACAGAAGCTACAGAAACGGTGTATGTTGGAGTGCAGAACCCCATACATAAGCAGCTTTCTTATTGCGGTATTCTATTCAGTACAATGTCCCACGAAGATGTTTTTCACCTCACAAGGATATCCATTATTAATTAGCTTATAGCAGTTGTCATCGATTGACACAGCAGAATGTGTCATGGAGCAAATTGTTTTTAAATTAAGTTAGGTTTCCTCTAACAAATTTTAGTATAGCAACTATACTGTACTATGCAGAAATATGCATATCATAGCCTAAAAAACATCCCAATTTCATAAGCAGTGAATGTGCAAGAAAAAGGGAATGAAAATTAATCAGAATTAATTTTACCTTTTTTATATGCTACCTCTAGAGCTTTTGAAATGTTCATGAACAATCTGAACTGTAGTGCTAGACAGTTCACAAACACAACTATGAAACTGTCTTATCTAAAAATATTACAACTCGTTCCTATCAGATGAGCATGAATCCATAAATAACTTTCCAGTTAACATTTCTAGCTTTTCTCTTTACTTGTCTGATTTGTTTTGGTTTTCAACGACAAAATCTAAAGATAGCATCATCATTTTAACCAGTCTTTATATTTCAAGACAATTTCCTCAGAAGCATGCATTAGTTTTAATTTGCTCATTTAATGCTTTTCCTTTGGAGGTTTCCCAAAAGCATCTAAAAATATGGATGTGTTTATTCTGCATTTGTTGCTTTTTACCACTTTGAAATAGAAATGCAGAGGATTTTGAGTCAATTAATCACACTTCCAAGATGAAACTGAAACCCTTGGCATAGGATTTCAGCTGTCTGTGATCCGAGGCCAGCTTGGTGTAACACAGCTGTGTGATGTTAATTCAGTTTTGTTGAGAAAATCATTGTAAAGGTGTGAAAAATTATATGAGCTAAAAAAATTAGAGATAAGAAATGTAAAAACACAGGAGAAGTTTAATCATTAGGAGGAATATTACTACCTGGAAGCTATAAAATCTTAAGGAAACAAAAATATAATTGGAAGATGGTAACTTGAAAACATCAATGACCAGCCTTCTTCTTCAAGGAATAGTGGACCATTCCCCATTGATGATGACTACCCAATCAGCAGAAACTCACTGGGTGTCTCGTCTGGGCTAGTGAGCATGATGATATGTAGCCTAGTTGCTTGTTAGTGACTTAGTATCTATTATACACAATAGAAAATAAATAATTGCACTGTACACTGCAGAGCTGTACAAATCTTGCCTGAAGTCTCTTTGTGTGCGACAAAAGTTACCCAATGAAAGTGACCCAGAGAAGAATTGCAAAACTGCTGCTGAAATTGTGCTGAAGTAATGACTTCTCAAACAGGAAAGCACCATCACCTTTGCTTCCTAGCAGTCATATTCTGACAAAAGACTAAAGAAAGTTGACAATGGACATCAGTAAAATAAGGTCTGACATTTACTGCTTGCCCACTCACAACAAATGTCACTCTTTCTTTCAAGCAAGTCAACTCATAGGGAGGAGCATATATAAAATATTCACAGCAGTCCTAATCCCACAGAGAGTTTATGGAAAAAAATAACACCGCAAAAACCTTTGGTAAAGGCAGACAAAGTAAACAAAACATTGACTTATCCACTAGGTTGGACACGTTATATACTATTAAAAATCAAGATGTATATATTTCTAACATACATGTTTACTGTTGTTAACTCTGCAAGAGTGTTAAATTTTGCTAAAGTGACTCCTTCAAATTCTCCTTAAAATAATCTCGCAAGCAGAGAGCTGAGTCCCAGTATAAGAAAACCCGCTGCCAGAAGAAACTAAGGGACAGATTCTGATCCACACTACATTTAACCTCTGTTACATCAGCTTTAGTACCAGACCTTAAACCCTACCTGTCTCAGAATTCTTTTGATTTGAGAGAAATAAGCTTTAAAGGAATTTAAGTTGCTCAGCTAGCTCTGCACAAGTGGTATTTAAGACACATTTGTCAACACAGCAGGGTATAAATGTTCCAACTGTTCTGAAGTGTGCAAATGCCACTTGGAAGTTATTAAAAGGTCTGAAGAAGGCTAGCTTTTTTTTCAACACAAGTCACACGTTACACAAGCCTGAGATTTCACCAGCTCCATGAGAACTGTATGAGCACAACATGCAGCATAAAGCCACTTTTCCCTGTTTTCTTTGAATCCTGTAATAATTAATGTGGCCAAGTGAGGGCTGATGATCAGAGTGCATAGGTGCTCCTGAGAAAGAACAGAGAAGCAGATAACTTCCTGGTATGAATTTAGCAAGTAAAATAGGTCTGGCTGAAACTTTCCTACCAAACTCTTTTTTGAAAGAAAACCAGATTTTCAGTAAAAAGATCCCTATCACCTATCACCAACATCCCCCAGAGCAAGCTAGACAGCTTTCTCTGAAAAATAGGAATTTTTTTTTTTTTTTTGCGGGGGGAGAGGAGGAGAAGGTGTGTGAGTGGAAAAGTCAATTTAATTTTTAATTTAACAATATTAATTTGATTGAAATATTTTGACATCCCCTCTAAAAATGTAAGCTTTCTCTTTCATTTTGAACAAAATAATTCAGGAGATGTTTTATAATGTTTTGTAATGTTTAAAGATCAGCTAAATCTTTCCTTTTTCCTGTTGCCTCTTGCTGAAGGACACCTACTTGTCACAGCTGTTCTTTATAACATCAATGGACTGAGCAGAAACAATGCCATACTGCTTAGTGGTTTTACCACACAATTAGTATCAGCTGCAAAGTAGCAAGAGCTGCTTTGTGAAACTGACGATATATTAATAGAATTAAAAAAAAAAAAATCACAGATATGCTACAGTTCAGAAGAAGGACATTCCCAAGAAGTCAAAATTGAATTTAATTGAAGGTTGCAAAAAGGGGGAATGAAAAATTAGTAAATAACATATCTGGTGATGAGAGGCCACATAAGCAATTAAGCATTTAAATCCAACGTAAATATGTGAAATGATGACATTCAAGTCATATCTGAATCTTTTTCACTCCCCAAGTTCACATTTTAAAGACTGAAATATCAGTTCTGTTCTTGAGAATGATATATCATCTACAGCAGACACCTAACTCTGCCCACAGTAAGAGCTGTATTAGATATATCAGCTACTACACCAAACAAGTGCAGTTGGCCAACCTTATCAGCAATATTTGTTCAGAATTTGACTTTAATTTTCTTTGAGTTCAAACATTTGACAGAATAATATTATTGAGGGGAATTTTTTTCTGGAAGACTGACAGTAAAAAATATTTGCAAAAATAGTGAATATTTGTTGATGTGAGTTTGTACACAGGAACCTTATTCTTTGATTTACTCATCCAGTTTGCAAACAAACACAGTGTGCATTCTTACATAATTTAGCAGCAGTCCACAAACATCTAAATGTGTGAGCATCTAGCGGTTAACAGAACAAAATATTGGTCGGTGCTATATAGCTGGCTTATCTGTGAGACCCAGCTATCACTGGAGAAGAGAGAACAAATCACAGAGTGATAGTGAATTATCCTTACATTCAAAACAGACCATTCAGCAAGCTTTTCATAAGTCAAATTTTCACTGAGTCAACTGGAAGCATTGCCTGTACAAGGATTCTTGCAACAAGTCTCCAATACATACTGTTGTGCATATGGAGAAACAAAATTGCACATTTCAAGTAATGTTTCTATTTAAATGTGCTATTTAAAAATTGTCCAATTTGCAGCTGCAGATTTAAAGCACATGACCTGGTTTTCCCAGGGATTGTTCAGAGCTTTAATTCATTCCCGTTGTGAAATGTTTTTTCTTTAATTATGTTCACTGTCAAAAATACTTAATTTCTTTTTTTGATTAGCTAATTATTTCTTGCCACTGCCTGATTACTATTTTGGAATGTGCTGTTATCTGTTTGTTTGCATATGCTTAATTTTTAGTTTTCAATAATCTTTCTGACATTTATTTCTTTATCTTCCCCTTTCTTGCATGGAATTGTTTGGAATGTTTTTAGTCAGCTTATCTAAGTGTTTGCTTACAGAGATTTTTTTTTTTTTTTTTATGCCTGCTTTTCTGTGCTGCCTTAATAATTCCTGTTAGAAATGTTATTTAAGTAGCCTTGCAATTCTCCATTCTGAGTTTTTGAAGTGCTTTATAATAACTTTGTGTATCAAGGTGGCAAAGAGCAGTCTGTTTAACCACAGTTTACTCATTCTTCTTTGAGTTTCTGAAGAGGTGGGTATTATACTTTTCATCCTTTGCAAAAATGTTTTGATTCAGTGAGTGTTCAGTTCTTTGCTGGTCTGTGTCTGATATAACTTTTTCACTGTTAACCTTTTACTTCTTACTTTTATTTATGTCAATACAGCTTTATTTTGCATAATAGCTTCCTTACACACTATACACAAAGTGTAGAACAGAATTATAGGAACATGAGAATATATAAGGCAGAAAACAGAAGAACCTTACTTTAATTAGTCCTTCACTTTCAAAGCTAATGAGAGCAAGAAATTAGTAGACAAAGGCAAACGGCAAAAAAAGTAAAAGATTTGCTACTAAAAGTGGAAAGTGAAGAAGTATACAGGAATATGTGAAATAACAGGGTACTACAGAGAAAAAAGTCTTCATTCCAGAAGTATCAAGATAGCAAAAAGTACAAAAATAGTAATAGAATCATTAGTGCTGAAGTTGCTTAGAAATATTCAGCATATAAATTAAGGAGCTTCATGAAATGTGTATTGCACTTGATGTTGAAACAGTTGTGAAGTATGTGCGATTGATTTAATCATGATTTTTGATGATTCAAGAAGATGACTTGCAAGAGTTGAGTAATAAAAGCTAGAATTCTAAAACTTACCTGAAAGGATGTTGCCATGGTGGAAAATAAAGTATAAATGAGCATTTGAAACATAAAACACACCAATTTGAGACCAAGCTCGCCAGTCTATTTCTCACCAGCATCCCACATGAATAATTTTTGGTATATTTCAAAATCATAATAGGAAGTTATTTCATTCATGGAATTTCAGGTGTAGATGATGAGGAAGAACAATAAATTTTATTCTGAATGGAAAAACTATGGAATACCAGTAGAAGATGCCTATAAAAAGAAGCATAAGAGTGAGAATTCTACCAACCATCTTAAATAAGATATTAACTCAAATGTTAGATATCCTTTCTATAGATAAAAGATGAAGATTTTTGTTTCTGCACTTTTTTTCTGGCCATAAATCAGAATAAATAATATAAACACTGTATATGTAGATGCTACTATGTACAAAAGAAGTGAAGATTGAAGAAATATCAGCTTTTACATTTATTTGAAGTGAAATTGTATTAAGTAAGTAAGCAAGCATTAAACTTATATGTTTGAACTTTTGATAGTTTATTTTATCCTTCCAATGAGCTTTTCATCATAAAGAATGGAATTAGTAATCATGAATCTTATCTTGAAGCTTTAGATAATCCTTTAAACATCACAAGCCCCTGCTTTTAGAGTCGACAAAGAACACAGAAACCTGGAATGGAGAAAAAATCTTGTTTTTCTAAGATATACTGTTCTGTTATGTATTGACTTATGTATATTGGTTGCTGATAGATTCATTGCAAAGTGATAAAGGTATGTATTACTGACACCACATCATCAGTCTTAAGTAAAGGTAAGATTTTTTTCAAGGAACACTGAAGATATTAGAAAGGGTTCCTTAAACAAGGATGAAATAATGAATCCAGCTGCTTTTTCACATAATTAGTTGATCAGTACTGAATGAATTTTAAAGCAGATGAAACTCCACATTGGCTGTGACCTTTCCTGAGATTCTTTCCTTAGCGTAAGTGAGGGATTTGGCCTGAGCCTGTTCAATGATGATTTGATGTCAATCACACTGAGCCACATAGGATCTGAGTATAAAAGTTACTTGTGAAGGACAAAATCCTCAATTATGAATAAATATAATAAGAATAAATGTAGTAATATTATGACTATAAATATATATTTTCCTTTGCATAGGAATGAAGATGTGATTGATGTCATGATGGTTTGTGAGGAGTAAAAATGTTATAGTTAAAAGCAATACTCAGGGCTTGAGATGCCAAGATAGGTTGGACCAGATGATCCTTGAGGTCCCTTCCAATCTAGTATTCTATGATTCTATGATTTTATGATACATAATTATAGCTTAGAATAAAATATCCTCATATTTATAACAGGTAATAGAATAAGAAAAAGACTGACTATATTACCCCAAGAGGAAATACACTGCAAAAGGAAAGTCACTGTTGCTGTATGGGACTGAATGTCTTTGGAGACTAAAAAGTGGGAAACTGTTTAACTCTGGAGAAAGAATCCATGCAGAGTGGAAAATTAGTTTAAAGGTGCAAGAGTCAAGAGAGATCTTGGACAGAATGAGGAAAAGAAGAAAAATACTTTTGCCAGTGATGGCAATTAGATGGCATTAAGATTACGGTCAAGTGGAAGAAATGAGTGAAAGGATTAAGGGAGACAAGCATGAATAGGAACCTGAAAGATGTTTTTCCTGTATACAGTTTTTAAAGGAGTATTTTTAAAGGAAAGACAGGTAGAGCTAGTGTTTTCACAGTTGTGCAGTTGCATGCTTTTTCATTCTGGAAGTGACATTTCTGAAAGTACGAATCACAGAGTATTGTAAGAGAATACTTTTGCCTGCTGTATATTTGAGAAATTGTTATAACGCTTGTTGAATAACATGTACCTAGCAGGAATAATATTCATTTACATGGTCAATTGTGGTAGTGAGTGCAATAGCCATGTAATTTTACCAAGTTAACTGAGTTCCCATTGATTGTAAGAATGAGCATGAAATTCAGAGGTGTCCTAATAGATTAAAGCACCTTTTGTTAATACAAGTTCTGTCACTTGGATGAAGTATTTGAAGGCTAATATTTTCTCTTTTCTGTGAGAGGTTGGAGTATGCTGTTATTTTGACCCTTTCCAACCTGTGTATTAAAAATTGGCAGCTGTTTTCATTTTTCCATGTACTGCTTCTCTATCCTATGAGGAACAGGCAAAATATCATGTACTAAAAAATGAGATTTCATTTTTTTCTGTCTTTACATGAAACATTCTGTGTTCTCTCCCGTTTTGCTACATTTAACATTCAGATATAAATTATTTATTTCCTGTTATAATTTTATTTTCACCTTTCATTCTTTTTCATCCCTCACAGTAATATATTAGAATAAGAGAACATTGAAATATAAGAATTTTCCAGTGACATTAATAACTCATGAATGGGCAAGTCCACAGGTAGTATAAAAAGGGAAAAAAGGAAGACCTGGAAAATTACAGGCCAGTCAGTCTCACCTCTGTGCCCAGCAGGATCATGGAGCGGATCCTCCTGGAAACTATGCTAAGGCACATGGAAAATAAGGAGGTGATTGATGACAGCCAACATGGCTTCACTAAAGGCAAATTGTGCCTGACAAATTTGGTGGCCTTCTACGATGGGGTTACAGCATTGGTAGATAAGGGAAGAGTAACAGACGTCAACTACTTGGACTTGTGCAAAGCATTTGACACTGTCCTGCATGACATCCTTGTCTCTAAATTGGAAAGACATGGATTTGACATGGATTGGGCCACTCAGTGGATAAGGAATTGGCTGGATGGTCCCACTCAAAGAGTTGCGGTCAACGGCTCAATGTCCAAGTGGAGAGCAGTGACGAGCGGCGTTCCTCAGGGGTTGGTATTGGGACTGGCGCTGTTTAACATCTTTGTCGGCAACATGGACAGTGGGATTGAGTGCACCCTCAGGAAATTTGCCAACAACACCAAGCTGTGTGGTGCGGTCAATGCGCTGGAGGGAAGGGATGCCATCCAGAGGGACCTTGACAGGCTTGAGAGGTGGGCCCGTGCAAACCTCATGAAGTTCAACAAGGCCAAGTGCAAGCTCCTGCACATGGGTCGGGGCAATCCCAAGCACAAATACAGGCTGGGCAATAAGTGGATTGAGAGCAGCCCTGCGGAGAAGGACTTGGGGGTGTTGGTTGACGAGAAGCTCAACATGACCCAGCAATGTGCGTTTGCAGCCTAGAAAGCCAACCGTACCCTGGGCTGCATCAAAAGAAGCGTGACCAGCAGGTCGCGGGAGGTGATTCTGCCCCTCTACTCCACTTTGGTGAGACCCCACCTGGAGTGCTGCGTTCAGCTCTGGGGCCCCCAACATAAGAAGGACATGCTCCTGTTGGAGTGAGCCCAGAGGAGGGCCACGAAGATGATCAGAGGGCTGGAGAACCTCTGCTATGAAGACAGGCTGAGAGAGTTGGGGTTGCTCAGCCTGGAGAAGAGAAGGCTCCGGGGAAACCTTATAGCAGCCTTCCAGTACCTAAAGGGGGCCTACAAGAAAGCCGGAGAGGGACTTTTTACAAGGGCATGTAGTGACAGGACAAGGGGTAATGGCTTTAAATTGAAAGAGGGTAGATTTAGATTAGATGTAAGGAAGAAATTCTTTACTGTGAGGGTGGTGAGGCACCGGAACAGGATGCCCAGAGAGGTTGTGGATGCCCCCTCCCTGGAAGTGTTCAAGGCCAGGTTGGATGGGACTTTGATCAACCTGGTGTAGTGGAAGTTGTGCCCGCCCATGTCAGGGGGGTTGGAACTAGATAGTCTTTAAGGTTCCTTCCAATCCAAAGCATTCCATGATTCTATGATAATAGTGGTTAATATCTTTTAAGGCACAATGGAATTCTTCAGTTTAATTGGTTAAAATATTACTGTCCAGCCTTTGATTGCATTAGCACAGATGCTGCCAAGGGCACCTAATTGCTAAGCAATTTAGACAGCTGGGGAATTTTTTTGTTCTGAGTACAAAATACGCCCTCTACGTTTTAGTGCACTGAGAAGTCACATCTGCATCCATAATCTCTGTTACACTAAAACATATGAGTGAGAGATTACAACCAATGGTTAATGAAGAAACAATGGACACCGATGAAAAGCAAAGAGTGGGAATATCTGACCAAGAGAGACCTCAGAATGATCAAAAAGGTTGAAAGGAAGCCCACCTCAAATATGTGTATGTAAATGCTTGAATCCTGGGAAACATGCAGGAGGAACTAGAACTCTACATGAGGTCACAGAACTGTGAAATCACCAGAATAACTGAGAGCTGGTGGGACAGCTCACATGGCTGGGATGTTGTGATGGATGAGAACAAAGAATGATGGGCAAGGAAGATGATGAGGTGAGTGTGCTCTTTATGTGAAGGAGCAGCTTGGATGTGTGAAGATCTCTTCTGGGATGGACAACGGATTGGCTGAGAGCTTGTGGGTCTGGATCAGAGGAGAGGTTAGTAAAGGTGACATCATGGTAAGAGCTTGTTACAGACCACCTGATTAGGGTAAGGAAGTGGATGAAGCCTTCTTTAAACAGCTGAAGAAATATCTGCATCATAGACCCCAGTTCTTGTGGAGGACTTCAATCTCTTTGATATCTGCTAGAAGGGCAACATGATGGGATGCAAGCAGGCAAGAAGATGTCTGAAGGGTGTTGGGGACAACTGGTCAAACAGGTAGTCACACACAACTGTATCCTCTATTCACTAACAAGGAGCAACTGATTGACAACGAAATGTTTAGTGGAAGCCTTGGCTGTAGTGGAGTTCAAGATCCTGGAGGAGTGAGGAAGGCAAGTAGCAGACTACAGACCCTAAACTTCAGGATATCAGAGTACAGCTTATTCAAGGAAAAGGAAAACAGAAGGTAAAAGGGAAATGGTAAAGAAACTCAGGAAAAGCTGGCAAGTCTTGAAGGACAGCATCTTCCAAGCACAACAGCAATCCCACCCAATACTCAGAGAGACAAATAGACATATCAGGAGACTGACTTGGCTAAACTGAGAACTCATAATAGACAGCCAATGCAAAAGAACAGTATAGAGGAACTGTAAGCAGGGACAGGTGGAATTTAGAAGCATCACCATGTAGGGATGGTGTCCGGAAAGCCAAAACTGAACCCAAGCTGAGACTTGCAAGGGACATCAAGAAGAGTTTCTACTGCTGCATTAGTAGTAAAGGGCTGAACAAGGGAAATATTGGCCAGCTGCTGAATGGAGTGGATGATTTAGTGACAGCAGACAGGGCTCAGATACCCAATGCCTTTTTTGCCAGTCTTCATCAGTAAGTCCTCCCAGGTCTCTGTGCTTAGTGAAAGGGTTGAAGGAGGAGAACGAGCAGAGTGCATGAGGATCGAATGAGAGATTACTTGAGAGAGCTAAACCCATACAAGTTCATGGGACCAGATGGGCTGTATTGAGGTGTGTTGAGAGAACTGGCCAATGTGCTTGCAAGGCTTCTCTCTAACATCTTTGAAAGTTCATGGAGACCGGGTGAGGTCCCTGGCAACTAGAAAAAGGCAAGTGTGGCACCTGTCTTCAGAAAAGATGAAGAGAATGATCCAGGGATCTACAGGCCAATCAGCCTCATTTTGGTGCCTGGAAAAATCACTGAATGAGTCCTCCTGGAATACATTTAAGGACACACAAAGGAGAAGGTGACTGGAAACCATCAATATGGCTTTACCAATCATGCTTCACCATCCTGATTGCCTTCTATGATAAAATGACTGGTTTTGAGAATAAGGGAAGAGCCTTGACTTTAAAAAGGCTTTTGACACTGTCTCCCACAGTGTTGTTGTATCCAAGGTTAGTCATTGTGGTCTGGATGTGCAGATAATTAGATAGGTAAAAATCTGGTTGAATGGTTGGACTCAGAGGGTAGCAGGTAATGGGTCATACTGAACCTGGAAGCCATTAACAAATGGGGTACCACATGGGTCTCTTCCTGGACATGTCTTGTTTAATGTCTCTATCAGTGATCAGGTGACAGAGTGCTTGCTCATGAAGTTTGTAGATGACACAAGGCTAGGGAGACTGGGTGATACCTTAAGAGCAGGTCTAAAAGGATGCAGACAGGCTGGAGGAATGGTCCAACAGGAACCTGGTGATATCCAACAAGAATATCCTAAGTTCTGCACTCAAAGAAAGAGGAAGAACCCCTCGTAATGATGCAGGCTGGGGACTTCCTGGCTGGGGAGCTCTGGCTCTGCAGAAAAGGCTTTGGGGTTCCTGGTGAACAGCAAGCTGTGCATGAGCCAGCAGTGGGACATGGCAGCAAAGAGGGCCAACACAATCCAGGGCTGTATTAGCATAAGCACAGTCTGCCATTCAAGGGAAGTGATTACTCTCCTTTACTCAGCACTCATTAGACCACATTTTGATACTGCATCCAGTTTGGGGGCACTGAGTAGAAGAAAAACATCACTAACCCAGAGAGAGTTCAGCATAGGTCTACTGAAATAGTCGGGAACTGGAGCACTTGCCTTATGAGGACAGGCTGAGGGAGCTGGGCTAGTTCAGCCTGGAGACAGCTCTGTGGGGGACCTAACAAGACCCACCAGTACCTACAAGGAGGCTACCAAGAAGACAGAAGAAGGCTCTTCAGTGACACACAGATCTCACGGAATGAGAGACCACAGACATAAATTGAAAGAGAAAAGGCTCAAAACGGATATAAGAAAGAACTTTTTCACTATGAGGGCAGTCAAGGAGTGGAGCAGGCTGCCCAGTGAGGCTGTGTAGTCTCCATCCTTGGGGGTATTCCAGGCTTACTGGATAAAGCCTCAACAACCTGACAGCTGACCTCAGAGCTGACCCTACTTTCATCAGGGAGTTGGAATAGAGACTTCCTGAGGTCCCTTCTGCCCTGAATTACTCTGTGATTCTGTGATTCTGTGAAGAGGTAGTTGTCTAAACAGATATGACGTTCAAGGAGTCAACATCTGAAGCCACCCTCTTACTTTATTATAATCAAAACATAATTTACTGAAGTCCTAAAGCTGTACAAATAGCCATTCAGATGAATAAATGACTGTCTGTCATAAAATCAAGTACATTTAAGATAGTTGTTTCAAGTGACCAGAATATAGTCCTTCAGTTAAACAGTTATTACTTATTCCCCCATCTATGAGATCATGTTATTGAATAATTACTTAAGCAGAAAAATGGGAAAACATGTGGCCCTGACGATCACTACCTTCCCCAGTTATCAGTAGCATACTGTTCCTAAAACAGCACAGCAAAAGGAACTCTTCATACATACATGAATTACTCTACCTTCATTCACTTGGAAACTGCTTATGGAATGGTTTGTTGATAAGTACAGATTTACATAGTAGATCTTATAGTGAATCTTACTAGCTGACATTTTCTGCTGTATCAAAACATGCTCAGAGGATGGCATGAGAGGAAGATACTGCAAGTGTAATGCTTCTTTGACCCATTTTGTAACAAAATGTGAATGTCAGATGAGACACACTATCACACACTGTGTTTGCAAAACCATTTTTCCTGAGGAGCCCACATCACCACAAAGAAAAGACAGTGGGTTAGAATTGACTTTAACTTCTTTAGCCTTCACACTAGAGCTTTTGCTGGGAGAACTTAACATTAGCTAAATATGGAATAAAATTATGATATCTGGACTACAGAGATTTAAAGTTATTCTAAGACTGTATATCAATTTGCCATGTTGCTTTTCTAATCCTTATCTTGATTTTTGCAGATTTATGCTAAGGAAGGTTTTAGAACAGTCATTTTCAGATACAAGTTACACTACTGCTTATCAAATCCATTCTTTCCCTATCTTCTTCTTAAAAAGTGCAAGTTAATCTGAATCATTGTCATCATGTCAAATCCCAAATCTAAAATGTGGATCAAGAAATTCAAGCACATTTCAGCTCAGTGCTGATTAAACAACTACATAATACACATCATCTGTGAGATGCTGAAATTGGTAGAACTAGTCATATAACAAGATGAGAAAACTTGGTTCACTTTATTGTAACAAACATATCTCTAATTCAGCCTTGATAGTTAAAATCCTCTACAGGTGAAGGAAATGCTGAAACATGTGAAGCAATTGTTTTGAAGAGTATTTTCCTTTTTTATGGATAGAGCTCAAGAAAGGGGGCAGAATGGATGCACTGTAAAGTCTCAAAAGAACTTTCCAAGAGAATCATCGAGGATCTTTCTTTATTTGTCATAGGTTAAAATTTATGTACTACCAGCAGTACTTTGGGTGTTCTTTAAGGTTTTTTTTAGAAAGTTCTGAAATAACATTATGGTAGAACATTTTAGGACAGTAAATATAAACATAAAACATAAATATCTACTGCTTGTTTCCTTTTAAACTAGCTCTTCAGCAGCTCTATAGCAGAGCTGAAGACCTGGTCCAATCTACCTTCCTGAAGTTCTCAGGGACAGGTAATGAAAACCATACTCCGCCCACTTGAGATATTAGGAATGATTTTAAGGAGTCTTAAACTTTCAAGGTTTTATAATCACACAGTAACTTTGAAATGTTTTTCCCTCTAGGGACTGTGATTGAAATATAGATTTCTCTGAAAGTCATGCATGAGTTAATTCATATATTAACCTGCAATAGCTTGAGAAGTAGGTACACAGTTCTGAGTCAACCTAGCTTCAATAATATGATGAGGATAATTTTATTTCTCTTTAAGGTAGGCTAGGCAGTGGTCCTGTTATTGCTCTCTCTTTTCTTACTTCAAACATAACAAAGAAAAGTATAAGCAACCTGAGGCCATAAAGCATTTTTAAAATCTATTCCCATTTAAGAATTTTTTTTTATGCAATCAGTACTTTTATAACTACAATGAAAGAAGAGGGGAGGGGAGGGGAGGGGAGGCAGAAGACTTCCATTTCTACAGGGCTTTGCCACAATATTTGACTCTCCTATCAAAAGAGAAAAGATAGACTCCCGATAGAAAAGTAAGAAACAGATCCATTTTTCTGTTAGTCCAGTCTGGTTCCATACTTTGTGATCAGTACTAGACTGAAAAATACGCCCTGTATAATCATTTGCACATTTCTCATGCTATTCTCTTCACAGGACCAAGCCCTCTTTCAGTAGTCTATAAATAGTGTGCAATTAAGTGGCAGCTGTTCAGATTTCACATTGTCCTCTTATTAAGTGTACAGCTTCACCTTCTATACAGCAAAAATACCCTCTTCTGAAGTCACAGACTCTCTTATATTGTTCTCCACTACCGTATTTGAGAATTTCACAATTATTAACAAGCATGTGAGGTGTTTTTTATTATTTTCATATTCATAGAGAATGAATCTCCTCTATACCATCATCTATATTCAGATCACAGCTATCGTTTATTTCCATTTTATTTTTGAATGCTGACTATTTACGTCAGGATATAAGCAGACACTTTAAGTACAGGCTTTGTAAGGCACTGCCTCCTTGGTTTCACTGCTCTGGATTCACTGCCTTCATTCCCTGAGCAATTCTGCTTGCCTTTGCCTGCCTGCCTCATATAACTGTGAGAGAAGAGGGAAAGAGTGCCTGCATGTGAATGTATGTGTGTGTGTGTATTGAGAGAAAGGAGGGAAAGGAAAAGTCTGGCTTGAGAGTCCTGCTCAGCATTTCAAAGGAAATTCATGGCAGTTAGAGTCCTGTTTTCCAGAATACTAGTATAACATCCAGCTTGTATAGCAGAGGGGTCTTAGAGATAATAACCTCCTTCATTTGCTTCATCGCTGTTGAAGGAGCATGCTGTGTATCAAATAACAACAGGTTCTGTTGCATAAAAGAGTAAAAAGTAATCACTGTAGTTACATTTTGTATCATGAAACATATACAAGTGAGCTAAATAAGGATCCAGTAATGCTGGCATGTCATGAAATATGATGGCTATTTAATATGTGAACACTTTTAACATAGATTATTTGTCTGTGATTTTCTAACCTTTTACAGAACAAACTGTAAACTCCAGGAGTTTAGGCGCATGGCACACAGTGCATCAATGCTAATGATTGCATGGATTGTATAAAAGATTTAAGTCTGTAGACCCATAATACATACCTGTGGCATTTGAGCTAATGAACTAATTGATATCACTAGTGGGTTTTCTTTCTCTGCGTAGACAAGTTAGAATAGGTACACATTATTAACCAGTATGCTGACTGTAGAAGAACACTGAACCTCACTAGGCCAGGGCTGTATTTTATGTTCTGGAGAACAGGGTATACTAACCACTTTGCTTCTCTTGAATTGACCCTGAATTAATCCTTTTTCTACCCCTTATCCTTGTTTCAGGCTTAGCTTCCTCACTGAAGTTTCATATCAGAACTAAAATCCTTTTTCTCACTTCAAGTTTTGACTCACACATTATCTTCAGCTCCCACTGAATCACTCCCCACCTCTCTCTGAGGCCTCTGGTTCCATGTATTTATTTTCTCCATATACCAAAGGCTTTATTTTGTTACCTCTGCATCACATTCTTGGTGGTGATGGGCCACAGGGGAATGTTTAAAACTGCAGATCCAAAGTTTTAATTTTCCTATCTGATACCCTATAGACCAAAGCAACAAAAATAGCATTTTTGAGAAAACTCCCATCCAGCTACTGCATCTGTCATCTGGAATATGTAGAGTGCAAAAAAAAATTCCTCGATTTTCCTCTGAAACTCAATAATTCTCTACTGAGCAAATGCAAGCTGTAGTTTTCTTGAACAGAACGTAATTATATCAATCATCAGGTAGATTATCCAGAATAAGAGAAAAGAAGAAAAGTAAATTATTAAGAAGTTTTCAAGTATTTTTTCCAAAGTATGTGGAATATTTTTCCCTTTTTTGAACACAGGTTACATCTTTTTTAGTCTAATCTGGTTCACAGGTATAAACCTTATTTTTCTGAAAATTTGAATGGAGGCAGCATGTATGAATAGTATGAATAGAATTCAGTTCTCCAGGACTGAAAATTTGAACAGAGGCACAGAGAAATAAATACCAAAAAAGTTAGAAGCAGACAAAACCATCTTGGAATGGGGGATTCCATACCATAAGCCCACAGTACAACTAATAATAAAGTATCTGTACACATAAATTGAGGTTCATATAAATGTCATGGTTCTAACTGAAAACTTAAAGGGCAAATTCAAGAGCTATATCTTTTTTGTTTGTAGCGGGACATCTCACATACACACACACCACAAAAAGCACACCATATGATATATCTCATACCCATGGAAGCAATAGAAGCAGTTAGCTCTTTTCACAGTTTTTTTTCCTTGTTCCTTCTTCTGCCCATCCACCGACTCCCTGCTTCCTCCACTTCTGCTGAGCTCTCTGGAGCTCTGATTCAAGGGGATGTTTTCAGCCCAATGGTGCTTCTGCAATTTATTCACCAAAGGGACTCCCTGGGAAGCATTCCCACACCCTGCCTCTGCCTGTCCATGTCTGCTGCATTGGGGATGGCTGGCAGCAGGCCTAAATTGGGAATGATTCTGGCACAGAAGCAACATCAGGATCAGTGAGCCACAGTTGTGTCTTTTAGTGTAGCATTAAGCTATTCTGATGTCAAATATTGCTCATTCAGAGCCAATTCAGCTCCAGCTGAAGTCAGCAGGAGTCTTCCACGGATTTCAGTGATCTTCATATAAAGCCAGGAGAAAGCAAAACCTTCTTTTTTCCTTGTGTGAACAAGATAACAAAAATGGAAACGGTAATGATTGATTATGTAGGTCATTGTCAGTTCTGTGAGCTATGTATTGTATATAATGTATTAGGCTAACCCTAAGGAAAAGTAGTTTGTGATGGGGAGTAGAGATGACTAATTCTAGGTCCTGGGGTACTTGTTTTGATCATCTTGATGTGAATAGCTCTTGTGTTTCACTGGGTCTTGGTAGTACAGAGATAAATTTAAAAGCAAATTTTGCCTTAGATCTTCATTCACAGTGTCTATTGACTTAAATGAAAACTGATCTGACTTAGCTAGGGCAGAATTTTGTCTTTACACTTTTGAATTTTAGTAGAATATATTTCTATGTCCTAAGGTGCTATGTTCACTTTTCTGATGTTGTTTTTACTTGCCAGTTGTTATTTTTAATGCTTTTAAAATAAATATGCACTCCCAGAAGCAAAATAAATAAAAAAATGCCTCTTTTCACTGTTTTTTATTTTTATTTTAAGTATGCCCTACATACTCTATAGTATGTGCTTATGTAAGAAAGGCTTGGTTACTAGAACTTGTGACTTTTGAAGTCATTAAGAATATGGCCCTAAAGAACAACTTAAAAGTGCACCTCAAGTGAATATCAGAGCATTAGGTATAAATCACACAGAAATATATTTCTGTTGCATTCCCTAATAGATACAATACTCAAAACAAACACAATAGAACTGCAATCTGCAAAAGCCTGGAGTTACTGTAGAATTTAATTATCCAGTTGTTTGTGATTTTGGTTGTTGGATTTTTTTGTAAAATATATTGCTGGCAGTGGGAAGAAGTAAAGCAGAGAGTGAGAAAAAAAGCCTTCCAAGCATTTAGGAAAACCTATGTCGTCTCCAGAGATGCTTGATCTATTTGTGGTAGTACAATAAGCTGTTCCTTTGGCAAGAGAAGGTATGCTAGGTGGTTCACACCACAGAATTTATTTACAAGACTTCAAGCTGCAACAGCTGCAACTCCATTCTTTGCTGGAAGATAGAGGGAATGCATCCAAGTGTAACATAAATATACAAGTCAGATGTGCCTCTGTCAGATACCATCCTCAAAGACATTTCACTTGGAATGAGTGAATTGAAATCTCCAGATATTATTTCACACTGAGAAAATATAATAATGAAAACAGTTCATTTAAAGAATAGGTAGAGGGTTTATTTATTTATTTTTTCCTGGGATGCAGCAAGGTAATATGCTAAAGGATCTTTTAAAGGACATAAGTAAAACAATCTATTTCACACTTCTATTTCCGTATCAAAGAACACAGCCTTTCTGTTTTGCATGGCACCAGCTATCCAGCCAATAAAATATTTTTAGTGAAAGGAAAATTGTATATGGCTGTGATTATTGAAGATTTGTTTCATTTTAATAGTATTTGATTATCAAATACATGTTCCCTCATGCGAGGCTGAATGTTGGATTACCAACGGATCATCAGAAGTTCTTGCATGTTAAACTGTCTTGGCCAGTCATGTTAGGATGAAATATGGCATACAAGAGGTATCTCACAAGAGACAGGCAAGAAGTAGCACAGTTTCTTTATAACACTTTAGTAAATCCCAGCTTAGAGCTAGAAATGGGAAATTGCTTGGGTTCCATTCAGTGCCCTGTTCCCCAAATTAAGATTTTTCAAGATAAAGGATTTGGCGAGATTATCACCCATTAAGCAATTGCCAACATAACCAGGGCCATGAAATGCTCTTTTTCGGACAATAGGATGGGCTCAGCTGTGCAGCCTCAGATTTCCCCCTTGACTTTTGCCTTGGCCAGCAGGATTCTGCAGTAGGGTTGTTTCCAGCATTCCTGCTTCCCCATAAACCATAGCCAATTCAGAATTCGTCCTTACAGTAAAGCAAGACTTAAACAATGTTAAACAACTGGTGGCTGAGAGTTCTGGCAGCAAATGTAATAAATTACTATGACGTTAATTGAATTGAATTAAATTTGTTTATCTTTTGACTTGCTCAGTTAACGGAAAGGAGTAAAGGTGACAGTGAGATTGTGAGGAGTTTTGAGAAACATTTCAAGATCCCATTTCTTTTGTTGTACAACTACAAGAATTGCTCATCATTTTGAACAAACAGCATCATTTACATGAGTATGTGCTTAATGAATTTATTCTAAAGAGTGTAGGTAATTAATTTTGAGCTAATCATTTAACATTTCTAGCTTTTTAATATTACAGGATTGCCCGTCACTCCTTTCTAGCTAAAAGATGGCAACTACAGTATTTTAGTAACATACTATAGGATTTAAATATATTAAAAGTATCCTTTAATTTCATAGATATTATTTCGTTATTATTTATAATGTATATGTATATATGTATGTATGTATATTTATATGCACGCATGAGTAGAAATCTAGGGAAATGTGCACTAGAAAAGATTACATGAATTTAGGTTGTTTAGTTTAGAAAAGACTCTGGAGACACAATGTGACAGTCTTCAAATACATGAAAAACTGCTGCAAAGAGGAAGGCAGCAGTCTGGTTTCTGTATTTGTGATGGATTATACAAGAAGCAATAGGCTTAAATTGCAGTAGAATAATTCAAAGGAAACTTTCCAAACATAAGGACAACTGTATTTTATTATATTTAATAATAAATTATTAACCTTTGCTTGTAGCTCATCTAGTAAACAGTTTTAATGATCAGTCAGCACAAAAAGCTGAGTTTCTTTAACGGGATGCATAAGTCACATCAAAAGGCTCTGTTACTTGACCACATAATAAAAAAGCAGATGTGTGATGTAAATATTCATGTTAATCAATTAAAAAATTGTTTTCTATAAACATTCACTAAAATTCTTTCAAGTTGTGACTATCTATCTGGGAGAATATTCCTCTTGCAAATTTATCAAATATGCATATAATCCCAGTTCACAGTAAAACAGATAATCAATTAAAAATTGAAACAAATATTTGAAGAAAACATCTGGCAACATTTTTGCAGCTCGAGTTATGTGTGACGATAATTGAATAGAGCAAGGGTGAGCTGATAGATGGAATATCCACAAGAGAATGGGATTCAGCAGAAGGAAGATAAAAGAAAATATGTCTAACTTGTATATTCTACTTGCTTGGAAGTTCTGCTTCCAATTGCACATGCTATTAAAAAAAAAAAAATTAATAATCAAGAGGTTCTGTTGATATTTATCAATGTTACATTATTTGTCCTCATGTAAACTGAGTTCAGACATAGCCAGTTAAGTTTAGTAAAGATTATCCATTCTTTCCACTTGGTCATTTGGAATCTATGTTATTCAGAATTACTTTTACGTCAACACATCATCATCTATGCGTATCTATGTAACTAAAGAATATGTAATATTCATGTTCCAGCACCAGAAAAAAAGCAAACACCCCCCCCCAACCAAACCAAAGAAGCCAGGTATTATTGCAACATTAAAAGAAATAGTATAATAACACCATTTAGGTACCACATTTCATGTTTTTCTCACAGGCCCAGAGGTGTGGAGAGATTTAGTTCATGTAACTACTGAAATATCAGTAAAGAAGCAAAAAATTATTTTCATAGATTTTGAAATTCAGAAAATAATAAATATGAGAAAAGGTTTTATTTATTTTTTAAACAAGTTATCTGGTTGCTGTCTAAGGTGTTTGTAGATCACTTGCTACTGTGGTATCAGAGTAACTAATTATTTTAATACAAATCATAGAATCATATAATCGTTTGGGTTGGAAGGGACCTTTGAAGGTCATCTAGTCCAACCCCTGAAATGTCCCTGTGGAACATAAAATGGATATTTACACACGAAAAATTGAGACAAAATTAGATTGAGTACTTGAGTTACATCATATATCTTGCATGAATTAAGTGTTCACGAATGAGGTTCACCAACACTAGCCACCCAAGTAGTGTGGTGCTTGTCAGCCAACAATACCACAGACAAGGTTATCAAAATCACACTTCTCATAAAGTGAAAAAATTCACTGTGTCTATCAAGGAAATGCAAATGTTAAACTGGATTCTTACCTTGTGTATGTTGTCTCCCTGAGGGCTGTCTCAGATTGGTTTCTTTGATTAAATTATGGAAAGCAAGTGGTTGGTAACACCCAGAAAGAAGGGAGCCTGGTTTCCAGAGCTTCCTTTACCTGGAAAACCTTGAACCTACTTATCTGAAAAATAGGTATCGAGTTTAGTGAGAAAATTAACCCTCATGGGTGTGGAAGTGGTTTTGCTTTTTGAGCAAGAAGCCCAGACATGCAGAGTAAGAGTTAGAATGAGTAAGAGTAAGCACATTGTCATAGGGGAGTTTGAGGACCAAGGGGAGGAGGGAGGGAGACTGGCAGTGGCAAATTAATGGGGGGACTGCGATGTGACAGCAGCCACAGGTGGAAGGCTGTGCTGGCATGGACAGGAACAACTACAGGCTCCGTGCGCCAACATCTCTCCGTGCACCTGAGTGATGGGCTTGTCCGTCCCTCACACAGCACTGCTGGGGCAGGGTGTTTGGGAGGGCTCCCTACCTGCCACTGTTGTGTCTGCTGTGAAGCGCAAAGCCCTGATACAAGGGGGGAGGCTGAGAGCGAAACAGGACATCCTGTGGGGCAGAGAGGGAGTGACGGTGAAAGAAAAGACCCAAGTCATGTGGGGAGGTACTCTGACGACTGGTATCCAGCAATGGCCTTCCCCAGCCACTCTTTACTCCTGCCCACCACACAAGTCCATGCCAGGTGTGACACAGGTTCCTGCAACGCCCCTTCCTCTCCAAAGCCACAAAGCGCCCTTCCAGCAGCCTCATCCCTGCCTGTCACCCAGCCTGCCACCCAGAGTGGGCCCTCATGGAGGGAATCTCTCAAGGATGCATCCCCAGGCCCCAGAAAGGTGCTTAGTCACTGGCATGCTCCCTCCCCTCTTCAGCATACATGCTGTGTCAATTGGTAGACACCGATCAAGATATTTATGGACAGAGAAGCCAGAAGGGTGGTCTCCTCACCCACAAGGAGGGCGCTCGCTCTACCTGGGCAAGGGCACTGCAGCCCAGCTGGCAGCTGGCTCTCTGTGTGTTGTGTCCACCTCAAGCTTAGCTATCCACAGGGAGTCAAGCATGTGGGAAGGTGTTCCCCCAAAGGGCCACCACTTTCTCTAACTTAGCTGGTTGGCATAAGCTGCTAATGGCCACATTTATCACATAGTCCCAGGCCAATCTTTTTTATTTTCTCCCTAACAAAAGTCAGTTCGCTACTGTTACCTGGGTCACTATCATCTTCTGGTCTACTGTCCTAAGCATGTTACTTGGGTGTAAAGATATTAAGAATTGATCTGTGGTTCTTTGTTTCCTTTCTGTGTATACTCAAACCATTAGAGGAAGGCAGATGCAGCCCAGAGCTTTGGGAAGCCTCCCCCAACAATTCCCTGTGCTTGGTTTGTATTCCTCAATGCATACCATAATCACCTTATAAGTTTACGCTGGGCAGATGTAGACAATGTCTCACTTATCTGAGTGATACTTTCAGGCAAGCTTCACCCATGACACTTGTGCAGAAATATTTTCCTGCTAAACAATGCCTACCTAATGCAAGAATTAAAGATTCTTCTGGCTCTAAGAGACATTTCCCTGGCACTCTTCTTGTTACTTTGGAGCCATCACTTGATAATACGGCAACGAAAATGCCTAGCCAGCAAGCAAAAATTGCACATTTCCATTATGGGGAAACAACAGAGTTATGATACAGACCCATTTACTGCATATTTTCATCATTTCTTGGAAACTGTTTGCAGCTACAACTTTGCTTCAGGTGGAAGAAAGTACGTATGTGTACAAGTGCACACATACAGCTGTACGTATATATCAAACAAATTAAAAATATATTTTGCATCAATGTGAATAACAGAACAAAACAATTACTTTTTATAGCAGATTGTCTGCCTGAGACTCAAAACTGTAAGAAAAAAAATCCTGCACCTGCTAAACACTTTGGCTTACAAATAAATATTTTGACAGAAAGTTTATTTCAGTCAAAGAGACCAAAAGGCTGGAGCTCTGATTGATAGGTGTATAACTGCACTATATGATTTGTCTTTGTATGAAAGTTTACTAGTGGAAAGATTGATTCATGATCAAATATTTGGAAAGGGAAATTGTTCCATATTGGAGAATGTTCAACAATAAAAGCATATTTAACACCTACAAAACTGAGTTTGTTAAAAGGACTTAAAGGTATCAGTTCAGAGAAGAATTAGTCTCTCATAAATATTCCATAGCTACTGAAAATAATACTGGTAATTTAAAAGTTAGATGCCACTGCATTTGATTTCAGAAACTGTTTGGATATTATAAAGTTAGATAAATATGTAAATATTTGTGTTATTGTTGCTAAAGTCTGGTAAGATCAAGTTTCTGATTTTCTACCATCTCCTGTGCCTTTTTGAAATTTCTATAGCATTTTTTTACAGTTTTTTCATCTGTGTGGAACACTCACATAAGTACCAAATAAACTGACTATCATACCAAATAGAATCCTACCCACTAAAATCCATATACAAAGTAAATCATTCGCAAAACCAGTAACCATCCATTTTTCTTCTTTTTCTTTAGTCAACAGTTTATAACTATGCAAAAATAATTTTAAGTGAATGTAAATATTTTCATAACAATGCTAAATTAAATATCAATTCACTGACAGAAGAGATATTAAAAAACAAAAAAGATAACGAATTATTCAATAGTACACAAATGCCAGACATTTAGTATAAAAGGACGGCTGAAACGGATAGGAAATGATTCCAGAAATACAACTTAGGAAAAAAAAAAAACCATATTGGCAAAGTCATATTAAGTATGAACCTACTTGAAGATCATTCCCAGGTAAATGAGATGCTAATAATGAGTTATAGGGAGACAAGCACACTCAGAGAGCAAACTAGCTCACCTAAACTAAATTTTCAAGTTCTCTATATGTTGACTACAATGAGAAAGTTAACACAAGTAGTCTCCAAACTTGCTTACTACAAAAGGTGCTGTTGAATGCATCTGAACCATTGAACTTTCTTTTTCATAACATAGATGCCATTACAAAATACCAAAAACTCCAATGAAGAAAGGAAACAAGATAGAAACAATAAAAAGTATATTTTGATGTATATCTGTCTGTGATTCCCATAACGTTGGTAGTCAAGACAAAGGGGAAATACAGATGGGAATTAGAGAAATACAATCTTGTATCTAACCCAGTCAGGGAATGTTTAAAAGCAGTTTTTTCTGTTTATTTTCTCTTGTTGCATTCATAGACATTTAAAGATAAGGATTTAAGATGGGGAGAGTTAGTGATTCATTTGTAGTAGACATGTGTAGTGATTTTTTTGTTTGGTAGGTTTTTTTTAATGCAGGATTTAAATGAATAGAGGATAATCATTCAGCAGATTGGAGCAGGGAGGTTTTCCAGCTAGGATCTCATCCTGCCTTGCAAATGTAGAAGTGTAACGTAACTCTTGTGTCAGCGTAGTAAAATGAAATTAAATAAAAATTCTCAGAAAAAGCAATTAACCCAGTTTATTTGTTCTAGAAACAAGATCTTGGGATAATTCCATGTGGCCTAAAATATAAAAGAACTTTAAAGAGTTTTATAAAATTTCTTATTCCTGTATCTTCTCCCTTGGGTCCTCAGACTCTCTACATCTCTAATGTCTTCCATCCAATTTAAGAGCTGTGCTTTTCAAGCCCATTAAAACAATGTGATACTGTATGATTTCAGGACCATATTGCAAACACATTAGAAAACTGAACATTGAGCATGATAAACTCAAATAGAACAAACTTTTTGATCCATTTACAAAGATTTTTCTCATGTTTTCACCTTAAAATGAATATTTTCTTCACTATTAGAACCTAGGCTTGGATAGTAAAAAAATAATCATTATTTTAGTTAAACAAATAATGTGCTGTGGATTAGTCTGCCTGATGTTGCTATAATAAGCAAATACAGATATAAATTTCAAATTTGAGTGATAGAGCTGTGAACTGATTCTGATTTCACTTGTTTATACAGTGAAATATCTTTATAGACTTCAGTTACTTATCCAAACCCAACTCCAAATAAACTTTAAACTCAGTCCAAACATAGCAATAACAAGCTTTGTCATAACCTGATACTGTAATGGCAGTTGTCACAAAATGACCTGGTTAGTTTTTTCTCTTCTTGTGAGCAAATGTTCTGTCTTGGAAAACTTCAAACTGTTTCTAGTTTTGGTAGTTTGATTCTGTATAGTGTATCAAGCAAATACAGAAGTCCTTGAAAAGATGAATAGTTGAATAGTTTCAGAGTTTTACTTTCTGCCTTAGCTCAAGATGCAACATAGTTTACTTAGATGACCAGTCTCTTGTCAAAATTTCTCACCAAAGTTTTTCAGGGAAACCAGGCAGTCATGGGATAAAGAGGAAGTGTTTGGCATAGCTGTTTAAAAGACATACAATATTTTAGGAATATAGTAGGCATAATGGTCAGTCTTGCGATGGGGGCAGTTCAGCAGTGGAGTTCTGGGAAGATCTGGGCTACAATCTTGGTGCTAACACACTCCTTAAGTAACCTGGAAAAAAAGGCAAGCAATGTGGGGAACAAAGTTTGCTGATGCTAACAAAGTTATTCAAAGTAATAAGGGCAAGATCAAACTGAAGAATTTCAGAAGAAACTTAGCAAGACTTAGCAAGAAATTTGGCAGTTGAGATGCCAAATGAAATTAAATTGGATAAATGTAATGATCTAAATAGAGAAAAAAATCCTTTGCATCATTAGTAAATTCAGTCATTTACCTATGTGATGAGCTTCAAACTGATTGTTTCCATTCAGAAGTAAAGTACTACTGTTACTACAGCTAGCTCTATGGAAATAGGATGGGCTTGGTAGTACTCAATAGCAATCAAAAGAATTAAAAATATTAGGAAGTACTAGGAAAGAAGTAAAGAATCAAATAGAAAACATGATGGCAAATTCATGGTTCACTCTTTCCCTGAACCCTGTATACAATGCTGGTTCTCTCATCTGCAAAAGGATATATGAGAACTTGAAAGTAAATTCAGAGAAAGGCAACAAGAATCATCAAAGGCATGTATTGGCCTCTGTATGAAGAATGATTGAGTATGGTGGGATTCAACATGGAAAAGAAATGAAAGCGGAAATATGATAGAGGTCTATAAAATCATGAATGACCTGGAGGAGACAGACTGGGACTGTCTTTTGCAACAAAACTTAAAAAACATGAACTTAATAGCTTAATTTTAACTTCAGGTTCAAAACAAAGGCTATGGTTCTTCACTCAACAGCTAACAAAACTGTGGAATTCCTTGCCAAAGAATTCTGTAGATGTGAGAAGTTTATATAGGTTTGATGGGAGACATACTTGGAAGACAAATTGACTAATGTTTAGCAGATAAACCTCAGAGGCTCAGGAAATCCTCTGAAATGAAAAAAGAGACTGGGAGAACTGCTTAGAGGGAATACAATATAACCTTATCTTATTCCTATTCTTCCATACACTTAAACTTTTGATCGGTGCTGGAGACAACATACTAGGCTAAACGGACACTTGTTCTGAACCATCAAAGCTGATTTTATATCCATATGTTAAATCAGATTTTCTCTTTGGAAAACAGGCCAATTTTGCTTATATATATATATATATATACATGGGCATAGTTTAATCTGTCATGTACACATCTGGGAGGTATACAAAGTAAAGATAGGTAAAATATACTTACATAAGTATAGTCTAACAATTTTCTCCTTTCTTTCAAAGCCATCTGTCAAAGCCACAATATCTGCTGCTACTTCTCCTCAAGGAGGTAAAACTGTTTTAAAAAGGACATTAGCTTAAATTCATATACAGCATCTTGCTTTCTAAAACCACCAATATATTGCTTTGAAGTAAATTCTTTTGGAAATCTGGAAGAAAATGTCACTGTGAACATGTCTTTATGCTGACACTTTTACTTTATGTGCAGGCTAAACAAAAGAGGTTTCTCCCCTTTGGTGCATGTTCTACCTATTTTGGAAACAAGTCCTCCCAACCACTGTTAGAAATTCACAATGAAGTCCTTCCTTGCCACAAAACAAATTAGTTAACTGAAAATTCAAAAATTATTAAATATCTGTGACTAGTTTTATTTCTGTTTGTTTCTATTTCTATGTCAAGAATTTCCATTTCAAGAATTTGGATTCTGTAGTGAAAATACAAAGCAGAACACTGTTTAACACATACTCTGGCTTTCTAACAACATGCAGAAAACTTATGGCCTCAGATAACGATGTTCTAAGGCAGTAGTGTTCAAATTATAGCTCTTAAGGGACATGAATATGGGTCTCATGAAACCCATGTGTCTCATTTGTGTTCCTTTTGTTGTATTTTAGTCCTGGGCAGACAGAAGAACAGTAATAGTAGCAACAACCCCTGTGCAAAAACATACCTGCAAGGGAACACTTGATCAGTAGAGAACCACCCTGCAACCTTTTTAATTAAGTAAGTGAAAGATGCAGGGGAAAAAAATGAGGCATAGGGCAGTTACTTCTCTGAATAGAAATGCATATGTGAGTAAGGAAAAAAAGCATTCCTTTTCAGCACTTAAAGCTCTCCTTGCCCCTTGACTGGTTAAAGATGTTGAGTCAGGCCAGTAGACAGTTAAAAAAAATCAAAGGCTATTGTTTCAAAACTCAGGTTCTACTTGTAAAGGACCTTCTCTTTGTGCAATTGCAACCTAACCTGAGCTTCCATTTCTATCTTAACATTTTCTTCATTTATTTACATTTCTCCCAAATACAACTTCAAAGGCTGACAAAAGGATAGAATGACAGCAATGTCCCCCCCCGCCATGAATGCTCTTGGCTCATTTTTAGTCCTATCTTGCAGGCTTGGATTTCTATGACTCTATGAACCTTCAGTACAGATTGAAAAGGAAGATATTTAATGCAAGAGGGTTGGACATAGAAAGAAGCTGTGAATACTTTATTAAACCATATTTTATTCCAGAGGCAGAAAGATACTTTCAGTGAGGTTCATGTAGGTTTGTTCTGAAGTCACTGCTACACCCCTTCTCCTGTGTAATTTTTGACATTTCCAGATCCTTATGCACACAAACTTTCTAATGATTTAATTTTAAAACCCAACTGGAAGAATTGTCTAATACCTCCTATGTGCTCTCAGGGTGGATGAATAATAATTAAAAAACCCTACCTATGTTTGCTTTGTTAACTTTCTATACATTTTTATCCTCTGTGTTTGCTTTTCCCAAATATCTTGGCACATTTTTTTTAACTGCCTATAATATCTGTTGAAACAGATGCTTTGTCCCTCAGTGTTATCTCAGAAAGAATATTGTATATAAAATACTGTATAACCGTATATCAAATGCAGGATCATACCTGTGGAAAATGAAAAATCATTTTAATGAACTGTTCTTGCTTATTTGTTTTGACAGTTTGAAGGGAGGTCCAGTCCAACAGAATACTGTGTGCTTCAGTGCTATGTTACATACAAAGGATGTCAGCAGTTGCTTAGAGCTAAGCACTTTGCCCCTGATGCAGTGAGGCAGATAAGCATGTGCTTAGCTTAAAGTACAAGAGCAGCTAACCAGGGACACATGATGAGGTCTGAGCATTTGACTCATTTCCTGGAGCACAGCACAAGAGAAGAAAGAGATATTTAATGATCTTAAGGTCAGTAGACCTTGTGCTACAAATATACTGGCTTCAGTAAAATAAAAATCATAGAGATGTATTTTTATCCTTTATTGCTGCACAAAGGAGATACAAATCTTCTAAACAAACAAACAAACAAACAGATGAAAAACAGAAAGACCATTAGAAAAAGCATAATCTTTTAATCTTGTGTATCAGCAATATTGAGTATGACTAATCATGCCAGGCTGGCTACATTCCATGAACTGTTTGCACGCAACTTATAAACCAAAAGCGATTTGAAAACCTTCAAATGCTTTTGGCTGATGCATACCCTTTAAGAGGCTGGCTCTTTTTCTACCACTGTTCTATTATTAGCTAGCACTGGAAATAGTCTATTGAGCTAAGCTTGACTTGGGATAACCGATCTTGTGTTTGAAGAACAGTTTATTCTTATTTTTGTTCATAAAATGTATGAATGTAAAATGTTCAGAAATATAATTCGGACTATTTGTCACTGAAATCTGTTAAAATATGTTAAAAGCATACCAGTAATGAAAAAATGAAAATATAAAGATGCTTAATAGTAGGTCTTTGGAGGAATCTTACTCAGTGCCTGCTGCATATATAGAGTATCTAGGCTCCTAATAGTCTTGTTGTTACACATGGGTGTTGTAAAAGGATGAAACAATATGATATAAGTTATTGTGTACAATTTACCATTTCTGTATGTAAAGGCTGCAAGGATCCTTACCCTTCATGAGAGATCATTACTCAAAAGTTGTAGTTAAGCTTTAGACTTACCAAAATCACACACAGCCAGGCCAGAGCTGCTGATGTCCACGTGGCTCCCATGATCATACTAGTTTGTGCAAGTGATGGTGAAGCCATGTGTCCTTTCCTTCCTGTGAAAGGAAATGAGGTAACAGGGACAGTAAGGTTGCACTTGGAAATTTTCATGATTAGCCCTGTGTTATCCTACAATGGAGCAAAGAAGCCCTTAACAGAGCCAAAGTATCTCCTGTATATGACCAGTTTGTAGAGTTCCTCCTTGCCCATGGCTTTCTGATATAGGTAGAGTGAGCCTTGTGGCTATTAGCCATACATAAATGCTAGTATGTGATTATTAGAAGATGAGGAAGTTTGGTGACCAGAAGAATATTTACTGTGTTTCTTTCACATTAAAGTATGAGTGCATTCTCTCTGGAGATGAAAGATTAAGGTCTTCCTGTGTTCATAGCAGAAAGAAGTTGAGTTCATAACTGGGGAGGCCAATCTATTATAACACCTTTTTGCTAATTTGATTATGAAATGTGTTTAGCAGGAAATGTGCTGATGACCTTTTAGTCCCTTTCAGTCTTTAAAATCTACAAACTGCAAAAGTTATATTTTTCTTAGATCAGATTTTTACAGGATTTACATACCAGACAAAAGAAAGAAACTTTTCAAGTCCAAAAGAAAAAAAGCTGATAGTAGCAACAACAACATCATCATCATCTTTCTGCCCAGTCTTCAAGTCTTTTGAAACAGGGTGTCCAGCCCTTCAGCAATCTCCAAGATCTACTGGGGGAAAAAAATAAAAAAGAAATCATTTCAGAGATTAGAAAAGTCCCATTTGTCCCATTTGTGTATTTATCTTGATTTTAAATTCTGAATAGAAACATTTATGTTCCATGTAAATAAAGAACACTTTTTTTTTTTTTAAATTTCCGTAAGCATGTCTGGGCACCTAATGCAGTAATTTAAATAAAATTCAGATATTTCTGTACTGGAAATCTGGGTAACATTTTAAAATTATAATTTTCTCTAAGACACAGATTTGTCCTTGAATAAAGTACTTACTTATCATATAAATTTGATAGACAGTTCAGGGTATGTCACATTTTGGGAATGAGGAGAAGAATTTGCATCTGTTCTCACTGATGAATAGTAGGCCCCAGAGACTAAGTACTCCACTCTGCCCACACCAAACACCCACTGAAAACGTATTTGGGCCTACAGTGGCTATGTCTGTCTGATCTTATGCAAGATACGGAGGGAGAAAAATGTTATCTTTGCTCTGTGGAAATCGTTTCATTCTATTCAATCCTTTCAAAGTTCATTTCTGGCTGGATAAATACCTGTTCTGTGAGGGAAACTAAAATCTGCTGTGATGATTACGCTAACAGACTCTACAAATGTTGTGAAGTTTGCCATCACTGCCTTGGACTATAAAATGTCTGCAATGAAAGGCAGCTTAACTTTTTATTTCAAACCTCAGCAGTGTGAGAAAAAGAAAGCTATTGGGCTTCAGTGAAACAATTTCATATTACAATAAGTGGAGAAAGGCAGTTTAGCAGTCATCTCAGTGTCAGATACTTAAATTGAGATATAAGCATTTACAGCTGCCTCCCACTGCACACTCAGTACTGTTTGTCATTTTATAGGTAGATCACTCCTTAACATTTTTGTTTTAATTTACGATTAAGTGTCATGTTTGTGCTATGTTGCAGTGCTGAAATCTCCATTATAATGCACCGATTCATATGTTTTAAAAAGTGTCAGTAAACTGTCTTGTAGCTGTACTGTGTCACCTTGACAATATTTTACAGTGTACAAGTTTGTTGCTGCTGCTGCTGCTGTTGTTTTTAAATTGTGGTAGTTTTTATAATTTTATCAGCTTCTCATTAGGATTTTCAGAAGTCTTTCATCAACTTAAGTGATGCAGAAATAAACAAGTAAAACGCAGAAAACTCAAACAATGAAAGTCTAATATATTATTTTGCAAAAAACTCTGTGAAATGGTGTATTAAGACTAAAACAGAAGGATATGAACTGCAGATACTGCTTACGCCTAATTATCTTCAGCTACACAATCAAAATATTTTGTCAAAGACCCACTGCTGTAAGAGTGAAAGATAATGTATTCTACAGTTTTCAGGTCACATGATTAAATAGGGCTGATCCAGATGTCTTGTTAAATGAAAAAAGTTACCCTTTACTTAGGGTCATTTCATTTAAACCTATGACCAGAGTAGATTTTCCCCACAGGATAATAAAGAAGATAATTTATCCCCATTGCTTGCTTAATTTCTTTCTACCAAAACCTTACTGTTCAGGGTGGGGGAAAGAAGGACATGTCCTTGTATTGTACCTTTAATTCCACTATTTTCTTGACAGAAAAAGTAGAACTGATCTGTATTATTGGTTAATTAAAAACTAAATTTCTTTCACTCGCACTCTAGCTTGCCACTTAAAAATTAATTATGGACAATAACAAATAGCAAAATGTTCCTTTTCCAGAATACACTCCCCATTGGGACGCAGTGAAAATGTTAATAATTAATCAAATAGTCTAACTTGGTATTATTTTTGCTACCTCACACATATACAAAACCCCACTGATGTTGTTTGACTTTTTTGGTTTCATAAATATTTATATATAATTGCATTTTCCCTGTAAATTGCATTTTTTCTGCCCAAAGGGAGGAAAAAACAATTTGTGTGTTAATTTTATCTCACTGGTTTTGTTCAGCTTCAGTAGTTCTGTATATAAAATAAGAGATTAGATAAAAAGAAATGTACGCAACCTGTGTTTGTTAATGTAAAGAATAATAATTAGGGAATGTTGCTAATTTTGTAGCAATTCAGGTACACTGCTACCTACCTACATACAGTGAAAAGCAGGCAATTCAGTGTTTCTGTTCCCCCTACCTCCCAACTTCAATATTTATTTTGTTTAGATTCTGCTGCCCCCTACAGAATAGTTGAACATATTTAGGATTTTACAAACCCAAGGATTGCTGTTCATTATTTTTTAATCTTATCTGGACAAATGAATGTACAGGTTTCACAGTCTTCTAGGGAAGCAGAGCTTTATTTGTTGTCATTGTACTTTTTTGATGCATTCTGCATGACCTGTAACTTAAAAAATCTTGCCACTTTGTGATATATTGATAAATAAAAATAGAAGTGATAGGCACTGTTATTGAACCACTGAAATACGATGAAACGTATTTTACATCCTCCAAGAGAACAGAAAGCAAGTTTACTAACCTTTGAGTTTCAGGAAGTATGCTGCTTTATCAGCTGCTACCTGCATACTACTATTCTTTCCAGACCCTACTATCTGTAACAAACAGCAGCAGTTAAATGCAAGGATGCACTTAAGACTCTAATAGAAAACAGACGGGGGGGAATAGCAAAGACTCTAAATGTAAATTGTATACTTTCAATTACGGTTCAGAAATATAATATGCTCTTTGAAATCAAAGGAAAAGTAGCATTTGTACTAATTGATATTCCTAAAAAGTAGCTAACTAAGTAAAATCCAAGGCCCAGATTATACTTCCTTTAGCTAACCTCAAAGGTGAATAGGAAAGTCTGTTCTCCATGGATATGCCCTGGATGTCTCCATTGCACTGTATCTGTCCATCATTTTGGAGATTAAGCATGAAGGAGAGGAGGCTGAGGAATCTTCCATCATATCCTGTCCTTGCAACTGTGTGGAGAAAGCAAATAAGTAGGAGATTTCATATGGCCTGAGTTAGCTCCCTTTGTACTGCTCTGCTGAGTTATAAACTGTGTTACCTAGAAAAAAGGCATTAGGGGGAAGAGAAGTGTCATAGATGTGCTTGAGTTTCTCTTACTGAATACTTCCCAAAACTCACATAGCACAGAAACTTACATGTCCTTAGCTTACTGAGATTAGCAAGAAGTTACGACACTATACTAAAGACATCTCTCAAACATCTTCGGTTTTCCTGAGTGTTCCCTCAAATGCTCAGAGAAGGTAATAATCTTGAGGAGACAGGTACAGGTTACATCTTCCAAGGCATATGGTGAATGCATCGTGGAGCACAAAGGTATTTGAGCATGGCTGGTTTTGCTTATAAAATAACTTTGTAGAGATGTCAGGAAAACTGAGAAAACTTACAGGCATTTTGATGCCTCAGCTCAGTCATATCTTGGAAACAAGTTTTGATCAATAGCTCCTAGATGTCCAGAGTCTTTCTCATTCTCCTCTGGTTTACGGCTTCCCTTCAATATCCTTTCTGCAAATCTGTTTCCCCTGTTAATGCCCTTTTTCTTTAGCCTTGACTCTCCTGATATTTTAACTGAGTTGCTTGTCTCTAAGTATTTGCTTTTCTCTTGCTATGGCTCAAAACTTCCTGTGGGCCCACTATTAGTATTAGCATTCTTTGTTCTCCTTGCTCTATTCCAGATTAGCTAAATAAGGCTAATTACACATATCATTAGAAATTGATGGAGAGAAAGTCCAGTCAGAAACTTACTTTAGGTGTTCCAAATGTGCTTCTGGAGGACAGTTTCTGCCCCTTCTTTCTCTTTCCATTATATGTAGGAGAATCCTTGAGAAATAAATTTCTCTGAGTTAACTTTAGCCTTTGCAAACAGTACCCTAGAACATGTCCCAGACGTTCCTTAGGAACTGGCCAGACTCAGTTGAGGATGTGTCATTGGATCCTTCTCTTGTGAGCTGCCTGGTCAGACCATATGTCAAGATTTTCAGTACTTTGAATGCCTGCAGTACTTCAGGTACAGATTCATGTCACAGCTAAGCTGATCTGACAGCTAGACCTACTGCTGAAATTGTCTGGCTATCTCTCATTCTTGGCCATAAACTCCTGCTGCTCTCCTTGTGCAAGTTCCAGTGATCTTCTGACCATTTGATGAAGGGATGAAGCATGAAAAAAGGAATAATCGCCTCCTTATTTACCTCCTTAAGTCTCCTCACCGTGCTGTGATACAATCACTATACCAAGTGCCAAGGAAACATGCCACTTGGAAGGGGCAGAGTAATGATGGCTAGCTTAGGTATAGCCAAAAACTTCAGCCTCAGATTATAGGCCATTGCACAGCACTTTCTTTCTCATTCTCACTCTTAAATGAGGTCTGGATCCTTCACAGATTTTGGCTGTGGTCAGCATTGCCCATAAATCATTCCCCTCAGCCTAAGGGAAGTAAATGCCTCGTTGAACATAGTGCACATAATGTTTTGGAGAATTGGTCCTATCTTCTTCTGAGGAGGGATTTGGATTTCTTTTGGACTAATTGTATACTAAATCCCAATTTTTAGTGGAGCCTTTGCATATTATTTATTTCACAAATAAATAACAGACAAGAATTAGCTGTAAATGGGTAAAAGATCCATGATGACAGACTCAAAGACATTAATGGAGAGTGCTGCTTAAATAAGCATAGTACAAATGTCCTCCAAAAAACAAAGATATTTCTCAGATGAGAGAAGTATTTTTCTGTTCATAGCGTTTGTTGTGGCAACCTCTGCATCACTAAATGCAACAAAGGCAACACTAAATGTGTATAGAAGAGCTTGCCCAGAGAAACTCACTGGACAGGATTCCTTTCAAATAACACACTGTTTGCTTTTGAAACGTATTTTAGTATTTTCTTACCTGTATGTTTAAAGGATGAATGTATTTCCTGGAGACAGGAAAAGAGAACAGAAAGATGAAGAAGATGCTTCAGGAAAAGCAGGATTTACTTTTTGAAGCCTTAGGGTTTTTTTTTTCTTTTTTTTTTTTTTTCTCCAGAAAGAAGAGAGATGTTAAAGGTAGGGGGGAAAGCCCCCTGCAAAAGTACCTGTTAAATGTATTTTCCAACTTTCTTCCCTTCTCTTACTCTATCTAAGGATCTGTCATTCACTCAAATAGTGCATTTATTTCCTATGCATGTCAGGAGCATATATGTTCACTGCTTCACAAAAACCTATAATTTAACATACAGCACTGGGCTATTAAAGCTAAAAGCTTTGAGAATAAATCACAAACCTGACACTTTTCTATGGTTTTAACTTGACTAGGTTGGGAGGAGGAACTGAATAAAAGAACAGCTTTGCAAGCTTCATCTAATACTTCAAATAGACTAAGTGCAGATTTTGTAGATTTAAATATTCACATTAATATTGATTTGCAGGAGTATCAGGGAAGAAAAACAACACCATTAAAAAGATAAAGACATAATTCCAATGGTAGTTGTTGGTAATGGAACTGCCGCATTACTAAAAGCTACAGTCTTAGATTAGAGAGGCACAGTAGTGATTCAAACCCAGTGAGAAGATAAAAGGAACAAGAAACATGTCATTGCTACAAAGCCAGAACCAATAAAGGATGTAAGCATTTAAACAGTAAGACATTATTCCTCCCAATAAAACTGTGCCACTATATGGAAGAACAACTCTCAAACATTTGTTGAGCAAAGGACTGAAGACCTATATAGACTATGAATGAGTCCTGGGTTCCAGTTCAGACTTTCAAGACTGTTTCTGTATTTTACATGTTTGCTCTTTAATTTAAATAATAAAGAAGCTGTTGTTCTAGGAGCAGAGTGTGGAAACCATAAATCTCCCTCTGAGTTCTTTAACTACTAGGGTACAGTCAGGCTTGTGCTCCTTTTCACCCTTCTCCCTTACTTTCTCCCATGTGCTCAGCCCCAATCTGAGTCTTTTATATAACCCCAAAAGCTGAAGGGTGCTACCTCACCCAATTTACATTATAGCCTGCTCAGAGAAAGACTTTGAACTGAACATTGGCCAGGAGACCCCTTAGAATAGGGGTTCCAGTAGGTTTTAGGTATGAATAATGTGGTCTTGCAAATCGGATGATCTCATGGCTGGTGTGATGTGTTAGAGGAAGGGAGATGGAGGAGTGTGGATGGAAGTTATCTTCAGGGTACAGATGTAAATTCTCTGCAAAGACAACTTTTTGTTATTACCATGTATATTTCCTCTTGTGTTTCTGACAAGGAGCCAGTTTCATTGTTTTGATAGCACACAGCATTAATGTCAAGTCCCATCTATCCTCTGTGAAACATAGTGCTAAAACAATTTCCTTGGTGTAATCCAGAATTTTAGTATTTCACTGGGAGACATATAGGCAGAATCTGAGGAAGTAATTTTGCTCTCCAGCTGATGAAGAGCTGCAGAATTTTAGAATTTAATGTTCTTTTTCCACTGAATGCAGCAAGGAAAGTTTTTTGGACAACTTCAGAACTGTCCTTGAGATCACCAGGTACAAAATAATATAGAATTTATACAGTTTTCTCTAAAACTCTGGATTATTTGAACTGATAGTCTTAATCACATCAGAGAGTGATATATGCTTCCTTTAACTTGAACGACCCTAACTCTGGCTTTGAAAGATCTTTCAAACATTGGTCACATTGTGTCTTTCAGGCCCTGGCAGACACTTGGTTTGTGTAAAGATCAGATCTGCCAGCATGTCAAGTGTCTATTCAGGGAAAAAAGAAAATTCCTCACACTTTCAGCTCTTAACTTCCTTGCTCCCTCTACAATCACTATGAATGCAAAATAAGAATGAGGTTTTGACAGATTAGGGGCAGGCACAGAAATACCTGGCTTTCTGTATGCAAGATCACTTCTTTCTTCATAATTTTTGGCTTGCATTTTTGAAGTGGTTTAGTTTTGTCAATTTTGTTTACTTCACTGCCTTTTTTCCATTACTATCTTGCCGTTAGTATTTTGTTTCAATGATGTGCTTCATTAGTATGGCATTAGTAGTTCCAAGTATGCAAATCTTAAATCTAACCTAAATATTTCAGTGATGCTCATATTTCCTTCTCAACTTCCTTTTATGTTGTGCAGCATTACCTTTTGTTAGACCAGTTATTTTAATGGTAGGATTGGATTCTTTTCTGGTGAGACATTTATGGAAATACTTGTATACAATGGAACTGTTTCTCTTTCTCATTTATCTTTTCATATGTTAAAATGTATCATAAACAGGAAATTTAGAATATGCAGCTAAGTATCAGAACATATTTTTAATTTAAGCTACAACTCTCTATGTCAACCTAACATATTTAGTTACTTTTTATATGGATATGGCATTCCATGTATTATATGGAGTTTTATGCAATTGAAATAAAAGTGCATCATAAACAAGGCCAACACCATAAGTGTAGTAAACAACATACACACAAGATGCTGACTACTTAACATGAATGCACTGAAAAACTATTCCTTTCCTTTTATAATTCTGGTTTACAAAGTGAAACCCTAGGTTTTGGTGTATGTGCAATAACAGTAGAGATAAGCTTTGCTTAAGGGAAAGGATTCTCTATGGCTCAGTGCCTCAGTGAGGAATATAGTTCCCTTCGTAAGAACAAGAGGTCTTCTATTCCCTTAATGCATCCCGTTGTGGTTCATAATTTTAGCCAATCACTGTTCCGCCACATCATCTCTCCCATTTAGTCCTGCAGTTTGACAGACAAGGTCACCTTGATACACAAACCAAAATGATTCTCTATTGAATTCACATACAATATAAACTACTGGGAGACTGCATGATCTCATTCAGCATATGGCAGTCCCCAGAATTTCCTGTCTTGTCGAGATACTGGCCCACTAAGCTTTTTACAAAAAAATCAGTAGTAGCCAGAAAAAAAGTGTTAACCAATTAAGAGCACACGCATCGATTCCTGCTGGAAGTGAAGGCTCTTCGGTGTTCCCTGGACACACAAGAGAAAGTAACTTGGACTGGGCTTGGTTGTCCAGTTTTGATCTGAGAAACAGGACAAGCACTGGGTGCTATTACTACTTGCATGTCCTGTCAGCTTGCAGCAATCTGTAGCATGGGCCCTCCCTGCACTACAGGTTGTGTCTGTATGGCTGTGCTTTAATAGTTCTCCATTACTTCAGTGACTTAATATAGTATTGTCTTGAATTGTTTATTTTTGTCATAAAAGCCGTCGTACCACAGTGAGATACAGAATGCAAGTGTGCACTATGTGAAAAATATATTAATTTTTATTTGTTTTATTTATTTTAAATTTTTAAGAAATTAAGTGCTTTCTACATCTTGTAACATGAGAAATGGTAACCTACTTTTGCCTATACATTTTTTTTCTATATCATTAATTACTTTATCTGCGTCTCTTCTATCCCTCCTATCTTTCTGTTTTCCATGCTGAAAAATCCTAGTCTAAAATAAATGTTCCTGTACATACTGCATAAGCCGCATTGGCTTTTTATCATTATATCATATATATACAAGTGTGTACTGATGTTATTTTTGTGATGGTTTGCTTAGTAAAAATCTTTCTCTGATCATCTTCACTGCCCTTCCCATCATTCTTTCTTCTGCTATCTTTTTTCTTGGACAGTCTGACTACAGACCAATATTCAGGACATGAGGGGTTTTTGATTTCTATTCCTTTTCTAGTAAATTCTAAGATTCAATTTACATCTTAGAGCATTGCTGAATGATGTTTTCACAAGGACTCGATGTCATGGGCATGGAGTACCTGCAAGGTAGGTGCTAATTTTGAGTCCACTGTGGTATATCTTCAGTTAGGATTACCTTTCTCCTTGTACACTTGCTTTTATTTATGACATTACATTTATTATGTTTTTAAATTTATTTCAGTCAGTCAGACTCATGATATGATTTCTCAGATATTCACAGTCTGTGTGACTTTTCAGTAGCCTGAATAATTATGCATCATCAGCCAGCACTATCAGTCACTTCTCATGCCTGATCTGGACAATTAATGAATACAGTGAGCAACACAGGTCCAATACAAACCCCTGTGGGATTCTTATCATTACTCTCCATCCATTACAGGAGTTGATCATTTTTCCTACATTTGTTTCCAGTCCTTCAGTCAACTATTTATCTGTGACAGGACTTTTCCACTTTCCCAAAAAAGCCTGTTAAAAGCTTTTTGGAAGCCCATATATACTGTTATGAGCCTTACTGACAAGTTCATTGACATCACTAAAGATCTCTTCAAAATTTGTAAGGTGTGACTTTATTCTACAAAAGCTATATTGACTTTTCATCGTAGTATCATACATTCACTTAATTCTATTCTTTATTATAGTTCTGACTGCTTTGCTTGGTACAAAAGTCAAATGCACTCAGACCAGTGTCTGTATTCCTACAGATTTCTTCTAAAGACCTTTGTGAAAATGACACTGCATTTACTGTCTTCCTTCCCTGTGGTAACAAGACTAATTTAAATGTGAGGTTATACACCATAGTCACCACTGTGGCAATTTCATGTTAAGTTTCTTCGGAGTTTATGCATAAAAAGAATCTAGTCCTTGCTACTTATTTCTCCTGATGGATCACCTTCTAATAATACTTCAACATGAGATCATTCTTCATATTTCTCCCCTGTGAAGACTTCTATTATGTTAAACTTTCAAACTTCTCTGAAATGAACAGTTATAAAAAAAAGCTCATTTAGATTTTCTGCTATGACATTGGCTTCTCTGAGTGTGATTTTTATAACTTCATTATCCATCAGTGTGAGAAAAGCATTCAGAGGTTTTATTTGAATAGAAATCTTAACTTTAAAGCTCTGTATCAATGAACTGCTGCAAAAGAGCATGTACCTGAATGCACTGGTCTAAGAAATCTAAGAGATCCCACTTTCTTGCTTCTCAATAATTATTTCCTCCCAGAACAGGTAGTAGTTGAGCTTCCCCAGCTAGTGAACACGCACATATACTGGAATTACATAATATGAATTTATTCATTTACTGTAGGCTTTCGAATGCCTTTATAAAGGGAGAAGTCTATGAGTCTTTTTAAGCTTTTGGGAAATGTAGAACAAGTCAGTAACTCTGAAGACTATCTATAGAGTAATTTGGCTACTGCAACACTGTAATGCAATTAGAATAAGAATGTGCTTCAACCAATATAGGGATTTCCTACTTTTTGTACTTGTGTAAAATTCAGAGCAGGTCTGAAATTCCAAGTGTTAGACCCAGATATTCCATAACTGTAGCTAAGAGAACCCAAGGTATATTTATATATTGCATTATAGTAATTATATACTAGCTATAGTTATATACTCTGGTAGCTTTAAACTCCATTCATATGCCTACTGTCAACTCAAGGCATTTTACAAGAAAACAGAATGGAACTATGCAGGGTGAGTATACAAAAAAAAAAAAAATCTTACATCTGCAGCTGTGGATAATGTAGTATATACTTAAAGAGAGAGAGAGGTGTGTGTATACAGGTATATAGGCTTTAATGTTTCAGTAATTACTGCAACAGAAACAGGGAAAGAGTAGTTGTAATAATAACAGCATCTGGAGCTTAGGGACCTAAAAAGAAGACTCTCAGTAATAATCTCTATTTTAATAAACATCCAGAATATTTAGAGAAATGAGGACTTTTCTGCTGTACTTCCATGTTGATAACAAAGATGAAAGCTTTATAGTCAAGAAAAAAAAAAAAGAATCTTTGATTTCTAGTAAAAATCATATAATTATCTTAGTATAATTTTTAAAATAAGCTTTTAATTTATATTATAATTTTCCCAATAGTGCTCCTCTAAATACTTTAAATAAATAAAAGTAGCTACACTTTTGATTGATTATATCTTCTTCTCTTGCATGCAATATATTCATTACAAATTATTATTTTAGAATTATATTCCAATACTTATAGTTACTATAAAGAAAAGACTTTGTTAAGAGCTAATTTCAACTTAAACAATTTTTGTCACGAAGAGTAAATTTTTCTAGGAGAAATGCAGATCTACCATAGAGTTTTCTTTAATTTGATCAAATCTCTGGCTAAAAGTTGTTTAACTTTTTACAATTCACAGAATCACAGAATTACAGAATGGTTGAGGTTGGAAGGGACCTCTACAGAACATCTGGTCCAACCCACCTGCTCAAGCAGGGCCACCTAGAACCAGTTGCCGATGACTGTGTCCAGATGGCTTTTGAATACCCACAAGGAGGGAGACTCCACAACCTCTCTGGGCAACCTGTGCCAGTGCTCTGTCACTCTCACAGTAGAAGTGTTTCCTGATGTTCAGACCAAACCTCCTGTGTTTCAATTTGTGCCCATTGCTTCTGGTCCTGTCACTGGACACCACTAAAAAGTGGTGCTCTGTCCTCTTTGCACCCTCCCTTCAGGTGTTTGTACCCATTGTACCCATTGTACATATTGTACACATCGCCCCTGAGCTTTCTCTTCTCTGGGCTAAACAGTTCCAGCTCTTTCAATAATTCATTATATTGAATGATATATTAGCATTCAAATTTCAAAACAACTAATTAGAATATGTCCAGAAAAAACACAAATTGTTTTAGTGCATTATTTGGTTTATATGGCAAGGTTTCGGTAGCAGCAGAGGCTGCAGAGGTGGCTTCTGTGAAAAGACACAAGAAGACACATGTCTGACAGATCCAGTTTCAGCTGACTCCAAGACAGACCTGCCGCTGGCCAAAGCTGAGCCAGTCAGCGATGTTGGTAGTGCCTCTGTGATAACATCTCTAAGAAAGGGTAAAACCTGCTGTGCAACAGCAGCTGAGAGAGAGGAGTGAGAATATGTGAGAGAAACATCTATGCAGACACCAAAGTCAGTGAAGAAGGAGAGGGAGGAAGTGCTCCAGGCACCAGAGCAGAGATTCCCCTGCAGCCCATGGTGAAGACCATGGTGAGGCAGGCTGTCCCCCTGCAATCTATGGAGGATCACAGTGGAGCAGATATCCACCTGCAGCCTGTGGAGGACTCCATGCTGGAGTAGGCTCCTGGCAGGAACTACATCCTGTGGAGAAGGGTGAATGCAGGAGCAGGTCTTATGGCAGGACTTGTGACTCTGTGGGGGACACACGCTGGAGTGGTCTGTTCCTGAAGGACTGCACCCTGTGGAAAGGACACATGCTGGAGCAGTTCGTGAAGAACTGTAGCCCGTGGGAAGGACTCACGTTGGAGAAGTTCATGGAGGACTGTCTCCTGTGGGAGGGACCCCACGCTGGAGCACGGGAAGAGTGTGAGGAGGAAGGAGCGGTAGAGACAAAACGTTAGGAACTGACTGCAAACCCCATTCCCTATTTCCCTGTAATATATGGGGGGAGAAGGTAGAAGAGTTGGGAGTGAAGTTGAGCCCAGGAAGAAGGGAGGGGTGGGGGGAAGGTGCTTTTAGTTTTGTTCTTATTTCTCATTATCCTATTCTATTATTAATTGGCAATAAATTAAATTAATTTCCCTAAGTTGAGTCTGTTTTGCCCCTGATGGTAATTGGCAAGGGATCTCCCTGTTCTTATCTTGACTCATAAGCTTTCATTCTTATTTTTTCCTCCTGTCCTATGAAGGAGAGGGAGTGACAGAGTGGCTTGGTGGGCACCTGGCAGCCAGCCAAGGCCAACCCACCACATTTGATACTGAAACCAAAACCAGCCAAAAAACATACATACAAATTTCATTTAGTGGCCTACTTCTGATCTTATCCATGTTGATTATTCTCTCTTGGAACTCCATGTATGTCAAGGAGTTGCTCAGGGTTGCACTGTTTGCAACAATGCACTTCGAGTAGTTACGGTTCTCTTACTTTTAAAAAAGCAATCTGCGATCTCTCCATGCTGTTGGCCATGCCATGTTCTCTGCAGTACAGGCTGCAGAGAAGCTGCAGAAGACTTTTCTCTTGGAAGCTTCACATGTGTCCTGTTCTGCCTCTAGAAATAAAATGCTGCTTTGCTTTTGGAAAATAATATATTTTCCATGGGTAATATAAAATCAAAAGTGTGATTCATAAACTCAAATGGGCTTTCTTCAGATCATATAGTCTGATTTCTATATAAATAGAGGCTGTAAAATACGACTTCTATCCCTGTAATGCAACCAATACTGCAATGTGGTTAGAACATATTTCTAGAAAAGCATCACATACATATTTGATGAGAAAGAGATGCAATATACTATAACTCCGTAACAATTTGAAGGGACTGGTGGTGGTGGGGTGTGTGCTCATTTTTAGTGTTCTCCTTATTGTATCCTCTACAGCAGAAATAACTCTGTTCTATTTTCTCTTCAATAAAAGCATATGAAACTAAATTGAGAGGGGTAGCAGCATCTGCATAGCTAATAATGCCCTTGAAATAGCATGTGAAATAACATTGAACACTGAGACAGCATTGAACATTGAAATAAGGTATATCAAACCACTAATTTTGGCTCTTCTTCCTAATGACTCTCACTGGTGCTGAAAAGTGAAGTTATGCCTGATAGCTGTAGCTGGACAGTGGTTCCCTGTACCTCATCATAATTTATAAATCAGGTGTTCAGCTACTTGTATGAATGGGAAATTCAAACTGTAACTGCTCAGCAGTGGTAATTTGTGACTGAGGAATAATCTGGCATGGAAGTCAAGACAGCCCACCTGCAGAAGGAGTTAAAGTGACTGGAAGCAGGAATGCCAGAGGCAGAAGGACTCCCTGTAAGGGTGTGAAGTTTCCCTTGGTGATAAGAAACAGCCACAGCATTGTCTTGTAGCCATCCTGGAATGTATGTGCTCAGGGGCCAACTTTGGGCAGCAGAGCTGGGCTGGAGGATGGACCCAAGGCTGGGCTGAGGTGCCTCATGCAACTGCTCATGCGATTGGTGCTGGTGCAAGTGTATATAAGGAATCAGCTTGTGACACTTCTTTGTAGACTCCTTACAGAACCACTTATGGCAGTACAACTCTGCCCAATGCATTGTGTGTTTAATTCACCTCAAGGGTTACCATAAAAATTCCCCAACATGTATCATCTGTGCTACTCCATGCCCACTAGATCTGGCTCCACAAGCATCACAGTGAAGGCTGGACTTCTTAAAGAAGCACCACCAGAAGAGTCTTGTCCTCAGATTACTTAGCACTTTGGTTTTGAAGTCTTACCCAGAACAAAAAAGACTTGCATGGAAAATCCACTCATCCTGTGTAAGTGTCTATTCAGTGCAAGGAATATTACTGCTGTGCAACCAGAGTAGCTTCTCTGAGAAAGAAAGCCCTTACCTTATGTACCTTCAGGATAGCTTTTCAGATTAGGATTCCCAAGGGGAAGGGAACACTTGCCAGCATTGCTGAAAAAAGGTCTTTTTAAGTCAAAAAGGCCTAGAATTAAGATGTACATGTGAACATATAATTTGCCTTTGTCATTTTAGTTTTCTCAGTTGGTTGGGTAGCTATAAATTATTTTTATATTTGCTTGGGTCTATGTTAAAATGATTTCATATCTGTTCAAACGATGAAGACAAATGGCTTTATTTTATGCCTGGAGTCTGCTTAAGCAGTGTCTCTAAACCTGGATTGAGGAAACACTTCCTTAAATATAGTGTAGTCATAAACTTCTTAACTAGTGGCATCTGGCTGATGCATATAAAATGAGACACAATCATATGTGGCAGGCAGATTTGCACGAAAACAGACATATATGACAACAGACAGCTATCGGCATAGTCTTCCTTGATTAATAAACTGTAGTAGATACAGTTGTGTAACAAGACAGGTCTGAAATGCAGTTAATACTTCTTATCATTAAGCAGTCATACAGCTATGTGACTGTGACCTCTGTTTCTTTAAGTAGGTCTGCCAGACAGTCACAGTTCCCATGTGCACCAATGTGAGACTAGAGACTTCTTCCTTTAACACCTCAGGCCCTTATTCTTTCTTTGTTTCCCTTATAGAACGAAAGTAAACTAGGATGATCTCATGCCTAGGGTTTTGGAATAGGCACATTCAAAAGTATTATAGTTTTTGTCATATGTAAAGTTGACATCAGCATAACCGTTATGCTGTCCTGTCAGTGAATGTGATAATAATATGCCCACAAAGGACCTTCTTTGCTTTTGAAGTAACTAGAGGTCCAGTTGCAACAGCAATTCTTCTGGGAACAGGGCAAACTGGTTGCTCTTCACAGTTTTCATACCCACCAGAAAATAACTCCAGACCAGATCATTAACCTTATCTAAATATACCCTAAAATCTGACATTTAAGAGTTTAAATTCTCATTAAAAATTACAGGAAGGTAATAAAAATTGAAATTAGACAGTACTGTCAGCCCACTACATCTTTGCAAGAAAGTAATCTCAAGGTTGAGTAACCATGGGATGAGTATTTCAGAAAAAAAACTTCATGTGGCCCTGGGAAAAAATCCAGATAATATCAGAGCACTATTTTCCACTGCCTCACACTGTTGCCAAATGCCAAGCATAGTATTAAGCGCGCACAATGCCCAGCTATAGACAACCATGCAAGCTTTTGGTTAAAAGAGAATCAGACCCTTAGAATTTCATGCCTTTAAAATCAATGAAAAAATCTCATTCCATTCAGCATTTCACTGTCAAGATTTAAGACTCCCCAACAACTGTCTAAAAAAAAAAAGTAATCTCAACAGGAATCAATGCCTTTCATCAAATAAGAATACTGTTGAGAATTTAGGTTCTTATATTTAATCATTTTATACTCTAGACTTATTCACTAGTGGTCAAAGACGCTGAGTGGATTTCATCTCAGGTAATTAGGTGTTTACTGTGTAGGTATCTGCATCTAGACTAGTCACCTTAAACTTAGTTTATAGTCAATGAGGAAAAATAAGCAATCCCAGGCCATGAGTCCTTTGACTTATTTTAGACATCTACTTTAGAACAAGATAAATCAAGCCACCAAAGTGCCTACTGACTTTGCTGACTGCCTGGAAAGAGAGGCCAAATGAAGCCCCACATTTGGTAGATGAATCCTGCCCTCTGAGACTTTGGTATGAGAGCACAGGGTATCTTACTGTTACACGCATGGCTTCATAGTAAAATAACAGACCTAGAAGAAAAACTGTTCAAAGGCAGTATGTGTGTGAAAGGGGAACCTGCAATTGCAGCTAATACAGAAGATCTGTATCTTGGGATGAGGGAAAGTCAGAAAAAGAACAGAAGATTAAAGAGTCATCTTAAACAAGTGAGCTGATGCATGTGGCAGAGAGTAGCAATCAACCCCCACATCTGTGATCACACTCGGATGTTCTAAATACATACAGACTGCTTTGGCCTTATTAATGTTGTACAATCACCAACCACCAGAAGTGTCAGCTTGTGAAAGTAGAACAGCTAAAATATAGAAATGAAATGTATCAAAATGGAAGGCAGAGGCATAAGCTCATAGCAGCCTATAGTGACAACAACAGCGAATACTGTCTTCTCTTTGTCCTGTCACTGAGAGGAATTTTATTCCTCTCTATTCGGCTGTTTGGGAAGCACACAATTTCTGGAGTCCATATTATCATTTGTACCTTTTTTCCATCTGGTTGGCAGTATTTGCAGCTGTGTTGCAAGAAGCACTTGAATTGCCTATTAAGAACTTTTTATTAATTAATTAATTAATTAACCTGAAAAGCATACTCATGCATGCATCATTGATCATCTTCTATAAGCTTGAGTCAGCTATGGATCCTGAGCTGAGCTGCTGACTCATACTGACATCTAAGACACAGATTGTATTACTGTTAAGTATTCTTACTGGTGGCAGTAATGGTTTTAAACTGAAAGAGGGTAGATTTAGATTAGATGTAAGGAAGAAATTCTTCACTATGAGGATGGTGAGGCACTGGAACAGGTTGCCCAGAGAGGCTGTGGATGCCCCATCCCTGGAAGTGTTCAAGGCCAGGTTGGATGGGGCTTTGAGCAGCCTGGTGTAGTGGAAGGTGTCCCTGCCCATGGCAGGGGGGTTGGAACTAGATGACCTTTAAGGTTCCTTCCAATCCCAAGCATTCTATGATTCTATGATGATTCTTACTAATGTTATTAGTGTCATAGGCACAGACTGGGCAGACTGAAGTAAGGGTGTTTGTACCTTAAAGTGAAAGCTGAATCATTGATGAGATATATAGATATTCTGTGTCTGCAACTTTTTTAAGAGGCCTTTGGTCAGGGGAGGTACAAAAGCAGTAGTTATGTGACTTTTATTGTGACAAGTAACTTTATCCTTTTTAAAAATGTTCAGCCATAACAAGGGGCATATAATAATGAGTCAGAAGGAGCAAAAGCATGAGTTAATCTTACCATATCAGCTGAACTCTGTAAAAGCTCCAGGTCTTGCAACATGTATGGGATTGCTGGGATAGAAGAGAAGCAATAGGTGCCTTGACCTGATCATTTTACTCTGTACTTCTTGGGCTGCTCTAAACTTCCCCAGCTCTGTTATGTAGCTCTGAATTCTCATAATACCAGTGATATGTGATGTCGACAACAGGGTTACATCCTAAAATGAAACTTGGGAGGGATATACAAAGCTTGAATGAACAAAAAAAAGGAGCTGGGGGTCCTGGCAGACAAGGTGAACATGAGTCAGCTGCTGAAGATCTGGTAAATCTCACAATAAACCTTATACATAACCATACTGGGTTATCAACAAGAGCATAGCAAAAAGTTGAGGGAAGTGATTTTTCCCTGAACTTTTGCACCCCACAATACAAGGCAAGCTGGAGTTAATTATTGTGATGATTAGGGGGTGGAGCAAAAAAGACATAGTTTAAGGCCAAATGAAATTGGTTTCTTTAGCCTGGAGAAAAGGTGGCTGAGGGAGATCTTACTGCAGACTTCCATTGAAGGGGGACAGCAGAGGAGATGGAGGCAGACTTCCCCCAGCAGTGCACAGTGAATGGCAAGATGCAACAGTCACAAGTTTCAGCAAGGGAAATCCTGATTAGAGGTAAGAAAAAAACCTCTTTGCACAGAGAGTGTTTAAGTACTGGAGCAAGTTGTGCAGAATGGCTATAGAATAACTACCCTCACAGATATTCAGAACTTGACTGGTCAAGACTCAGAGCAACCTGGTCTAACTTAGAAACCAGCACTGCTTTGAACAAGAAGTTATCCTGAATGATCTCCAGGGATACGTTCCAAACATTCTTTCTTTTTATGATGGTTTGCTGCGTGTTAGCCCTGGAAGTAAAGAACTCTCCCTCTGGCAGCTGTGGCCATTAATATTTACATAAAATCCTGCAGGAGTTCTTGGCCAGCTACCTTCATCATCAGGCTGCTGAAATCACTCACTTAGACCACTGGTGACCAGAATATGTTGGAACAGACAAACGTACTATAATGCTAATTACAGGAAATGATGAAAATTACTTGCATCCTGAATTTGTTTCAGGGAAATAAATCATGTGCATCATTGTAGCCATTCACTGAAAACATCTGTTCAGTAGAAACTAAAAGCAACTAAGATTTTTAACTGTATTAAAAAGAAATAGAGATCATCGAGATTCTGACACTGAAGCATAGCTCCTCCTATGATCTGGCCTGCAACTATTTTATTCATTCTGGTTTTCACAGCAAGGTTAAAGAAATGTTACTATTAACTTACTGAGTTAAGAAGTATTTATAAGAAGTTTTCTATCTGTGGGATTTCTGATGTCTTAATGAACTCAGTAAATAACCTCACTCAGTATATTATGGTCCGAGTATCAGAATTATGGGCTGTTGACTGCCTTGAAAATGAGATGTGTTTTGTTCCAAATGTCAAATGTACATATTCTGCCTTTTCACCACGTTTATCTGTAAGTGCTATATGCCCTGGATTTCACAAATTGTCAGGCATATTTATTGTGGGAGGGTAGCTTTCTGCATCCAGTTCCCTTTCCATTTAGAATTGCTAATTAGTTACCTCACAGTTTAAGATGATATGCCATAGATTGCAAATTATTTCAGGGTAGTTATAAGCTAGATGAAGAGAAGCTGAAAAACAGGTGTCTGCCTTTTGATTGGATGCAGTGCTAGAAACGAAGAAAAAATAATGATTGCTGAAGGAAGTTGGATCGAAATCTTTACCTCAAAGTGTAAGTGCACTCGGTATGCTTGACATTTTCTCAAGAAAGCACAAACACCACCTCTTTTTAGAGATTTTAATGGCAAAACTAGAACAATATGTCAGTGAAAGGGTAGGATACCAGCAGACACATGAGGATTTGCATTGTAAAGTGTACACAAGACATCCTTTATACTGTTTAAAATTAGGGCACTGTGGAGGAAGCAGAGGTCTGAATTATATAGTCAGTTTGCATCCCAGTCTTGAAGATGAACTATGTCCAAATCTGGGGTTTTAAATTTATTATGCTATGCCTTTCTATGGTTTGCATGTATAGTTTTAAACAGTTAAAAGCATGGTATGCTTAACAGTATGGATTAAAGCTCTTCTAAGACCTCTAGGACCTAGCTCCTCTAGGACAAACTATACATTCTTCCAAGTCAAGAAAAGCCTTAAACTTCTGATGTGCAAAATCCTTTGGCATCCAATAATTTCACTAAGAATTAGCTCTTTTTAAAGTGTTATGTATATAGGGCTAGAGAGAATTTGCCAATATTTGAACGTCATTCCTTCAGCTGGAATGACTCCCAAAAGCCTTGTTGGGAAACTTTCCTGGAAAAGACAGCCTATCAAGTTCTACCATGCACAAGTTCAAAGGCAAGTTCTCTCTGAAAATAGGATAAGCAAGAACTTTTAACCTTCCTTGAACCTTTTTAGTCACCTCTAAAGTTAGCTAGCATCATTTTCAATAGCATAAAGCAGCTTTCCTCTCTTGTCAATTATGACTCCTTGAAATTTCCCAGAAAAAACAAACAAGCAAACAAAACAAACACAAAATTGTGTAGTAGTTGGAACCTGCTGCCATTCCTCAACTTTTGTGGGTGCAGAGCACAGAACTGCAGTTTCTGCAGTTTGTAGCTGCCCTTTCTTTTCTTACAGAGATTGCTAAGGAAGGAGGGAGCCTGGAAAGCACATAAGGCTGGAATTTTAGCTGAAATTGGACTGCTCTGAAAGCCACAGGAGCCCTGGCTTGAAAAGCACATTTCCATGACATTCATGTCATTTGCACGTTATCCATGGCATTCCAGACACTTGGACTGTGTGACTCACACTGCCTGGGAAATCAATTGTCTCCAAAGCCAGAAAAAGACAGAAAAATCTCTGGGTCTGTTGCAATACTGCTGATACAATTGTTAGCCCTGCAATTTTGTTGCATCCCACCACTACTAGCAACAAATTCAACTGAATTGTTGGACTAGGTTAACTGCTATTACATAGCAGTCCTACAAGTGCAATTTTGTTTATAAATAAACATTTCATAATTAAATACTGAGGATTTTCAGTATTGAATTCTTGAGTTTACCATTTCATTCTGAGTAAGAATATTATTTTTCTAGAAAAGAAACAAAAAACTACTTAAAAATTTGATTTCCTGATCACTTCTTGCAAAACCTATTTAGAACTCTGTGTCAGAGAGAAATGGTTTTAGTAACACCTTTGACAACAGCCCATCATAGCATGGATGGAAAAGGATAGAATTAAAGTTATTCCCTAACAAGAAGATCTTGGAGCACGAATTTAAAAAGCAAGTGCATGAATTTTAGCCATTCTAAAGGACTTAATAGAAAGTTACAATGATTTCCTAATATGTGTAAAGATTATTCAAAGTACCTATGGAAAGGATATTTTTTCCAGCTAGGAGCTATAACTTTATAGAGTCAGATTTTGTTATTAAGAAATAAAACTGTTGTGGGAGAGCTCTTGATGGGGCATGAGGACAGTCATTAATACAAGGCAATGCAATGAGGTGAGCCTTCTCCTCTCTGCTAGAAGGACTGGAGCTTTGCTAAACCAAAGAAATGTCAGTTTGTATCTTGTACAGTCTGGCACATAATGTGATATATACCTAACTCAGCTTCAAGCTTCGGTACTTGGAATAGGATAGCATTTGAGATTATGACAATGGAGATGTCTTAATGGTGAAATCTTTAGGTCCTGTGGATGTCCACGCAATAGGGATGTGGGACTTGATTCAGTTTCCTAAACAAAGTTTTCTGGGGTCATTTTAAGTGCCCTACAGTATCTCATCCGGCTTCTAGCTGCCACTCCAGAATGTTGTGGGTGTCCTGTAGGCCTTGTATCAGATCTACTAGCCACATGGGAAGGTCTCAGAAAACTTCATATGCCTTTTAGGCGGTTGAATTTGAAGCTGCAAGGGAGGCTAAGATGGACAGCTAGAGCACAGGTACCAGTCTGAATGCCCCAAAGTAACACACAACAAAGGATGTACAGAAAACTCACGTCTTTTTGAAGTGGCAGCTGGAGACCTAGGAGAATGTCTTAGGACATCAGCAATAGTACTAAATCCTATGTGTGGGCACCTGAATAAATTCCTCAGTGCCTATGTAAGCTATTGATTTATGCAAGATACAGACACTAACAAAATTTACAAGCTTATTCTTCTTAAAGATGAATTGATTGTCTAAAGATATGTGCTTAATACTAACAATCTCCTCTTCAGTATCCTGACAAATATATGCTAATTTTGTTTATTTTTCACCAAATCTGAAACAGATTATTTTCTCAAAATACATATGAATTCTGGTTTAATTTAAGAGGGAAAAGGAAGAATATTTGAGAAATATTTACAGCTTCCACATAAATATCACAGATTATCAGTCTATTTTAAGCTGTGGTCACAGTTTCATAGAGTTTGAGGATATTTCCTCAATTAAAGCAGCAATTGGTGAGTAAACAACAAGGCATTTGTTGAAGCTTCTTTGTTCAGATTTGATAGTATATTAAATTATTTTGGCCCAACAAAATAAAATTACAGTACAACTTTTGCCTTCCTCATAACACTTTTTTGAGTAACAAATATAATCATGTTCACTCTTCCTTAGAATTGCTTCAAGAATTATTACTAAGCATATATTGTAACTGTTGGAAGTTTTCCTAATTTATTAATAGACAATACTTTCTCTTTTCCTGTCCATTCTCTGAATTACTGAAAAACTCTCAAAGTGGCAGTCACCAAGAGTTCTAGATAAATTAATATTCACAAACTTGATAAAGCAGTCTCACTAGGAACTGATCTGGCAGAATTCATCCTTCTGTATGGCATAGTTGTCTCTATCAGATCCATGCGTTGCTTACTCAAGAATTTATTTGGAAATTTAATGATTAAAATAGGAAGACTTCCCAATAGCTTCTGAAGAGTGATTGAGGAACAGACGAGCAGAACAAAAGGGACATATCATTGTTCAAAATCATTGTATATTGTTGCTCAAAATTAGAAACAACTCACAATGGAAAAGACAATTAAAGGCAATTATTCAGCTAGATTACAAGCAGACCATACTTGCTTCCCAGAATATCATTATATCTACGGTTTTGTCTTTTTTTTTTTTTTTCTCTCTCTCTATTCTTTCCATCTGTTGATTGGTCACATTAGAAACAGCGTATAATAGTAACTAATTACTGATTTTCAATTGGTCTAAATTTTTAATTTGCATAGTATCAATTTAGTGAACATTTATTATTTTTCTGTGGTTTTAACAGTGGAACAATTATTGCAATAAGTTTTTTTGTTTGGTTGGTTGGTTTTTTAAAGCGTGTTTAAAGTAATTTATATACCATGATTATGTAAGTCTTAAATAAGGTAATTAAAAAAAGTTAAAGGAGTCAGAAGATAGATTTTTTGGCAGCTTTTCTTTCTTTTGATATAGCTGTGATCCCTACTGAGACATGTAAAAAAAGTAATCATGAAGCTGATGCTATATTTTATTTCTCCCAGTAAATAACAGAATAAAGACTGAGACCAAGTTGTATATGTTTGTTCCACTCCTCAGAGAATACTATACCAACCCTGGATGGAAGGCAAGAAATTAAGAAAAATTAAATGAGCTGTTAATTACAATTTATCCACATAATGCGGATGTATATAGCCCTTTTAAGATGAATAGGTTAAATTGATCAAATTTTTCCTAGAATTTGGGTATTCAGAATAGTTTCAAAACAAGTTGCAAGATTCATTTCAATGTTCAGAGCAGCATATAAGTTCTCTAAAATGAAAATAAGAAGAAAGATGTTGGTTTAAATGAGTGCCCTGGTTTCGGCTGGGACAGAGTTAACTCTCTTTTAGTAGCTGCTACAGTGCTGTGTTTTGGATTTAGTGTGAGAATGATGTTGATAACACTCTGATGTTTTAGTTGTTTCTAAGTAGCGCTTATCCTAAGTCAAGGATTTCTCAGTTTCCCATGCTCTGCCAGCAAGCAGGTGTGCAAGAAGCTGGGAGGGAGCACAGCCGGGGCAGCTGACCTGAACTAGCCAAAGGGGTATTCCATACCATGGAACATCATGCCTAGTATATAAACAGGGGAAGAGTTGGCTGGGAGGGGCGGATCGCGGCTCTGGCATCGGTCAGCGGGTGGTGAGCAATTGCATTGTGCATCACTTGTTTTTTCTTATTTCTTTTTTTTGTTGTATTCTTTTTCATTACAATTATTATTATTCTTTAATTAGTAGTGTATTCTTATTTTTACTTTAGTTATTAAACTGTTCTTGTCTCAACCCACGAGTTTTACTTTTTTTCCTTTCCTCCCCCCCACCCCACTGGGAGGGGGGAGGGGGAAGCAGCTGTGTGGTGCTTAGTTGCTGGCTGGGGTTAAACCACGACAATAAGCAAAGTGGGTGCAAAACACAATGGAATATAATTTATGGAATAAGGAGATAATCAACTGCCTCTCAAAATTAGGTGTGGAGGGGAAGCATCAGCAAGACAATGACTGGATAGGACACAGCATTTCTCCAATGCATGGGTGTTGACTGGACCAGCAGGGAAGATTTAGCAAGAAAGAATGTCTATAAAAACATGAAGGCTAAATAGGAATAACAAGAGCATTGTAGTAAACTCTAAAAAGATATGTAATCAAATGGTCACTAATACAGTTCACGTACATGCTGACACTGAATAATATGCCTTTACTCAGTGACAATTTATTGTAGGTAATTCTCTCAAAAAAAGCTTTAATTGGACATGTTCACAATTAAGTGTGAGCTATGGCTTTCATCTCTCAGCCTTTACCACATTTGGGCAAAATAGATTCTGTTGCATTTTTATTACCAATGCATGTATAACTTCGTAGCTGGCTTCTTGCAAACATAAACATACATCCTTGAAGAACTATAGTCAGCTTCTTGAAGACCACATTCCACAGCAACAGTTGTCTTTCTTAGAAAGATTACTGAAAGCAGGATTTATCCTGCTTTTTATGCTTTACCTTTTGTGATCATATCAGTTTCATATGATGAAATTCAGAAGTAAAATAGTCCAAAATTGTATTAGAGTGATGGTATTCACTGAATAACTGAGTGAAACTGGATTGTTGGATTAAACTCTACACAAAATCATTATCACACAATGGGGGGAAAAAAAGCCCAACACCTAAAAGAAAATCACAGACTGACACAGTAGATGTTCCATGGATTACTAAAACCAATTAAACACATGAGCAGACCTTCACAAATGGAGCTACAATGGATGGAAATGGAAAAGAAGAGAGAGATTCATTATAAAAGAGAGTACCAGAAAGTCAAAAAGAACGTACAAGATTTACTGCATTTTTCATGCTTCTTGCAGTAAATGATTTCTTTGCTACTATGTTTCAGATTTTGACACTAGATCTCTTTAAAAAAACACATCTGAAATTTTACTGTAAGGTATATAATATTTATAGAAACAAACTCTCTAGCTTTTATTACAATAGCAGCTAAGCTTGCCTGCTTGCTTTTCTTTTTTCTTTTTTTTTTTTTTTTCCCCCTCAACATAAACATCTTTTTCTGGAGAGCTTGGAGAGACAGATGACAGCAGATCTGAAGAAATGCAGCCTGGCATCTAGCTAAATTGACTAGTGTAACGTAATACTGTTGCCAGTTTGTATTTGTCAGAAGTAGCTATAAGAATGAGGCCTAAAATATGTTTGTGAGAAAGAAAAGTAGTTGGCCAAAACAAGTGGAAGACTTTGCAAACAAAATTATGTGTAAACTTTGAGGATTCCTGGAATAAGGACACGCCGATTATAGGAATGTGAGAAACTTTTTGCAGTTGATAATAAAAAATGATGGCTTGCAAAAACATCAGTTCCTTTGTTTCACAAGTTTCCTTAAAAACAACAATTTGTTTTGCAAAAAATAATCTTGAATGGCAAAAAGTATGTTACTAAGAAAATGATTGAGGCAAATATTAAAAACCTCAAGCATTCAAAAAAAATTGAAACTCCTTTGAAAAATCATGAGCTGCTCTTTTATTTTACTTAAGACACTTCCTAAATTTTCAGGAAAATTCTATTCTATTTACCATTTCTTCCTTAATACAGTATAGTCTATTGTAGTCTAGTAATTTTATTTTTAAATCAATGAGAAGATTTTCTCATGCACTTGGATATCCCCTGAACATGGACATTTGAAGATATATCAAATATAATAACATTGAAAGTACAAAACAAATGAGTTTTGCTATAGCATGTGTAACACTTCATTTACATTTTCAAAATATTCTGAAATAAACAAACAGTAACAAAAGTTACGTCATCACAGATCTGTGATAATGCTATTCCCAGATTCTAATGGAACAATAATACACCATATGTTCCTAAAAGTTAAGATTCCTGGCAGCTCATTTATCTCTTGCAGAAGCCAATACTGCACCCTCCAATGGGGCTAGAGTTGCCCATAGGCAAAGCTCACACATTATTTATGAGAGGGGTTCACTGTCTATAGACACCATGAACTGAAGCAAGACTAAACCCAGAAAGCATGTACCTCCTTCCCCACAGTCAGATAGATTAAAATTCAGGTAAGATCCAAGCTCTTGAGAACCAGAATAATTACAAGAATACGACTATTTCAACTGATTTCAGATCATACTTTCTATCAGAAAAGACAAATTCAAAGGTCAGTACAACAGCCAGGAGCACAGTATACAATATAAATGAACACTGTCTAAAAAAAAAAAAAATCCACTGAGCTCTTGAGTAAGTAGAAAGTTTTCAGGCTATAGTAGTGGAGGCAGAATAATCTCATTGGGCCTGGTAAGATTCAACCTGTAGCTTGTGAAAGGCTGATCAGTTCGAGAGAAGGTATTTGTACTCATTTTCCTGTGGAAGGTTTCTACTTGGTATATTCTATACTTTTTTTCCCCCTCTAATTTCTTCCTGAAAAATTCAAAAGTTGAACACTCTTCCTACTATGAAAAGCACATAGTTTTCTCCCTTTCTTTTCTCCCCTCCAATTTCGTATTTAAAAAAAAAAAAAAGTATATAGATATTTACTGATAACAAATATCTGCTTCGCCCAGAAGGGCTTTTTCTCCTACAGGTGTCCTGGCAAACTCAATAGCCATGGAAAGATAACATTTAAAGCAATTTCAGCAAGTCATGGCTATTTTCCTGAGGGATCTTATTGTCAAGTTTACAAAGTTAAAATCAACAGAATCCTCAATCACTCTACACTTATTCTATTTTGGTCTATGGTTATCACATGAATTTAACAGTGTTCAATAGTTGTCTAAAGTGGGCAGAGGAGCATTATCCAAATTTCCTCATTGTTCCTTATAGGCAAAGTTCTCCTTTAAGGCAACTGCAAGTTGCACCAGCCTTGATCTAAGAGCCAGTGACATACTCTTTCTGTATTCCCTGTCTTCCACAACTGTCTTCACATTAGGATGACAAATAACCACCCGACTGTTTGAATACCCAACCCTTCCCCCCAGATTCTCAACATCTCCAGAATTAATCATTACACATCACACTACAGAAGTTTATCTGTTTTCACAGATGAATCCAACAGTGTTTAAAATAAAGCAACACTAAAGAAGGACAAGTTTCTTCCTCCCAGAAAGAAAGGGCCTTTACTTTCTGTATGCCCAGTATCACCAACTGTGAATGGGAGAATTGCCAGCACCATGAAATATTGTCTCCTTTAAGTTATTTCCTTAGATTTAAGGAACTTGAAACTTTTAATAACTTAGTTTCAATACCTCCTGTTATTTATCAATTTCAGTGAAAAGTTGTATGGAAAAAAAAATAAAAAATAAGCTGAACAAAATTACAGTAATGCAGTTCTGCTATTAATTTCCATTTTGAATGCAGATTTTGTTCTGCTTATGTAATGTTCTACTTATGTTCTGATATGCGATGTTTCCTGTTTCAGTTTCTGGCTATTGTCTCTCATTTCGGAGGTTGCAAGCATATGATTGTCTGAGGATTTTCCAACTACTATAAATTTAGTTACTGGTTTCACATCGGAAAGTGTGGAAATCTGGCAGTCCAGTACTACTGGAGAAGGAAATTGTGGAAGGAGGGAGAAGGGATGGAAAATATTTCTGATAAACTTGATAAGATGATTTTTCCAAAAAGTTCTATATTCTCTGGAAATTCTTGTCATCATTATATGGAAGGGATCACAGGTCAGCAGGAGAGCACCTGAAGAGCAGCACAAAGGAATTCCAGCCACTCCAGCCTGTAAGTCAGCTTCATCGGGGGCCCAACTTAAATGCCTCTATGCAAACACACGTAGCATGGGGAATAAACACACTGCTCCAGCCTGGGTCAACCACAGGGTCACAAGTCCTGCCAGCAAACCTGCTCCAGCGTCGGCTCTCTCTCCACAAGTCCACAGGTCCTGCCAGGAGCCCGCTCCAGTGCGGGCTTCCCACAGGGTCACAGCCTCCTTCAGGCATCCACCTGCTCCACCATGGAGTCCTCCACGGGCTGCAGTTGGATATCTGCTCCACCATTAACCTCCATGGGCTGCAGGGGGACAGCCTGCCTCACCATGGTCTTCACCACGGGCTGCAGGGGAATCTCTGCTCCAGCGCCTGGAGGACCTCCTTCCCCTCCTTCTTCACTGGCCTTGGTGTCTGCAGAGTTGTTTCTCTCACATCTTCTCACTGCTCTCTTCTGCTACAGTTGCACAGGTTTTTTTCCCCCTTCTTAAAGATGTTATCCCACAGGCGCTACCATTGTCGCTGATGGGCTTGGCCTTGGCCAGCGGTGGGTCCATCTTGGAGCCGGCTGGCATTGGCTCTATTGGACACAGGGGAAGCTTCTAGCAGCTTCTCACAGAAGCCACCCCTGTAGCCCCCCCGCTACCAAAACCTTGCCACACAAACCCAATAGAGGTCATTATAAGAGCTTCTGTTTGATTAAAAACGTTATCCCTCCACATTTTTTGAAGTCTTCAAAAGGCCAGGTCTGTGCTGTAGAAAGAGCTTGGTGAGTTCTTTTCAGATTATCTGAACAGGAATGAGAGAACAACTAACTACCAATATTTTAAGAGCATTCTTCTCCTAGCTCAGCTCTTTCATGAGAAAACTAGAAGCAAAACTTCTGTGGCTCATGGAGGCGATCAGCTCCGGTGCAGGCGCGTTCCACAGCGGAGCGGGGGATCGCGGCGTGCAAGGGGGGTTTCCTGAGCCAGGGAAACACCACGGGGGCACGGAGACCCGCCAGGAGCCGGCAGGCCTCACGACGGAGAGCGGCTGAGGCCGAGGCTTGGGCAGGGCCACTCCCCACTCCCACACAAGGCAGCCCTAGGGAGCACTGGCGACCAGGAGTGCTGCAAACCGAGTGGGCAAACAGGGCGTGGCGCGTCAGCCAGGGCGTGGCGCGGCAGTTCACGCGGCAGGTCGCGCGGGAGGGCGTGCACGGAGGGCGCCTCTTCGAAGGAGGCGCATTCCACTGGCCGAGTGGAGAGGCTTGAAGTCCACAGAACCCAGCAACTGGGCACTGTTCTGTGACCATCTGCACAGGCCAAGGGCACTCATCCTACCCGGCCCTCAAGGCAGAATGGTGGGCACTCGTCTGAGAGCAAAGGCTGCTGCTGCGGCTAGGAAGTCTGTACCATCTACCCCAGCGATGGCCGATGCCTCCACCCGGACGCAGCTGCTGAAGGGAGGGGCTGCAGTGCAGACCTCAGACTGCAGGAAGTGCCGAGACCTTTGTCCTGGGGCAGGGACAGGCAGCAGACCTGCCTGCAAAAGGTGTGCCCAGGTGGAGGACCTCCTGCAGCAGGTGGCTGAGCTGCAGGAGGCAGTGAGAGGGCTGCGAAGCATCAGGGAGGCTGAGGAGGAGTTAGATAGCTGGTTCCAAGCGCAGTCTGCAGTGGACCCACAGCCCACAGCCAAACAGCCAAAACCTCCCCCACCAGCACACATGGAAGGGAGGGGGGCCAATAATGCGGAAGAATGGAAGCTTGCAACAGCAAGGACCAGCAGGCAGAAGAGATTTCCCCCAAAGCCTGAGGTGCCCTTGCAGAACCACTTTAGTGCTCAGGAGAGATGCTGGAGCTGAGTAAGGCAGCCTGATCTGCTCCCCGTATAACAACTAGCACAACTAAGAAAAGGAGATGGGTGATAGCAGTGGGCAACTCTCTTCTGAGAGGTATGGAGGCACCCATTTGCCAACCTGATGCACTCTCTAGAGGGATATGCTGCTTAATGGGGGGCTCATATCAGGGATGTCACCGAGAGACTACCAAGCCTCGTACAGTCCACCGACTATTTTGCGTTGCTGTTGTTTCACATGGGCACCAGTGCTACAGCCGGGAACAGTCTGAGGAGTATCGGGAAGGATGACAGAGCCCTGGAAGCGGTCGTAAGGGACTCTGGAGCGCAGGTAGTTTTTTCACCAGTCCTCCCAGTCAAAGGGAAGGGGGTTGAAAGGGCCAGTCAAATCTGGCGAATCAACAAACAGTTATGGGACTGGTGCCGCAGCCAGACGTTCGGCTCCTTAGACCATGGGACTCTCTTGGAGAAAGCTGGTCTACTGGGGGCTGATGGGGTCCATCTGTCAGAGAAGGGGAAGAGCATCTTGGTCATAGGCTTGCCAAGTGTCGTGGTTTAACCCCAGTCAGCAACTAAGCACCAAGCAGTCAGTTCCCCCTCCCCCCCAGTGGGGTGAGGAGGAGGAAAGGAAAGAAAAAAAAGTAAAACTCGTGGGTTGAGATAAGAACAGTTTAATAACTAAAGTAAAATATAATACTAACAATAGTAATAATGAAATATAATAATAATAGTAATGAAAAGGAATACAACAAAAAAAAGGAAGGGAGGGGGGAGGAAAAAAACCAGTGATGCACAATGCAATTGCTCACCACACGCTGACTGATGCCCAGTTAGTTCCCGAGCCGCGATCCGCGCCTCCCGGCGCTCCGCACAGCAAGCCCGCTACCCTGGACTTCAGGAGAGCAGACTTTGGCCTCTTCAGGGATCTGCTTGGTAGAGTACCATGGGAGAAAGCCCCGGAAGGAAGAGGGGCCCAAGAAAGCTGGTTAATATTCAAGGATCACCTCCTCCAAGCTCAGGAGTGATGCATCCCAACAAAGAGGAAGTCAGGCAAAAACACCACAAGGCCTTCATGGACGAACAAGGAGCTCCTGGACAAACTCAAACACAAAAAGGAAGCCTACAGAGGGTGGAAGCAAGGACTGAGAGGAATACAGAGAAATTGTCCAAGCAGCCAGGGATCAGGTTAGGACAGCTAAAGCCCTGATAGAATTAAATCTGGCCAGGGACGTCAAGGGCAATAAGAAAAGTTTCTATAGGTACATCGGTGATAAAAGGAAGACTAGGGAAAATGTGTGTTTCCAGAAGGAAACAGGAGACCTGGTTACCCGGGACATGGAGAAGGCTGAGGTACTCAACAACTTTTTTGCCTCAGTCTTCACTGGCAAGTGCTCCAGCCACACCGCCCAAGATGCAGAAGGCAAAGGCAGGGAACCTGCCAGAAGAATGAAGAACCACCCACCATAGGAGAAGATCAAGTTCGAGACCATCTAAGGAACCTGAAGCTGCGCAAGTCCATGGGACTTGATGAGATGCATCCACGGGTACTGAGGGAACTGGCGGATGAAGTGGCTAAGCCACTATCCATCATATTTGAGAAGTCGTGGCAGTCCGGTGAAGTTCCCACTGACTGGAAAAGGGGAAACATAACCCTTGTTTTTAAAAAGGGGAAAAAGGAAGACCCAGGGAACTACAGGCCAGTCAGTCTCACCTCTGTGCCTGGCAAAATCATGGAGCAGATCCTCCTGGAAACTATGCTAAGGCACATGGAAAATAAGGAGGTGATTGGTGACAGCCAACATGGCTTCACTAAGGGCAAATAACGCCTGACAAATTTGGTGGCCTTCTACGATGGGGTTACACCTGGACTTGTGCAAATCATTTGACACTGTCTCGCATGACATCCTTGTCTCTAAATTGGAAAGACATGGATTTGACATGGATTGGACCACTTGGTGGATAAGGAATTGGCTGGATGGTCCCACTCAAAGAGTTGCAGTCAACAGCTCGATGTCCAAGTGGAGAGCAGTGATGAGTGGCGTTCCTCAGGGGTTGGTATTGGGACTGGCGCTGTTTAACATCTTTGTCGGCGACATGGACAGTGGGATTGAGTGCACCCTCAGCAAGTTTGCTAACAACACCAAACTGTGTGGTGCGGTCGACATGCTGGAGGGAAGGGATGCCATCCAGAGGGACCTTGACAGGCTTGAGAGGTGGGCCCGTGCAAACCTCATGAAGTTCAACAAGGCCAAGTGCAAGGTCCTGTACATGGGTCAGGGCAATCCCAAGCACAGATACAGGCTGGGCAACGAGTGGATTGAGAGCAGCCCTGTGGAGAAGGATTTGGGGGTGTTGGTTGACGAGAAGCTCAACATGACCCATCAATGTGCGTTTGCAGCCTAGAAAGCCAACCGTACCCTGGGCTGCATCAAAAGAAGCGAGACCAGCAGGTCGCGGGAGGTGATTCTGCCCCTCTGCTCCACTCTGGTGAGACCCCACCTGGAGTGCTGCGTTCAGCTCTGGGGCCCCCATCCTAAGAAGGACATGCACCTGTTGGAGTGAGCCCAGAGGAGGGCCACGAAGATGATCAGAGGGCTGGAGCACCTCTGCTATGAAGACAGGCTGAGAGAGTTGGGGTTGCTCAGCCTGGAGAAGAGAAGGCTCCGGGGAAACCTTATAGCAGCCTTCCAGTACCTAAAGCGGGCCTACAAGAAAGCCGGAGAGGGACTTTTTACAAGGGCATGTAGTGACAGGACAAGGGGTAATGGCTTTAAACTGAAAGAGGGTAGATTTAGATTAGATGTAAGGAAGAAATTCTTTACTGTGAGGGTGGTGAGGCACCGGAACAGGATGCCCAGAGAGGTTGTGGATGCCCCATCCCTGGAAGTGTTCAAGGCCAGGTTGAATGGGGTTTTGAGCAACCTGGTGTAGTGGAAGTTGTGCCCGCCCATGTCAGGGGGGTTGGAACTAGATAATCTTTAAGGTTCCTTCCAATCCAAAGCATTCTATGATTCTACGATTCTATGATTCTATGAAAACTTGAGATAGCCCTAGCCATGACTTGATGATTTAATGCTGGACTTTGCAGTATTAGGTTAATGGTTGGACTCGATGATCTTAAAGGTCTTTTCCAACCTAAAAGATTCTATGATTCTATGATTCTATGATTAGGAGTGACTAGAACTTTTCTTATCATGTGATCAGTACCAAGCCTGTATGTTCTTTTCCTTGACTAGTGCAGATTTCCATATTTCACTTGTGCCTTGTTTCCCCATCAAGCATCCTCACAAGAAAATGTCAGCTGAGTTGCTAGATTCCTCCCGAGCAAGTATGTGTGACATGGGAGAAAGACTACATGGAAACAGCCCATGCGTAGGTGGGCCAACTTGTAGCAGAGATAGAACCTGCTATGTGACTAGGGCACAGCAGTAGGAAAGGACAAGAAGGTGAGTACTAAATTGCCTGTACCCCTGGGGTAAGCATACCTCCTGGGAATAACCCAAATGGCTCCCATAGTTTTTATCTTGTGTGGACATAGGTTAGTCTAGCCAATATCATGCCTAGCAGTAAAACATCTCATATGTAAACAAGGAACAATGGGCTGTCTGGGAAAGATGAATGCTGGGAGTAGGTGATGGTGCTGTGGCCACCATTCCACAGTCTCATTTATTTTTCGGTCCCCATGGCACTAAGGCATTTTCTGTTTCCACTGCTGGCAACTTACCTAATAACTTTTAACGGAAAATATGACAGGGCATTCATTTATGTCTTGGACAAGGAAAGTGCCTTTTGTCAGGCATAGTATTGCTGAAATAACCATGTAGTTGGCACAATAAATGGAGGGGTAGGTGTTCCTGTTGTCTATATTAGTAAATGAAATAGTGAGTGGAAATTGTCCTGAGTACTGTAACTGCATGATCTCTACTGTTAAACATGGGACCCTGTTACCCTCCCAACAATTTCTTTGTGTGGCTCAGGCTAGGGACCATTCCCAATAAGCAGGATCCATCACTGTGTTGTACAGAGTAAGGACATAAAAAGGGTTTGGCAGTCAGCCTTGCAGGACTGAGCCTTGTTGGTAGTCACAGGACTTTCTAAGAACAGCTATTGCTGGCTTCTGATTTTCTAGACTGCTTGGGAGAACATACTAGAATCTAGTCTGGAAGTTTCCTGTTTCATGATGTCCTCAAATATCTGCCAAATGTACTAAAGGTGCAATGGCTTGTAATTGGACAGTGTAATGCAGCCACAGAGATTTAGTACAAGCACATTTTTATTTTTAAATTTTCCAAATCCCAACCGGTTTCTAGACCACAGCTTTAACTATAATACAGCTTAAACTACAATATTCTTAAAATACTGATTAGAAGATTGGGAAAAAATAGAGAGATGCTAACACATATAAAAGCACAAATGCAGTTTCTAAATTCTCTGATTGTCTTTACAGAGGTCTGGAACCAGTGCCTCAATGTGCAGCCACTAAGCCACCTCACGACAGGTAAGGAATGGAAAATTTTCAGGGCTGATGAACACCAGAAATTTTCCCAGTGGCTCAGAACAAAGCTATTTTTGTACAGTTGCTTTCTGTAATTACGGTATTTTGGAAGAATTCACATCGTTTGGTGGCTGTCAATCTCTAATTTTCTTTAGTAGCAAAGTGTTTCAGGCTAGAGATAGTTTGATGTACTGAAATATGACACATATGAAAACACTCTTTAGATTTCACACAGAATCTTTATAATTTGCCCTTAATGTACAGGCAGAAGTTGTTTATCATAATTTTATTATTAGGTAACTATAAAAAGAGGGAAAGCTAGCTTTCATATAAACAAATATCACCCTACTAGAATAAAAGATCTCTTAAACAAAGTCATATGTTTGAATAAAGAAGTTCTATATAATCAAATTTTATTATAAGAACTTTTTTCTTGTGTAAAAACATGCAAAGTTGATTTTCCCTGAATATATGCTCTATTACTCTACATCCAGAGAAACTGAAATACAGACAATAAAGTACATCTATGGTATAATTCTTTGACACATTCCTGTGAAAGTGCCATAATTAACAATTTTGCAAGGATAGCATTTTTGAAGATTATGGGGACTGAAATAAAAAGTGTTGTATTTGCTCATACAGTCAGTGTGGTAGTTCAATAAAGTAAATGTTAGCCATTCTTAAAATACATGTAGCTCTGAACACACCTATTTCAAATATATTGAACAAACACTCTGAAGATGCAGGAATTGAGAAAGCAAATGCTTCTAAGACAAGCTGAGTTCTGAAGGAGATATGTTGCTTCCCTTTATCTCACTGAATATTATCTTTGCCTGCTAGTGGTCATATTAAAGTGAGAATACTATTTCTTGTGAAAAGGATCAGAGTGTAGCCCTAACAGTACATTTGCTATGCAAGCTTCTGTCAAAGAAAGAGGTAAAAAAGAAAAAAAAATCATCACTGTTCTTCATCCAAATCAAGCTGATAACTATGGTCTTATTTCAGTGCGGCTAGAGGAAAACTCTGTTTTATGAAGTGCTTGTTTGGATTGCACTCTAAAACATAACTTCATGTCAAAGGGTGACAAAGATTAGGGTAGCACCAACTAATAGTTAAAAATGCAGAAGTTAATAACATGACATGAAGTCTATAAAACATACCTATTCCCATAAAGCATTACTTTAACTTGCATGTATTCTACCATTACGTTACATTACATAATTACATAATTTTTTGCCTAATTTTTCAATAGCAATTGCTCTTCCAAATCTTTTGAGTCCCTGAATCTCAATGCAGGGACTGGGGGAATGAAGTCCCTCCCATCACAAAAGAAGATCAGGTTCAAGACCATATGAGGAACCTGAACATACATAAATCCATGGGACACAATGAGATTCATCCCAGGGTCCTGAGGGAATTTGCTAATGTAGTTACAAGCCACTGTCAATCATATTTGATTGAGCGACCGGTTTTAATGAAAGATGTCCCTGTCCATGGCAGGGCGGTTGGACTAGATGACCTTCAAAGGTCCTTTCCAACCCAAACGATTCTAAGTTTATATGATTATATGAGATTTTTTTAAGCAACAGCTATTATTATTAATATTATTATTATAGTTGTTATCATTAGAAATTTTGAAAAATATTCCATATAAAGTGTATAGTGTTTGCACACCCATATGCCTGAGGTGTTGTTGCTAATGAAATCAGTTAGCAGATAAGTTTCATACCAACACATTGCAGAAAATAAATTATTGAAATTATTTGCAGTATAAAAATAGTCATCTCTATTAACACCAAAAAGAAATTTTCAGCAGGAGAAAGCATGTCAGCTTGGAGAAGAACATTTTTTATTCACTGACTTACAAAGATCTCTCCCTCACTCCCCTTTCCCTTTCCCTTTCCCTTTCCCTTTCCCTCCCTCCCTCCCTCCCTCCCTCCCTCCCTCCCTCCTTCCTTCCTTCCTTCCTTCCTTCCTTCCTTCCCTCCTTCCCTCCTTCCCTCCTTCCCTCCTTCCTCATGTCAGTATAGACTTTGAGTGTGAGAGATACACCTAACCTAAGAAGCTGGAATCTAAGAATCTAATCTAAGAAACTGTTAAGCTGTCAAGCTTAACAGTTAAGTCTCATCCATACTCTGCCTGAAGAAGTGGAAAGGTAGAACACGAAATACAGTTTGCATTAAAAACAAAAGACAATTGCGGCAAGTTCAACAGAAATGCAGAAAGATAATCAATTTGACTTTTTGAAATATAATTTAACAAATTAGTATGGTTAATGACCCACTGTAGCTTTAATTTTTTATATCTTGCCCCCAAAATGACAATTCAGAGTAACATCAGTGCTTTGAAATATTTTTTTGCTAGAGATCTTGTATGCCAAGTTCCAACTCATTGTAAATTAGATTCTTAAGCCATGACATTTCTTAGGAAAACACTTTCATTAAATATCACCAGCAAGAACTTATACTACTGAAATTATACCAAGTTCTTGCAGACAACTGCATGCCCATTAATCAGCAAAATGTACTGTAATGTCTTCTTTCTAAACTGTGAGCAAAAAACACATGTACACCCAAGGAAGTAGAGAAATAACATGTTTGATTAAACTTCCTTTAGTGTTTTCCTTGATAGGATACTCTTTCTGTCTGACTGTGTGTCTGTCTGAAACAGACTTCTGAAAATTGCTAAAACCTAGGTTTCACTGCACATATGTATCCATATACATAAGTAATCTTTAAAAATAAGGATCTTTACTCTTGAAAATTTCCTGACTCTATAATTAAAGTATGCCAAAATATGAAAAGAATGTGTGGTACAATGCTAGACAGCCAGAGCAATTAAGAATATAATTTATACTATACTATACCATACCATACCATACCATACCATACCATACTATACTATCAAGCTTGAACACTCTGCAGATTAACTATAAACTCAAATGCTTTCCTGCACCATAGTGAGCATCAGGGAATAATGAGAATTCTAAAGTTCTTGTGATGCATTTGAGTTTAGGAGCTATTCTTCCTGACATGTATTGGTAATGCTTTTGTGAAACATTGAAGTTAGCGTACCGGAGTGTAAAGTGAAAGGTTTAAGTTTTTAATTCAGGTTCTGCAACTTAGCTGCTTGATGAGCTCAAAGAAATCACTCTACCTCTCTTATGCTTAAAAGTTCTCATCTGTAAAAGAAGTTTAAAAAGATCTGCTTCTTTCATTTATCACTTCACTTCAAGAACAAATTTTCTTCATCATTTTTGAAAACTGATATGAAATAGGTGGTACCCCTTTTGCTCTCACTAACTCCTTTCAAATTACTGATGCCAAAAGAAGGAAGGGAAGCAGGCCTAGGAGAAAGTTACACCATTTTACATTTATTAGGAATAGTTATGTATAATTTTCAGGTTCCCAGTTAGGGCCAGATTCCCAGCATGGCTGCCCTCACTGATGAGAAAAGTGAAAGCTGTGGTGTTCATGAGCTAATTTTGGTAAATGTGCTGCCAAAATACTAGTTCAGCAAAACTTCATGAACTCAGTACTTTTGCATAAAGTTCTGTGGGCCATGTTAGGAAAGGTGTCAAACACAGACAATTTCTCTATTAAATCTTTTAATCTTACATACATGAATTTTGGTTTGTATCTAATATGCATAAAGATTACACTAAACAAGTAAACAGTATAATCTCATTAATTATGCTTCTTTTTTTGTCAGTTCTCTGGTTAAGTAACTGAGACTTAACTTCAGTAACTTTATATGCACTTGCAGACTCTTTTGAAATTCAGGATGAATTACTTTAACTTAAACCTTTTTTTATCAAGCACATATATTTTACATCATGCTTACTCTAGGTTAAGAATGTGCATGATCTGTTCCCATATTCCCACAGCTTAGTGGACTTTTAGGACTTTTAAAAGTAATAATACTTCACTTCCAGTTTGATTTCTTAGTAAAGCCTATGTTAATAATCAAGATAGATAGAAAGATTTCATTTTGCAGCCAGCTCTTTCATCTAATTTCCCTTTGTTTGAAGCAATTAAGTATCATTGAGTTTTGAGAGGAAACACAAAATTAGGACAAAGATACAGAAAGAACACATTAAAAATACTTTAGAAATTTTAATTCAATTACCTTTATTTTAATTTGCCATCTTTTGGAATCATACACCATGGTGGAAAACTGCTGTTAAAAGTCTACTGGGTTTCTCAGCTGGTACATGCCTATTGTGCTTTTGTTCTGCAGAGATGGAAATAACATTGTTCAAAACAAAAGAAAGTAAGCCCACAGATTTTTCATCCCATGGTTATTAACTTCACTTTGAACCATTCTGTAGTCCTTATTTTGTTTACTTTCCCATTATTAGTATTGTCTCTAGCCTGGCATATTAATGCAAGAATCACTAAGTACAGTCCATTATCTTGGTTATCCTCTTTACTGGCATTTTGCTTATTGAAAAATTGTTCCTTGAATTGAAGCAGAATTTAATTGAATCAGAAATCAGCTGAAAGTTAGGCAATTTGATTTCTGAAAGGTTAGGCTTGACAGTAAGGTATGCCTTTTCTGGATTAGAAGCAGCTACCAGAGCAATTACTTTACTTTCAGTCTTAAAACTGAAAACCTGCCTGTAAGCTAATTTTGGCAAGGCATAATTAATTTATTACTACATTTAAAAAAAAAACTTCTCTAGGTCTACTTTTTTTGTTACCTTCTGGAAAGTTCTTTAGAGGAAACTTGTTTCTCTTTTAATAGGACAGAAGTAATAGAAATCAGTAGAGTTATAACTGACCTTGACCTGCTTCCATGAGGTTGCACGGAAAGGAAGGGATTTTTATTTATTATAATATAAATATGAAACCATATTTTTTTTCAGAATGACACAATTTAATATCCCAATCCAAAATTTTTTTTTTTTGAGTCTTGTATCTCAGCTTGTTAAGCTGTAGTAAAATTAAATATAATGCACAGCTTGTGCAAAGCCTAAGTATTTTGCTATAATTTTTATCCATTGACATTTGCTGTCTTTTCTCGTCTCCTTCCCTTCATAAAAGAATTAAATATTCTTAATAGAAAGATACTCAAGATATAATATGTAACTCTTAGAAATGTCAAGAGAAGAAAGGTTCTGAATCAGTCTCGTTCAATATTCATTACAAGGACTGAGTTTACATTTGTCCCACTTAGGAGCAGTCAAGCATAAAAAGGTAGCTAGAAGGAGGCAAGGAACATATTTAAATCCCCCAGTAAACATAAACATAAACATGGTCACGAATTACACCTTATGAATGAATTAATGGTAAAGAGCCTTGGAATAGATTACAATTTTCCATAGCCCTTTCAGAAAACCTCCATTCGTTAAGCTGTTAACGAAAGACTTTCTGTAACACACTATGGAAGATGATAATCCTATTGTTATTGAATGCACCATCTGATATAAATATTTACTTAAAATGTCAGTACACTGAAATAGGCTATTTCTTCTTTATCCTCCAGAAACATTACCTGACATTTTAATTAGGCAGATATACAGACGGATGCAAGGAAAAATTGATATTTGATTTTATTAAAATTAATTTAACACCATATAATTACCCTCCACATCAAACAAGAATGGGCTATTAATTTGGATAAGAAGACATTTACATAATAGAATTCCTTCCCAAGAAAATAAAACACCATGAAAAAGCTCAAGTGAGCTATATAAACTACACAGATATTAATGTAAAACTGTAATTAAATTGAAATTATCATAAATCTGTTACATAATACAAGCATTATTGTTATAGTATAAATAATTAAACTAATTAACAAAAGTGGTTGGGCAACCAAGTATATATGAACTTATATACCTTACAACAAAGGCTCAGGGCATCCAATGGAGAGAGAGGCAGCTGCTTAAATTAGATGGGCTAGATCATCTCTGTTGGTATAGATTTTACTTCTTTTCACTGACTGGATAGGAATTACAAGTACTTGATTTACGAAGATAAAACTGATAACCTATGTTAATCAAATGAAATTTAGATGAAACAAAAACACCTAAATTATGCACCCTAGCTCTCATCAGGAGATCTGAGTACTCTGCTACGTTAAGATCTACAACACAAAATCAGAAAATATTTCCACTTAAGCTTTCCTATAAGTTGAAAAAAAGCCCCCCAAAAAATAAATCAAATATAAAACCCAAACCCAAAACTCAAAAATAATCACACACCAAAAAAAAAGAGAAAGAGAAAACCTACAGAAAAAGTTTTCACCTATAGGTGATGCAGACAAAGGTCAGTTGCAGCCCAGTTATCCTAATTCAAGTAATTTCACCTAACATGGTAGGACACAACGAGATTCCTTAGGACAGTTATGGCAACACTACTAACTAAAAGTTGTTTATCTCACTAGCCCTCCAAAAAATGCATAATTTACCCTACCAACACATACAGTTTTACATGTACCTTAGTGGCTCATTACATCATAAAAGGAATGCCTGTAAGAGTCAGAAAACTTACTGTCAGGAGATATTAATATTTTTTTCTCCATGTATTTTATTACATGAAATTTAATTTTTATTCCTTGACATTTCAAGAGAGGTAAAGCTCTGAATTTGTTAACTGAAGTGTAAAGTGTGAATTGATTTTTCTGTCTTCTTTTGAAGTTGAATTTCACAATAGTGCTGTGTAAACACTGTCTCAATAGAGAGGATTCTTGACAAGAGTGAATCTTTCATTTCAAAGGCTCTTGTAAGAAAGGGTATAATAGCCAACAACATTGCCAGCTTGTAAAATTGTGCAGTATAACTCACATTTTTGTTGCATTCAGCAATTTTTTCAGCACTTTATATGACACAGAAGAAATGGAAAATTAATTTTTGAAAATTAGCTGATACAGAGTAATACATGAAAATTCAGTCAAAATATAGGAAGTTTATAACATACTAATATCTAATCTTTAAGGAATTCAATGACTAAAAAGATAACTTAGGAAATATTATCACATTATTTCTATTATGAGGTAATTTTGCAAGCTGGTGTCAAAACAGCTTTCAGTCTCTTGTTCTCAAAAAGCTCAATTACAAGCATATTCGGGACTGTGTATGAAGTATTTGTTTGTTTGGCTTGTTTTGAATTGACTGTGACATTGCATAGAGTGAAAGATTTGTGAGAGAGAGTCCTGCCCTCACTAAGTCCTTCTATGTGGAATTATCTTATTCTGACTCGAGTTGTTCTACCAGACTAATTGCAGGTTGCACCAGAGAAATTGCAGGTGGCAGAACTGCCAGTGATTCAGTTCTGGATTCTTTCAACATCCAGAGATCCTGAAGTGAATGAAAACCTAGCTGAGAAAACAGGCAAACGGTATTTAGGAATTCCCTAGTTAATTTTCCTCTCACTTTCATGAAGAACCCTAAAATATCCTTTAGTTCCAGGAGAATCTATGGCATTTAAAAAAATCCAAGCATCTGGAAGGCACTTTCTTTTTTCAGATAAATCTCCAAAACAATATTTACTGTCTTAAGAGGCGGCAATCCACTTCCTAGCTTCCTAAGAATTGTCAGGTTGCTTGCATTACTGCAGCAAAGGGGATGCCTACAGAATCACTTCTGATAATTCTCCTTGTCACATATGAAGAATCCCAAAGCTGAATACTGATGAATGCAAACATTTAATTCCTATTCAAGATGCTCATGTAAAGCTGCATTGGGGAGGAAGTACTTCTCTTCAGAATATCTCTGAAGTCTTTCTCTTTCGGATTCTTAGTTCACAGGACAGCTAAAAATTTACTTCAAATACAATGATAGGGAAGTAGAATGATGCCTTCTAGTTATATTGATTTGGTCAACATGCACGAATGAATTGCATGCAAAATTTGTCATCCAGTTGACATGGCAGTGCAAGTGGAGGGAGAGTTATGAACATAAAATGTTCCCCGTTTTTGTCCGTACACACGGTTTTCATCATAAAATCTGTCCCAAAGCATGTATCAGAACATGCACTATATGAGGTATTTGGGTACCAGAAGCACTTGCCACCTCAAGTATCTGAGGTGGTATCTGAGTTTCGGTCAGTTTTATTGAATTATTAATGGACTTACCTTGGTCAATTGGTGTGGTTAGTAATGATCAAAATCAAATTGCCCCTAATTTGCTCTCAGGTGAGTGACTGTAACTGAAACAGCAAGTATTGGAGATTTTTGCCTGTATTGTCACCAAAATAACATTCATAAAGCCTGAGAAGTAATCCTGTTGAATTCATGAAACTAGCTTGAACAAAAATAGGAATAAATAGACCAACAGTTTGTCATTTTCACAGTGCAACTCAATTTTTTGTAATACCTCCAATTCCTTGAAAATTAGTTAAATCCAATACAGTCAAGGTATGGATCAGATCACATGTGAAAAATTGTAATATAGATGTAAGTCTGTGGCCACTTGTATGTAACAGTTAGTATTAAATATTTTATTAGTAAACCATTAGTCATAATCCACTGAGCTCATGACAAGTCCATCACAGAACACTGTTGGAGAAATTTGATTGTCAATAAATGTAAAATTGCAGCTAGAAGTTTCAGTTATTTGAAAGCAATGCACATCATTGTTGAACAAATAGTCTCTCTCTCTCTCCCCCTGTGGGTAATAATATATATTTACTTTGATTTTATGAACAGTTAATTATGTATCTGAGAGAATAGACAATGCTCATTAAAAAAACAACACCCAAAAATACAAGCATACTTCCTAAAGAAAATTTATTTCTATTACTCACTTTGGCATTACACCTAACACATATCCTGTTTTATTTAGCTGAAAATCAATGTACACATCTTCTTCACTAAAAAAAAAAAGAAAAATATGGATAAAATAGCTTCTGAAAAACAAAGAAGTATAAATATGGCTTTTAAATCCTGTACATTATTCTTCAGTGGACTGTCTCTGAACGGTGTACTGTATTTTTTGTTCATTTATTCCTCAAAATGAGTGGGCTTTTGTAAGGTATGATCATCTATGTTAGCAACTTTAAGATTAAACCCTTACACAATGTTGGTTTCTCACCAGCTTTAGATGCTGATACAAAAGTAAGGAAGAAGTTTATGTCTACAGTTTTAATCTTATTTGTTTGTCAGTATATATGTAAAGTTTGAATCACATTTCCCCATACTCTGAAAAATGAACGTGCTATATCTAAGACCCATAACCTTCTTAATCCAGTTTCAGTGAGTTAAACTTCTATCCATCTGACACTGACTTGCTTTATACTGAGAAAAATAAGCTAATGCTCCTTACTGTTTGCTCTGCTTCTTCAAGGGTCCTGAACAGAGCTCTTTTATACAACATCCTCAAACTAAGCCTTATTCCAGCTGGATGAGAAATACTTGCACGGGCCTTCAAACTCCTGACTGACAGCAGAATTTAAAGAGATACAGGAGTTCTGCTGTGGTGAAAATATTATAGCATGCTTCTCTTCCCCCAAAATGAGCAATTTTCCGCATTTCAATTCTCCCCATTTCTGCTTCAACTGTGGCTCAGATTATTGTAGGACACGTTCAAAGTATATCAAAATCTTTTTGAAGGGGAAAAAAAAAAAGTTTACAGATGGTTTCCTAATTGAGGATGGATTAAGTCTCCTTGATTTGATGTGAACAATAGCTCATAAATTGAAAGAGTCTCTGTTTATTCATGTCATTAACAGTAATCCAAATTGACTTTGAGTCAGAAGGTTGAAATTAATTAACAATCTGAACTTTATTTTTTGGGATAGCTAAGAATTCATATCTGTCCCTAAAAAGACTATGATGTGTTCAGTTCTAAGAGACACCTGAAAATATTAGGATAATTCAAGCAAAATATTGAATCATGATTGACAAGTACAATGATATCTGGCCCTGTAAAGGCTGGAGTTAAAAACGATACCTTTAGCGCCTTTGCACTGGACCAGTTAGTAAATTTACTTAAATTTACCTGAATGCAAAAGTGTTTTTCTGAGCCATTTCTAAGCTAACCTGCTTCCAAACTTCTGGGCAAAACCAGACATTTAAAAAAGAGTATGTAGTAATGTACTAATAGTTATATCTTTCAGTGCTCTTTTATGTCCATTTTCAGTCTTATCTGAGAGTAATAACATTTTTTTTTCTTTTCCATTTCCTGGCATCTTGTTCTTCCTTTTTTTTAAAAAGTAAGTTGTAAAAACGTCTTTCCAAAAGGACTATGTTTCTTGCATTGAAACTTTTATGTGACATAAAATTGCAATTGCAGAATCATCTCTAATAATGTGAAATCCCATGGAGCATAAGCATACAATAGAAGTAAAATTTTGATTTGTAACTAAGGTATCATATTAAGGTTGGACTTTTGATAATGAGATGTAAAAATGCAACTGTACATGTCTGGTAGCAAAGTTTTAAATTACATATTGTAGTAATTCAAAAGTTTCTTTATTTCATATCACATAAATGGTTATGTTAACCTCAGGTAGGACAATATATACATACTCACTTCATATCCAGCTAAATCTTCCTCAAGAGCATTGCAAAGAAAATACATATGGAGAAATAAATTTTTAAAAATTCCATGTTTTCTCTATTTTGGCTGTTGCAAGAGAAAGGGAGAAGGGGAAAGGACTGATCGTTAAATTTTTGTACCAAGTTTAATCCAAATAGTCTATGAAACAGCTGAGAAATTAGAAGCTGAAAAACGTGATTTATAATGGCAATGCTAAATGGACCTTAGCTCGATCATCGCAATTCTAGTGAGTGCTGCTGCAACACAGGATGTATTTCTGTAAGTTGAATTGCTATGTATGGCAGGCTCCTATAACCACAACAGAAGGTACACTAATGGGCTAACTTCAACAGCTTGTTATGTAATGAATTACTAATCTATTATTTATAAAACTTATAATTAAGTCACTTCTAAAAAAAGGACAGATAATCATTAACTTTCATCAAGTAATTAGCCATTGCCTAGCTCAAGATGAAACTATAGTCAAGATAAAAGACAAAATTATTCTCACCTTCCATCATTAAAACAACCTTTCATATGAGAACAAATGACTGAAATATAATAGTCCAGTTTCTGACAGTAGGTAGCTCATGGCACAAGAAAGTCCAGGCATTTCATTTTGGCAATATTTATGGAAGACTGTTCACCTACCACTGAAACAACAGAGCCAATGCAGAAATTCTACACACAAAAGCTTATAAACTCCCATACTCAGATACATGCTTATAGACATGTTTATTTTTGTAGAAATATAATCAAATAAGAAAAAAAAATTCTTTAATCCTTTTAAATTATGTTGGAAAATAAGATTTAGCTAAATGTAAAATATATACAGGAAATTATATAAATAGCTCATTTAGAATGTTAAAATCTATTGCTATGTAGAGTTAAATAGTTGTTTTCCTTCTTGGTAGATATAGGCTATACGCCTATATATTTTTATATAAAATGATAGGTACAGACCTGGTCTACTGCCTCTTTACTGTACATACGTATCAGTGAGCCAAGTTGTGATTCTTTTCAGCACTGTTTAGAAGATATGGCATTGATAGATGAACAGAAAAATTGCCATTCTGAGTTGACCTCATTCTTCTAAAACAAGTCTGCTTTAAGGACAGCTAGATGACTGTCCAGATTAGTCACTGTCAGAATACAACAAGCTCTAAAAAGTTTGACTTTAAGCTCCAAGATGCACGTAAGTTATCTTTTTTAAAGCTGAGGAATTTCAAAATTTATCTTTGTATTTTTTTTTAACTCTCAGAAAGCAGTATAGTATGTCTGTAAATTTTGGGCAGTTCTATCCTAAGATTTTATTTCTTTTTCAGAGGGAATGTTCTTGGTTTAAAGAAAATAGGTGTCCTGGTTTCAGCTGAGACAGAGCTAACTCTCTTCTTAGTAGCTGGTACAATTCTGTGTTTTGGATTTAGTGTGAGAATGATGTTGATAACACTCTGATGTTTTAGTTGTTGCTAAGTAGAGCTTATCTTAAGCCAAGGACTTTTTCAGTTTCCCATGCTCTGCCAGCAAGCAGGTGTGCAAGAAGCTGGGAGGGAGCATAGCCGGGGCAGCTGACCTGAACTAGCCAAAGGGGTATTCCATACCATGGAACGTCATGCCCAGTATATAAACGGGGGGAGTTGGCCGGGAGGGGTGGATCACAGCTCTGGTCAGCGGGTGGTGAGCAATTGCATTGTGCATCGCTGGGTTTTTTCCTTTTTTTCCCCTCTTCTTTTTTTCTGTTATATTCCTTTTCATTACTATTATTATTATTATATGTCATTATTATTATTGTTAGTATTGTATTTTACTTCAGTTATTAAACTGTTCTTATCTCAACCCATGAGTTCTACCTTCTTTCCCAGTTCTCCTCCCCATCCCACCGGGAGCGGGGGCGGTGGGGGGGAGTGAGGGAGCGGCTGTGTGGTGCTTGGCTGCTGACTGGGGTTAAACCACGACAATAGGAAAACAATTTTCAAATAGATAGAGAGCTGACTAAATAGACCCTTGTGAGCAAACATGAAAGAGTTCTTAATAGCAACAGAAAATCTAGAACTTTCCTTGAATCTTGAAACTGAAACTTTTAATATGATAGAGAGCCAAATTTTACATCGATTATAAATCACTATTTTCCATGGAGAGTGCCATTTACAAATGAATTTGAGATTTTTTAATTTAGACATAGAGAAGGGACTGAAGATTGAATCATCTTGAATTACTTGAATCATCATTGAATCATCACTGAATTACTTTAGAAGGCAAATATGACAACATTTTAATGTCTAACCTAATGAGTATTAAAATATTTTTAGCAAACTAAAAATGGCTAAATGAAGGAACTCATAGACTATTTCAACTCTTTAGGTTCTCAAAAGTAAGAAATCTAGGTTCATATCTATCCAGAGAGATGAAAACCAAGTTTGAATCTGACTTTTTCAAGAAGTGGCCTAGCCACTGTACATAAGATGGAAACAGCTGTATGCACTAATCACAACTTTTCAAACTTCATGCATACTGAGGCCTAACTGTGATATGTGTTAACCAGTTTGTCATTCTTCAGTCACCAGAAATGTCCTCATGGTGTGGGCCACTATCCCTAACCTGGTTGTCCATAGGTCAGTCTCAGAACCTCACTGAAGCAACAGTCTCTCTGCCTTGCACAGATGTCAGCTTGTGGATCTTTCCCAGTCTTCCTTTTCATGTACAGACAAACACTTCTGCAGTTCTGCTCATTCCTCAAGGCAGAAAGGTAGACAGATAAGGACTAGGTACTTCCAAGTTTACAACGAATTTTGACATTTGAAGCTTGGATATGGTACCTGGAAGTTTTCTTCTGACATATGTTTCCTAGGATAGCATTAGGCACCTGTGTTTCAGCTGCTGAATCCCACTCTGTTCCTTTGTGAAAATTTAGTTCTTAATTGGATATATATTTTAGGAAAATATTTTTTTATTCTTGTGCAACAAGAACATGTAAGGTAGTTTTATTTACATAATGCATTTTAAAACACATTCTGCATTTTAACTGAATTTGTATTTTTTATTTAAACCGTAAGTAGAATATTTTTCTTCTAATATGTAAGAAAAATTCTTTGTAAAGAAAAAAGGGCCTCAAAATAGAAATAAATTATTAGAATAGTTTATACAGATGTGTATAACATTTCCTTGGTTAAAAAAAGAATTAGCTGTATAGATGGTGTGTATTTCATATGTTTTGTTTAATGGAGATGTTTTTGGCATAACACAGAGATGTGTAGCAGAAATATTGAAACTGATACATATGAAAGATGAATGGAAATGTGTGTGTGAAAATACAAGAAGACACAGTAGCACAAGGATTAAAAGAATGGCCTATATTGATAATGATGAACACCATTCCCAGTGCCTTTCCTAAGATATCATTCCCAGCAGTAAAACTGAGGAGCATATTTTTTATGTGAAGTCCAGGAAGGCCTGTATTCTCATAAGACTGCAGCATAAACGACCCATCGGCATAAGACCCTGTGCTGACAATAAGAGGATGGCAACAACGTTGCAGCGTTTCATTTATACCATTCCTCTCCCAGTTTCCAGGAACACTTCAAACACAAGGATATTTCAAACAAGGCAAAACAGGCAACTTGGCTAAGACTTGTGGAAGATGAAGTAAGCAAGATTCCAAGGCACAAGACCACTCCATGTCAAATAATGACACTTTAAGGACATAAATAACACACTTGTTATCACCTAAGAGGAAGAATCCCAGAGACATGATGAGGACTCAGTACTGGTGTCACTTGACCTCTGTGTCACATACAATTGATCCTGGTCAGACCATGCGAACTTGAGTGTTGGTGCTTGTGAGTACGTGAATAAGAAAATATGAAAATGAAATCTATGACAAAGAATATGAGTGAGTAAAATCAACTTCGAGATTTGTAAATAAATACCACCTTCTCCATCCAACCTCTTCTAATGGGCTCTTTCAGGCTATGACTCATCTCATCCTGGACAGATGTCTAAAATACGTCAGATAAAGTGTGCCCTGAAACCATTTTTTTCTCATCTTTGATTATATGGAAAGTCTATGCTGACTAGCTCAGATATAAATGTACTTAAAATTAGGCAACATGAATGCCACTGTCTCACTCAAGGTAAAGCACAGTGACTGCAGGGGAGCATGAAATACAATTTAGGCTCCCTTCCTCCTTGCTTGTCTACTGAGATCCTGCCCCGTGAGGCCTGTTCCTTTCAGATAAACAACGCACCTCTAATTATTTTCTTCCTGTCAGTCCCAGAATTTGCTACCTCTGCACCTAAATTTGGTGCTTCTGATACTGCTACCTAGGTTTTATACTACCTCAGCCTTAAATAATATTACTGGTATGGTCACCAAGGCACTGCTGGCCTTGCAAGACTCTGCTCCTGAAAAGGCCCCAATACTCCCCTCCGCTATCTGGGGAGTCTGACTCTCTCTCACATAACTCCCCCTCAACCATTAGTGAAATCCAGCCACCCTCATGGTACTATCTGTATCCTGCTTCCTCCTAGTGGTTTTGCGTGGTTTAGGGTGAGGTGGCCCAGATGCTTGCTTAAAAGCACATCTGACTCCTCTTCAACTTTGAGTGAGCTGAACCAGTTTCACAGTAAGCCTTTAGGTGAAGCAGGAGACCTCTTGATGCCAGAAGTCAACAGCTTCCATTCTTCACTTTCCCCACAGGTTGCATCACTCTTATACCAGGGATGGACAGCACCTGTGTCTCTACTGCAGCTGGGGTCCAGGGTTCTTCAAGCTGTTGTGTCTCTGAGATCCTGTCTATTTCTCTTTCATGTTCTCTGATGATGCTGTGCAGCCTGCTCACTTCTTCCTGTAACTCCTCCACTTAACAACGCAGCTCTTCAAAGATGGCACACCTCCTGCAGGACGGAGGGCCATCTCTCCTGGCCTTGAAGAGAGGCCCCAGGCACTCCCTGCAGCCTGGGACTTGCAGGGCTGCATCCACCATCTGAACCTCCATCTGGGTTGAAGCCTTTGGCCCGGCAGGGACAGTTGTTCCGACACCCGCTGCTTATTTGTTATGTCCAGCAGTTTTTCCTGTTGTATTCAGTAGTTTCTCATGGTCTGTTCTGTTAGCTAAACCTCAGGCCAGGGCCTGGTCATCTGCCTGCTTACCTTATTAATATTAAGCTGAAAGTATGCCAGATTCATACACTTCTCAGTGAAATATTAATTAATGGCCTCAGCAATTTAAATTCATCTGATATTTATTCCAGTAAAATTGTTCATTTGGTATTAATATGAATATCACCTCATGGGCTCTGTTATGGGGTTTTCTTTCATTGCAGTTTAATTTTAACTCAACTTTTAATTTACCTTCAATGGCTTTCACATTATTTAAATCATCAGCCTGTATACATACAATAAAGAAAAGAAAATCTATTCAAAACCTGAAATTATCTGAGAAGTCAGTTCCTGAAAAATTGTATTCAGAGGAACTGGAGATGATGATAAAAAATAATAACTTTGTAGTCTCTAAACTATTGTAGTTAATTTAGTGAACTTTTGGTTAATCACAGAGACTGGAACAGATAACTGGAATACGTAAAGTTAATTTTATTTAAACAGGAATTACTTTTCTTGGTCTTTAAGTTGTAATTGCTGTTGCTTTTAGCCAATAAACATGGTAAATACTCATATTGTACTCTCGGGCAATGACATCATATATATATGATTATACATGTGTATATCATATTTATAAATCAATGAGAATACTTCATGCTGACTATTCCTGATAACTGAATGCTGGAGGCTGACATCTGAAGAAGGGAAAGCATAAGGATAAAGGAATTTTATTCATGATCAAAAAACTCTCATGACACAGTAAAAAATTAATGCATTTCTGAAGAGACAATTATATTACAGCACTGAGCCAACTAACTGGCTAGCCTTAAATCTAATATTGTTACCAAATTCATCTTGGATACAGTAAATCAATTCAATATCCTACTTCTATTATGTTACATTATACTGTTGGCTGGTATACATTTTTTACAAAATCCTCATGCAAAAATCTTTGTTAACTTTGATTTAAGGTTGCTAGACTATATGACTCGCTGACACAGACTACCACAAGTAGTGAAATAACAAGTTTATTATTTATTTATTGTTCCTTTTCACAATCACATTTATCTGTCCTTTGTCCTAAACCACTGAGATATTTTCCCTTCTGTTCAAAAGAAAAAAAGCTCATCTGGAGTTTTTGGCTTTTCCTAAACAATATAGTATGAGATTTTTATAATCATCAGGCCTCATTATTCTGAATAAATTACAGAAACCTGGTTAGTGAATACATCAGAGTTATCTTAGCAGAGACAGCTCCAGGTGTGCCTTGGATTAAGAGCAGCAGAGAAGATGACAGGAGGAGTAGCATGGCTGTGGTATTTATTCAAACTCAATAAATCTTTCACGCAAACTTAGACTGCTTATCAAGTTTATCTGGATCATTTCTTTTTCCTCTGTATTAATGCTTTAGTGCAAAGGGAATACCATGTCTGCACATTTCCCTGAGCTGGGAATTACTGTTCCATGAACTATAAAGCTTTTAAAAGCATATTTCTGCCTCTTTCGCTGTCCTCCAATGTAAAGGTGTCATGGTAGATGTGGGTAAGGATTGGGAGAAGAAATACAAGTTCTTGAAAATCACTGATGACATGCAAAAGTTTGGCTGTTTAAACATGTAATTATTATCTCTTGAATAAGTCTTGTGGATCAAAAGGTTACTACTTCCTACAGCACATTACTGCATATTCTACAAATAGAATCAATTCGTATCTATTAGTGTGGTGGGTTGACCCTGGCTGGACGCCAGGTGCCCACCAAAGCCGCTCTATCACTCCCCTCCTCAGCTGGACAGGGGAGAGAAAATATAACGAAAGGTTTGTAGGTCAACATAAGGACAGGGACATCACTCACCAACTACCATCACGGGCAAAACAGACTCGACTTGGGGAAATTAGTTTAGTTTATTACCAATCAAAGTCAGAGTAGGATAATAAGAAAATAAAAACCAAATCTTAAAACACCTTCCCCCCACCCCTCCCTTCTTCCTGGGCTTAACTTTACTCCTGAATTCTCTACCTCCTCCTCCACAGCGCCACAGGGAGACAGGGAATGGGGGTTGCCGTCAGTGCATCACACGTTGTCTCTGCTGCTCCTTTCTCCTCAGGGGGAGGACTCCTCACACTCTTCCCCTGCTCCAGTGTGGTGTCCCTCCCACAGGAGACAGTCCTCCACGAGCTTCTCCAACATGACAATTCTCCTTCCCACGGGCTACAGTTCTTCATGAACTCCTGCAGTGTGGGTCCCTTCCACAGGGTGCAGTCCTTCAGGAACAGACTGCTCCAGCGTAGGTCCCCCACGGGGTCACATGTTCTGTCACCAAATCTGCTCCAGCGTGGGCTCCTCTCTCTCCACAAGTCCACGGGTCCTGCCAGGAGCCTGCTCCAGTGCGGGCTTCTCACGGGGTCACAGCCTCCTTCGGGCATCCACCTGCTCTGGTGTGGGGTCCTCCATGGGCTGCAGGTGGATATCTGCTCCACCATTAACCTCCATGGGCTGCAGGGGGACAGCCTGCCTCACCATGGTCTTCACCACGGGCTGCAGGGGAATCTCTGCTCCGGCGCCTGGAGGACCTCCTCCCCCTCCTTCTTCACTGACCTTGGTGTCTGCAGAGTTGTTTCTCTCACATCTTCTCACTGCTCTCTTCTGCTACAGTTGCACAGGTTTTTTTCCCCCTTCTTAAAGATGTTATCCCAGAGGTGCTACCATTGTCGCTGATGGGCTCGGCCTTGGCCAGCGGTGGGTCCATCTTGGAGCCGGCTGGCATTGGCTCTATTGGACACAGGGGAAGCTTCTAGCAGCTTCTCACAGAAGCCACCCCTGTAGCCCCCCGCCGCTACCAAAACCTTGCCATGCAAACCCAGTACAATTAGGTAGGTGATCTCTGGCAATCCTACTTCGCTAGAAAGTCCCAATATGAGCTCCTGAAATTTTTAATCTGGATATAGCAGTGCCAATGCTGATAATGATTGGTGATTTTTCCAGATATATTGTTTAACTACTATAATGATTATAAGACAAGGGCAAGGGTATCACCTAGCTAATTTTTTACTTGTTACCATGCTCTTGAAAGCTGAAGATCAGAGCATTGGAAACATTTATTCATCAAATATTATTTTCCACAATTCCATCTGTGAGCTCTCTTCAATGTGCTGAAAAGAAGACTTATTTTGATTGCTTTTCTTTAGGAGCCTTTTGAGAAGGTGGACCTGTTTTTAAGGGTCCTTCAAGGTTGCACAAGAAAGGTCTTAGAGAGGTTGTACAATTGATTCTTCAGGAATCCAGCACTGTTTCATCTTGTTTTTCTCATATTGAGGTTTCTGAGAGTGTTAATCAGAAGATGTGGACTATCGTGGTTGTTTAAAGATGGCAACTTCACAGGGCTTCTCTTTCAGCCAACAAATAGGTCACTACATCAGTTTATAGATATTGACTCTTACAATATCCAGATCACTCTGGGACTAACAGCAGCAGTGATCACAAAAGCTAAGCATTAGAGATATTTGGTAGGACAAGCCTTAAACTCTAGAATTCTTTCTGTCCTCCAGTCCAAAATACCCAGAATGTGCTAAACTTGTGTATGTGCTACCCAAATTATCCTGAGGACAAGGAGATGTGCACTAGAGAACTGGATGCTTTATATTTGCTTTTCTTTCTGGCTTTAAGGGAAGCTATTACATTTGTGTTTGGTTTGTAATATGTGACTGAGACCTTTTAACTTTTTGTACAATAAATATTTTTTCATGGAAACTAAAATCAGTAAATAAGTACCTATGATGGGGAAGTTCATTCCTCCTGCAAATAAAGTACAAACAAATGTAGCTTAAATCTGTAAAGTATTCCCGGTAGGATGATGTTATGCCCAAGGCATCATATACATTGAGCAATGATTGATTTTCTCCTGCTTCGTTTTACCCACTGAAAAAACAGTCAATCTCATAAAAGTGAGAGAGAAATGGATAAAATAAATAAACCAGGAATGAGAAAAGCTGGAAATATTAAAATGCAAGTCAGATCAATGTTTAAGCAGATAGAGTTTATGGAACCTTTCTCAACAGTATTTATGACTATAAAGGGGTCTTAAAAGTTGGATGCTGTTTCTATATCTGTAAAACGTCTTTGTTATTTATATAGTAATTCTACAGACAAGTCAACCTCAGTACATTCCTGGGATGTATGACTCCCAAACATCAAACAAAGCTGTATACCGTTTAGGAAGAAGGGTAATCGGCCATGTCAATAACATTTTATTTAGCAACATATACCAATAAGGAAAACTGTATTGTATCTCATCTATTTTGCAGGTTTAAATGCCCTTGGACTTTTAAGACAACATTAGAAGAAAATTCTGTCACGTTTAATTTCATAAGCCTATAAAAGTGAAATCAGATGTCAGCACAAAAGCTTGTAAGTTAACAGTATCAAGTTCTAATAAAATGTAGGAAGAACAGCAGCAAATCATTTGCTACTGATAGTTATCATACCTGGTCCTGTTCTCTAGAGATCTTAAATAGTGTCATTAAGGAAGGAGGAAAAGCTGACAGTTTATTTCAAAACCTGGTTTAGTTCTTGCATGTCAAAAGAAATGACCCACCTATTTAACTAAAGTGGTTGAAAACATTTTGAAATAACAAATTGATTCTCTTCTATCCTAAGTCTAGATAATATTTCATCTATTATGTTGCTCAACCTTTATATATAGCAAAAGGAGGATTTTCATTAGAAAAAAGCATAACACTGTTCCCCATATTAATATATGTCCTCCACCAAAGTATTAACATAAGCTAAAGCTATTTATATCAGTGTACTTCTATCTACACTGGCTTCTGGAAAGCCGTATTTTATTCTGGGTGAAGACTACAGTTTTAAAAGCCTCTTTTTTTTTTTTTTTTTTAAATATCATCCTTCCCATAGGATGGATGTAAAAAGCTTACACTTTTATTCAGGACCTGTAATGGATTGCCCTGAACTGACAGAAATAGACTTGCCCTAGTCCACAGCAACAGGATAATCAATCAACTAGGCCCTCCAGCTGTAACGTATAATGACAGGGAACTAAAAATAATCTAGAATGCAGAAGGCTTATCTCAGAGTTGCCCAGGTAATGAAACAATAATTTTTTTGTTGTTATTTTTTTCCATCCTGCAGGATCGTGGAAACTGTGTTGAATGGCAGTACAAGAGAGCAAGCTTGACTGGCCTACGCTAAAATAGATCTGTTGTCTATTACACTTTCAGCTGATGATGTTTTAGTTTGTGACCAAAATTGATCTGGAAGTGGGAGGTACTGCTCTTCTACTCTTTACAGTTCCTGTACCTTCTATCTTGGAGAGACTTTAATTATCCTGTAGTGAATTACTGTGCTTTTGGATGACAGGAATGTGTCTGTTCTGGGCTTCTTTCTTCTATACCTCTGCATTATGTACAGCATTTAGAGAATTCCTTAAATCCTGGAGGTGTGTAAAGGTTCAGTTAAAGCCTGAAATGTGTGTTGGACTTCATCATCTTTTATCTCATATTTTCAAAAATTTCTGCAAATTCTGTTTACAATATCTTGAAATGTTATACTCTTGCCCACTACACTCCATCCTTTCCCCTCACTACCATGAGACCTTTATATGTAAGGAGCCATCCTTCCATCTTCATCAGTACTTTAATAGATGTCTGCAGGGGAAAAATGACTCAGCTAGATTTTAATGATTTTTTCATGTTTATATATATCTTGACATTTTCCTTTAAAATACTGGGAAGAAACTCTACAATAAAATGCCCAACAACAAAACTAGAGGTAAATCAATATTAAAAAAATGATACATACTACTAAATTATAGCCTCATTTTTTCAAAGAAAAATGTGAAACTAACTGCATTAATAATCTCTTTGAATTCAATACAGAAATGATGTCATGAAGAGGTGTTTCAAACGTTAATGGACAGGTGCAATCAAAAGTAGTGACTACACTAGTTTTAACAGATTTGTCAACAGATGAGATTATTTTGTAAATAATCATAATAATTATAAAATCTATTGAAAGTATTCCCCATTTAAGTCACAACCTGTTGGACAAATGCCAGGATTGCTACGAAAAAAAGCCATCACCTGTTCTATTGCATGAGACTAAAAAGAGTTAATTCGCTGAGAAGTTGTAAAGAATATTCAATAATGTATTGAAATGTAAAATCTATTTGAAAAATGTGTGAGATGACAAAAGTAACTAGAGAATATGAACTTTTTTCCAGACTTATATTTATCTACCAATTTTCTGGTTATTTAAGTTGCAATATTTTCCACTTTGATGAAAACTGTTTGTGGGTCCAAAATTACAGAATTAAATTGCTTGGTAAGACTGAGGATGACATATATTAGATTTTCAAGCGATGCATGTTTCCAAACAATACATTTATTTTTTTCTACTTTTGTATGCTTTCTGATTTTTGCACATAAGCTTCAGACTTTTGGGTGCTTACTTGAACAGAACTGAACTCCTGAAGACTCTGAGATTTCCAATCAAAGTTAGTGACAAAGATTAAAAAATGATTGATGAGAATATATATTTTCAGCTGTATATGAATTAGAAAAAAAAATACCCTCAAAAAATTTTAGTTGCATTCACCTAATCTATAAAGTAGACCTCAGATGTCAGTCATTTTTCTCTGAAACAGTAGAGAACATACTTCAAAATACTTCTGAATGAGTCACTTAGAATCATAGAATCATAGAATGCTTTGGATTGGAAGGAACCTTAAAGATCATCTAGTTCCAACCCCCCTGTCTTTTAATATATACATACAGATATCATTCCCGCGGTCTATGGGCCATCTCTACCAAATGTCTGTTGAGTTCATTCAGTCCATGACTTTGGGCTCCATCTGTTGTAACAGTCTGTCTGGGCAGGAGTTCGCTCAGTCGGTAGAACAGGATTGGGCTTCAGTGTGATGTGGCGGGCAGGTGACATTGGGCGCAGCAGGAGGATGGTGTCGGATTGTTGCATGCTGAAGTCAGTCCTGGTTCCATCACTACTGCACTTCACTCAGTTTTTGTGAAAGTCCATTCTTCATTAATCTAATCTTACTGTAATACCATTAATATAGCATATAACAATTATAATGATGATGACAATGCAGTGGCAGGGTTATATAGCAATTAATATCATACAATTTAATCTATTGGCTGTTCTCACCTAAAATCAAATCCCCTTGAGGCACACATCGGACTTCCCCATCCTTCCGCATCACCCACCAAGTGCACCCAGGCCCTTGAGCAAAAGCAATCCCACGAATGGGTTTGCCTTTGCCTGAGGCAGAAGTAACCCAAACTGTTTTTCCTAGCATATTTTTCATGTGCACTACAGGGACTTTATCCCCTTCTACAGTACGTAAAAGTTCTGATTGGGCAGGGCCAGCTCGATTGACAGATCCTCTAGTGTTGACTAACCAGGTGGCCTTTGCTAAATGTGTATCCCAATGTTTGAAAGTCCCACCACCCGTTGCTCTCAATGTAGTCTTTAACAGTCCATTGTATCGCTCGATTTTTCTGGAGGCTGGTGCATGATAGGGGATGTGATACACCCACTCAATGCCATGCTCTTTGGCCCAGGTGTCTATAAGATTGTTCCGGAAATGAGTCCCGTTGTCTGACTCAATTCTTTCTGGGGTACCGTGTTGCCATAAGATTTGCTTTTCAAGGCCCAGGATAGTGTTCCGGGCAGTGGCATGGGGCATGGGGTATGTTTCCAGCCAGCCGGTGGTTGCTTCCATCATTGTAAGCACATGGTGCTTACCTTGACGGGTTTGTGGTGTGTGATATAGTCAATCTGCCAGGCCTCTCCATATTTGTATTTCAGCCATCGTCCTCCATACCAAAGAGGCTTTAACCACTTGGCTTGCTTAATTGCAGCACACATTTCACATTCACGGATGACCTGTGCGATAGTGTCCATGGTCAGGTCCACCCCTCGATCGCGAGCCCATCTATATGTTGCATCTCTTCCCTGGTGGCCTGAGGTGTCGTGGGCCCACCGAGCCATGAATAATTCACCCTTAAGCTGCCAATCCAGATCTACCTGAGCTACTTCAATCCTAGCAGCCTTGTCTACCTGTTGAATGTTTTGATGTTCTTCAGTGGCCCGACTCTTAGGTACATGAGCATCTACGTGACGTACTTTCACAACCAAGTTCTCTAGCCGGGCAGCAATATCTTGCCACAATGGGGCAGCCCAGATGGGTTTACCTCTGCGTTGCCAATTACTCCGCTTCCATTGCTGCAACCACCCCCACAGGGCATTTGCCACCATCCATGAGTCAGTATAAAGTATTGGCCATTTTTCTTGTTCAGCAATGTCTAAAGCCAGCTGGATGGCTTTCACCTCTGCAAACTGACTTGATTCACCTTCTCCTTCTGCAGTTTCTGCAACTTGTCGCATAGGACTCCATACAGCCGCCTTCCACCTTCGATGCTTTCCTACAATGCGACAGGACCCATCAGTGAACAGGGCATATTGCCTCTCATTTTCTGGCAGTTTATTATACAGTGGGGCCTCTTCAGCACGCGTTACCTCCTCCTCTGGTGATATTCCAAAATCTTTGCCTTCTGGCCAGTCTGTGATCACTTCCAGAATTCCTGGGCGACTGGGGTTTCCTACTCGACTTCGTTGTGTGATCAGTGCAATCCACTTACTCCATGTAGCATCAGTTGCATGATGTGTAGAAGGGACCTTCCCTTTGAACATCCAGCCTAGCACTGGCAGTCGGGGTGCCAACAGGAGCTGTGTTTCAGTACCAACCACTTCTGAAGCAGCTCGAACTCCTTCATATGCTGCTAATATCTCCTTTTCAGTTGGAGTATAGCAGGCCTCAGATCCTCGATATCCCCGACTCCAAAACCCTAGGGGTCGACCTTGGGTCTCCCCAGGTGCTTTCTGCCAGAGACTCCAGGTAGGGCCATTCTCCCCGGCTGCAGTGTAGAGCACATTTTTAACATCTGGTCCTGCCCAGACTGGCCCAAGGGCTACTGCATGAACTATCTCCCGTTTAATCTGTTCAAAGGCTTGTTGTTGCTCAGGGCCCGATTTAAAATCATTCTTATTCTGTACAGGGGCAACTGATACTGGCATGGGTTGGTTCTCTGGTTCAGCTGCAGTGCCTGTCACAGGCGTTGCAGTAACCGTAGTACCTGTTGCCGGGGTCGGAGAGGCTGCAGTGCCTGTCATGGGGGTCAGAGTGGCTGCAGTGTCTGTCACGGGGGTTGAAGTGGCTGCAGCATCTGTTGCTGGGGTCGGAGTGGCTGCAGTGCCTGTTGCCGGGGCTGGAGTGGCTGCGGTGGCTGTCATTTTGTTGTCAGATCCAGAGACCTTCGCTTGCCCTTGAATAGTGTTAAACAGAGCTCAGTAGGCATGAGCCAGGCCCAAGCACATTGCAATGATTTGTGTCTCCCTGGAATTGTCGGGGTGACAGCATACTTCTTCCACATGTCCTACTAGTTTTTCAGGATTCTGCACTTGTTCAAGAGTGAAGTTCCAAAACACTGGAGGTGCCCACCGTCCTAGGCATTTACCTGTGTTACCCCACACACCCTGCCACTCATAACTCTCAAGCTTTGGGGCAGATCTCTGGGTGATCCTCTTAAATAGTTGTTTAACCCTAAACAAGACCTGAACCACATTCAGGAACAAACTAGTTCCTAGCAATAGAACCATGTTAGTTTCAACATTCCAAAGATATTCAAAATTTTCAAAATTCTCAAACACTACTGTAATTAGCCTGGAGGAGGAGGGGAAGGTGAAGGAAGGTGTCTCCCCCATAGATTGGATCTCTGAGGAGAAAAGGTAAAGGGTGTAATTATTAACAGTTTCCGCTAGATAGCTCCTGAAGTATGGAGATAATGGCAATGCTGAGTACAAATACTGGATTAGTCCCACAACCGATAATTTTATCATACCATAAACCAGTGTTACATAGTAAAGCAAAGCGAAAACCTTAATCCACCTCACCTTATGGGTGATAAGCAGCAGTACAGGGACTATATATGGCAAGTGAGGTGATACATAACACAACTCCAAGAACGAACGCCACAACTCTAAGAGCCAATAACCCAACATTGTGACCAGCGACTACTAAACTAATACAATACAACAAACAACAAATTCGTTTTAACACGCTCTGGTCAGATCTGTTGTTATCTCAACCCTTTACACCCCACGTTGGGCGCCAAAAAGGCTGTCGTGGTTTAACCCCAGTCAGCAACTCAGCACCACGCAGCCGCTTCCCCCTTCCCCCTCCCAGTGGGGTGAGGAGGAGGAAAGGAAAAAAAAGTAAAACTCGTGGGTTGAGATAAGAGCAGTTTAATAACTAAAGTAAAATATAATACTAACAATAGTAATAATGAAATATAATAATAATAATAGTAATGAAAAGGAATATAACAAAAAAAGGAAGGGGAGGGAGGGGGAGAAAAAAACAGTGATGCACAATGCAATTGCTCACCACCCACTGACCAATGCCCAGTTAGTTCCCGAGCCACGATCCACGCCTCCCGGCCAACTCCCCACTGTTTATATACTGGGCATGACGTTCCATGGTATGGAATATCCCTTTGGCTAGTTCAGGTCAGCTGTCCCGGCTATGTTCCCTCCCAGCTTCTTGCACACCTGCTTGCTGGCAGAGCATGGGAAACTGAGAAGTCCTTGGCTTAAGATAAGCACTACTTAGCAACAACTAAAACATCAGAGTGTTATCAACATCATTCTCACACTAAATCCAAAACCCAGCACTGTACCAGCTACTAAGAAGAGAGTTAACTCTGTCCCAGACGAAACCAGGACACCCGGGTAAGCACAACTTCCACTACACCAGGTTGATCAAAACCCCATCCAGCCTGGCCTTGAACACTTCCAGGGATGGGGCATCCACAACCTCTCTGGGCAACCTGTTCCAGTGCCTCACCACCCTCACCGTAAAGAATGTCTTCCTTACATCTAATCTAAATCCACCCTCTTTCAGTTTAAAGCCATTACCCCTTGTCCTATCACTACCTGCCCTTGTAAAAAGTCCTTCTCCGGGACTTTTTGCTTATGCCCTGCTGTGTTGTCCCTCCAACAGATATCGGGGGGGTTGAAGTCCCCCATGAGGACCAGGGCTTGTGAATATGAGGCTGCTCCTATCTGTCATAGAGGGCCTCATCCACTCGGTCTTCCTGGTCGGGTGGTCTGTAGCAGATTCCCACTATAATGTCACCTGTCCCTGCCCTCCCTTTAATCCTGACGCATAAGCTCTTGGTCGGCTCCTCATCCATCCCCAGGCGCAGCTCCATGAACTCCAGCTGGTCATTGACATAGAGGGCGACACCCTCTCCTCGTCTCCCCTGCCTGTCCTTCCTAAAGAGCCTGTATCCTTCCATTCCAATGCTCCAGTCATAGGACCCATCCCAGCAGGTCTCCGTGATGCCAGTAAGATCACAGCCCTGCAGGTGTGTGCACGTCTCTAACTCCTCTTGTTTATTCACCATGCTATGTGTGTTTGCATAGAGGCATTTAAGTCGGGCCCCCGATGAAGCTGACTTACAGGCTGGAGTGGCTGGAATTCCTTTGTGCTGCTCTTCAGGTGCTCTCCTGCTGACCTGTGATCCCTCTCCAGGCTCTGGGCATCTATTACTGGCACTGGCATCAAACTGGTAGGAGTGGGATAGATTGTTTTAAACTAAAGATAGGCAAATTTAGTTTAAAGCCCTCTTCAACAGCTTGGCAAGCCTATGACCAAGACGCTCTTCCCCTTCTCTGACAGATGGACCCTGTCAGCCCCCAGTACACCAGCTTTCTCCAAGAGAGTCCCATGGTCTAAGGAGCCGAACGTCTGGCTGCAGCACCAGTCCCATAACTGTTTGTTGATTCGCCAGATTCGACTGGCCCTTTCAACCCCCTTCCCTTTGACTGGGAGGACTGGTGAAAAAACTACCTGCGCTCCAGAGTCCCTTACGACCGCTTCCAGGGCTCTGTCATCCTTCCCGATACTCCTCAGACTGTTCCCGGCTGTAGCACTGGTGCCCACGTGAAACAACAGCAACGCATAATAGTCAGTGGACTGTACGAGGCTTGGTAGTCTCTCGGTGACATCCCTGATATGAGCCCCCCATTAAGCAGCATACCCCTCTAGAGAGTGCATCAGGTTGCCAAATGGGTGCCTCCATACCTCTCAGAAGAGAGTTGCCCACTGCTATCACCCATCTCCTTTTCTTAGTTGTGCTAGTTGTTATACGGGGAGCAGGTCAGGCTGCCTTACTCAGCTCCAGCATCTCTCCTGAGCACTAAAGTGGTTCTGCAAGGGCACCTCAGGCTTTGGGGGAAGTCTCTTCTGCCTGCTGGTCCTTGCTGTTGCAAGCTTCCATTCTTCCGCATTATTGGCCCCCCTCCCTTCCATGTGCGCTGGTGGGGGAGGTTTTGGCTGTTTGGCTGTGGGTCCACTGCAGACTGCGCTTGGAACCAGCTATCTAACTCCTCCTCAGCCTCCCTGATGCTTCGCAGCCCTCTCACTGCCTCCTGCAGCTCAGCCACCTGCTGCAGGAGGTCCTCCACCTGGGCACACCTTTTGCAGGCAGGTCTGCTGCCTGTCCCTGCCCCAGGACAAAGGTCTCGGCACTTCCTGCAGTCTGAGGTCTGCACTGCAGCCCCTCCCTTCAGCAGCTGCGTCCGGGTGGAGGCATCGGCCATCGCTGGGGTAGATGGTACAGACTTCCTAGCCGCAGCAGCAGCCTTTGCTCTCAGACGAGTGCCCACCATTCTGCCTTGAGGGCCGGGTAGGATGAGTGCCCTTGGCCTGTGCAGATGGTCACAGAACAGTGCCCAGTTGCTGGGTTCTGTGGACTTCAAGCCTCTCCACTCGGCCAGTGGAATGCGCCTCCTTCGAAGAGGCGCCCTCCGTGCACGCCCTCCCGCGCGACCTGCCGCGTGAACTGCCGCGCCACGCCCTGGCTGACGCGCCACGCCCTGTTTGCCCACTCGGTTTGCAGCACTCCTGGTCGCCAGCGCTCCCTAGGGCTGCCTTGTGTGGGAGTGGGGAGTGGCCCTGCCCAAGCCTCGGCCTCAGCCGCTCTCCGTCGTGAGGCCTGCCGGCTCCTGGCGGGTCTCCATGCTCCCGTGGTGTTTCCCTGGCTCAGGAAACCCCCCTTGCACGCCGCGATCCCCCGCTCCGCTGTGGAACGCGCCTGCACCGGAGCTGATCGCCTCCATGAGCCACAGAAGTTTTGCTTCTAGTTTTCTCATGAAAGAGCTGAGCTAGGAGAAGAATGCTCTTAAAATATTGGTAGTTAGTTGTTCTCTCATTCCTGTTCAGATAATCTGAAAAGAACTCACCAAGCTCTTTCTACAGCACAGACCTGGCCTTTTGAAGACTTCAAAAAATGTGGAGGGATAACGTTTTTAATCAAACAGAAGCTCTTATAATAACCTCTATTAGGTTTGTGTGGCAAGGTTTTGGTAGCGGGGTGGCTTCTGTGAGAAGCTGCTAGAAGCTTCCCCTGTGTCCAATAGAGCCAATGCCAGCCGGCTCCAAGATGGACCCACCGCTGGCCAAGGCCGAGCCCATCAGCGACAATGGTAGCGCCTCTGGGATAACATCTTTAAGAAGGGGGAAAAAAACCTGTGCAACTGTAGCAGAAGAGAGCAGTGAGAAGATGTGAGAGAAACAACTCTGCAGACACCAAGGTCAGTGAAGAAGGAGGGGGAGGAGGTCCTCCAGGCACCAGAGCAGAGATTCCCCTGCAGCCCATGGTGAAGACCATGGTGAGGCAGGCTGTCCCCCTGCAGCCCATGGAGGTTAATGGTGGAGCAGATATCCACCTGCAGCCCATGGAGGACCCCACACCAGAGCAGGTGGATGCCCGAAGGAGGCTGTGACCCCGTGGGAAGCCTGCACTGCAGCAGGCTCCTGGCAGGACCCGTGGACTTGTGGAGAGAGAGGAGCCCACGCTGGAGCAGATTTGGTGACAGAACATGTGACCCCGTGGGGGACCTACGCTGGAGCAGTCTGTTCCTGAAGGACTGCACCCTGTGGAAGGGACCCACACTGCAGGAGTTCGTGAAGAACTGTAGCCTGTGAGAAGGAGAATTGTCATGTTGGAGAAGCTCGTGGAGGACTGTCTCCTGTGGGAGGGACACCACACTGGAGCAGGGGAAGAGTGTGAGGAGTCCTCCCCCTGAGGAGAAAGGAGCAGCAGAGACAACGTGTGATGCACTGACGGCAACCCCCATTCCCTGTCTCCCTGTGGCGCTGTGGAGGAGGAGGTAGAGAATTCAGGAGTAAAGTTAAGCCCAGGAAGAAGGGAGGGGTGGGGGGAAGGTGTTTTAAGATTTGGTTTTTATTTTCTCATTATCCTACTCTTATTTGATTGGTAATAAACTAAACTAATTTCCTCAAGTCATGTCTGTTTTGCCCGTGATGGTAGTTGGTGAGTGATGTCCCTGTCCTTATGTTGACCTACAAACCTTTCGTTATATGTTCTCTCCCCTGTCCAGCTGAGGAGGGGAGTGATAGAGCAGCTTTGGTGAGCACCTGGCGTCCAGCCAGGATCTACCTACCACATGACCCTGCTGAACTGATCATATGATGAGGTGAAGTCTGGAGCAGGATGAAGCATAAAGGTCTTTCCAGAGATAGCGCAAAGGCTCATGAGGTAGGTAAGATGTTGGAAGAAGTCACATTCTGCTGAACTGTGGATGCTGCCGGGGTAATTTGACTCTATTTCTCTTTTGCTGTTTCAGGAATGAAAGCAAATACAGTCCAAGCTTTTTTTCAAAATCCTGTCAGTTTAATATGAAAAAACTGCAGGGTCCATCTGAGGTTAAGATCCAAAGTTCATATCCATCACTAAAAATTCCTTCCTAACTTTATCTTTTAGGATCAGGGAAGATACAAAGTAAGCTTTTTTTCCTCCCTTTACCCATTAAAGACCAACTTCTAGAAAGGCATTTTAGTCTAATAGACTCCACTTCTCTACTTCTCGTACCTTGAAAAATGCAACCTTGCATTTTTTATGGCCACCTGGAATGCCAAAGTAAAGGTCATTGTCTTGGTCCATTCCTTTGATCATGTAGTGCAGGTCAGTGCATGTCGCTACAAATAATAAAGTGCTGATTTTTCTTTTTGCAGGGGGGAGAGCTGACTCTAGGGATATTTTATATATATATATGTGTGTATGAGTGTTTTGCTATGATTCATTTGGTTTTTGTTGGGATTTTGAGTCTGTGGTTTTTTTGAAGATGTGTCATTCTATATAAGTATTTGAATGAGAAAGAAGAAATAAAAGGATGGTGTGATGCAGTTTTATCAACTCCTTTCTCCACTTTTTTTTTTTAAACATACAGCAGGGAGAAGTAACGTTACAGTAATTTTATTAGAGAAAGGTAAAGATTGTCTTCAAAATCATATTACCTAATAAAGTGTACACAATCCCCAGGCTGAGGATTGAGATATAATAAAAAGAGAGTAGAGACTTCACATAAAATTATAACTGAGAACTGCAAACAAAGTATAATGAGTAAGAAGGGAATCATCATTTGAGCGAGCTATGTATTTTACAGAGTCACAGCAGATTCTAAAAAAATAATTCATACTGCACCAACTATAATAAGCATAAGACATAAATTAACATTTCAGGTTTCTTAATTTTAGTATAAGGATATGTAGTCTAACCATTGGACAGTCTGGTGAGAGGGCTCATGCTTTGACAATCCCAAATCACCTTCCACTAGGAATACGTAAGCCCTTAACAGACACAGTGAAATTAGCCTGATAAAACCCCTTCCAGAGCACCCAGCTTGGGATCCTCCACCATTCCTGCTACAGACCCTGGAGGTGCCCAGAGGCTCTGTGGGCACAGCTCTTTTCCATGCTGCTAGCGCTGCTATTCAGGGCACACGGTGCTCCAGTGACTATATGGTATCCATGGTGAAAGAGTTCTTTACAATTTGATACCTCTTTTCTCTGAACTGGTCTCTGAAGATTTTACCTGATACTGAATTTATGAAAGCCCATGGAAGACTCCTAAAGGACATTAGCAGGTTTATGTCTTTTATATATCAGAGATTATTACTGAGCTCTCTAATTAATTAGATTCTCTAGTCCAGTATTACAGTTTATTATCATAATCTGTAATACGTAATGGAAAAACATGTTTTATTCTCAGACACAGTTAAATAATTTTCTACTACAACGTCTTGGTCAGTCCAACTCAGATGTGCTGAGCTGTATATATGACAGAATGTGTCTGAAAAACTTTGGTAAACCAGTTGAATCATGGTATTGGAAGAAAAATAGTTTTCAGGAATGGCTTTCCTACAGAATAACGCCAGAAATACTCAGCCACTGAAATTTGAAATCAGAAATATTTCTAAGATCTGCATGGTTTAGAAAAAAATAAATGGATCAAATCTGTGCAGGACCTGGCAGATATGACTGATCTGGCTCTTTGTCTAATATGTACTGGTGAAAAAGACAGGATTATCTGAAAGCATATTCTCTAATGACAAGCTGGGCAAAGCAGGTGGGAAAAGATACCAAAGGGCTGTTTAAGTCATTTGAAACCAATGATTTTCCAAAGGCAGTTTCATACAAAGACAAAATTGTGGCATTAGCTACAAAAAGCATTAAGAAGGTGCCTATTTACTCCAGTGCAATGAAGTACAAAGGTAGTAAAGCAAATCTGAAGTCAGGCAAACCTGGAACAGACTGCCATGCTACTGAGTTATGTGTGCTTCTGATATTTATGATAATTTATTTTTAATTAGCTTGGCCTTCTTTATAGGCCATGGATTTATGCCACTTAAGCAGCCCGCAAAAGAGAAGTAGCTAGCAAAGGAAGTAAAACAGGGAGTTTGCAGTATACACAAATGTAACATATAATACAAAACAGCAACATTCTGGATAAGGAGAATCTCGATATACGAAGTGGATATCTATTCTGAAAATATGAAGTGCCAAAAAGCAACAGAGTTATTAAGAATAACCCACACAAGGCAAATGAAAGAAGAACAGGAAGGATAGTTCCACAGTGTAAGGACATGTTTTTGAGCACTTCCGTCCTATTCCAAATAGGCTTCTGGATTTATAGGAGGCAATACCTGCCAACTTCGTCTTTTCCTATAGAAACCCACACAGAAAGTTGGAGACTTTTGTTTGTTTTAGTTGGGTTATTTGGTTTGTTGCTTTGGGGTTTTTTCCTACAATGCAGAATAAGGCAAAGGAAAGCAATGAGGCAAATCTAATTATCTCATTAGCTCCTGAGCAGATACCCCATATCAGTCAGAACTGACACTGGAATATAAGTAAAAAGCATCGTTAAGAACAAATATAGGAACAAATTTAGGCCATGCCATGATATAAAAATTGTTTATATGGGGAAGGCTAGCTATAAGATTGGTCTACATTGTAACATATTCTAGGAGCAAAAATTCCAGGACTGGAAAAAATTAAAATCAGTGTACTCATTAAAAATCCTGGACAAGATTTTCATGTATGGAAATCTCAGTGCAAAAGATATTGGTATTCAATTTACCTAATTTCGGTGTCTGAATATCAATTATATAAATCTCAGCTCACCACTATAAAGTCTTTTTAAAGTCAATGAACGGATATAGGTGATTCACTTCAATCTAAAGTGGATGTCTAATATTGGAAAAATAAACTATCATCTTTGATAGTTATTCTAACTATCTTCATCTTAGTCAATCAACTTCTGAATTGTAATAGTAAGATGAATCCTATTAAAGATTGCTTGCAAGATATTGATGTGAAACAAGTTTTCTACAGAAGTGCTATTAACAGTAAGTCCAAAAATGAAGATAGAATTCTGGCATGTGACATAAATAGCTGAAATTGAAGAGATGGAAGAACCTTCAGAATAAATTAATTTGATGATTGCAGGAGAAGATAATTGATTTGGATATGCAGATGACTAAATAGAAAGCACAAAATACAGTAGTGATGGAAAAACACTTCAATCTTTTCACAGAAGATGCATCACCTAAAAATCTCCTTGGCAAATTCATTCAATTTATTAGATTCTCTCTCTGACTACAGACAGATTAGATAGATCAAAACAATCAGCAAGCTAATTACTTTAAGTGCAGCATGGAAGAATCATGAAGCATGATTCTTTCTAGAGGAAAAATCACTCTAGTAAATACTTTTCGTAATAAATGTTCTAGGAAAAAGATGTGCTATATACTGAAAGACCTGATTGGGGCTGAAGTCTTGTCAGTGTGCTTTTTTTTAAACATGCAGCGGCACCAAAGAGGGACAAAACAGAAAAGTATGTAAGAGGGATAGAGAAATTTAGAGTGCGCAGCCTGAAAACAGATCTCATCAAAGTGCCAGTCAGGTTTGAAAGAATGAATTGTTTTAGTCACTTCTTTGAAAAAGGAGACATCAAATCTGATCTAAACAAACCTAGAGTGCTAAAGGATTTTCTAGCACAAATCTCCAAAGGAGAACCGGGCACTACATTGTGTAAAACCTTTGGTAGGGCTTGTGACATTCATGTAGCTTAAAGATACCACCTACAAATAAAGGCCTCCTGGAGGAGATTCAAGTGCCACATCTTGGCAGATAACGCTTACTTGATGCGATCTTGGATGATGTGGACATTTGCTAACAGCTATGGGCCATATGTTCCCTTCAACTGGGCCCTGCCGTCCTCCTGCAGGATCTCACAGGAGATATGCAGCCAGATGGCTGCTCGGCAGTGAACATGCACAGGCAGGCTTGACACCAGAGCCTCAGTGCCATCAGTGCCATGTCTGCCCTATGTGCCTCATACAGCTTGAACAAAGAGCGGTGATCCGCTCAAGCAGGAGCAGCCAGAGCCAAATCAGGTCCTCCAGTGCCTTAGTGCCCAGCCTGGCCTTCCTGACCCCATAGGACCTCCTGACAGAGAAGTGTGTGAGACCATCTGTGCCTGTCTGCGTCGAGGCCAGCTTCATTAGAGCAACAAACATTATGGCTCACTTTCTTTTACCATAACAGCAGCTAAAAATAGATCCGGTTTTCCTCTTTCCTTCTCCTTTGCTGATCAACCGTACTCATCCCCACCCTCTTCTCTCCATCCCTGGGCCTCTGAGCTCTGTCTTGCTGCACAGTGCAGTGACAGCCACAGCCCCTCTCTCTTCCTGGGAGCTGCAGCTTCAGGTCTTGTTTTCAGCTATTCTCTCTATCTTTGCTCTTTCTTTGCCTTGCTCTTTTTCAGTTATGTCTTTGTTCTTTTCTTTTCCATGCTCTACATAGGCAGAAATTCTCACAAAATGTTTTCCATTCCCCTGTCACAGTCAGATCACACTTAGGGTTTTGTTACCTCTAGTCTTATTGGTTATTCTTTCCCAATATTGCATCGTCCTCTGTACTCATGTGGTCTACCCAGGCACTTAAATATCGTTTAGTCACCAGGCAACAACATTAACAGACAACATAAACCTATTACAAAGGTTACTGTATGAAACTTTGGTGTTCAGAAGATGCATTTAAAAGGAAAGAAAAGTAGTTACAAAAGCAGAGGGAAAGTAACAGGGCAGGAAAAATAAATAAATAAATAAAAAGGTGCTGTGTTGCTTCACAAGTTCCTGCCACCACAGGCATTGTGGATGCAATGTAACCTGTGGAGCCCCAGGAGACAGTCCCACCCTAAGAGAGGGTTAGATTCAAGTAGATTAAACAGTCAAGAAGACCTGAAGGTCCTCCCTGTTCCTCTGTTACTTGAGCCACTCCTGCATGTGAGTGAGGTCAATAGCCCTCTGCAAGAAGGCCAGCTGAGGGTTGCATTGAGTCACCCTATGGTTCTAAATAAAAAGACTTCAAACCTGTATTGATGGATGGCCTCTTGCAAGGCAGCCTCTGTGCTTCCCCAGATGCTTTCCAGACCTTATCACCAGATGTCTCTGTGAAGTCCTTCCTAGCAGCTGGGAACACATGGCACAGTGCACAGTCTCCCATAGGATCTTTCCTATAACCACATTCATCAGAAGGCCAGGTCCACAGCCATGTTTGAAAAGGTCTGAGTTGGACCCTTTGCAGAAGCTGGGGAAAAAACAGGGAAGAGTTCTCAATAAAATGACCCTAAAAATCTAGTGACTATGTTCAAAGAGGTGGGATGGCATTGTCCTGGACTCAAGTGTGACAACCAGAACATCTGAATAGCAGCAGGAGGGAACTGTGGGCAAGGAGAGGTGGTGTGGATTTGTGTCATGTTTGCTGTGAGATGGATTCTGTATGCATCGGACTTCCTTGCTGTCTCTTTGTAGCCTGCTTTGTATGGGAAGTGGATTGAGCATGTGATGCTGCAATAAAAAACTTTATCAGTGGTGCTGCAAGTGGACAGTGCTTTCCAGCAGAATGGAGAGGTGCTGGCCAGTCTGCTATGTGTTCTTTGTGCCTGTCAGGTACAAAAGCAGTCAGGCAGGGTTTCTGTGATCTCAACAGGCTATGCAGCTGGCACACTTATACCTGCAATACCAACTGTTGCACAGAAAGGGTACCTAGTGTCCCAGAGGAGCCGTGATGACATTTTGTAGAAGGACCACTGTCAGAACCACATTCCCTGGACCCAGAGCCCATCCTATGAGAGGAACCAAAAGATGCTTTTTACCCTGGATGTCAGATGAGGCACAGATTTTGTGTCCACAGCGTAATAGATTAAATATGGTTTCTGCCAAACTCTAATAGGGCTGGCTTGGAAATGGGGCATGCTCCAGATTTCTGCAAGGCCTCAGAGAAACTCAGCAGGTAAAACAGACCTGTGTCAGGAAGGGGGAGGAGGAGGGCAGAGAAAGTTCCATGGCTTAGCATTTCTTTTGAGTGTGCCTAGGCTGAGTTGGAGTCATGGGAGATGGGAGATGCAAGAAAAGAGCAATGGTGGCAAGTTCCTCCAGATAATGCTTCATAAATGAAATGACATTTGATAATAAAAGCCTTATTTATTGCTTTCAGGAATGTGGGAGGCATGGGGTTTTTTGGGCAAACAGCGTGTGCAGTGTCATTTTTGTGAGTAGCATGGCTTCTTTTTCCCCATGCAGAGGACAAACAATCAGAGACAATCACATGTGTGGCCATGTGTGGAGTCCTGACAGGATCTATCTTGTTCAGGACATGAGAGTGTGTGACTGTTTCTGCTGTTACCACACCACACATCCTTTGGGGTGGCACCCTGCTCTGAGGCATAGCTGGTTGCTACGCAGACATAATCCATCAGCTGATGATTTTTTTCTTTCTTTTCTGCTGAGTTGCCATGGGAGACTGTCAAGCTGCAGCGATGGCAGGTTCACTCTCCCCTAGGCGTCTTTCCTCTGTATATGCCATTCTCAGTGTCACTAAGCTTGAGATTCCCCTTCTTCCCTCCCCTGCCAAGAGCATAAATACAATTTATGCTCACTAGATCTCTACTCAGTTCTTTCCACTGCCCCTAGACTTGACAGTGATGGCAGCAGTGGCAGGACAGCGTAGGTAGGTGTCTGCCCTTGGCACAGACTTAGGAGTCTTGCCGTGCAGTGCTGGGCTACTCCTTTGACAGGGGAGGGCGCTGCAGCTGCAGACCTCAAATGCCTGCCTTGTACGGAAAGGCAGCGATCTGGCATCTAAACGCTCACTGAAGCGTATAGTAGGAGAAAATATGGGGAGCTACATGGTGAGAGGTCCCCAGCCTGCGTGGAGGAGGATATTTTTGTTTACCATTGCATTGCCAAGCACCATGCTCTGCCACAGGCCATCTTGCCACCTCAGCCTAGACCAAACAGAAGACTGTCACAGGCAAAGCAGTCTTGACTAGGGGAATTTTTTTTGTAATTTAGTTTATTGCCATTTAGCGCAAACTTTTGATTACTGATTTGGCTATTCAGAAAAAAGGAAACATAAGCAATTAAAGAAGCATTTAAGGAAATACTTTTCGTTTCCCTTCCCCAGGCTCTAGTTCAATCCCCCTGCCATGGGCAGGGACATCTTTCACTAGATCAGGTTGCTCAAAGCCCTTACAGAAGTCAAGGTAGATGACATCAGTTGCTCTTCCCTTGTCCACCAACACAGTCACTCCATTGTAGAAGGCCACTAGATTAGTCAGGCACAATTTGCCCTTGGTGAAGCCATGCTGGCTCTCTCTAATCACCTCCCTGTCTTCCATATGCCTTGACATAGCTTCCAGGAGGATCTGTTCCATGATCTTACCAGACACAGAGGTGAGGCTGACAGATCAGTAGTTGCCAGGGTCTTCCTTTTTACCCTTTTGAAAAATGGGCATGGTGTTTCCCTTTTTCCAGTCACTGGAGACTTTGCCTGGCTGCCACAGCTTTTCAAATATGATTGAGAGTGGCTTGTAACTACATTAGCAAATTCCCTCAGGACCCTGGGATGTATCTCATTGTGTCCCATGGACAGGTTCCTCATATGGTCTTGAACCTGATCTTCTCTTGTGATGGGAGGGACTTCATTCCCCTAGTCCCTGCCTTGAGGTTCAGGGGCTTGGTAAGTGTGGGAAGAGAGATTACCATTGTTAAACGAGGCAAAAAAATTGTTCAGTACCTCAGTCTTCTCTATGTTGGTTGTCACCAGTTCTCCTGCCTTATTTATTGTGGGGATACATTCTCTTTAATCTTCCTTTTCTGACCAACATACTTGTAGAAGCCCTTATTACTATTCTTAGTATCCCTGGCCAAATTCAGCTCCAACTGTGCCTTAGGTTTTTCTGATCCCATCCTTATACATCTGGGCAGCATCCCTATATTCTTCCCAGGATACACGTCCCTGGTTCCACTGCCTGTGCATTTCCTTCTTACACTTCAGTATGACAAGGAGGTCTTTATTGAGACATGCCAGTCTCCTGCCCTCCTTGCCCTTTTTCTTACACATGGGAATCAAGAGCTCTTGTGCTCTAAGAAAAATGTCCTTAAAGAGCTGCCAGCTCTGTTCAGCTCCTTTGCCCGTGAGTGCAGTTTCCCAGGGGTCCCACCCATCAATTCCTTAAACAACTGAAAGTTTGCTCTCCTAAAATTCAGCGTCCTGACTCTAGCCTTCACCTGGCCCATATCCCTGACAATTGTGGACTCCACCAGGACATGATCACTGCAGTCCAGGCTGCCACCAATCGCTGCCACCAATCTTGACATTTCTAATCAGCTCATCCATGTTGGTATGCAACAGGTCTGTAACACTTCTCCTCTAGTCAGGCTATCTATCACCTGGATTAAGAAATTATCCTTGTGACTCACCAAGAGTCTCCTGGACTGCTTACAGCTTGCTGTGCTGCTTTTACAACTGATGTCAGGGTGATTGAATTCCCCCAGCAGGATCAGAGCCTGCAAGTATGATGCTTCCTGTAGTTGAAGTAAGAACACTTCATCAACAGGCTCCCCTTGATCAGGTGGCCTGTAGTAAACACGAACCACAAGGTTTCCTTTGTTGGTGTGGCCCCTAATTTTTTACCCATAAGCTATCCACTGTTTTTCAAAGACAGTTCTGTGCAGTCATTCCATTCTTTTACATAGAGGGCAACCCTCCACCCCTCGTTCCTTGACTGTCCCTTCTGAAGAGTTTATAGCCATCGATTGCAGCGCTCCAGTCATGCAATTCATCCTACCAAGTTTCAATGACAGCGATTAGATCATAGCTTTCTAGCTGCACAGTGGTTTCCACCTCCTCCTGTTTGCGACCCATGCTGCATGCATTGGTACAGAGGCACTTCAGCTAGGCTATTGACTCTTTCACCTTTTTAGAAGAGCACACCCTAATTCCTTTGAGGCATTTCACAGGTGTTTCCCTGTTGGTTCCTAATACATCAGCAGCCCCTGGCTCTTCTCTGTTGCTCAAAACTCCAGTTTAAAGATCTCTGTGTCAGTCTGACCAGCTTGTTGACGAAGACCTTCTTGCTGCACTTGGTCAGGTGAATCCCATCAGCTCCCAACAGACCAGGCTTCTCAAAGGTAGATCCGTGATCACAGAAGCCAGAACCTTGAGTACGGCACAAGCCATGCAGTCAGGCGTTCACCAGTTCGTCTTCTTCCTAAACCCCTTCCTCTGACTGGGAGGATGGGGAGAAACCACCTGTGCACCAGATCCTTTTAACATTGCTCCAAGGGATATATAGTTTCTTTTGATGGTTCTGAGTTGCCTTGTCGCAGTATCGTTAGACCCTACATGGAATAGTAGGAGCAGATGATAACCTGCAGGGTTCACCAGGCTCGGCAGCCTCTCAGTGGTGTCATGAATGTGAGCTCCTGATAGGCAGCTCCTCCATTTCTTCTACAGTGGCTGGCAGTCTCTCATCACTGCTTGAGCAGAGGTGCTGTGGGGTTCCCCAGCTGTGGCAGTTTTGGGGTGCGATGGGCTGTTTGTATTGGTGTCAGATCAGACTAGAACCAGCTGTGCCCAGCACAGGGCAGGTCATGGCCGCCTCCCACACAGGGCATCCTGGCAGCCCCCTAGCACCCAAAACCTGCCAGTTATGCCTCATACAAAAATCCAAATAAATCCCTTTGACTTCTGGTTCCTCTTCCTTGCAAATAGTCACCCTGTTGGGACCTTGCATCTCTTCACTATTTCCCCTGTTGTAGGTTAATGAGAGGGCTGAAAAGCAGCACTTTAGAGAGGGTTGTTTGTAGTACAATAGCAGGAGTGGCTCTGGGGCAGTTCCGGCACAGCAAGGAGAGCAGGAAGGGACAGACATGTAGCCTTCCACCATATTGCTGGAGGACTGTGACTGAGTGACACTACTAAGATGATATGGCCTCATCCATGCCATGTGACTCCATTCCGGGGCCAGTGACAACTGGCAGGCAATGGTTAGCACTGACAGTGCCATCTGATTTGGACCAGAACAATGTAGGAGAGAAAGCTAACAACCCAGCAGTGCAGATAACTGCAACCCCACACTGACAAACTTCTTCAGTGATCAGGATGATAGGACAGAGTTCAACTGCAGCAAGTTGACAAATGATACAAAATTGGGAAGACGGTCAGATAGACCAGATCGTTGTGTTGCTGTTCAGAGGGACCTCAGTGGGCTGGAGCAATGGGCCAACAGGAACCTCATGCAGTTCAACAAAGGGAAATGCCAAGACCTGCACCTGGGGAGGAATAATTCCAGGCACCAGTACATGCTGGGGGTCAACCAGCTGAAGGACCAAAGCAGTTTTGCAGAAAAGGACCTGAGGGTCCCTGCGGACAACAAACTGGACAAGAGCCAGTTCTGTGCCTCTGCAGCTTAGAAGGGCAATAGCACCCTGGGGGACATTAGACAGAGAGCATTGCCAGCAGATTGAGGAAGGTGATCCTTCCCCTCTGCTCAGCCCTGGTGAGACACATCTGGAGTGCTGGTTCAGGTTCTGGGCTCTCCAGTACAAGAGACACAGACATACTGGAGTGAGTCCAGTGAAGGGACATGAAGATGACAAAGGGACTGGAACATCTAACATACAAGCATAGACATCTGGGATCATTTTCCCTGGAGAAGAGAAGGCTCAGGAGGAACCGATCAATGTGTATAAATACTTGATGACGGGAGTAAAGAAGATGGAGCCAGACTTTTCTCAATGGCACCCAATGAGAACAAAAGAGGCAAAGGGCACAAACTGAAATACAGGAATTTCCATTTAAACATAAGAAAAATCTTTTTATTGTGAGGGTGGTGAAACACTAGAACAGGTTGCACAGAGAGGCGGTGGAGTGTCTATCCTTGGAGATATTCAAAACTCAATTGGACACGGCCCTGAGCAAGCGGCTCTAGCTGAACCTGCTTTGAGCAAGGGTCTCGGACTAGGTCATCTGCAGAAGTCCCTTCCAACATTACCTATTTTGTGCTTCTTTGATTCTGTGATTCTGTGATATTCTGCTTTGTTTAATTTACTGCTATAGACGTAGCTGTAGCGAAGCATCAAATACAGAACCAAAATTACAAGTAATGTAATTACTGATGCATTTGCAACTGTTAAGTTATGATTGCTTGCTTGTACATAGAGAAAATTACAATGGTTTTATATTGGTCCTCTTAAAGATCCTCAAGAAAAGGTATATCAAGCCTGGCAGTTGTAGAAATGGAAGCTTCACTCATGGTGCTCTGAATCAGAGTGGGCCTATATATGGCTGCATATACACATTAGCAGCACCGTACTTGAGTTTAGAAGCCTAGCATCCTTTTAGGACGTCTAACGTTGGGCAAACAACCATATTTTGACACACCACACACACACTGGAGCTGTCTCAGGCTAGCCACCTCAGAATATGTTTTGTTCTTTGGTAAATCCACTTAGACACACTGTAAGACCAAGACCTATGCTTTCAGTGCTAAGCATGGGACTACCTTTAGGCAAGTATTTAAAAGACTTGTTAAGAAAAATTTTATTTAATTTCACTATATTTCTCCACTGATAAGAATATTCAACATCAGGCAATACTCCAGAAGGTAATAATAGAGGACAGGAATGAAGGACAGATCTGAACATTACTAAGCTTTGAAGGATCTTCAAAGATGAGAATGAATTTTTATGGGGCCTATGAGGAAAAGCTCTCAGTGTGAACTGAGCAATAAAGAAATATGAGTTAAAGCTTGTCCAAACAGGTTTCTACAGAAAAACTCCCAGAGAGTGTGATCATCTTTAGACTGCACAGTAGTAGATCTTCAAAGGTAAGCAAAAAAGGAACTGTGTTTATATTGTATAACCTAATTATTTTTTTTCTTGCAATTACATGTGTTTATTGCAGAAATACTATTATAATATATAAAATAGCGAGCACTCCATGTGAGTTGAGTTCACACTTGGCGTCCTTCAATTATTGGGAAATGTATTGTCTTACCCCCTTGAATGCTATAAAGAAGAACTTTAGCGACAGAATAATATACCACAAATAAATACGGCATTGTGAGGGCCTAAATTTTCATGTTTTATAGCGCTGTTAATCTAAGTACTCTGCTTCACTGTACCTTATGTTTTCTTAATTTTTAATCATCTCTTGCTAAACTACTCACAGAACTCCCACTGAGATTCCACTCATTTCATTAGAAATGCCATATATAAAGTGGCATGGAATCTGTCCAAAAATTAATAAGCCTAAACCAAACATAATCTGTTCCATATCTACTCTATACTTTGAAGGGCTTTGCTAGTTCATGCAACAGTATTACTGTGCCTCTCAAGACAGAAAGGTCAAAGACATATGGAAGTATCTATCTATCTCCCTCGTTGTTACAGTTAAACATATAATTTCAAGGGTAGATTTGTATGAGAAGGCTTGGGGAAGGAAATAAAATTATCACAAAGGTCTAAAACAGGGATGACTCATTAATTAGTGTTTTCTGTGCAAATTAGGGGAAAAATGGCTATCAGTTTAAAGCTTCTGACCTGAAAGAGGTAAGTACGGAAAAAACAATCACAATACAAATTAACAATATGTATTATTTGAGAAATAAATAGAAATGCTAGTGAAAAGCCTTTGTTCAGATTTTTAACTTCCTAACCTACTTTTTCACGTAAAACACAACATTGTAAGAGCTGTAGCAATAAGCTCTACAATCCCCGCAGTTTTTACGACAATGCAAAGTAAATTCTAAACATTTTTCCTTTGCCCTTAAAATAATGCTTGTATTAATGTAAGCCTTTGCACAACGTGATATGTGAAGTTTATGTATTTCTCAATGTATTTTGTTATCAATAATGTGTCTAATTGTAAGGACACATCATCAAAATGGAAGGGATTTTTAATATTATATTATGAAGTCATCTAAAAGCCAGTGCTATGGACTGGTTTTCTTTTTGCTAAGTGCCAGATAAGCATACAGTCCACATACCAAAATCCTTGATTTAAAAGGATGACAAAAGGGGTTTTCCTACTCCACCATTACTGGTTTTGAAACTCCAAAACTTATTTCATTCTGCATTGGGTTGAAAGTAAGTGTTAAGTGGTGTAAGAGAGTGTGGCCACCTCCTCCAGCTGATCCAGCCCAGGACCTCTCCAGCCTGGCTGCTGGAGCCCAGCCCAGTGCCCCAAGGACCTGTGGTCTATGCCCAGGATGAGGGACATGGCTGGAGCTCTCCTGGTTGGAGGCTCAACCAGTAGCGAAGCTGAGCACATATCCCAGAGACACACACAGACACACACAGGGTTATACACAGACACACACACACAGACACATACAAGACTTTGGTACAGCCAGTCCCACAGGTTGCCACAGACAAGGTGGTGCCTTCAACTGCACCCACATATAGGACTCCCATAAAACATAAATATAGACAGCCAAGTGCCCTTCTTGCTCTTCAGCTGGTAGAGACAGAAGTTCACTAGTGAAGGCACAAACAAGACACTGTCCAGGTTCACAAGCACACATTTGCAGATCCCTCGCACACCAGCACAGCCCCTCTGTCTGCTTGGCACCCCTGTCCAGATTCTGGGCCCCCTTACCAGTTTCACGGGTCCCCTACTCGCTGGCTAGTCCATCTTGATGCTCTCTAGCAAACACACAGCACTCACACATTCTTCCTTCACGCACTCCATATTCACAAGTCCCCCTGAGCGTACCAGCACAGAACCCCTGCCCACCTGATACCCCAGCCCAAACCTGAGGCCCCTCTGCTCGCCATCTAGTCCAGCTTAAAGTTTGCTAGCAAATATACACGCACACCCCACGCACACCAGGACTGGAGAAGACACAGACACTCACCCCCCCAGCAGCCAGCACCAGGCACACGGACTGTGACCTGTGGTCCCACTCCAGCCGCTGGTGCAGAGTGTTATGACCTAGACTGGGCAGACCAGAGGGTTGTAGAGGTTCTGGGATCCCCCCAGGCTAAATTAAGGTGAAACGACACCAAACGATCACTTTAAATGCTTTATTTGAACAATCCAGACTCTGGAAGGCATAATGGTGGGCAGCGTGGGTTCTAGCAAAACACTCACAAGAAGACAGGAAAGAGAGGAAAAAGAGGGAAAAAAGAAAAGAGATAGTCACCACCCTTGGATCCCGTGGTGTCGACGACAAGCGTGGCAATCCTCCAGCAATGGGAGTACAATCTGGCTCTTTGCAATTGTGTCTTTTAGAGTCTAATCTCCGCCCTCAGCCACACCTCTTGAAGACTTATATGGGGTTATTCTAGACAGTTCTCAACATATATGGTGGTATTCCAGATGGTTCTTTATCTACTGAGCACGTGCAGCTTACTGGGGTGGTGGTCTTAGGGGCTTTCCAAGGAGCTGCAAGCCCCTTCCTCAAATAAACTTTGCGTGACCCCTGGCCACGTTGCCATGCAGGGTCTGCCAGAACACCAGGCTGCACACCCACGGGCACGGCCCCTGTCTCTGTGCCAGCCGACTCCTTGCTGAAGTCCCCAGTTGCTATGCAGACCCTACCGTGGTTTGCTACAATGTTTGAGACATTGACAGGTGATAGCTCTTTCAGTCCCTCACACAGAGCCCCTCACTCACCTCACTCATGCCAGCCCCCCTCAGTACCTGTTTTTTAGGCCACACACAGTTCCCGCTCCAGTGGCTGGACGTTAAAGACACCTACTTGCTCCAGTAGCTGGCACCACAGGCCAGGGGCGCCCACACCCTTGGTCTGACTCCAGTAGCTGGCATCAATTTTCACTCACACCAGTACTGGTCTTACCAGTAGCTGGCACTTAGTCCCTGCAGCACACACACACATAGGGCAGAGAGTGAGATTATGCAGAGAGACGGTTAAGAAAAGATTTATTAAGAAGATATAAGAGGATAGGACAGACTGCAGCGATCAGGCATAGGACTCAGCCAGACAAGTGTACTGACTGGCCCTGTTTTACACAGGACCAGACCCTTGTGTACCCTTTCTTGCCTACTCCCCCTTTCCTCCCTGCTCCCCCTTCCTCTGTAGGTCCCCCATGGGTTTGTACAGCTCTATGATTCCTGCACCTGTCCCAGTCCAGGGTTTCCCCTGGTTTACAGTCTTATCAGTTGCAAAGTCCATGTTGATCTTCCTGGAAGTAGCATCTGTGGTTTCTTGATAGCTCATCAGTTAGTGTGAGTGGTGAGGCTTGTTTCTTGTCATTGTCTCCGTGTTTGCTTTGTCAGATCTGTGTCTTGGTATATTTTGGTTTCTGGCTGCCCCCCTTTCCCTTGGTTTCCCAATTGACAAGATCCCCAGTGAGATATTCTTGCTGGAATAAACATACTCACACTCTTACGTGCCCTCATCAATTAGTGTGACTGACCAGGTTTGGTTCTCATCACTGCCTCCCTTATCCTTTGTTGGTCAGGTTTGTGTCCATGGACATTCTTGTTTATGACTTCTTTCTTTTCTTCTATCCTGGTTTAACCACAGTAGGCAGCTCAGCCCCACACAGCCACTCTCTTACTCACTCCCCTCAGTGGGATGCGGGAGAGAATTGGGAGGGTAGCAGTGGAAAAACTTGTGGGTTGAGATAAAGGCAGTTTAGCAGGGAAAGCAAAAGCTGCATGTGCAAGTAAAGCAAAATGAGGAATTGATTGGCTGGCAGGTGTTCAGCCATCTCCAGGAAAGTAGGGCTCCATCACACATAATGGTTGCTTGGGAAGACAAACACCTTAACTCCGAACGTCCCCCTTTCCTTCTTCTTCCAACCAACTTTTATTGCTGAGCACAATGTTATATGGTCTGGGATATCCCTTTGGTCAGTTGGGGTCAGCTGTCCCAGCTGTGTGCAAGCACTGCTCAGCAGTAACTAAAACTTCGGTGTGTTATCAACAGTTTTCATCACAAATCCACAACATAGCACCATACAAGCTACTATGAAGAAACTTAACTCTATCTCAGCCAAAACCAGTGCATCTTATTACCCCTTGCTGCATTGAAAAAGGTCCTTGACCAGATACCCTTAAAGGAGCAGACACTCTTCTTCCACATATCTTTACATAAGGCCTTTCAAAAATTTACGTCAAAAAGTCAAATGAGAGACTAATTCAATCTCTAGGGACCTTCCCTGGAACACGGTAAAGTATTCTTGAAAACATTTTAAACAAAGTGCAAGAGAGAAGAGAGTCGTCCTAGAATGAACAACTAATCACAACACTTGCCTGACGCATAGGGAATTGTTTGCTTTAAGCTGAGCACAACAAGGAACCTGGATTATCAGTCTGGAGTATCAACACTCCACGTGAACGCCCTGAAGCTTGAAGTATTGGCACCTCTGTGCTAAGTGCTTTCTACATTTCTTTTTGTTTGGTTTCTTAATTTTGTATTTTTTTTCCCACTCTGAAAGGTTTACTTTTTCCACCCCACCCCATGGAAAGATTTAGATTCAATGAGCTGACACACCCCAACCAAAAATTCACCTGTTTTTTACAAAAGGCCTGAAGTAGTTCTTTTCTAGAAGAAAGTGATTCTTTATTCAGTTTAAATTCACTGATACTGTCATGCAATAACGAACTATGTGTATCTGCAAGAGCACTGCTATATTTCTTGTTTTGGTGTGGGGTTTTTTGCATTGAATTGTGGAGGAAGGAATTGAAACATTAATGCTAGAAATTATTGTATTTTTGTACACGATGGAAATTTTCTAGCTATTAAAATTTGCTATCTGCAAATGGTATTAGAGCTACAGTCAAATCATTAATTTCCTAATAGCTAGTATTTACCTTCCCCAAAACTCTTCTCTTTAGTTGTATGAAGAGATTCTGGCACTGTGAAGACAGTTTATTTCTCTGTGGGCTCACTGTTACAGCAGGAATTTAAGAAGAACTTTCTTATGGAGTAGTTCCACCTAGCTGTGATGACACTTTTTGCCATCAGCTTTCCAGTGCACATGAAGGCATTAACTATCCCATTTCTTTTTAAGATCTAAGCATTATTGGCATATTATTTAAAATTCTCCATCTCACTAGATGATTAGTATTTCTCTTGTCTGTCATGGAGCTCAGCATCACAGGAGCTGCTTTCCCTATCCTTCTAAAGTGATAGTTTCAAAAGAAAATTAGAATTATGAAAGTAGGCAAGAGTCTTCTCAATGAAACTTGCTAAAGAAGGAAAACAGAAAAGCAGTGAATGAACACAGGATAAATAAAAGTCCTTGGGGAAAAAAAGGCAGAAGCAGCAGGTGCAACTTTAGAAGATTGAGGAAAGGTAGGAAAGGGTCAGAAAAGGAAGGACTAAGTGTCTAAAGGACAAGTAGCACTAAATATAATAGGATTGTATTTGTATATTTTCAGTGCTTGGGGACAAGAGAAAAACAGAAGCTGAAAAATAAACTGACCAAACAAAATAATAAATAACAAACAACCCCCATCTTCAGAGCTATCTTGAACTGACAGGAGCTGGATTCCTGACTCTGTAAACAAGACAGTCAGATTTTGAGAAAGAACAGAAAGAAAGAAAAACCACAAAAATCTCAGATTAAGCATTTTTTTCAGGACCCAAAATTAAAGATACTAAGGAAAAGGACTTGCAGTTCAGTTACTTCAAAGGAGGGAAATAAATCTGATAATGTGAGTAAAGGTTATTTATTTCAACTGTTGAGGCCAAAGCTCAGAGAGTGAAAAAAAAAATTATTCCTTTTGTACAATATTTTCTGTTGTAAATTAAATCTTAGTCTTAATAACGCGGAACATTGGCTAAAACTTCCAGTCGATAAATATTTGATAATGTGTGTTCCTTTAATTTTATTTCAAATTAGAAATTTTATCAAAGATTTAGTATAACAAACATAAAGTAGGTAAAAGGTCTGAGTCATATTACAAGCAGCCTCTATAGACATGATAGACAGAAATCTACACAAACATTTCTGTACAATTCCAGAAATCAACCCAGAATCCAGTCATCACTAAAAGTAAATATATGTAACTACTTTAACGTGTATAGTGTGAACTCTCCACAAATGTTCTCATGACTGTAAACACTGATAAATAGCCAACGGCTTTAGTACTGAATTTTTCTAGCCATAATTAAAAGGAAAAGTAAATGCCAAGTTGTGTAAAGCTACAGATTCCTGACAAAACAGGAAGTCCTTGAGTATATTCCTCACCAGCAGAGACAAAAATAACCTGCTTACGAATGACTGCTCTCAATCAATAAAAATTGAATGTTTCAGCATCCTCTGAGTCTCAGCCCGTTCCATTAAGTTTGCTACATGTATTACTATTCTTTAGTTTCTTAATATAAGTCAAGAATTCTTATTTTTACTTGTAGAACAGAAAAAAAGTCCCAAAACTCAACTGATAGTCATCTCGTGTTTTATCCAGATCTGTTGCATATTGAGTTTAAAGGAAAATTGTTCCTATTGCAAAGTCTTTTTTTTCCCTTCTTCAGAGAAGAACATTTATGATTTTATATGCAACAATACTCAGTTTGATTTTCTACTGAGGTCTAATGACACTTAATGCACTGAATTATAGTCCTGCATTTACACTGTCATGTCATGCTAAAAATTACTGTTGCATTATAATGCCTCAGAGTTACCATAAACAAATGCTAAATAACATATTTCTATGCCCAAGCTATACAGGAGTAGGGAGAAAAAATGTGTATAAATGTAGGGAAGTGTTACTTCAGCAGAATACTTCCCCATACACACAGAAAAATCCCTCTGGGCCTGAAGAGGATGGGTGAGGCAAAATACATGACACCTTTCCACTGAGCTATTTGCTATCCCTATTATAGTTTGTAAGCAATAATCTGTGCTTATTCCTTCAATGCAACAAGAAGTACAGGGACACTGACAGCTGGGAACAGCAGCAAAACATAAATCCTGCCGGAGCCACCTTGCAATGTTTCCTTGCACTGATAGGGACCAACAGCCTGGTCAAGAAGAAGCTGTAGTTTCAGGCCTAATGAAAAATAAAACGAGAATTTCAGCTCTTTTAACAGCAGAAACTTCTTCTTTATATGGGACTGAACCCAACACATTCACATTAGTAGGCATGTATTTTCTGCCTAGTCCTAGTCCTAGTCCTAGTCCTAATCCTATCCCATTCATTTGTAATCACTGCCTGGAAGTCTTAAATAATTCTTGTAGCAAGGACAAGCATTCAAGACCTCCTTGTTCCTGAGCGACACCACAAAATCATTACCTTTGCCTTGTGCTTCTCTTCTTTTGCTACTAAACCCTCTTCTTCCAATTTAGCACAGAAATCAAAGAAATTTGAAAGACCAATCGTCTACTGTGAAGTTCTGGAACAGCATGGATAGAGTTATCTACTTGCTGCTCTGCCCTATAAAACTGTGTTCCTGAGAGCATAAAGGATTTAGCATTTCCTAATGAATAAACTTGAACATCTTCCTAATCATCTAATGGCGTTTGATTTCCTTTCTGAAATGCCTGCTACTCTTTACACAGCCTATGGACAGTATGGGCAGTGAATGCTAACTTTTCATTGGACCAAAACCATCAAGGGTTAAGACATTGCAAACTTGATGTCGGTGAGAGCTTATTATTTGCATTTCCAAGACTTTGTTACCTTAGCTCCGAATTCTGCAAAGTCTCAGCCACACAAGGAGTGAAATACATTTTAAGTGCACATATTCAGACTTAAACAGGAAATTCCTTTTTTAACATAGATGAAACTTGTATATGGTATGATAAAGCCCTTCACTCTCAAAGATGCTTTTTATCTGAAGTGGCGTTGGAAAAGAAGTGCATTTTTATACCACATGAAGGAAAATCCATTGTTTATTTTCAAACAGTAAAAGGGATCGTTTAGGTTGGAGAACTGCACAGCCCAGGTGATTGGTAATGAGACTTGAGTACTTTTTTGGTCTGAATTACATAATCAACATAAAGTGAATGTAGGCAATACATTCACATCTGTAGTTTAATCCAGTGAAATTACGGACATGTTGAAGGGAGGCAGGAGATAAACCTGAAATACTCCGTACCTTATAGGCAATGTTCACCTAGCACTACCTTCTAAGTCCTTAAGAGACTAGGTAGGAAAACCTATTAACCCACATGAAATGTAATCCTTTTCTGTCTCTTTACACAATTAGTAGTCAGGGCTCTGCATAAAAAACAGGATAGGTGAGGAGAACATACCCATCTGCTCAGAGGCAAGAGATCTGGAAGACCTACAAAAAGCACTAGGTGCTTCCAGAGTAACAAGAATCCTTGGCTGAGATACGTGTTCTACTACTGTCTCACAAGTATGGCTGAATTCCAGAAAACAATCTGTTTAACCTTACAAGCCTGTATGTATGTTTTTGGATCCAGGTGGCCATGGCACCTGCTCACACAGCTACTCAGGAATAATTTTCTCCATCCAAGTATATGTACAGCATTTTTACTGTGGCCCACAGTAACAGATACATCTGAGAAATTTAAATCACATGAACATGAACACTTCTTTTTGGCCTCTTCCCCACAAATCAGCAAAAAGTTAGTAATTACTAAAAATAATAACCCTTCATCTTGTAATTATTGTGTTCAGTTTACTTTAGTAAGTTCTGTATGTTGCATAGTTTAAGTTAAATCATAAGCAAACTAAGATACAAATGATAAATGCTGGATTTATGCAGTTCATAATTTTAAGCTTTAATATTTTTGTATTATTTACTGAGGAAGTTTTATGAGTCATATCTGTAATGTCGTTGGCTATGCAATATTTAATCAACGAAATATTTACAAGTTAAAGTGAAGTGTAAATTTCATGTTACAAACCCCACGTTTGTGCTAAAATTTATTGTTCATGTAGCACAGAACTTAAGGTGCTTTTTAAGCAAAGAAATTACTGAAGCTAGCATTTAGATGTCTTAGCAAGAAGCTATTTGTCTTAATTTAAAGTGTTCTGATTTTTTTTCCCATTTGGGGCAGGATTATTTTAGTTTAATTTTTGTTAGAAGATCATCAGCTTTGAAAAAAATCATTTTTAGTGGTGGTAACTGACAAACTACCATACGTGCTCCAAATACCAGTTATATAGCCATTTTTTGTGTATTTAAAGCAGTAAAAATGCAATCATGATAGAGCGCCGTTGTTGTGGGTATACTCAGCACACAGCTGTGGAACATACTGATGTTGATTTATCAGATAGCACAAGGGCCGCTGTAAGCACCTATTTCTGAGGGCCATGGGATTAGTTAAGGAAGCTGGGTTAGCATGAGATTCCAAAGTGGAATCGCACAAAACTTGAATGTGACTCTATCAGTTAGAAGTGAAACTGATTTTCTAGGATATGAGTTAAAAGGCAATGGCTTTTGGATACAAGCTTAGGTTTAGCAAACCCAGAGACTTTGAATTTGGTTGATGACTGCTGTATGATCCTGGGATAGGAATACCTACCTGAAGCTTCCCTCACATTGATTGACAGTTTTAGTTATTTATATAGCCTTCTGGACACTCTGTTGCGTGATGCAACGGGACTAATTCAGTTGAGACCTCTAGCAGTTAATGGTAGTCAGCAGCTTCTCTTTCAGATAACACTAACCGAACTCAAAATAGGAATCTCTGATACTGTGTTTTCATATCACTTAGCTGGCAAGAAGAAAAATTGTTTTTACCAGCCTGGATGAAATGCTTTCAGTCCAGCTTTTCCATGTTACAGTCTTAAATCGTGACTAACAAATATTGAGAAAAAGGTTATGGAAAACCAAATGATAAACAAATAAAAATATGGTAAATGAAAAACTAATGTAAATGGCAAATATTATTGCTGAAAAATGGCTAATTTCTGCCTCCCGCCCAAGAAGCATGTGGATTTTTTTTTTACCCTACTCTGTCACAGATTCATCTCCCTTGGTTAATCCTGTGCTTCTCCAGATATTTATAGCTAAATCTAGCATATATCTGAACTAGAATGCAACATAGATATGATCAGCAGCAGCCTGTGGGGGTCTGAAATACCAGCACCAGCTTTCTTTAAATTACTTAGAATTGTCTTCTCCATGTTTTCTTCTTTAGACTCCGTTCCTGGATTTCACATGCTCCCAAAAGGCACATCATATATGTGTATTTTATATAGTATATTATGTTATATTATGTTATATTATGTTGTATTATATTACATATAATATTATATAGATCTATACAACTATTATCTAGATAGATATCTGTGTGTCTAATATATATATCTGTATATTGCATGGTGAAAGCATTCCAGTACATGGAAACACATGGAAAGGTCTGCCCACCAAACAGGACTCCAGACTTCCTTACAATTAAACTAGTCCAGAATCTTCTAAGGAAGATTTTTAAAAAGTACATAAATAAACTGTCACATTTGCAGACAAAAGTCTTAGTAACCATACACTGACCACATTAAGGCAACTGTGATTGTAAGCAATAACAGTTCTCATTTTCTCATGTTTAAAATAAAAAACACTGAAATACTGACACTCATGCCTTGTACATGTATCTCATCATATATAAACACATGAAATTCCCCCACAGAGTAAAAATTTTATTCTGAACTACTATTTTATCACAAAGTCCTCTCTGGTTCATGAAAAGGGAGAAGGACTTTCAGACACTGACTCATCCATTTAATCCATTCAGTAGCCATGGATAACATCTAGACAATTAGTTTAGTGTAGAGTTCTTACAGTTCAAATGGTTATATTGGAAGGGCTTGATCTCATTCCAAATACCTCATCCAAACAATGCACTTTTATTTGTGGCTAGTAATTAGGAAAGGTTTAATCTTACCTTAGAGTTAGGCTTATTAAGAAATCTATCTGTTCATGGGGACTTTGGAGAATACGTTTATTCCAGGAAAGAAATCAAAATGTTTCAAAAGGATTTAATACAGGATACATCTAGGAAACTGTAACTACACTCAATTTCTTTCTGAACTGGAATGTGTTAGGGGCAAACTGAAGCAGATCTAAGAATAAAATCCATACTAGAATACTAGAAACTGCAAGAGCCAAAATGCTGTGTTTTAATAGCTCATCAAAACACTAAAGCTGCTTTTCCTTTTTGTTTCATTTCTTAAGTTGTATTTATCCAATACTGATAGACTTGACAGAAAAAAAGAACCTCTTTTTATCCACAGACCAGTTGCAGTAAGAGCCACATAAGTAATTGTGTTCACAGTGTCCTGCTACTGGCCTCAAAAGCTCAGGAGGCTGTTTCTAGAGGTGAGAGAAAAATTTGGTCATTTTCCATTTCTTTTCAACTCTTTCCATCCCTGCTGAAACTGCCAATTAGTTTCAGCTCCAGTGGCATTTGAGTTCAACAAGAACATGAGGAAACCAATATATTTCATAAACAAATTCTTGTCATGCTACAAAACTATTAACTGGGAGAGGAATAAAAATAAACAGCAACTATTATTAGTTTGGTTAAACTTTAACATCATCTGATGTTCTGGACTCTTACTTAAAGTGTGCAAAATCACATTGGAGGTAGCTAAAGTTCTTATGTTTTACTTTTTGAAATAAAATCCTTTTTGAATTTTGCGTTCATTGTATTTTTAGCATGGTACTTTTTCTTTGAAGTTCAGTCAGAAATAATACATCCAGACTAAGTTTAAACTTGGAATCACAGCCTGAGAATGATGTGCACATCCACATCAGCAGGTACTGAAGGTCAGTAAAGGCACATATGTGGAGAAAAATTGCTGGTGACGAGTATATGTTGTTCGTACACATCTGTGAAGGGTTGACCCTGGCCAGCTACTAAGCACTCACCAGACGCTCACTCACTCCAACCTCCCAACAGAAGCAAGAAAAACTCCTGGGTCAAAATAAAGACAGTCAAATAAATGAAGGAAAAATAAGGAAAAGAAAAAAAAAAAAGTGATGCACAGACAATCACTCATCATATCTCACCAGCAGACCAATGCCCAGCCAGTCTCTGAGCACCAGCTACTTTGGAAAGACTCGTCCCCCCAGTTTTATTGCTAAGCATGGTGTTACATGGTATGGAATACCTCCTTGGTGAGTTGGGATCAGCTGTCCTGCCTGTGATCCCTCCCAACCTCTTGCCCACCCCCAGCCTACTTGCTGGGGGGGACAGAATGAGAAACAGAGAAAGCCTTGGTGCTGTGCAAGCGCTGTTCAGCAATACCTAAAACATTGATGTGTTATCAACACTGGTTTGGTCACAAATATAAAACATAGCACCATGAGGGCTGCTTTGAAGAAGAATAACTCCACCCCAGCCAGACCAAGTACAACATTTCTTAAGATTTCTCCCAACATTCCCTTATTTGTTTTAGTCTATAACTTTTCTGTCTGTAACCCTTTAATTACTTTCAGTCATCCTGTGAATGAGATCTGTGAGGTTCACCCACACACATGATCACACACAGAAGTAGTTTGTTACTAATGCTACTCACCATCTCTTGAGCCACTTTTAACCAAGTGCTTTTACTGAAAATTATATGGTAGGATAGGAGTAGAACATATGCTAACAAATACAAGTATTTTCTGCGTGATTTTTCGCATATATAACAGCAACATTATGTGTAAATTAAAGATGACTAATCTACATTCAAGTTTATACTTATATATGTATATATTTAGACATGTATGTATGTGATATAGGACATAGGACACAGTATATAGGATATAGGATAAAGGACATAGGATATAGGATATAGGATATATTAGTGTGTGTATGACTATATATATGTATATATGTATTAATATCACAGAACTGCAGAATCAGAGAATGGTTGAGGGTGGAAAGGAGATTGTCTAGTCCAGTACTGTTGTTCAAAGCAGGATCAACTAGAATAGATTGCTTAGGGATGTGTCCAGTCAGGTTTTGAATATCTCCAAGGATGGAGACTCCACCACCTCTCTGGGCAACCTATGCCAGTGTTCCAACATTCTCACAGAAGAAAAAAGAAGAAAAAAAAACCACAAGTTTTTATTTACGTTTAAGAGGAATTTCCATTATTTCAGTTTGTGCCCATTACAGCTTGTCCTTTCATTGGATACCTTTGAGAAAAGTCTGGTTCTGTCTTCTTTACTCCCTCCCATCAGATATTTATACACATTGATCAGATCCCCTCGAGCCTTCTCAAGGCTAAACAGTCCCAGCTTTCTCAGCCCCTCTCCATATTACAAATTCTCTAATTCCAAGGTATGCAATATGTGAAACTGTCTTCATTTAACCCAAGACCATCTCTTTTCGGTATGTTTGCATCACAATATATGTACACTGAATTACTAAGACCTCAGTCCCATAGGTAGATGAACCAGCCAGAGCTCATCACTGCTGCCTTCTGGCCTGTGTGTCAGGGTTTCACCACGTAGGAAGCCAAGAAGGAAGGATGGGGAAGATGCCTCATGTGGACATGGAGGTGGGACACAGTGAGAGCCCAGAACCGACAGGCACTCTCAGATCCTGCAGTAGCACCCTACTAAATCAAACCAATTTACCACGTGATGTACAGAATAGCATAATTGCCTAGCAGTGTTTCATGGTAGTTTTATGCAAGTCCTCCCAGATTCTTTCCTAGTCCTATCGGTTTAACTCAAACAATGTGTCCTTTTCTTATCTTGTCAAGCTCTTACAACCTATGCACTGTCCAACAACTTTAACGTCTTGTAAACCAGAGGGTTTTCTGCTCCCAGTTTTCACTTCTTATGGTTTGTTGTTGTCTGTAAGAAAAGATTCATTATATAAAACCTTTTACAGGGAAGATTTTTAACACAAGTTTTTTAAAAATTTCTGTCATTAATAAGAGGTAAATTGCATGGGTTTACAGAAGCATCAAATATGAACACTTTCTAGCTACTCTACTCTTGGATATAGTTGTGCTTTTAAACATAAAAACAAACTTTTAATTACAAGAAAGGAAATGAAAACATACAGCATTTTGATTTATAGCAACTGCATGGTATTTCTGAAGTTTGAGAAAGTTATTACCCTAGGGGGTTTCAAACACTTCACTGACAGTTCTTATTTTCTAAGAAAAATAATAATAAATATTGGCACTAACTAGATTTAAAAAACACTTTATTCTCTCTCCTTTCTCTCAGCTGGGCTGAGCAGAGCTTTGGTCCAGATAAGAAACTGGGTCTCAGCTCAGTTCAAGATCTTATTGTAGCTATGGAGTAAGATTTACATCCTCTGGTGCATGGGGAGAAGTAAGAATGGGAGGGAGTGGAGGCAGTCTGCCCATGAAAACTAATCGCACTGACTGCTGCACCAGTCTGCTCCCACACCTGCACGCAGAGGCAGGTACATGCTAGAGCTGCAGTTTTGTCAGGGGAGGTATGGTGAGAAACACCAAAATGCTCCTGGCTGCCTTTAGATCTCTATTCAGCCTTTTAGCTGACAGTGGTAGTGTTTGTTCTAAAGAGCCAGGCATTATTTGACTGGCCCTCCTTTCCCCCAGTGCTGTTATATGTGGAATAGTTACTCTTCTGGGTATATACTATAACATTTTAAGCTACTACTGTCATCTTAATATGGGTTTATAAAACAATTTGGTTAGAACCATCTCTACTAATAAAACATTTCTATGAAGAATCAATACCTGTTCCTCCGAGTTCACTCTCTTTCTGTGAGTTTTAATTTCCCCTGTGTGTGTAAGTATGTATATGTCTAGAGCTGCTGGAACTGTTCTGGCCTGCAGGACTCAAGTTAAGCAGTATTACTAAGTGTTGACTGGATCTGGATTAAATGTGCACTTAAATACTGGCCAAAATGTCTATAACTTTGCCTGGAGTTCAGACTTGTCTTTTGCTGGTACACTGATGTCATTCTCACAGCTTCTGGCAATTTTTATGTCTGCTTCTCTACAGGAAAAAAAATCTTACACCTATAAAAAAACCATTTACAACAAAGCAGATTCATATATTTAAAATATTTTGATTGAGGTAAAGGTTAAGAGAAGGAGCACTAGGATTTAGAAAAAAAAAGTTGTCTTTAGTTCCCTGTTCTCACACAAACGTTTTCTGTGCCATTAATCAAATCAGTTAGCTTTTGTGTGCCTCACTTCACCCTTCATGATATGGAGATAACAGCATGGCCGTATCCTCCTAAGGACAAACTGTGTGTTGGCAGAATATACACATTAAAATATTATAGCAATTATGATAATAAAGCTCAATTATTGAGATAATTAAACTATAACCTAAGGCAGAGAAATACAGATCTTAATAAGGTTTGTGTTTTATAACTTATTTCAGTCAAAATACTGCATTCTTGAACACTGAAGTTATATCTAAGCACTGTACTGAGAAATTTTACAAAAAAGGAGAAAACATATTTTTAAGAGTTTTGCTCCCCAGGAGAAAGACACCAAAAATAAATTTACCATTTTATCAGTAGTGAGGACTCTGTTGAAGCAATGGGAAGGATGAATATGAAACAATTCAAAGTAGTTGCCTGCTTATACTTTCTTTGTCTTCTTCACATCTGTGTAAACTCTGGAGTACAGCCACTCTAGGAAATATATGGAAAAAAATAAGTGCTGACTACAGATTTTTTCACATCTCTTTATTCATGCCTTTGCATTATTTAAAAAAAAATTATGTTTCTTTCTCCAAATATCAGGACAACTTTCACTTTTTTTAATGTACTTGAGATCAGAGCTTTTTCTTGGGGTTTGAATCACCTCGAGAGATAACTCTTTGCATCCAGATCCCACTAGGTAGCTGTCTGCAAAATAGTCACTTGGGAAACCACTCTGAAGCTGAGGTGTATGGAGCACTAGTGGTAGGTGAGTAACTTCAAAAGAAAAGCATGGTCTACCATGGAGCTGGGAGCAGGCACTGACTATGAGAACATAAGAGTGGTCACAGTGGTTTAGTCCAAAACTCAGTCTAGCCCCATATCTTGTCTCCTACAGTAGCCAAAGCAGACAATTAGTGAGAAATATTAGAACAGGACACATGTACATAGTACCTCCAGGATGCGAGAACAAGGATTCTTGACACTTCTGCCTAGCCAGAATACACTTACATACGGACATATGCGTATAGATGCATATAAAATATAATAAATATATAAAATATATAAATTATATAGATATAGGTGTGGATATTTTCTATAAGCTTTCACATAGTAGCTGAACATATTAACAAGTTGGGTTTTTCTTGTTAAAGAAGCCTTCCACAGCTGCACTACTGAGAGGGTTGGTTTTATCTGTAAGTTTTGGCTTGTCTCCTTAATTTCTGTAAGCCAGAGGGAATTTGGCTGGAGTTGACTAGCCAGGCACATGTGGAAAAGTTTCAGCTAAACAGAGGGATGCCCAGGAATTTTATCATTTTTCAAGACTGTGTAGCCACTTAGTAAATTTAAGTCATTTTTAATCTCAGTTCCAGAATGGTTTACATTCTTTTTTTTTTGGTACTAATCTTCTCCAGAGAAAACTTACGTCTTTTTCAGACTTTTAATATTAAGGTGTTCTGTTAAATACAGATAAGTTTTGGAGAAGAATCCGAAGTCCTGCACTCTTCTGTGCTCAGCCCACCTGGCACAGAGTTCCAGCCTCTCTCTGAAGTGTCTCTTCTTCTGGTTGTTTAATAATATCTCAGAATAATCTAAAACTCCCTTAGTAGCAGACATCTCACGCATCTTCTACCTTCCAGGGCACAAAGCAACTCTTTCTGAACCTGTCAACTGAAAGTGAAGTGGGGGAGGGGGGCAGGGAGGGAGAAAAAAAAGAAGTTCTCTTACCTGAAGAAATGGCTGATAAACTCTGCGGCTTCAATTATTTGGTTTCTGGATTGAGGGAGGCAGTTGGTGGTGGTGGTTTATTTGTTTTCATTCAGCACAGGAATCAAAAAATGTACCTTATGAAAATATACTTCATTTCACCTTCTAACAGCATGCATTTGGTACTTTGGAAATATACAGCAGAAAAAGCAAGGAAATACTAATTTGTATTTCTTCAAATAGAGTTTGAATTTATTAGGTTATTTCTTGCACAATACACTATACTTCATAAGTTCCAGAAACACTCTGTTTTTAATACTTCCACACAATATTTAGGAAAATGATGATAAATATCTTGTTTCTCAAGCTTCAGTTTAACTATCCAGGCTACATATTTTGTTCATTTGAATCTTCAACTAAAAAAAGTCACGATTTGTTTTCTGATATTAATTCACTGAACTTAATAAAAATTGGGGGAGTTCAAATATTTTATTTTTTTATTTAATCATCTCAGTGCTCTGCAAAATTGTGACAACTAACTCATTAATCTTGAACCACATCATAAAGTATTATTTATAACATTTGAATTTGTATATCCACATGTTCTTATCATTCCATTGTTCCCTTTGTGTCTCAGAGCACTTTCTGATTATTTTAAATTCATACATTTTGTCATTTTATTCATTTGAATGTTTTCCACTCCTAGCCTACTATCATCTTTTAGACCAAGTAAATATGGCATTTTACTTGTTCAATATACTATACAGATTTTAATAAATGATTACACACACACTCATCCAAGAGAGCTGGCTGAATAATTCATAATGAATCTTTCCTATTCTTCAATTTACATGAATAATTACTAGGCTGTAGACTATTCACAAATAGTTTATTCTGAGTATTCACTATTTAAAATCCAAAATCTATGCTAGTTTATTGATGTGTAGGTTACATGCAGGATGTGGAATATCACATTTTGCTTCTCTGAAGACTGACATTCTTAACTTCAGCACAAAATAATGAAGGAGTTAGTACAATATTCAATTACAGACTAGGAGAAGGTTTTATGGAAAATGGCCTATCAAGCAAACATGTATTTCAGGTACTGAAAGAACAGATTTGGCAGAAAAAGAGAGTTATGTAAATGTAATATGCTTGATAAAACAGGTAGAGTATAACGCATACATGATGTCATAGTAAAATAAGTATTAAATGCTACTAGTAAAGTTGACATTAACTTGTGCAATAACTGTGTGATACTGAGTCCAATGCTGGTCAACAAATTCATTAATGATCTGGATGATGGGGCAGTGTACCCTCAGCAAGTTTACAGATGACACAAAACTGGGAGGAGTGGCTGGTACACCAGAGGGTTGTGCTGCCATCCAGAGGGACCTTAACAGGCTGGAGAAATGGGCTGACAGAAAAGAATCTCATGAAGTTCAACAAGGAGAAGTGCAAAGTCCTGCACCTGGGGAAGAACAACCCCAGGCACCAGTAGACACTGGGGGCTGGCCAGCTGGAAGGCAGCTTTTCAGAAAAGGACCTGGGGGTCCTGATAGACACCAAGTTGAACATGAGCCACAAATCTGCCCTTGTGGCAAAAAAGGCTAATGGTATCCTGGGCTGCATTAGGAGGTGTGTTGCCAGCACAAGGGAGGTGATCCTTCTCCTCCATTAAGCAGAGGCCACACCTAGAGTACTTTGTCCGGTTTGGGGCTCCTCAGTATACGAGAGACGTGGACACACTGGAGAGAGTCTAACAAAGGGCTACTAAGATGATAAAGGATCTTGAGCAAGAAATTGCAAAGGCTCAAACAGCACACCTTTGCCACTGCTAAAGACATCTCTCAGCAAAAGCAGGGACTGGAGCGTCTCTTCTATGAGAAAAGGCTGAGAGAGCTGGGACTGTTCAGCCTAGAGAAGAGAAGGCTCAGGGGGATCTCGTCAACGTACATAAATATCTGAAGGGAAGATGTAAAGAAGATGGAGCCAAGATCTTTTCGGTAGTGCCCAGTGACAGGACAAGAGGCAATGGGCATAAACTGAAACACGGGAGGTTCTGCCTGAACAGCAGGAAACACTTTTTTTTACTGTGAAGGTGACCAAGCACTGGCACAGGTTGCCCAGAGAGGCTGTGGAGTCTCCATCCTTGGAGATATTCAAAAGCCATCTGGACAAGGTCCTGGGCAACTGTCTCTGGCTGTCCCTGCTTGATCAGGGAAGTTGGACAAGATGACCTCCTCCATGGAGATCTCCATTCCAACCTCAATCTTTCTGTGATACTGTGATTCTGTCAGCTTGCTGGTAGATTTAATATAAGAGCCACCATCAAGAATTACAATCAAGTAGCAGTATTTCTAGTTGAGGTCCATCAAGATTAGCCTTATGTTTTTCAACATTTTAGCAGTGATCCAAAGTAAAAACATAAATGCAGTGTTAATGAAAGTTAGAGAGGAAAAGATTGGCAGAAAAGCAAAAAAATGGTCAAAAAGGCAATTATTCATAGAAATATGGACTACTTAGTAAACTAAGCACATTTGCACAAAATATGTTTTAATATAGCCAACTGCACAGCTGAGGAAGGGAAAAATTGAACCTAATTATTCTGAAAAGATCTAGGAACTGCTAAAAACAACACTCAATGACAGTATCCGTTATAGCTGTGACAGAAAATAGCTGTTCTTTGATTGGAAAAAAAAAAAAACTTACAGTGAGTGAGAATAGAAAATAATTTTATTTGTGCTTTTAACATGTGGAAACTGATTTTTTAATTTAGAGTGACGGTTGTATACACTTAGATATGGCTATTGGCAAATTGAAGCACAAATACACAAAACAAGAAAAACAGGACTGAAAAATTAGAAGACTAAATGCATCTAAGAAGCTTCCAGAGATCTATTTGTTTAGTTTAGCAAAGAAAGCGCTGAGACATAGCTTGCTTACGGTAGCTAAAATCATCAAAGAATCTCAAATTTAAAAGAAATGAAAACATTATCCTTGACAGTGAGCAATATGGGATATTCTGACTTTTTTTTTCTTTTTTTTTTTCCAAATACATGTTTCTTTGTGGAAACCCTGAACTTTCTACATGACATGAAGTGTTATTCAATTCCTGAATGGCATTTTTACCATAGGCAACATGGATTGCTGCATGTACAGGTCATCTTTGGTGATACAAGAATTTCAGTTTCTAGTCTGGCTGTGAGAAAAAACTTGAATCTTGAGAGCCCTTGCAGCTGGACAATTGTCCAAGCAGGAACTGGAGTCTTTCACACTTTGATTATACCTGTATTTTTTAGAGATTTTGGAAGATCTTAATTTCATTCTATAATGGCATTAAAACAAGTTTCAAAGTTTCCCGATTTTTGTAAAATTGCATTCTTTTTATTCTTCCTAACTCATCTTAAGATTTAACTATTGAAATAATTGCAGGAAGAAATAGAAAATCTTTTTTATTTTGCATTGTAAAAATGTAAAAAACCCCAATATTTCTCCTTGGGGTGGAAAGAATTTTGCCGGGCACAAATTATTGCTCTTCATACCAAGACAAATGAATGAAACACTTAAATCTGAGTCACACAGGAGGCTTGTTTCATGATCAGATGTTATTTTCTGTCTTTTTAATCTATGATTATTTGAAAAAAAATGCCCTTACAGTGAAAAATTCTTCCCAAAGCAGTGAGAAGTTTGGGGAAACTGAATTAATTTTTTCCCAATTTTGGAATGTTCTGCTTTGGAAAGATTTGTAACAGAAGCCGCCCCATCCCTGAAACAAAAACAACAAGAGAAGAGTTGCAACCCTACAGCACAGGCTCTGACTGTTTCTTTACCCAATAACCTAGTGACTACGGCATTCATCCAAAGTCCATGACAGAATTACTTTGCTTTTCTTCAGGGATCTCAGCCAAGATATCCAGTGAGAATACTCTACTATCCTATAGTATGCTTTGACAAAGGATGCTGTCAGTCTCTCCTAGGGACTCTGCTCTACCTTTACTAAATATTTAATAGTCATTGTAGTAAGGTTTGGAAACTAGGTATAGATCTAGACAACTGAACTACAGACCTAAGCTTTTGCATGATGTTTTAAAGAACACTTAAATATTTAATGTAGGGAAGAACAGTATCAACAGCAGAGACTAAGGTTTGTCTTAAAATGCATGGTGTTGGGAAAGTACTTTGGCTACGGCAGAAAAACTGAAATCTTCTCTCTTCTTTACTGTGGGAGAAAAAAAGTCAGATTAAAGTCATAAATTCTACATCTTGTTTGAGTTTTCTGGCTGCTGCCATACTGTACAGTGTAAGAAATACTTCCACTATCCATTGTAGTTTCTAAATTCACTGTTTCATTACCTTTACTTTTATTAAATAGCTATTGGAACATTTCAGAAATTCAAAAACATATTTAAATCATTGTATTTTAATATCCACAAGTGTTTTCCATTACTCACACATACACACACTTAATTGCCAAAAGACAAACAAAAAGTAATTCGGGCATGACTGAACCTGAGTTTATCCTTGGTTCAGTCCACAAAGCAAACGATTAAATATTGGCATGATTCTGATCAGGATAACCTGTCACAAAATTAGGACACACTGGAAGGAACTGATATTTCCCCTTTTTTTAATAAATGCTCAAAATAAAATTATTTTTGTGTTACTTGACTTTCTTCCATATATTTTCTTATATTTTCAGTTTAGTCACAAATGCTTACCAGTTTAGTTTATATATCACTGCTAGTAAGTTGGTCAGAAAAACTAAGCATGCTACTGGACTTGTTAAAACTAGTTCATCTTTCTTATAGGGCTGTCAACATATATTTACGTTCATATGAGTATCCTCTGTTTGTGTACATTATATTTATCACAGGGAGACAAATAGGCTCACTCTGTGTGTGATGCTAATTACTAGGTTGCCAGCATAGCAGCACTAAATTATGTTTTACTAAGGCAGATCCAAAGAGACTGGAACCTTGCCATTCACAGTCCATGAAAAAGACCCATCTGTACTAAAAAGTCCAGAAACAACTCTTTCCCATAACAATGACATACAAATTTTACCATCATCCCAGAAATTTTTTTCCTGCGGTCGCTGAACACCTTCTGATGTTGTAGTTAACTGGAAAATGACCCATGGCCTGTGAAACCTGAGGCAGTGGGTGCTAGAATATCAGCACCATATGAATAGTATACCTACAGTGATGGACTATAAACTGCCTGGTGCCCACAGTATCTCTCATGCTGTTTTTTCTGCTACATGTTAAATCTGTTAGGTTTATATTTAAGTTGAAAATCATCTAATATCTGTGATCAGTGGGGCTCCTAGAGGGACATCTAGCAATTCATTTTAACAGCCTTTGGTGTAGCAGCAGTATTGCTGGATGTCTTTTGATAGCCTACTGTATTAAGATGTCAAACAACTTAGCAATATGTTTTTGTAACAAGGAGACAGCAGTTTGCTTTTGCATTTCAACCCCTCCAAATTTTTAATCGTGAGCCCCCTGCCGGTAAATGAGTTAAACTGATTATAGTGAGTACTTGAATAATAGCGAGAACTTCATAATTAGAAAGTCATGCTATTGATCTTGTTATGAACTGTTTTCATTAGAAATGTCTAGAAATTACCATTCCCCTGAAAATACTTCACAAAAATAGAGACATGCTTAATTAATTCTCATGCAAGGACAAACTTAGTCGTTTGTTTTAAAATCTGAAACAAACTCCAAATTGAGTCTTCAGCTTTGTTTTTTATTTATTTTAGTGATGCAGAACAAGAGCTGAGCATTAAAATAAAAAAGAAATATCAAAACCAACTTTATGAAAATGGAGCTTCTACATATTATCATTCACATAAATTAATCCACAGAGAGAAGTTATTTCTCTCCATGTGAATATGAGAATTACAGCCAAAGTCTTATGTGGCTTTCATCTTGTATGGCAGCTACAGGAAACCAAAATAATTAAAAAAGAAAAAAAAGAGAGATTTTAAAGTAAGTATATTGACCCTTTCCTTTTCTTTCTTTTCTTCACAACTATAAAGCAGAACGTAATGAAGAAGCCTAATAAGCTTTTACCATGAGAAGGTCATAGTGTGACTCTCTTCTATTTTCCTTTGTTTTTGTGGAGTGAAGCCTGATATGAGAGATATTAATACTACAAATACCCAGGTTTAAGTACCCAGTTGCATAGGGCACAACTTCCTAATGTTCATAATCTTTGCACAAACATGAATCTTTCAGCTTAATTTTGAGACAGCTAAAGGAGAAAAGGTAGAAAAAAGTAGTAGAAAAAATCAATTATATGGGCTTTCTAATTATAGATTTCAGGAGGACAGCGTCTCAGAATAACAAGCAATGAATGACTGAGCTCATTTCTTGATATATTGTGTGTTCTAATGCATAACTTACTAAACGTTATGAACTGCAGATGGCTTATGAAGAGGCTCTTGAGGATCCTCCTCATCCCATGTAGACACCTAGAACATAGACACCTGTGGCTGAGCTATTTTTACAAGCTCTTTTTACAGTCAGAGGAGTTTAACACACTGTTAGGATAATATCAATCTCATTTTAATGTACACTTAAGAAAGTTTGAAAAATTACCCATTCCTTTCAGTGAATTATAAAGGAAGTCAAATGTGGTTCGTAAACATTAGCAGAGGTAGTGACTCCTAGTGTTGCTGTTCAGGCTGAGGTAAATTTTGGTAGCTTACAGGTTGTATGAGTGAAAACTAGCTAAGGCTGCAATGAATCAGCAAAGAGCAGCAGAAGAGGGGTTTGAATGCCCTGGTCAAGAAAAACGCAGGCTGAGCCCATAAAGTCCCGCTGGGCCAGGCTGGGGTGCCAGGGTGCAGTTTCCAAGGAGGACGTGGCTTGGCAGCCCCAGAGGCTTACAGCAGGGATGTGGCTTGAGACACAGAAGTTGTGGTAGGGCAAAGCCCGAGACTTCCTGCAGGATGAGTCCCGCTGCACACACCGTGTCACAGCTGTGCAACACTGCCCAGACACCAGTACCCTAAGAGGACCCTCTGGCATGGCCAGCTGAGCACCCAAGACCTATATGTGTCTGATTTTGTGTGGCTCTGAGTGGGTGTTTTCCTCTGAACTGGGCACATCTTTTCTGTGTGCTTCAGTTGGCTACTTTAAATAAAATTAAGTAGAGTGTAGCTTGTGTTTGACTGGTTACTTCTTTGGGTAACACCATCACCCTGGAGACTACACACTGACTGAAAAGCACTCAAAATAACCCCATGTGTCTTTGGAGATACTGTCAGTTTCCAAAGGGGGGGGGGGAGAGAGAATAGATAGAAATAGATTAATGGAGAATTGGGAACACTGTCCAAAGAGCTTTACATTACTGAATGTCTTCAAACTCAATAAATTCAATGCAAATGGAGGACTTTGAGCAACATACATACGCTCTGGGGAAGAGTATGCTTGCAATACACCATCCACTAAGCTGCTGTGGGAAAGAAGCAGTTACACCATCTGAAAGAACACCTGTGGCTACAAAAATATTAGTAAACTGAACAGCAGTGGAGCATAATCCTGGATGCTGGGAAGCAGCTGTCTGTATTGTCAAATTGCAAGAATGGTCCATGGATGGGTTTCAGTCTAGACCAAGTAGCTCTCCCGCCCCAGTTCAAGTTGTAACTGGAATGACCACTCCCAGCAGGCAGTTTGTGTGTTGTATGTTGTGCTCTCAGATCTAAGGAAGTTTATTATTAATGATGGGCCATTCTGTGCCTCACTTCCTGGGCACGATTAATTCACTACTATGGATACAGCCCATGAGTATGCGTGTCCTAAACATAAACTGTCACCCTTACTAGCAGTGACTGTCTGAGAGATTACTGTCTCTGGTTATCACAATTACTGTGCATGATTAGCCAGTATGATTACAATTACTCTGCTCCTTTTCCTTAATAAAGCCTAATTTCAGGCTTGGCCACACTGCCTGTGTAATATTAGCCACACAAACCCACTTTTAAACTATTTTGATAAAATATACTTTTTCTCTTCCCCAACATGCAGTAGGCTCCATGAGCAGTAAAACCAATAACATTTTAGAAACCTCAAACATCTTTGATAGTGGCAAACTAAGCTAGATCTAGCGGCAATTGGTTCAACATTGCCTTAAGGCACTGTTTTGCATTTGAGTCAGTGCATGAACTACTAAACTTTCAAGAAACTGCTGAAAAAGTACATTGAGTCAGTCCCACTCCCCCTCTTGAACCCACCTCCTACTCTGGGACTGCAGATATCATTACCACAGTCTTGCCCTTTTTCCTTTAGACATTGATAGGTATGTAAGGAAAAGTAGGCTACCATCTTATTAGGGATGTCTCTGCCCACTCCTGGTTCTTCCTCTGTGTCTTGTAGGTGGCAGTAACCACTGGAGAATGTTTTGATTCTATGATTTGCAGTATGTCAGGGCTAGTCACACATCAGACCAAAATGTTATCTGACAAACATTCTTTTTCTGTGTTTACTATTTCATTGATAGATACAATCATTCTAAAAAGAGATGATTAAATAAGAAACACCTTGGTATTTTTAAAAAATAGCTTTATAGTTATGGTAATTTTCCACCTTGAATGGTGATGGTATCCCCACAGTAAACCAATAACTGTTTCTGTCCAGAGTACAGCTGTTAGTGCATAAGATTTGGGAACTTAATAGTGTGATGGTTTAAGATTTCTTTTTTAAGAGAAAGGATATTTTTTATTAAGAGAAAGAATAACCATAGCTATGAATATTCAGATCACATACTGCAAAAGCTTAATTACAGTAAATGTCACTCCAGTTATTGGTAAAGAAAGGAGAAAGCAAGAAAAAAACCCTGTGCCTTTCACATAAAATCAGTAGCAGTAGCAAGGCCCTTAGACTTCATGAAGTCTCTCATATATCTCCACCAAAGAGTAATAGAAATCTTTGGGATGTCATTTTCAAGTTCTGTCTGGGATGTCAATATAGTGCAATGCTGAAAAGATACCCAAAGCCACTCTTTCAGAGCAAATCCATGACAACCAATTGTTCTAGCTACTATGATTATGATGCACCTTGTAACTCTGTCATTGCACAGAACTATGCATACATTTTCTCTCTCACATACATACAAACACTCACATTCAGGCATTTGCAACTCATTTGCAAATCATAATTTTAAGTAGCCCAAAAGTGAACTTGAATCAACTCAGTGACTAATGCCTGAAACAAAAAAAGAAAAAAAAAAGACAAACAGCAGCTTCCAAAATAAAAAAAATGACTGGATAAATAATGATCCCTTTAAATTCCCAGTGTCCTCTGGTATTGCCATTTCATTCCTCTAGTAACATATACAGATAGTGCTTCTCTATGTGTTATTCCCATTGTGCTATTTTTTATTATCCTATGCAAGCTGGCAAGTGAACGAGCCTTAGATCTCCTCGGTTCTTCATTCAGATTATCAGGAAATTTTCAAAGAAAGGTTTCAAAAATTGAATATCTTTCAAAGCCTGTAACACAAAGATGAAATACAGAGTTCATCTAAAATATTATTGTTGCTCTTAGCCTTCTGCAGACCTTGCTACATCCAAATTTAAACTGCACATACCTTTAGTAATATTAGTTTTACTGTGCACTGTGTCTGTGTCTCACAGGATGATCTTGACTAGCTGAGACCCAATAAGGACGCAGATCAGTTAGCCGATCTGGAAAATATAAAGAAAAAAAAAAATTTTAAAAAAGCTGACTGTAATATAAGAAAAAAAGAAATTAACCGAAGAAGGAAGGCTATAAACCAAGTCATACTGAATGTGCTGAAGCACTAGAACTGGCTGTGGGACCTCCATCCTTGCAGACTTTCAAAACTCAACTAGACCCCAGGCAACCTGATCTACCTCTAGTGATAGCCCTGCTTTGAGGAACAGGTTAGCATATATGACTTCCAAAAATCCATTCCAGCCTAAATTATCCTGTAATGAGCAATAATCTGTTTGATAGAAAGTAATTTTCATATTGCATCATCTTACCTTTATTTCCACATTTTGTTTTCTTAATAGTGCTCAAAGAAGTTTGATTTCAAAGAAGCTGAAGTCTGGTCACTGACTAATCCTTACTAAAAGTAATTTGGAAGATATCAGCAGAGATAATGCCTTCTCTTGAATATTTTGAAATCTGGCTATAAACAGTAATAGTTTATGTAAAAAAAAAAAAATCCAAACCCAACAGTATAAGTAGAAAATAAAATATAGCTTTGGCTGTCAATTTGTCTCACAGGGTAAATTATGAACAACACTAAATTATAATTTCTGACAGCCAATGACAATTCACTTAAGACACAGAATATATCTTTAAAGTTTATGACATTAGTTTTCCATATTTTCTTCCTGTCACAAGAGCACCAAATATGACATCAGTCACAAAACCAGCATCCTCAGCACTGGGAAAGAACAGAAGTGTCCAAGAATTTGACAGATTCATTAACATTAGCACCTGTTGTCAATATATATTTTTGTCTTTAGAGTGTATAAAATTTCTCAGCTGAAATTCTTGCACAAAAGATTAATAGCAAAATATTGTAACTGAGTGTTGGATTGATGAAATAATAATCTATTTTTTAAAACTTACACTTATTACAATATCAAAGAAGCTAATTCATGATGCTCAGTTCTGTTCATTCAATGACAGAAATTTTTATTTCAGTTTTCTTGGAAATACGTTGATCATTTTACCTGAGAACTAAAAAATGAATTAGAATAAAGGAAACAATATGTAAAATCATCTTCTCATTTTAATTTACAATCAAGAGGTTGTCAGTATGACACTGCATTTTTCGTCTTATATTGTTCCATTTAAAGTTTTATTTGCTGCATTAGCATTTAGGTCACTGAGAGTTTGCAACCAGCCAAAATTAAACTAGAAATTGTGGGTACCTGCTCATAAGAAGTTGTTGATGTTACAATCAGGGAAAGGCAACCAACAAAAATTGTTGAAGGTAACTGGAAGAAAAGATTCTTTCTTGTCTGTAAAGCATTTGTTAAAATCTTTACTAAAATAATCCTGTGAAGAATAAAAGTGAGCTCAGAAGTAGACTCAAGGCAGCTGTTTCAAGTACACCCGTCAGTCAGCATTTATAGCTTAATCCTAAATATCCCTGTGGAGTTTGTAGCTCTCATGCGTTTCTCCAGAGAACAGAAATACTTTCCTAAGGGATGGTGACAAAATCCAAACTGCAAACAGAAAATGTCTGGCAAGGAAGTTAAATGAGCAAAACAGTTTTTCCCTGGTGTTTTCTCTTCCTGAGTATTCCCAAAAGTATTTCAAGCTGTGGCTTGAGAACTGGTGGGTAAAGTTCAGATCAGAGAGGCTTTGTCACAAAGACCAACAGCATTTTCAACTTCTAATTCCTCCTCAGTAATGCAGAAAAGATTTTGTATCTCCCCACCATTTCCAGCACTTCTCCATTAAAGAGGCTAAAAAAGATCTTGCAGACGTGGAGTGTACCTCCTAGAATGCCTAATGATTTGGGAAGGAGAAAATCATTATTCTTTCTCAGTGTTTCATTTTTTCCTGGGACCTCCATTAACAGAGAATGTCTTGATCTATGTTCACATTAGGGTACTAATTCAGGTCTTGAACTTGAATTAAAGCTCAAACTATTGTTCACCCACACTGCCTACATTTTGACTCACATGTGCTGTGAGTCAAAGGTGGGGTTTTTTATTTAAAACTCAAAGTCAGAATTTCAACTGTTCTATCAAGGGCTATTGGGAATCATGCTCACAACATTCTGGCCTTTTGCATTATATTATACAGATGTAAAAAGGCAACCAGAACTGGCGCCCTGAAAATAAGCATCTCATCCTCATGTTTATGGGCATAAGACAGTAAAACACAAAAACCAAATCTGTATTAGAAAAGTTCCACTAACTCTCGCTGATGATGGGCTTCCATATTGCCTAACCTTGATCCAAAATCCCAACTTTCCCTTTGGAGACCTGTCAATTCCAATTGGTTTGTCTTTCTTTAGATTTTGAGCTACCAACAGATATTTTCTCCTCTGCTTCATAAGCAAAACAAAGGTGATCTGATTCCAAAATCCTCGTTTCATGGGCAGAGACATATGGTCCCTGATGCCAACCGACAGCTTTCATTCATTCATTGTTCTGGCATGTGAATTCAGGGCAAATATGCAGGAAAAAAAGGACATTTTTTACTCTGCAAACTCCCCACAGTTTCTAGCTTCCTGGAAATATCTCCGTGTTATGGGTGGTACTCAAGCAAAGGCATAATAAGCAGTAGGAAGGATGGCTGAATTTATGTAAATTTTATCAAAAAGGTAGGAAAGCTAAGAGTAATAGTTGAGGTGACTTTTTCTCTGATTTTCAGCTCATACATCATGATTAGCTAAACTTAGTTAAGGTACTCTGCATGTCAGCTGTATACAAAATTGTTGCTAAGAGTAGAAATCATCTGCTCACAAGACAAGCTGAATGTATAACGGGCTGTAAAATGTGGACATTTGAAACTGGAAATCAGTTCAGGAAATATATGGATTGTATATTAAGAAACAGACGTAGAAAAGACTAATCTAACAGACTTCCTTCCTTGGTACTTCAGGCAAATAATATATCTTTCCTTAATTAATTTCATGATCCTGGTCCTTCTGGTCCTTCTATATTCCGAATTTCTGAGATCATGTGATTTTGTGAAATATTCCACATGAGTATACTTTAAATACATTTCAACTGATGGATACTATAGCTTCTCCTGATTTATTTTATTTGCCCAAAACCTAGAATCTCATTCTATTTAAATGTAGTCCTTTCAGACAATACTGTTTACATTGTTTCTGTAAAGGTCTGCATCCTAAAAAAACCTCCAACATATTAATGCATTGCTGTTACATATATTGATACTTGAATATTTCCCTCCCCCCCCCCAAAAAAAATATCCTGGGCAAAAATTTTGAAAATTTTATTGATATTTACTAGATATTTTCCATTATAACAAATCTCTCTTTTTTTTCCTCCCCTGTAGAATAACTCCTCCAAAAAGAAGCCCATGATATTTTCCATGAAGCCGTTTCCCTGAATCCATGGAGACAGATTCACTTATTGGTCATAGTAGTCCAGTAGGATACTGACATAGGGAGAAATTTAGTAGAATTTTGAAGGATGTTACCTTTGTTTCTCTGTGTTGTTCTCTTTGATTTCCATTATTTAATGTTATCACATTCTAATGTATCTTCTCCATGTACAGCATGACAAACTCTTCAATATCACTGCCAAACCTATCAGCTCACTAAACAATGGTTCTTGGTTGATAAAGTGTAATTAAAGTCTAATCAGAGATAATTATTATGTTAGCTGAATCAGCTTAGCAACTAGACAGAGGAAAACCAGGTTATTTGAAAGAAATGGGGGGAAAAAAACCCAAACCCTCAGTATTTCAAATAAGAAAATATAGATAGAACAGATCTTGGAGTTCAAAGAAACCAAGTTATTTTTCTGAATTGGTTACAGAAAGGTCACAAAAGAAGAAGCTCCATTTTTTACTCTGTTGTTATTCTAACAACAAATTGGTTTTAATACTCACTAATCAACAGGATCTTTGAAAACCTACTTCTGATTCACATTTTAATACAAAACATGGTTTACAGTTACAGAAAGCAGTGGTTCTGAAGTGCAAAGATAAACTTTGATAACAACCGAGTTAAAAGTAGTCTATTGGCAAAAAGACCTGCAGGAAAACTTTGCGTAGCAAAAACTATGATAATAATATAATTAATTTCCAAAGTAGTAAGACAAGGGTAACAGAGTTTAAATTTTGGCAAAAAGACCTGCAGGAAAACTTTGCGTAGCAAAAACTATGATAATAATATAATTAATTTCCAAAGTAGTAAGACAAGGGTAACAGAGTTTTTCATGTTGAAAGCAACCAATGGTCAGTGGTGGTTTTTTAGAATGTGAGAGATAGATCAAGTCTCCGCTCTGTTGGCAGTTTAATGGCTTTGAACCATCTGAATATTGAAAACAGTAGCCATTTCCAGGTGAGTTGCTGTCCTAGGGTGAAAAGGGTTCATTTCAAGCCTTGACATGTTTTACTTAATAGAATTTGTGTTTTCTTACTTACCTGCAATGTGGCTCTTCTTTTATTGATTTCTTTTCTCAAGATCTGTTCTATTAATCCACATGCAGCCCAATCCTGCTGCTAATGGATCACTACCACTTCTGATATATTTTGCTCTCTAATGAAGTCAGCTGTGTCCTTAACGTTTTCTCTTAATGTGATGTTTTATTGTCTGCTAAAGCCTGCCTTCACAGAACCTCAATGAGAAGGCTAGGAATTTAACTCTCTGTTGCATTCTCATATATTTTTGTGATTTTAACCGTAAATCTCTCATTATATGAGCTTTCAATGAAGTCTGAATTCCTGGTATTATTGTATTATTTATTTTATTACTAAAATAATTACAGATTTCAGACTGCTTAGCCTAGGAAATAACCTGCATCTGCACTGTGAATGTCTAATGAAACTATCTTCTAATGAAAAGGATTCAGTGCCTCCGTATTGTCCACTTGCCAAATTGTCCAGAAACATCTATGTGATCCCAAAGTCTTCCAGGACCTATTCACTCAAGTAGATAAGACTTCAGTGTGAAGACCTTCAAAGATCTTTATCTCTCTCCATTGACTGTACCAAAAATTCTGGTTCCAGTACAGTAGGGTGGATTTCATCAGGTAACTAAAATTTTGAGACTTCCCAGAACCAGAAGTGACTATGACTTTTATAGCACCTGCATCATGTCTGCCAGCTGTTTAAAGATGTCTTTGCTTACCTAGGCTGTCCCAAATCGTTCTAGATACCTATATTGAGGCAACTGACTCAGGCTTTGGATGTTGTGATTTTGAGCTGAGTCCCACTCAAGATCCCACTCTAATATTTTTACATTTCTTAATTAAAAAAGACAGAAATTATGTCAAGATTATGTCTTAAAGTTTAAAACTGAAAAAGAAAATGTAACAAATAAAAAACCATCAATTTATTGAGTCTTTTTCTCTAGCTTGGATTTGATGCTTTAGCATTTATTATATTCTTCTGGGTGATTTATGAAAGACATGATAAATCAAGGTAAGGAATCAATAAGTAGTTTTCCACCATAAAAATACATGAAATTGAGAAAAGTCTTTTAAAAGTAATATAGAAATGAATATGCATCTTAAAAGAGTGATAAGTATGTAGTTTTAGTAAATTCCTGGCAGTGTCAGATGCATTTGGAAGTGATAAAGCGTTTGGAAGACCCAAAGGGCAAAACTGATAGTGTAGGCGGATGAGCCTACACTGGTAATAGGATATAGAATCTTTCTGTCACTACTACAGATCTGGAAATTATTAAAGGTCATAGCCAAAGGAAAGGTTATTTGATGCCCACCTTCAAAATGAAATGGAAATTGATTGGGTAAATTGGAATGTGGACTGATCATTAGAGAAGAGCATCACTCTTCCAACTCAAAGGAAGTCACACTGCATAAGGAAGTGTAGAAACCTATTCCATAATTGTTTTGTATCTTGAATCCATCAGTTAGCACAGGTAAGGACTTCTAAGGGGATTAAGAAGAAAGTTGTCCCATAATAATACCATCTAGTGAAGTATTTATTTATGCAGCACAAGTTGGATGCAGCCACACAGCTGCATAACCCCTTACTCAGATCATAGTTGCATCTGACGAAGTGCCTTGTCCTTGTGATAAACATGCCTTAGCAAGAAAACTGCAGGAAATTAGTGAGGGTCAAAAGGAAAAAGTATTCTGATGTGAAACAAAAAGGCATATCTTGTTTACATTTGTGGCTGCTTCTTTTTTCTCAAATCAATGTATTCCTTCACATTTTACACATCTGAGAAAGCTGGCTGCAAGCATACAAGTTTTCAAAGGCAAAAATAAAAGATACTCACTAAGAACAAAACAAAACAGGCAATTAGTGTCTGAAGCTTTAAAACGTCCACCTCTCTGTTGATGCATTTGCCCATAATTATCTCATTCAAATTCAGCAGTTACTTCCTCATGTGCAAAAGCTTTATTAATGCAGACAGATCATAGTGTGGCATGCCTTCACTTTTTAATAGAATTAGTTCTGAGTACTTTATAGACTGTATTGTGCTAAGAAGTCAGGGAAGAAAGTAAAAGACTTGTGCAGAAAATGAGCAACGTACACCTGTGGAGGACAAGAACTGCCTATATGAACCCAATGTATAGAAAATATGTATTAGAGGATTGTTGTAATAATAAAAACAAAAAATTAAAAAGTAAGAGTTTAAATATTGGACCAACCTGAAGCCCTTACTACAAAAATACTCAGGTCCATTGCTCTATTAATGTTCTCTCAAAGGCCACTCTGTTGCTGTAAACCAGGTTGGAGAGGACTATGTAGTTCTATACTACAGATCTTTATCCAGCCAGAGAAGGTTCATTCTGTACCAGCATTGAGGGCACCATGCCCCCAAGCCCAAACACTCCCACTCAGATCAAAATAAACATCACCAAATCATGACATTTCTACATTACAAATACAGCTTGAATTCACCAGGCAGCTCTACAAAGAAAAGTTTGTTTGAGCCCTGTCATTACTTACTAGCATATTACTGAAATTTCTGAGGCAAGAACTGTATCTCTGGGTTAACAGCCAGAAGATATTACCCATTACCTCTAACTGGCTGTTACTCATATCCTCTGACTGTACCTGACAACTGATATGAGGATTGATATCTGTCTCTGTCACCCCAAACTTTCTTCAATAAGGGCTCACTTTATCCTTTCTTCACCATTTGCCTGTCATCTGGCTACCTACCTATGTATATTCTCCCTGGGAGGATTATATCCTGGTTTGTGTTATTCAAGAGTTGGCCAATGACCACAGGCCATGGTGGAGAACAAAGCAGGGAGTACATCAGAGCTGAGAGGTTTATGGAGATAAATATTTTCATAAACTCAGTGAACTGTGGGAAAGAAAGACTTTCTGAGAACTGATGTCCTTCACTAGGGCACCAAATCACAATACAACATGTCATCAGATGTTTCAGATTCCTGACAGGAATGAAAAGTTGTGGGTTTGTCAAAGACAAAACCAGTTGCCTCCCTTCTTAAACAGTCCATACAGTGTCTCGTAGGCAGACTCCAAGAAACAATAGTCCCAAACCTCAGTGCCTTGTGGTACCCAAAAGGCAAAACAGTAATAGAGGGCTGGGTTTCCTGATCCCCTCCAAAATCTAATATATAAAGAGGAAACATGCCTAGACTCCTTGTTCCTGTGAGTCTCATGAAAGACTGGTGACATAAAACCTCTCTGCTGGTGATCCTTCACTGATGTTCTCTGAATTAATTGTGGCCAAATGCCAACAGCATTTGCTTCTGAACACTGAATCCCAAAACCAAAAGCTACACATTTCTCTGTCCTTCCAAACCAGTCTCCAACTTAAGACTGAGAATTTTCTGCACAAGCAACTCAGCCAGTTGAATAGAATAGATAAAAAACCACTGGGGTATCTGTCTTACAAACAGGAAAATCCAAAGAATAAGGAACATATCCAGAATCTCTTAAAAACTTGTTTGTTTTCTAGGATTTTTTTTCCCTGGTTTTCTGTAGCCACTTAGAACAATAACATCCAAAAGCAAAGAGATATTTTTAGTGGCAAAGCTGCACAAGAAACAAGAGGAGGAGGTGCCCTGGTGTATGTTCTATGGGACTACTAAAATAATTTACTCCCAGGTAGTAAATCCAGATTTGTTTAAGGCTTTCACAAACTTTTAGTTTCCTCTTCTGACTTTTTCCTGCTTCTTCTCAGAACTAGTGAGTAACTGGAATTAGAACTTTCTGGATTTTCATAAAATTACAAACATACCACAGAGAACAGGGTAGCACTAGGAACAAACTCATGGACTGTATTTTCTGGCAATGACTGAACAGCAAGATCATCATTATCATTAAGGGATCTGAGTTTGTGCCCACAGAAATCAATGAATACATTGCTGAGCCACTGAACTGTAAAAGCAATAAAGCATCTGTTTCAGTGGAAAGACTGAAGAAAAAAAAACAAAACAGGTTTGTTCTGGATATACCTGAAGTGTTTCATTGAACTTAAAATGCCTTTTATTTCCATTTAACTTTGACAAAACTAAAAATATAATTCAGAATGAAAGAAATTAAAGTAGTCATTTTTACATGTTTTTATTTTCTATTAATTTAATCTTCTAAGCCGAAATATTTTTTTCTGAATTTGACCTGATTTCACTTTTTTTTTTTTTAATCCCACTTCTTTTCTGGAAACTATATATTTTTTCCTATTTCATTATTTCACGCAGTTCTATTTAGTGAGGCAGTATATCTGCAGGTTGGTTGAGTCATGTATCTCCACAATAACTGTTGTTACAAGTGGGCATCAGCTCCAGACTGAGACACCTAGGTGCATGTGCCTACATGTGCGAAGGTCTAACCTAGTTATATATTCAGTTGATTAAAAGAGAAACTCACTTACTATACTCCACCAGGCCTCCAGCTACCAATGTAAGTAAGCACAGGTTATACATAAGTCTTACGTCATATCTTCCAGAAATTCATATGAATTTCTTAGATGACATAAGACATTTCAAAGGGCACTAGATAACTCTGTGGGGCAGATGAATTGACCTTTAAGTGTCTTCTTCAGAATGAGTTGAATTGTGGTCTACCAAACATGACTCCACTGACTGATTTATCTAGGTCTCCACTGACAGTATCAGGAGCGTTGACAATTAGCACATGTGTACATCTACATTTAGACACATAAATGTAGATGCCAGTCTGGAGATGAAGCCTACTTTTACTGTCTGTTTGAAACTCCAGTACAAGAAAGGACAGAAACAACCTTTGATTTCACTGGAAATTCTGTGATTTGACATTTATCGTTAGAAAAGGAAACCAAGAAATTTGTGTTTGGTTTTTTCCTATAAAACACTATTTTCAGCCTGAGTTTGGGAGTCAGTTAAAACTTCTTTTTCAAATAAAACTGTTCTTTTTAAACCTCTAAAATTTTTCAAATTTTTTCCATTGTATTCTTGGTGGATAGAACGAATTCCTGCCAAAAAGTCATCATGTGTAAATGAAAGTAAAGAAAGTGTTGATATAAGAACATGTCACAAATGGGCAGTGAATAAATTGAAGCTGGAAATTAAAGTAGATGAAATTCCACATGATAAGATGAAATTTTGGAAAAAAATTTCAAGAGGATTTACTGGAGAGGCAATAACCTTTCCCATTTTTAAAGACAGACCTTGATCAGGTGATGACTATAGTTGTATGTAAGCTTGAAAAGAAGTATAAAAGATTTGTAGTGGAGGGGAGACAGAGCAGGTAGTGGAGCAGCATCCACACAGTGACACCCTGCCCCTTCCTGGGCCTGGCAGTGCAGCCTCCCCATGGGGTGCCAGGAGCAGCCCCCCACCATGAAGGGGCTTGTGGGCCACTTGCAAGGAATGGGGGTGTGACCCTCTTGTAGGCCACTTCCAGGGAATGGGGGTGTGACCCCCTGGGGGGCTTACTCACTCAGGTGAGCAGCTGTGGAGTTGTAACTAGATGAGCAGTTGTGGAGTTGGCATGGAGGCATGTAGGGCTGGAGTACCCTCATCTTCCCCAGGAAGGGGGAGTCAGCAGGGAACTTGCACTGCTGGTTTGCAGGGGGAGGTGGGGCTCTGTGCATCCATGTGCACGTGTGTGTAAACCACATGGCCTGTGGAGGGGGCAGTGGATGGGAATAGCTCTTTCGGGGATCAGATAGAGAGAGAGGGGTGTTTAGAACCTTGTAAATTATCATTCTGTAAGTCTCTACTGCTGTGGTTTATCTGTTGTATGGCTGATACTAATCCTGAACGTACAGGTCACTGATTGCCAGTTAATTAAGTGTCATTGATAAATCCATAAACCACTTCAATCCTAATTTGAAAATTGGGAAAATACAAGATCATCTGCTACTTGAACATCCAAATTGCACAAAAGAAGAAATGACCAGAAGCTAATTGTCTTGCAAATTAGCGAAAGCAGATTATTCATGAAACAGGAAGGGAATTAGCACTTCTTTTCTGAATATAAATTGAATATATAAGAAGAATACAGATAGAACCTAGACTATAGGTTTTTCAGTACCATAGCATGAAACTTTTTCCTACTATTAAAGCTTTCTCTATTTAGAGTTAAAAAATCTATGCAATGGGTTATTCACTTATTACACAGTGGCTTGTTAACTTTCTGCAGTAGTACATCTGACTACACAGTTTATTTAACAATGAGCTAATTAAAAGTGGTTTTATACAGTCAGGTCTTTCCTATTTTCATACGGAAAGGAACAAACTCAACTGTGATTATTATCTTCACTAAATTTACATGATCTTGCTGTTGTAGGATCACTGTTATGATATACAGAAATCCATTTTTCTGCAGTACTGAGATTTGTGGGCTTAAATGTAGGCAATGAAGGCATTTCTTGACTCCAGAAGATCTCCATCATAGATATTATGTCTGGCAAGTCACTACAATCAAGCCTGTGTTCACTATATTCCTATTAGAAATAAATGACATTTCAGAGATTTTCAAACCTTTGAAGTTCACTTTTCAAGACAGGGTGTTATATAATATCAGGTAGAACAAGTTTTTATTTTATCTTTTAATTGAGGTTAAAAAAGGTTTCATTGTTTTTTCCTATAGGCTACAGTCTCTCCAGAATGTTTTCTTAGGGAATACAATTCATTGACACATTGGGAAACAGGACCTTCGTATTATTTGTTCTAAACTTTACATTGATTCAATTTCCTGTATTGCAGGGTTAGTCCAACTGTATTCCACAGTTCCTGAAGAGTAGATGTTCTATAATACAAGTATCTGTTCTGGATGTGATTTTCCTTTAGCTTCCACTGGCTGTCTCATTATATTTGGTAGCATGTTACATCTAGTTTGATGTAGAACAGATGATCACATAGAACTCTGCCTCAGTCAAGAATCTGAAAGGAAAAAAATCTGTTTGTGTCAGAAAAAATTACATTCCAAAGTACTCCTTTAAAACACTTTAGTTTTGAAACAAAGTTGAAAAGCATATGGGTACAACTCCTGTGTTAATTTTTTGCCTACTTTTAAGTATGAATGATTTTTGATGCTTAACCCAGCTTTCTCACTCTAATTTGAAATGCTTTCTACTGACTTTTCTAGTGACATTTGGTGAATTCATAGTATTGCCTTGCTTGTGTCTACATTTCTGTAACAATCAAAATAACGGTAGAGTATCTCTTTCTCAAAAAGTTAATTCTTTAACATAGTGGGTTGTATCAAAAAATAAAAAATGAAAGGGTCAAATCTGTATTATAATGATATATGGTTACTAGATAAAACAAGTCTTCATGGTAAATGCGATTTTTTTGTTTTGTTTTTCTTTTTGTTGTTTTTTTTTTTCTTTTTCTCTGCGCCCCCCTCCCCCCCCCCCGTTATTCCATCATATTAGATTCAGGCAAATTTTATTGTATTTTCCCTACACTGCAGCTCAAAATAAGTAAACTACAGTGACGTCGACTTCCCACAGTTCCAAGTCTGGCCAAGTTACATAATAAATGACAGATAATAACAGGTTTCTCCTACTGCTAATCATGTGTTTTGTTTTTGTATTGCATAAACAGGCCGATTCTCAAATTCTTAAATATAGATGATAGAATATCTTCAGTGAAGAACCCCAGATTGTGCAACAGATTTATCAAGATTTTTAAATTCAGCCTTGATTAGGTTCAGAACTAGGACAGACTGATAATTTCTTTTAATCTTCCAGTTTTATCCAATTTAAAAAGAAAGAAAGGGGAAAAAAAAGAAAAAAGTAAACATACAAGAAAAGATGGAACAGAAAGAAAAGAAGTCAGTTCAGACCCAGTACTACTTTCAGTTGTTCTGATAGTTGTAACAATAGAAACACCTGAGAATGATACTGCTCCTACAGACCTTTATTCCTCAGACTTGTCCACACCAGTGTAATCTCTGATAGATACCACCACAATGGTACCCAACAGAATCTTTGCTATGGTCTAGGAGTTCACAAGGACGAATGTAGCTTGGAAACTTCCGAGTGATATAAAGATTGCAATGAGGATTATATTTTTACCAAGACTACCTTAAAATTATATAATGAAGTGGTGAAAATAAGGTTTATGCTACTTAATAGGAAACTCCTTTTCCAATAGCTGGTCTTGCACTTTCTCTTCAGATGCCCAGGGATTATTCTGTTTACAAGTATATCTAGTCTCCTGCATACTGTGTTTAGAAGCCCCAGGTTTACAAACAAAGGACAGAGAATATTGTTGTTTTGGGAAAAAGCAAGATGTCCCTCTGAAAACATCACTATATCTCTCAAAGCCCTTTCTTTCCTCCTAGATCAGAAATCAAATATCTTAAAATATAAGATTGTAATATATCTTCCAGGATCTGCAACTTTCTCATGGTCCAGAAATGCCAGGATATTTTCATATGTACAGCGTCCCAACACAGGTAACTGTAAGATTTGTTGTTTCAGACTTTGTCTCCTGTTTCTGTGACCTGTGAGATTTCCACTTCCCCCCACACACACACACTTTCTCCTCCTTGTTCATATACTTACACTTAAAGTCCCAAGGATGTTCAAGAGCACATCTACACTGCTCTGATCAATAGCCAGAGGAAGCGAGCCTTCGGCAACACTCAATGATGTTTGCTTCTTTTCTCATACTGCCCCAAAACGCTGACAGATTCTCCTGGTCCAGCTCAAGAAGTATGAAGATCTGTGGTGAAATAGTTTCCATTGTGGTGCTGTGCATGCATATATGCTTTTTTATTTATATCGTTTTGAATACTGTGAGAGTACACTTTACATTCACCACAGACTCCAAAAACATTGAACAAGGCAATCTTTCACTGTTGCTATTTATTAGCCTAGTTTCCAAAGAAGCTAAAGCTTATTCAGCTCAGTCACTGAGTCTGTGTATGCATATGAGAAAGACAAAGTGTTTCTCTAATAACTTCTGAACACCTTGTCTGATTTCAGCCAGATGTGACAGAAGAGGTAAAATATAAAGACAATTTAAAGTATATAAGGTCTTTGTGAAAAATAGGCAGCTGATGTTGGAACGACCTTATGACTCTCAAATCACAAAATGATTTCTACAGAGGAAGACTAAAATTAGACACCAGGGGTTCTGTGACAAAGGCCTTATTGGTGTTCTGATCACAGGTGTAGCTTCCACAGAAGCACACAATTAACGAGGAGATACAAATCCATAATAAACCAGATTTGATTAGATCAATGCTTGCAGAACCAGTAGTTTGCACTGCAAAAGAAGTCAAAACCTCAGCCACGGGTCAGATTCCCGTTTTCCTAATCAGTGTACAAATACAGAGCAGAAAGTCCATTCCCAAGGAGGTTTTCTACATACACATCTCCTCATTAAGACTAACCCTTTAAACCACTTAGCCTTTCTCACCCACAGCAAATGCAGCTGTTTCAGTGTACCTGCACAAAATTGTCAAGTTTAACAAGTTTCTTACTAAACCATAAACAGCTCTAATCTTATAAAACTTTGAGATAGTTGAGGTCATAGGTTAAACTTTGTCTTCCTTTCAGGCTGTGCACAAAGCTTTAATAGGTTTCATGGGTTCAAAGCTTAAAGCCAAGGGGATGATTATACCATTTAGTCTGACCTCCTTCATAACAGGGAATTTGTTTCATTATACTATCTATTTAGTGAATGGATAGCAAGTGCTGGGCCAAAGAACACCCTCCAAAAGGTTACACAGTCCTGTGTTGTGTAACCTTTACTAAGAGCCAAACGTCCACCCAGCTGCTCACTCACTCCCCCTCTTCAGGGGGACAAAATAAGAATAGAAAGCTCATGGGTTGAGATAAAAATGGGGAGATTTCTCACCAGTTACTGTCACAGGCAAAGCAGACTTGACTTGGGGAAAATTAATTAAAAATATTGCTACCAGCTTTTCTATAGCAATCCTGTTCTAACTCAGCCCTTCCCCATACCATTGAGAAGTAAAAAAAAAAAAAAAGAAAAAGAAAAAGTCATTATTATCCTAGTCCCTAATGCCCACAGTTGCTCCTTGGGAGCTTATGTTCACCTGTGTTCACCTGCACGTCTACAGCAGAAATCTTTGTCAGAATGGTTACTTTCAGAATACATTCCTCCATTGTACAGGATACTTTCCCCAAAAGGAAAGATTAAAGAAATTTCAGACTGCAAATACCTTTTGTCCTTTCCTTTGCATATGGACCACTCCTTCTTTGAAGTGAAGGCAATATGATATATTGACAAAAGTTTTTGTATTGTCTTACTTTTTTTCTTATTTCTGACTGTTACAATACCATAAGCTACTGAGGTTTGTCCAGGACTAGCTGACCACTCTGTTTTAAAGCAGACCTGTTTATTCTGGAAAAATATTCAGTTCTAACCAAACAAGATTTAGAGTCAGTTGTGGAATCACAGCAAAATGGTAAAACCTGGAGACCTTTCCCACAAAGAGCCCTCTGTTTAGGAAGTATTAACAAGGTTGTTCCTCCTCGTTCCCCATCTACAGCACCTGTCTTTGGCTTTAAGAAGGGCATTAAGTTGGGTAGGGCTTCTTGCACTCCTTCTGGAAGAGTAGTTTCAGGATGTTAAGCACCAGCAACTCTTACTGTCGTGGGTGCAATTGATTCATGTTTTCAATTATTCAGTGCCCCTTACTCACACACGCTCAAAGACTGGGAAGAAAGGAAAAGAAGGACAAGAAAAGAATTTTCTATAAGATTCTGTCAGGCCAGCTGCATTTACTGATCCCTACCCTAATACAGTGCTCATCACTGCCTTTGTGTGACTCATATATAGCATCACATTTACCCTTGCAACATTTCTATGAGAAAGGAAAATGTTGCTTCTCCTTTTGTACAAATGGAGAACTGATAAAGAGAGAAAGTAAGTGACTTGAACCCCTATCTCCAGAGTTCTTGTTATGTTCTTGGATGCGATCATCCATCACATTTTTCACCTGCTGGCAAGTAGAAAATAACAACTCCCTCTACTCTGCTTCTCAACCAGAATTATTCATCCTTCACAAAAAAACACAGCAGGCTCAACCACACAAACCTCTACTGACATAGAGAGCAGGTTGCTGGTTTTCATTTCTTATCAGTTTCTCTGCACTCAAAACCAGAAAAAGCATTAAAGCCTGTATTTCTAAAGCAGGTGAGAACAGAATAAGAGTAACAGAAACAGAAGTGTTAATCACTGTCTACATACTTAGGGTAACTAGCAGTTAATATGCATAATATTGTTTTCATGTATCCAAGGTCAAATTGGTACCATATTTTAAGATAAATATAAATATAAATCACATTTATATTTGTCTTTGTGGTGCTATGTAAGGACAAAATTCTTCATGTTTTATGCCAAGAAAGGGTTGATAGATGAACAGATGGAGAAAATACACTACTGTGTCTCCTGTCAGCTGTATGCCATTATCAGAATGGCACTGCATAATGGAATAAACAGTTTAATAAGTTTTTGTTGTTGTTGTCTTATAAATGGTAAATTTTCTGACCAAACGTGGAACAAAACTGAACATGCTTCTCATTGTACCACACATTTCAGAGGCATTGTTCTTAATTCTTAAATCCCCATGGAAAGGTATACAGACTTAACATTATTGGAGACTGTAACCATGTACTACACACACTGGGCGGTGAATGATACATGGACATTACAAATAATGTCAAAGCAGTTTGGTCACCCTGAGCTGTTTTATGAACGCCTGCCAGGCAATTATTCAGCTGTGTTCAGACTTTCCGATAAGAGGCTGGCATTGAATGATTTAATTAACATAATTATTGATATGAATTTTAAAAATATCACTGCAATCAAGAAGAAGGTGCACAGTCTGTACATTTGGTATTCATGTAGTCTTGGAAAGTGTTGATTAAGCAACATGAATTTATATCTGAATTTATAAAGGAAGGAGGTTAAACTTCAAGTTACCCCACAGAGATATCACTTGGATCCAAGTGTTGAGCAGTTCTATGACAATACTGAACATTTTTAATAAACATAATTTCAGCACATATGTGCAGAGGAAGAACAAACAAGTGGTTAGAGCACTAGATTAGGTCATGCGTGCTTCAACTCCCATCCATAGTGTTCTCGAATAACCTCAGGCAAGTCACTTACGGCTAGGTGCACAAATTATTTTAGTTTCTCATGTGTCCTGGGTAGCCACCCAGCTGCCAGAAAATCAGAGCATTAAAACTCCAGTCCTTCTGGTAAGCACCCCTCAAAGGTAGGACAGAACACACTCCAAGGGAAAGGAGGATACACAAAGAAAACACTTCTGACTTCTGTCCCTCTCTTCCTTCTTTCCTGTGCTTTCACCTGCTCACTCCCATCGGTAAATGTTTGTTCTGGCAACCATATGAAGAATTTAACAATTACTGAGTTAACAGGATGAGACACAAGCAGATCTGAAAGTATATGATTTGTGGGGAAAGGGAGGATGACACAGAAAGGAACAAGGGTTTGAGCAAGAATTCAAAGTGTTCCAGAAAAAAAATACAAGTCTTAAAACTTTGAGAAAAGTTTCATGGAACTATCTCAAAGACCTAACTCAGAATTTAGTTCAAGATTAATTGCCTAGCTGTCTAAACTCTCATTATAGTCAGTAGAGATGTGAGGTACAATATAATATACTACAAATAGGTGTATAGTGTCCTTTGAGATCATCTAGGATATCCCACTTGGACTTCAGATGCTCTTGCAGGATGACAGGTTTCCTGTCTAACCTACGACATTCGTCATGTGCTCAAGCAGTTGCTTCACATGCCAATGTAGTGACTGGAGCCCAGAGAGCAGCCTGACTGACGTGTGACTAAGTATGCACAGGCAGTTGTGCAGGCTGTTACCAGTAAGTCAAGATAGGGACCCAAGGTGAAAAAAGTGACTTACATTACTTCACAGTTTGGAAATACTAACTCTGTACACACAGCATACAGGAGAATGGTGACAGTATGATGGACTACTGTGTAGCAGCAATGTACTGAATTTTGTCAGAAAAGAAACAAACTACCAACCTGAAAGCAAGGGAAATAGTTATCCTGTTCAAAATGGACAAAAGTACACAATCCAAAGCAATGACAGAAAAGATGATATTAGAGAAACTTTCAGGCAGAAGTAAATGCACTGAACCCCCACCCTTCACTGTTCTTATCTACACTAAAGAGTAAGTGAATTATATGAAGATTTTAGAAAAAAATGCAGTTTCTAATATTACTTTGGAAATCGTACTCATAATACACTGTGAGTATTATCAAGCCATTAGAGGAAAAAACAATTGAATGTTGAATTTGAGAATATTTCTCAAGCATCAGAGAACTCTCAGATGAGTACAGACAGAGATGATGGAGGCTATAATCAAGTTAAAGAGGTAGGTAGGTCTATCCATTGATGTGGGAATCACAGAACAAATAGAAGATTCACATTGCATATGCTTTCTAGTTCACCATGGAAGAGAGAAAAAAGAACACACCACACTACCTAAAGAGAGAGAAATTTTACCAAATGTACAGAACAAAAATAATTAAGTAAAAAATCTTGTGGTTTTGTAATCTGAAATAATTAACAACCTGATAGAAGTTTGAGATGGGATTTGTCTTACTTAATTTTGATGTCTGCATCTGAACTAGTAGTAGTCATCTGGACTCCTTTATGCTCAGTGGAGCACAGCAAAGTAATTCATCTCATCTTGAGGTAGACATTTAAAGCAAGTCAAACGAGTCGTTCTCAGAAGTATCCTTTTCTCTTGACTGACCATAAAAGAGCCTACACAACTGCCTTTGGGATTAAAGCAGTATCTCTACTTTGCAATTTAGAGATGTGGCTGAAATCTAACATCACAGGGAGTATTCTAATACAGACCAGGTATTGTAGGAGTGAGTTAGTCTTAGCAGACTGACTGACAAGAAGACACATAGACTCTTTCCATCCCTTACAGAGGCAATTTCCTTTAAAATTTGTTGATCAATCTGTTTTTACATTAAAGATTCATCAAAGTTATAAAATCCAGTTCAGAATTCACAATTTAAGAACACAGAGACATGGTGTTTCACAGGAAAATGTATCAGATATTTAATAATATACAAAAAGTACTGAAATTGCATAGTTCATATTTTCATTTGAGGAAAAGCTGCAGAAAAGAGTCACATCTGTCTTGAAGTTAAATAAACAATACAAATAATATATCTGGCAGCAGTTTAACACTGGGTACATACATGTCTGAAGCCATCTGCATGTGAGAAGTAAGGATAATGAATCCTTAAAATGCAGACTTTTCTAGGGAAATATGCAAGCAATCTAGATGCCAAAATCAGCAATTTGAGAATGCTACTATAAAAGGATGTCTGGTGGATATGAGATGCATGCATCGATAAATAATTTGAGCAACCTAAAAGAGTTTGGTAGTACAGCCCTAATCTTGAACTATTTTGACAGGAAATTCACAACTTAAGTTGTACATTGGTCATTCCAAAGAAAAGCTGTTAAATTGTGTCGAAGAACCAATGATCAAAATGGTTGATAAGTAGCTTATGTATTTTGAGCATTAAAAGAAAAGTAAATGAAAAAAACTTTAATAAAAAAGGGAATTTCAATTTTATTCAAAGAATCAGATCAAACAACATGATTAGCTGTAACAGTTTACCGTTTCTTGACAATACTATCATATCAGATTCACAAACTGAATACTAACATGTGAGATGTGCTTTTGTGATCTCTTGAAGATACTACTTTGAAGTGTACTTCAGTCAAAGCATAGATTTAGAAATTATGTATAAAAATTTAGTCACAAGAAATTAAAAACTCTGGTGTTAAAAAAACTGTTGACAGAACTGTAAAATCTACTTCTGAAGAGAAGATCCCACTCAGAGTACACCCAAGTAATAGTTAGTTCCAATTTAAGAGGTATTGCTTTCTTAGATGAGATTTAAAAGAACAGGGACAAGAGTAATAATTTGTTGCAGTAGAATATATTTTAAAGGAAAACATAAAAAAGATTTAAGGATTGATAATCTGTGGAAAGATTAACCCTCTGCCCCCATTAACATTTTCATCAGCCCTGAAGTTTGTGTGACCATACTGCAATTCAGCTCAGCTCATTAGTTTTTCTGAAAATTAATCTGAGGGGGGAAGAAATTTTTTTTTGAGTGAAATAAGCGAGATGACCTGACTAGCTCTGTGGCTATGCAAGCTCCAGGGAGCTGGTTCAGAGAATCCTACAGGATCATACAGGAGTGGGGAGGGGGAAAGGAGGAGCAGAATCCAAGTGCAGTGGCACCATCAATCATGAAAAGACTCCTTGAATTCCTTCCCGGAGCTATGAGTCAGTCAATGGGGGAAATACAGTAGGACCATGTGGTATGCCAGTGTTATGATAATAAGGGCTTAACACTTGGATAAAAAGGTGAAAATGTTGTCGCTGAGTTAGCCCCAAAGTTCATTTAGCCTGGTATTGTGTCTATGACAGAAATCAGTAGCAATGCTTAAGGGAAGGTAAGAAGAAACAGCAAATGGATAAAGTGACCCTCCCCTGCAACACAGTTTTACTTTCTGTAATTTGTGGTTGCAGCTGGACCACAATGTCTAATAGCCTCAAACAGACAAAGCCATTTCTCTTGAACTTCTCTTTTTAAATCTAATTTGTATTTTTGGTATCCAAAATATATTGTAGCAATGAGTTCCATTATTCAATTGTGTCTTGTATGAAAAAGCGTTCCTTTGTTTCTTTAAAACCCACTGCAGCCCGATTTAATTGGATGCCTTAGCTCTAGTATGAGAAATAGTGAATAAACATTCCCACTTCCCCTTCTCCATGCCATTCTTGGATTAAATTAGGTTCCCTGGGTAAGGAACTAGTTAGCTTCAATAATGTTAATTTATTTTCATTTAAAACAATTAATTGTTACACCTTAAAATTAAAAGATTAAGCTTTTTTTCTGCCAGCTAATCTTGTAAAGTTTTCTGCACAAAACCACAATATGAAACAAAATACCTGTATTAATGTGTCTCCTGTGTTGCTCTGCTAACACTAATATAGTTTTCATTAGCCTCAGCCTACAGCATCAAAGCCTCTTAAGTAAACGAATTCCATGCTATCTAAATACTTTTCATGAAAATAGCCCTATTAATCAAGATTTATTTTAATGAAACAAGAGCAGACAACACAACCCAAGAACACGGGTGATTTGCTGTTACATAATCTGCTACACTCGACAATCTGTTGTGAGCGAGCTGTGGCTGAAGGGACAGCCCCAAGGAGCATACTACAAATGAACCCAGAAGAAGTTGTCCTACTCAATTAGTCTTGCAGAATGGGCTGTGAAGACCTTCCTAGGAAATAGCCCCATTAACTGATGTCAATCATGTAACATTACTGCAAGGCATTATATGATCTGAAGTGGGAAGCTTACCCAAGCCAACACAGTGTTGTGTAAGGCCTTTTCACATGTGGGTATGCTGTTGTCTAGGGTTCTCCTAATGCACATAGAGCTTGCAAAAACTGAGTGCTGCCACTCAACCAAGTCAATATGGTAGTTAAGCAATGTATGAGTATCACCTGGTCAGCTTCATGGACTTTACTATGGATTTCCCTTTATGCAACCCATGCAAAAGCAATATGGATGTATTCAGCAGACTGTATCTGAGGTGTCCACAGTTTCATTGTATTTTGGAGGTAGCAAACCTGCTCATATGATCATAAGAACCCCTCTAATGAGTTATACTGAAACTCAATCTAACAATCCAATATGGTTTTCTGCCTTTGACAGTGGCTGACAAAGAATACATCATGTCTCCCGTGCCCTGCAGCACCAAATTCCACTGCATAAATAATCATCTTCTTTTGACTATTTTGAACTGCCCATCTATGGAAAAGGCAGTAAAGAACTGATCCACATTCACCTTTTTCATGCCACTCACAGTTTTCACAACCCCCTTAAAACACATCTTTTCTGGAATGCACAGTCCTAACCAGCACAGCCCCCCGCTGGTGGAAGCATTTCCTCTTACTGTCACCTTCTCTGTACCTGTTCCAGTCTCTCAGACAAAGTTTGGCATCCAGCTCTTTCACTGGATGATGAGGTTAAGCTGTTCAACTCCCAGAGAAAGCTCGCAGCTCCATTTTCTAACAGAGGAGGGAATTCTCTGGCAAAGGAGAAACTTATTACTCTCTAGCCAGCTGGCTTCTTAAGCTTTGCACTCCCCTTTTCATTCCTGCCCAACATAAATCTTCAATCACAGGTAACCTGGAAATCTTTCCTTACATGAAGATGAGGAGGCGATGGATGAGCCTTGGCGCAGGGGATTCCACTTCATTAGAGCCAAAAGGCAGCTGAGGATGTGGGCTTAAATGAACTGGCATTGAATTTGCATTAAACCCGCATTTTCTAGGTTCAGACAACCATACTTCTCTACTGTGTTTTTTGTTGTGTTTTTTTTTTTCCCCCTTGAAATAAGCTGTATTTCTTTCAATGCCCTCTTTAGTTTCAACACAGTTTACCACACATTTCATTGTGACTTAGTAAACCAAACTGGAAGTCTGTAGTGTAGCAAAATATGATCTTGTTTATATATTTATTTAGTAAGTATTAACATGACATAAGGCTATTAAGGAATAAAGAAGGTAGTTCAACTGAATGAGATTGATTTTGCTTCTCTTCTCTCTTTTTTCTGGTTCTTTGGTCATACTCAATTCTTGTCCTTTGCTTTCAACAAAAATGCTGTTTTTCAAAAAAAAAAAAAAGAGAAAACAAAAAAGACATATAGAATGTTCAGTACAATGGCTCCCTGAACTTCATGTCCCCCAAAAGACTTGTTAAACAGAGTAAAAACGAACAAACAAACAGAATTATGAATAAGGAAATGTTTGTCAAGCATAAAATTTTATTATGTCAAGTACTCTCACTGGAAAAAAAAATATCACTGACTTCTTGCCTATACTTACTCTCTCAGGACTATGATCACCAGCATTAATATAAATGAAAAAAACCCCAAACCAACCTAGTTTTTAACAATAAATGAAACCTTTAACTTTTTTTTCTTCTCAGAAGAAAATGTATCCTTATTTCACTGCCTATTCCTGAAGATGCTAATTTGACAGGAAACAACATTTGCCTATTTTAGTAGACGCCTGGAAAAAAGGCTGTTTTGAAGCACTTGGCCTGTAAAGCTGGTGAAGATATAGGAACTGTATCGGCTGCCCCCAGACCCAAGAAATTACTCATTAAAACTTGGAATCATGTCAGTGTTTCCATATCAAAGATAGCATGACTAGAGTAATAAAGTGAATTGAGCGAGAGTACCTTAAGGTAAATAATTATGCTTCATTTCTTGCTTCATCTTTCATATGCAATATCTGGAGTGATTTGGAATGTAAGAGACGGGTGGAAAATGGTCATGAAGGAAAACTCTTGAATGTCAGCAGAATACACACGAAGCCAGATATACACATCAAGAATCTGGAAGGAGAATAAGATCTTGAACATCATTAATTCCAAGCCTGGATTTCCATAAAATGATGAGAGATTGGTGTTTAAAGCCACAATGTTCTGCAGCACCGAAGGTGTCTCAGGGACCTGCTGTTTCTAACATTTTCAGATTTCTGACAACTGTGTGTAAGAGCATTTACAAAACTCATTATTTTTACTAAGTGTTTTTAACAAATCTAATGCCCAGCTATTTTTAAAATGTAGATCTTACAGTGACCTTTGACCTCCCATGGGAAATTAGAAAATGGAGAAGTTATTGGAGGAGGAGATCCAACAAAATTACAATCATGACAAGCTTGAATTACACCATGTAATTGAATCTATTCAGAAGCCAAAAATCAATGCAGTCAGCCAGAAGTATACCAAATGTGACATTCATTTTTTCTGCTTTATCAAGCTTAATTGATGTCTTAGGAACTAAATAAGAGTAATAGGCAGCCTTATGGTAGAAACCTCAAGAGATATTTCAAGTGGCTATTCATAAAGGCTGCAAATAATTCATAGATTTCACTGTCAGTTGATGTGGTGATAGAATAACTATGTTGCTTTTAAATACCACATGCCCTGGCATTAATTTCACCCCCATCCCTCCAGACTGCCTACTGAGAGAGGTAACAGGCACAAATCCATCTAGCTGACATATCCTGACTTAGAGAAGCTCTTCATTTGTCAGTTTCATTTTGGACAGAAAGTTAACATACCATGGCTAACAAGCTAACACCAGTGACATTTCTTGGCATTTCTAAATACAGTTTGTCATAATGCATATGCATACATAAAATACACAAACATATTCCAGAATCCAACAAAGGAGAATACTTGCATGAACTTAATAAAATAGGGAATGCTTCAGAATAATGCTCCGTGCCCCTGCCTCCTTGATCACATCTAAGGTGATGCAATAAGGTCCAAGCTACAGCGAGTAATACAAGGAACACTACGTTGATCACCATACAATGTCAATGAATTTGAAATTTACCAAAAAAATCTGAGCAATACAGAATGAAATTGAGAGTAGCTCTGCTGATGTCCCAAAAGATGTACTGAGAAGTAGCCACTTACTTTTGTACTGAGCAAGAACAAAATAAGAACAAAATACCTTAAAAAACCAGACACAACTATCTATTAGAAAGTAAGATCTGGCTGAACTTTTCAGTACTCAAAATCACGACTAACATATTTTGAAAGCTGTATAATCTATAGATTGTATTTTACTAGAAAATTCCAATGTCAGAATATTCTGATCTTGATAATTAACCATTTTTCTTGATTCATTTATTATAATTCAGTATCAATACTGGAGAAAGCAGCTGTGATGAACAAATCTTATTCCAAGAGTAGTTCTGGTTTAGATATTTGATCTGAGAGTTTCAAAGGATATAAGGAAATGAGATGCCTAAATTTCATCTTCTCTCTCCCACAAAACTTTCTGTGATTTCCTGAAACCAATGATCTCCCCTTGCCTAAGCATAAGCAGATTTCATGCAGGATTTAATAGTAAGGGTGATGGCAAGTAATGATGCAAAACTTTCTACGTATTCAGACATCCTCGTATTTGTATTAGAAGGAAAAAAATATTTGTCCTTCTTCAGACATTTATAAGGCTCCGTCTCCGTGACAAAGAAGTCAGACAAGTTCAGCTGTGTTTCTGGTGCTTTTTAAAGTAGACTCTAATTTCAGCATATTTACTATCAACATCATTTTAGTATGTGGAAGACACAGGCTATCTGAAAAAGACTCAACTAGCAGTGTAGCCAAACTAGTGTGCAACTGAAATGTCTGCTCTAATCAAGATTTCTTTACATTTGAACTGTCTACAACTCTACACACACACACACTTTAGAAGAGACAGTCTTATGTCAAAATAAACAGCAGAAATACCTTGACTTTTCCATCTCTTCCCCTGTTCTTTGGACTAAAGGATATGTAAAATACTTGCTGATGCAAACAGTTTGGAGGACTCAGAACTACATTTCTGGAGAAATCTTTAATAGTAAAAAATAATTTGTGCAGTTCTGTTCCAGTGCAAATTGACTGAAATGATCAAGGATAACAAGAAGCGTAGGTAATCTAAAAGCAATGGACCAGACAGGGCAGGCTCATTACAACAAGCCCAATTCCAAAGAGCCTGCATAGCATGGAATAGAGACACATATGTTGCCAAGCTGTAGGGTTTTAAAAAAACATATTTCTTAAATACGTGAAAATGTCATAGCTTGGTGTGCAAATAGGTTTCAATCTAAATGTTTTTCATCAAGAAATATTCCTCATTGCTTGCATGTATGGGCTCCCTAGCTGGAAATAGCACAAAAAGATTTTGTGGATGCTGGAAGTGTAATATATTTTAATCATATTACTCATTCACCAAACCCATTAAAAAAAGTAACATCCACCTATATTTGTTTTAATTTACCAGCTTTGGTAAGAAACTGTCCTGTACTTACATTAATTCATTTAAGCAATTACTTTTATTTGTGAAGAAATGGTTAGCTCAGTCTTTGAGAGCTACATGGGCTTAGATTTAAAATTTAGCAATTGCCAAAAGCACCTGTTTATAACTTCTCTCTTGTAGCATAATCTTATCTTCTGTGAAATATGTTACTGCACTTCTCTAGGCATGATGTAGATAAGATTTGCCAGCCTTGGAAGAAACCCCACTTTCAAATTCCAGTTAGCCCCAGATAGTTGCTATTTCTGTCATTTCCACTGCATGACAATCAGCTAAAATATCATCCACCACCTCAATCAACTTTACAGCAAGGCAGCTGAATGTTAATTAGGCATTACTTTTGCTGTAAGGAAGAGGGGCTGATGAATCAAACCTCAAGCTATCAACATCTAAACACACAAAATCTGTTAAATAAATTAATATTGCAAAATGTTACAAAGAAACAAATTAACAACAAGGGACAGATCTTTCTGAGAAGCCTTTAATTTTGTGTCCCAAATTTTTTGCATATGTAAAGCAGCATGGAAGTTCTTAACTACACTTTTAAGTGCACCTATACGGTTCAACAGGAATCAGTACAGAAACACTCCCCACCTGCCCCAGCACCCCGATTCAGTGAAGATTTCACTAGTACCAGAATGGAAGCAATCAGCTGCACGGCTCTGCACTGAAGCTAATTAACCTGTTTGAGAAGTACACCATTTTACCTTGGGCTGGCACTGTGCTACCTTGCCTCAATCACCTTCAGCATGTGAACTGAGCTTTCCAGTTACCGCACAGCTCTGTGAATGTATCAGTTGCAGTCTGTACAAGCTACATGGGCTTTCTGTATTGACACTGCACGTTATAAGAGAATTTTGGTTGGGATCAAGATCTGGAGCTGCATAACATCTAAGGGATATACGCCCACCCCTGAAACTAAATATCAGTCCATCTGGTAAATGTGACCTTTGGAGGTGTCCGAAAGCAGTTTGTATAGCTGAGGAAAGAATTTCAAGGGACTTCGTACTGGTGAAAGACTGAAGCTCCACTCAACCTTGTTATGCCTCCTCCTTCTTCCGATGTGCCCTAGTCTCCATGATGCCTTGCTTTTATGAGAGTGGCAAGGACACAGCATGTATAAAGAGGAATTATTATGCCAGAGTCCCTGCAAGCAGCAGACAGGCCTTAGCCAGCCTTCCCCACTTTTCCTTTTCAAAAACTATCTGTGATTTGCAAACACTTTATTATACATATAATGGCACATTTTCGCTCCTTTCCTGGTTTCTGGAGAAGAAGAAGAAAAAAAAAAGCAACCCACACAAAAGAGACTCTCTCATTGTAAATCAGATACAAGTCCAAGTTATTTTAAAACATAAAATTCATTTTCTATTCATTCTTTTTTTCCTCCCTCCAATTAGCAGCTAATCTCATCTATGTAGCTGCAGGCTCCAAACTGGTAAATGTTGTGATTCACAAAGAAGCAGTTGGGAACTTTTTTCTTATAATTACAACATATAATTGCTATGGAGCTTTCTTAGACCCTTCCATGATTAGCAAAGCTTTTGGAAATTGTAGACATAGCATTTATATTTTTAATAAGCAGGAAACTTTTATGTTCAAATAAAAGAATTAAATCCACAAAACCCAAGCAAGTTAGGGCTTAAAAGCCCCTGGAGTACATTTGAGAGACATGAAAGCAGGACTTCGGGGCCATCAACTTCTTTACATTGAAAATAGGCAATGATACTGTGGTTATTAGCATCAAACTGCAGTACATACATGCAGGAAAGGAAGATCTTGCCCAGGGGAAGAAAAAAAAAAGAGAGAGACTCAAAAGGTTGGTTCAACCTTTGTATGATGCCTTGTCTTGAAATCAAAGACAGAAAGAAAGAAAAAATCCCTTTTCTCCCCCAGCAAGGAGCTGAGGAAAAGCAGCAGGCTGAGGCTAAAAGGAGGCCAGGCTGGAATGCGGTCTGTGCTCCAAGGGTACAAATATACTAGGGAGAGGAAACATTTCTAGGCACAGGAGCTCAGCTCTCTACATTAGTAGCTTATTAGAATTGCCCTTAGCATGCTTTTGGGCAGTGACAAATAGCAGTCCCCAACAACTCGTGAGTACAGTTCAGCAGTCAGCACAGGTCAGGACCAGTTCCCAATAGAAAACTTGCCTGCAGCAGCCCTGTTTTGTAAGGCAAGAGTCCTTTCATACCGATGCAAACAGTTCTGTTGTAGCTGTCCTCAGTGTCAGCCAGTGGTCCCAGGAACACTCCATTTACTAGGGTAGAGACAGTTCTAGTGCTGAGCACAGCAGCTGTGCAGGAATAACAACACTGTGCAACATCTACACTGTGTCTCAGCGTACTCTGAAGAGATCTCCAAACCAATGCTGACCTGATCCTAAAAGTCAATACAATACATCAAAGTAACATGCAGATGCAAAAGATGAAAATAGAGTTCCTCTATTTGGCACTACACCTAAGCTAGTTAATGATTCCTCTTGGACCTTCGCCTCAGCTCAGAAATGCATCAACACAGCCATATTACTTCAGGACTTGAGCTGGGTCAAGAGGAGACAAGGTAAAATGCAGATCTACAACAGATTTGGGCACTGGGAAGTCCAGAGCTAGGTGATTCAGCTGAATCTACAGAAGCCCCACAAAATATCATATATTGGACTCAAAAATATTGACCTCATAAATGAGTGCCAGTGTACAGGCAGTGCTTCTAGGAGTAGCCACTCCATCTCATCACTTACCAAAAAACTATCAGGCAGATTTTCTTTCTTGTGCAAATGGAAAACTATGGAGTGGAAAACTACAAAGGAAAATAATACCATTATATGAGGTTCTGCTGGCTCACGGGGAAACTGAATCACAGCAACAAGACCCAGACTTCTAATTCCTGTAGGGTTTGGGAGTTAAGTTGTCAGTCCTTTATTTGCTGCTTGGACTAAAGAGGAAGCAGAGGACAGATTGAAATGATCCACAGTCCTCACCTAGACTTCATGCCACCAGCTGAAGCATGCTACAGTAGGATTTGGCAACTGCCAATTGCTAACTTTTCATTCAATTAGCGACCTGAATAATACTTCCTATTAACATAGATCTCATTTCAGTGGAGGCAAATGACAGTTTTACTGTTGAATCCTATCAGATCGGGATTCCTCAATGTAACCAACTGGACAATATCAAACTATTGTGTGATTGCCTTTGTATGAGTTTGTTTGTCCATGGTTATGTATCTCCTCTGTAAAACTAAGTGACATTCCAGACCTGATAAATAAAAATGGTAAACTGTAGCTTTCGGTGTGTTTTGCATAATCCAGAAAACAAGATAATTGACTCTGAAGGGAATTGAAACAACAACAAAAAAACTGGAGAGACATTTTTGCAGTTAGTTTCTCAGAAGAGATGGAATAGAAAGATGAGGAGAAAACACCTAGATATATGAGCCGGGCTGTCTAGAAAGAGCATGTTAATGGTCTACATTTGCTTAAGACTTTTGCAGACAAATAAACGTAGATGAGTAAAACACAAATTTATTCCTGTGGTTTTGATTCTTTTCTCCATCTTGACACAACAGGGAACTGAACTGTTATAAAATGCTTTACCTTCTTTCTCTCCATCTTTTTGGATAACTGTCCTTGGCAAATGTTTCTGTAAGTTTTATGCATGATAAAGGCTGAGTATGTCTGAAATTGATAAAGGTTCCACAGTAATGTATATTTGCAAGACAGGCTGTCTGTGAATATATTTTAATGCAAATCTTATCAACAAAATGTCAGTGGTGTCCTGGTGCTATTCCATACAGTCGCAGCATATTCACTACAGAGCCAGAAAGCTACTCACTAGGGATTCAGACTTTAAGCAGAGACAGAAAAAAGAAATACAAACACTGTACAGTTTCAGATAAACAAAGTTACTTCCCTGGACATTGTAGTTTTAAATAAAATTTGGAACTGAAGTTTTCATTTAGATACTGTCAGGCAAAGAGTAAATAAATAAATAAATAAATAGATAAATAAATAAAAATAATAATAAAATCTTCAACATGCTGTTGCTTACATAATTCAAGTGGAAAATTACATAGGTTTTCTTACCAGCTAAATATCTTGCTTCTGCCTTATTTTGGATGTGTCCTCTTTTCTTGCAAAAAAAATTGTCTGTATGAGAGAAATATGTATTTCTGCAGTTAACTGGGAAAAGGTGACATTCTGCTACTAATAAGAACAGAATAGAAGATTTTTTCCTAATTTTTAAATCATTCTGGAATATTTCTGTGAGAGGAGGCTGGGCTGGAATGCAGCTAAGATTAACAACTATGCTGTAGGAGGAAAAATGTGGGGACCATCATTATTTTTAGCTAATATGTAACACATCAATCAATCACTGGTCTGTTGCTGGGGGCGATATTATCTCTAGACTTGGCGCTTATCTACTGAGTTTTATTTTAACTTTGTTTTAAGTCTAAGAGAAGGAATTATTACAGAAATGAACATATTTTGCAGCTTCTATTATGTCTCCCTGAATGCTCTAAGCAAGTAAAAAGACTCCTGTTGACATGTTTCATGGGGACCTTTCGGAGTGTGGCATAATAAGGCAAAGGGATAGAAAAACTTCTGTCTCAAGATCACCAGTTTAAATGCAATACATCTGAAGTTACCTGAAATAAATCCTTGCAGTCACTTTTGAGCAAAAAACGTTTACATTCTTGCATATGATTGCATCAATGGCAAATGACATTACAAGTCCATTTTCTGGTTAACTGGAGGATCTGGACTTAATACAAACACCACAATGAGGAGCTTTTTGAGTCTCACTCAAACAAGAGGAGATGCTGAAGTTTGGAGGACCAATGGAAAAAAAAAAAAGAAAGGAGACATAGGAGGGAAAGAAAACTGACATCCACAGATGTCTGAGACACACTAGTGTTTTGAATAGTAACTTCTCAAAATGTCTGAAGAATATTGTGCATGGCCTTTGCTGAGCTGACTACTGTGTGTCTGTCTCCTCAAGATCTGTCCTCTTCCAGCATCTGTAAAACAGGCATTCCTCCAGCAATCTCTACTGAAAATCTCTACTGAGCCAGTTTGCTCAGGGTTCACAGAACACACAAAGTTTACTTAAACTGTTACTTCTAATGGCTTGTTTGTTAGAACATCTGCTCCAGGAGACCCATTTTGAGACCCCCCTGCCCACAAAGGACGAGGAAAGTTAGGATTGGAGCTGGTGCATCATAACAGACTGTGCTAATCACAGAGCTATGGGAGGCAACTGCCTTTTATCCTTTTTGTGGATAACTGTGCCACTGTGAGCAAGAGCAAAAGCCACACGGGCCAAAGGAGAGCAGATGTTAACAGTTCAGCTGGTCCGATGGGAAAGATGTTGTTTTGAGTGGCTGCTCTCAGAATTATTCTTGGGGTTTTTTTGTTCCTTCATCCAACAAGTAGCAAATAGAAACTCAATCAGCATCCCGGGAAGCAGAACACCACTTACTGGGCAAGTGCTTTTATCAAGTGAATGTGCAAAAACCAGAACTCTGGCTTCCAGCTTTGGGGAGTGCAGTCCCTGCAGGAGACAGCATTTCAGAAATGCTCTGCTCTTCCACATTTCCTATTGATTGGTTTGGGCATCCCAGCACTTAGTGTACTGGCAGCTGTCAATCTCACCTTGCTCCAAACTGAAATTAGCTTTGCAAATTCTGCTCTTAGAGACAGGCTCTGAGGTTGGGGGTGTTGTATGCCATGTGTCACAACACTCGAGTCCTTTCATTTGAGCAAGATTTAAATTGTACTCTTCTTAATTCACCATTTTTCCCAAACTCATACACACAACTTCAAGAAATAGGCAGAAAACTCATTTCACAGTCTATTTTTAAAGGCTTTTTCATCAGCTGAAGTCCTGTCCTAGAGAAACTACAAGTCAGTTAAAAATATATAGCTATACACATGTAAGCAGAAGCTCCTCATCTTGACTGAGTTATTTAAAATATTAATACAATAAACACAGAACATTAATAATGAAGCCATCATCATTTGGGGCTATCTTTGCATATTTTATAGCTAGATAAATATTTCTCTCAGGCAAGACTGTCTAAAAGTCATTAAAATACTCTTCCTCACAGGAACTGTGTCGCTCTTAGGACATCACATAAACAAAGAAAATAACCCACACCAAATTATTCAACACACCATGGAAGAGGAATGTCTCTCCCAGCATGAAATGTTTCTCATCTGAGTTACCATATGCCTCCTACTCCTTATTCCATTTTTCCATCTCCTCTAGCATAAACACTTCTATCTATTAACAACCCTTCAAATTCTTTACACTTTAAATATTGTATAGCAACACATGTAAACAGAAATCTATGTTACTTTTATTGCACTCTTGGTACAAATTCACAGCAGCTGACAGCAGAATCTCAGCTCAGCATAGGAAATGCATACCTGCTCAGCTGCAAAATTTTATATGCAATAAATCCTGTCAAATGCTATATAAACCTCCACATTAAGGTAGTAATATTATGCTAGAACATTTCCTCTGATTTCTCTTTCTAATTTCCTTCAAAGTGTCTCTGATATTTCAAAAAAAAAAAAAAAATCAGGTGTAGGAAGCAGCTGTATTAACTACCTACTATCTTAAAGGCAAAACAGAGCAGCTGGAGAATATTCCTGGGCTACAGGTTTGACTGGCTGGAGCGCAGCCAATAAAATGAGTGAAGTCCCATTAAAGTCAGTGTGCCTGATTCCTTCCCGGTACCTAAGTAATGGACAGAAAACAGGCAAACTGCTGTTTCAGAAGCCTGTTAAGGAGGCATTGAAAACCTGAATCTGTGCCAGAGTACGGAATTTACGGTCCAAGTGTTTTTGTAAGGACAGTTAGTTCTCACAAGAACTTTTATTTTGCTAATAAATATTTTTGTATTCCTTTTCTAAAGAATTAAAAACAACCCATCACAAACCCTAAGCTTTTACTTCTGATTTGTTAAAGTCTAATCACAGTGCAACTGATCCAGAAATATCCTTTTGTGTCAGTTCAGTATTAAGCAGCAACTCCTCTGCCACTGACGATAAAGTCAGTGCAAGGAGTGGGGTGGAACCCTAGAGAACTAGCTCTCCTTTGCTGATTTCTGAAGATGATGCTATTTGGTTCACTGCAAACGAGCCATCATGCAGAAATCTGTCTACACAGATAAAAGGAGCCTTAATGTTGGCACCTCTCATCAGGAAGTGAAGCTTAATATTGTGCCAACTGGGTAGTTTAACAAGAAAGCAAAATGCGATTACATTTTGGGAATGCAAAATATTTTAACATTTTCAAGTAAATAACTGTTGTGACGTTTTTGAGTCAGTGTGTGTGTGTGAAATCTTTCATTGTGTTTATTTAAAAACAATAACCTTACATGCAAAAATAGAATGAACAAAAACACATTTCTTTTTAATGTAATTTTTCTGCAGGCTGGTAAATCCAGATCATGCTCAGATCTAATTCTAAGATATTTAGAAATCTGTCATTTCACAAGGCCTAGTATTATGAAAGTGCAAAGGTTGTGAAATCAACTTTTTTTTATTATTATTGTAATGCTAAAAATAAATTTTGGATAACTTCTCTGCATTAGTCACTAAAAGCTCTGCGTAAGGCTTGGTATTTGTATTTAAATATGTTGTGTAAAGCTCTGCATGCTTCTATTGACCTAGGTGATAATGCTGATGAATAACTAATTAAAAAAACAATTTAACCTTATTCTTCCAGAAAAAAAGAAAAAATAATTGAATGTTTCTACTAAATGGGTAATTGATAGAAGATGAATATTTATTATAAAACCTCTGGTTTCCTGGTTTATAAATGGGTATAAGTAAATTTAAAGTCCAGACTATAAACAAGAATTGGATCTGTAAACATGTAATTTTCATTAAATTATCATTCACATTTCCTTAAAATATTTTTACCATGATTTAAAGACTCATTTCATTTTTAGTTTCCACAAGTCCCCACTGAATTTCTACCAACTATCATAGCAAAGAGCTCACGAAAATACAAATTGAAAATATCTTAAGAAGACTCATTTTCTCTAAGATCAGAAGGTAGTAGACATATAAAGTAGTATACCTCCTGTTTCAGATTTAAGCCGCTGACTAAGAAATTAAGAGATCTAAAGTGAAAATCAGTTACCCCATATTTTCTAGTTCTGAAGTTATTTCATATTCTTTCATATTCAAGCACCAGATACTTTTCAGTGTCTAGAATATAATACTGAGATCCTGAATATTTTGATTCCTGTTTTCAGCAGGAGTTCTCAGTCTTGAACAGGTTTTATACTGAAGTTGCAGTAGCCTGTTCCTACGTTAAATACAGTAGCACAAAGCAGTGGTGCATTGAGAGCATTTCTTTTCTCTTGTGCCTCCAGTATAAGCAGAAACACTAAAACAAAGCTCCAACCTGATCACTATAAAGTGTCATAAAATAATTTATTGAAAATTGGGGATAAGAAAGAGAAGTTAAGAGGCAAAGTCAGAAAAGAGACATAGAGGGAAGCCATGTGTCATTGCAAATGGCACTGAAGACCTGCACCCTGGTATCGCCTCCGTCACGGCTGCCAAGCCCTTTGGCCAGTCGCAGACACCAAGGAAGATGCTGGTCAAGAAGAACCGCTGGATAAATCAAGGTGATTAGGCCCTTTTCACAACATCTGAGTTAAGGTGAGTCATCTTTATTGTGATTCTAATTAATAAAAAGTGTTTTCAGTAGTTGCTGAGTTCTAGCACTCCCTAAATCATGCTGGGAGCAGCTTGGCATAACTTTTCATAGGATTTCCCTGTGTGAAGTATGTGCGCAAATGGTGTATACTTATCATACCTACAGGACATGTGCTGCACAGAGGATCTGTACCTGCAGAGTGGACTTTGCATGTTCCAGATGCATTGCCTCAGTGGACATCTGCTGTATATTTAATTGGCCTGGATCATTCTTTGTCCAAGATTTTCAGGATATGTGGAACCTATCAGGTTTGAGTAGTCTTCTTACTGTCCAGGCAAAATTTTGTGCATCATATTTTATTGATATGATATGATATGAATATGATATGATATATGATATAACAGTGCAATCCTACACAGAAGATTTCCATTCTCCTCTTCTAAGACGTACAGTAACAGAAAGGAAGCCATAATTGACAATTTATGTCTTATGTTGTTTTAAATATCTGTATATATTTATTAATTTATTTATTAACTATTTTGGGTGCTTAAAACTGTTTACACATTAATCCCTTTTAAATTTTGAAAACTAATGGAATTAAGTATGGCACACTGATTTAAATAAATGCTATGCTTCAGCTCCTGTATTGCTCTCATTCACTCTCGTGTAACTGAAGGTTAAAAATTAACGAAATCACCTTTAATGGAAAACCATTATTAAATCAGACTAAATGCCCCTGTTTATAAACATAAACAGTGCTCTTAATTCACCGTCACAACTTTTCTCCCATGGCAAAGAAAGAATAATCTTGTTCTTAACTATGATTTTAAGCAGAATTAAAAAACATCCATAGTTAAATAAATCTTCTGAATTGGATGTAATTGGTTATTTAAATGAAAATGCAGACTTTAAATTATCTTTCTCAAGTTAGTGCTATATTATAGAACTTATCAGCTAATTAAAGAGAAACCTTCCCCTTAAAATAGCGTAAGGCTTGCAAACCTTATCTTAAACTGTAAATGAATATAGTACTTTGTTTTTAAGCTACTAAAAATGTTAACCATTCTTTAAGTCTTAACTTGTCGTTCAATTACACATTAATGACCTCTGTGTGGAATTATAGTTTATCATTTAATGTTTACAATTTCTTTTCTTGCAATTTTAAAGATCATATATTATTGAAATTACTATTGTAAAAATAGCAAGTGGACATTAGTGGTAATACATGGTCATCTTGCTGTAAAACGTTATGTAAATAAGCATATCCCTTTCTTAAACTTCAAAATCAAGCAGTATTTCAATTGAGTTTTAATCATGCAGTTCAGTTATTTATGTCCTTTAGAGTGGTAATGTTAGTCTATACAATTTCACTCTAGCTATACAGACTCAAACTTTATTCCGTAGTTCAACGGAATTTATTTTTTAATTCTTCCATGTATGACACAACTACCATTTACAGGAATGAAACACAAGCGTTTGCAGGGACAGCAAAGGATGTGTACTGTAGTTCTCTGCCACTGGGCAAAATACAATATATTTAGTAGTTTAAACAAGTCCATCCTAAACCTGTCCATGTAAGTTCATGACCAAAGTTGACTACATTGTGGCAGGATACACCTAATCTCCTCTTTTCCACAGAAAACAACAAAAGGGATAGTCCCATAGTCAGGCATTTGCTCCAACAAGACAGTTCAGTTTACGTTAAAGGCTCTGATTCAGCTGGACTAGAAGTATTATTTAAAATTATTCTGATTGGTTTAATTCCAAGTCTAGTTCAAGACTCACTGTACTTTGGAATACAATTATACCGGAATATTCTGAAAATAAGTGTCTAGTAGTAATTCATGAGACTGAGGACCAATTTTGGACAAAGGCATGAAAGTCTTCATTTTCTTTCTCCAAAAATCTTAGACAAAATTTCAGACTTTCACTTGTTCTTGAAACTAGCAATTAGGTGCATTTTGTTTTACTTGGTAAGTGCATAATTCCAAACAGAGCCGTTATTCAGTATACTGTATGCTATATACTTATAGGACATACATAGTTCCAAACTATTAGACTGTAAGTTTTTAAACCCTTATGTCAGCAAATATATTGATTTTTCAAGCCCCATAATAGGTATACATAGGCATTGTAAAAGCCACAATAAATTATTTTAGCAGTTCAATGGAAACATTTTGTGAATTGAGAGCATATTATAAACTTACCAGATGATTTACAATTTCTTGTATTCATTATTGTTATGAACAATAGAAGATATGACTGAAGTTTTGAATGTTATAAGTAAAAAGACTCTTAGCACTTAAACTGCTCTAAGCAAGAGTTTCATTAGAACAATATAGAATCATTATGTTTTCCTGGTTAGCCTTATGCATGATGAAATCTCATGCTCTCTGTCACTGCAGCTTACAGTGTTCAAAATCAATGTTTCTTTTGCAGATGGTGAAGTTGAATCTATAAGGTCAAGATGTAGTTCAAGTTCAAGACGTGCACACGTGTATTTATGTGTGTGCTATTATTTGCCTATTCTTGGATTACAGTCTATTCCCTCTGAAATAAACAGCTAGCGGCTGGTCAGTGGAATTGCCTTCTGAATTTCATGGATTGTATGGATTAGTCAGCATCTAGTTTAAACACCTGGTGAACGTACAGACAACTAGAATATAATTCTTAAATTATAAATATGCCTAAAAATACATGTCCAGTTCTATCTGAGATGCCCTTGGATATCTGAGGCATCATCACGGAGCTGGCAGATATGGCACAGGACTGATGGGAGATCTATATCCTCCTGAAGAGGCACCTGAGGGCCCAGAGGCTTTCTGGGATACATGAGGGTGCCTCAAAGGTTGGAAGCGGTTGTGTTTAAGTAACTGAGGCATACTCCTACAATATAGACAACCCAAAACCAGATGTCTCAGTTTCAGTCTGAATCCCACTGTATGTTTTTGGCTATAAGCACCTCAAATCTATGACTAGATTTTAAGAAATTAGTTTGCTACATAGCTGGACTGTAAGATAATATGGTTGGTTTAAAAAGACAAGATCTCCTTTCTGTGCTTACGTGTACATGCCTCAGTGCAAGTTCACATTTGTTTCAGTCATTTCGAACGACTGAGACTTCAACTTCTCTGTCTAAAGGCTTAAGCTTAATTAGCAATCCTAGATAGCTTAATTAGCAATCCTAGATGTGCTAAAGTAAATCTTCTTGGATCCACTATACAAAGTCTGTGTGAAAATTCTAAACCTTTATGAGTTACTTTTCCAGTGGAGGAAGACTAAAATCTATCCTGCTCACCATGTATTACATAAGACAGACAGATTCATAGGTTCAGTCAGAGGCAAGCCTATATTAACTAAAACCACTTACAGTAACAGATCTATTTATGGGAAAAAAAAAATCTTATTTAGGTAACTATAATCCTCATCGAGAAATCAAGGTTGCAGCTCTGGACTCTGATTTTGTAAGGATGTTTCAGTCTTTATAGAAGAGGACCTAGAAATAAAAGGATACACTTGGATGTAATTAACCCTCTAAAACAGGTCTTGTAAACATAGAAAAACATCTCTGGAGAATACCCCTTTGAAAAGATTCTAGTTCAAAACAGTATTTCATACAGTGTTTCTTGTAACTTAGAATTGTTACTCGAGCTAAGTGAACATATTCAGACAAGTAAGAGTCATCTGAATCGTACATTCCACAATAAAAACTCTCCTTGAGGAATGAAAAAAATTAACTGATATTTTAAAAATTTATTTATTTTTTCCTAGACACACATACTCCCAGGATTTGACAGGGTGGACCAAATACTGTATTTTGAGCAAGCATACTTCAAAGAGAACTGTTCTGTGATATTTCTATTCTGACTAAAAATATTCCAAATCTCAGTGAAAAAAACAGAAAAAATAATGACTGTTCCATTCCAAAGCTTCTCTCTTTGAAATTTTAAGAAAATATTAATAATGCTCCACATACAAACAGCATCTTTTTAAACCATTTTTTGTTGCCCATTCTAGTCATCTGTGCCCTGTTCAGTGGATAACGGGGCTCATTTAAGGCAGTGGATGGAGATTTAGAAGGGAGCTAAAAGTCCGGCTCAGGCAAGATGAATCACCTTCTGGAGGGCTACCTCTCTCTTGACAACAGAAACAACTGGCTTAGAAGATGCCTAACTGTTAGCCAGCTAAAACATGGATTCAACTCTTACTATTTATCCAGCTCAACCAAGGGAGAGGGGTTGAGGTTTTAGTAATAGTAATATCTAGTTACCCTATGAATATGTCTTCTCTTCCTAGAATTTCTCAGATTTGAAGATAGAATTAAATATTAAAAGGGCTAAAGTTCATAAATCATGGAATGAATCATAGAATCGTAGAATGGTTTGGGTTGGAAGGGACCTTTAAAGGTCATCTAGTCCAACCCCCCTGCAATAAGCAGGGACATCTTCAGCTAGATCAGGCTGCTCAAAGCCCTGTCCAATCTAACCATGAATGTTTCCAGGGATGGGGCATCTACCACCTCTCTGGGCAACTTGTCCCAGTGTTTCACCACCCTCATTGCAAAAAAATTTCTTCCTTATATCTAGTCTGAATCTACTCTCTTTTAGTTTAAAACCATTACCCCTTGTCCTATCACAACAGTCCCTATTGAAAAGTCTGTCCCCATCTTTCTTATAAACCCCATTTAAGTATTGAAAGGCCACAATAAGGTCTCCCTGGAACCTTCTCTTCTCCAATGTCCTATTGAGCATGAAGGAAATAAATATCAAAGAATTTGAATTAATAATTCTCAAACTGTTTTGATTCTTGCAAATACTCTATAAATGCTTTTAATTGCAGTAGTCCAACCTTATGCCTAAATCGAGGACATTTACTGTAACTTTGCTTGTGGAAATAGGCAAAATCTGTTAAATATCTGACAATGTCCTATTTTCTGTCTGAGCGAGATTTTGAACCAAGAATAACAATTGCTTGCTGAAAGTATCTCCCTGCATTTGGAGAAAGTCTTGCAGAGATTAATAGCTTGTCACAAAAAGCTCACTCTGATAACACTAATCTATAAAATCATATGTTCCAACATATGATCACATTTCATGCTCAAAATTAAAATATATATGCAGACTTGACAATTCCATGTAACAGTATGGAAAATGTCTATATTTATAAAGACTCTATGAAGGATGAGAAACTAGTTATTGTGGTGGGCTGACCCTGTCTGGATGTCAAGTGCCCGCCAAAGCTGCTCTATCACTCCCCTCCTCAGCTGGACAGGGGAGAGAAAATATAACGAAGGGCTCATGGGTCAACATAAGGACAGGGAGAGATCATTCACCAATTACAATCATGGGCAAAACAGATGACTTGGGGAAATTAGTTTAATTTATTACCAATCAAATAAGAGTAGGGTAATGAGAAATAAAAACACCTTCCCCACCTCCCTCTCTTCTTCCCAGGCTTAACTTTACTCCCAAATTCTCTACCTCCTCCTCCACAGCGGCACAGGGGGACAGGATGGGGGTTGCCGTCAGTGCATCACACGTTGTTTCTGCTGCTCCTTTCTCCTCAGGGGGAGGACTCCTCACACTCTTCCCCGGCTCCAGCGTGGGGTCCCTCCACCGGAGGCAGTCCTCCACAAACTTCTCCAACATGAGAGTTCTCCTTCTCACAGGCTACAGTTCTTCATGAACTCCTGCAGCGTGGGTCCCTTCCACAGGGTGCAGTCCTTCAGGAACAGACTGCTCCAGTGTGGGTCCCCCATGGGGTCACAAGTCCTGCCAGCAAATCTGCTCCAGTGTGGGCTCCTCTCTCTCCACAGGTCCACAGGTCCTGCCAGGAGCCTGCTCCAGCAGGCTGTGGGGTCACAGGCTCCTTCGGGCATCCACCTGCTCCGGCGTGGGGTCCTCCATGGGCTGCAGGTAGATACTTGCTCCACCATGGACCTCCATGGGCTGCAGGGGGACAGCCTGCCTCACCATGGTCTTCACCACGGGCTGCAGGGGAATCTCTGCTCTGGCGCCTGGAGCACCTCCTCCCCCTCCTTCTTCACTGGCCTTGGTGTCTGTGGAGTTGTTTCTCTTGCATCTTCTCACTCTTCTCTCCCGCTGCAATTGCCCAGTTGTGCAGCAACTTTTCTCCCCTTCTTAAATATGTTATCACAGAGGCGCTACCACCGTCGCTGATGGGCTTGACCTTGGCCAGCGGTGGGTCTGACTTGGAGCCAGCTGGCATTGGCTCTATCGGACACAGGGGAAGCTTCTAGCAGCTTCTCACAGAAGCCACCACTATAGCCCCCCCACTACCGAAACCTTGCCATGCAAACCCAATGCAGTTATATAGCCAGAGATGGGATTTTTTAGGTGGTTATAATGAAACTTCGATAACTGTAGTCAGTTTGTCTTTAGGAGTTTGGTCTAACCTAGGCAGACAGGCTCCTCCAGAGAATACAACCTATCTTTCTTTTAGATATTTATGATAGAATGAGTTGAATTGTCCCTTGGGATCTTTCTGTGTTGATTTCAAGACAGTCTAAACAACTAATTTAGGTTAAGATATTTACATTCTAGAAGGCCAAAGTAATACTGGATTAATCTCAATCTATTTGACAAGCTTGGCATGAAAATCAACATATTCATCAAGTACAGTTACAAATTAAATTTTTATCTAACAAGATCATTGACCTTAACACTGGTGGGTTTTCTTCTGAGTAAATACCATTTACAAGTTTTAGAAAATGATACCAATAGTTATGCCACCACTTAACTCTCCTCATTCCAAGTAATATTGCTACACATTTTTATACAATGACTGACCTGATTGTAATTTTTTCAAAATGCATAAATGGTATTATTCAACAGTTGATTACGATGTAACTATACAAAGGTAAGCACAAAGAAATTTTTCAAGTCTCTAATTCAAAAAGAAGGGTTTTCTCTTTATTACAAAAACAGATTGCCTGGCGAACTAGGAATTTAAAGGGGGGAGTGGAACCATTGATTTCAACAGGGCCAGCATGTTTCCCCAAATATCTTTAACAGCTAGAGCTAATGTATGGTAACAGAATGTCTTTCTGTAACTTTGGATTCTTGTAATTCTGATACAAAGCTATATTATCTGAAAGGAGCAAAACTACTACTCTCTAACATGCTTTCAACATTTGCATGCTGACAAGTTCCTCTGTGGTATCAACACTTGTTGCCTTGCCGTCAGCAATCAGTCTAGTCCAGAACTGTGACTTAGTCATTACCTTCTACAGAATATATCTTAATGAAAAAAGTCAAAGAGTTTTCTGAAAACTTTTAATAGCGTGCACTGTACAGAAAACTGTTAGAAAATGTTGCCACCTACTTTCCATCTACTCTTAAAACACTGGCTTTCTAAATTAGTTTTATTCTTTGTGTAACTGCAGACGCTTTCTCCCAAGCACATGTCACATCACATGTAATTGGACTTGGTTTATTATATAAATAAGGCATACAGCCTACTTAAGACTACATCTTATGCTTCTTCACTTTTCTATACACAGTATACAGTACTTTTAATGATATCCTTAGAGAGCTAGTCAAAGACCTTGGGAGTGGAAATGTTCTAGTGACTGTAGGTTCAGCTGAAGCTCAGAAGGAGCTCAGGGTGGGATTTGTAGTATTTTGTTTGTTAGCTCTCCCTTAAAAACTCTCCCTTCAGAGTAATAAAATGAGCATCAAATTCTGCCTCATGTTTGACAGACATGTAAAAAGTCTCCCTTGGCTGGAAAATATAATGAAAAAGAGCTGAAAGAAACGGTAGTACAACAAACATCATTGTAATTACTGAATCACCTTGAGCATATCTGAATAAAAATAGAATAAACTATTATAAAAAATTAATTTATATTTAACACTTTCTTCAATTTGATGAAGCTTGTCAGTTCCATGTAGGTAGTGTTACTGAAGTTCTACATCTTTTGTGTGCATACATTTCTTCTTTCTTCTCTACTGGATCATGGCCACAGAGAATGAATTAAAACCCAAATACTTACAAAATAGTTGTATGTCTGCAGAGTGTGTATATGCAAGGGAAACTCTAGTAAATTATGAACACTATGCTGTCTCAGAATATTTGATTACCCCATACAACATCTAATGGGATCTATGGCAACAATTTATATGGTTTGGCACCAGCCATTATTTATGGCTCTGGAGAAGAAGCAATATATCTGAACCTAAACACAAATACAAATCTAAAAAGATGGCCTGCTTTTGAAGAATTCAAAGGAATACTTGTGCCTTAATACAGAGTTAAATATCCAGCCTCAGTATTGAAAAATGTGAATTTAGCACATTATTACATTGGTTTATCAGAAATCATAATCAAGTATCAACTTGTAGTTTACATATGATCAGATATTTGATTAGCACAGATACACAATGGATTTGATATACAAACCACTCTGAGTACATTGAGTCAATAATGGTAGAATGAGCAACCATGACTAACATCCTTCAACAAGATGATTATGTCTACCAAAGTCATTTTACAAAGGAGAAATAAAGACGTTTCAATAGGGCTCTTCCTCAGTGTGATTGTCTTCTGCTTTGAAAGTAAACACATTATAATTGTGTAGCATCTGGTGTCCATTATATTTTGACTATGTTTTATACATCTGATGCTTCCCCTTAACAAATGTGCCTGAGATCACTATCTCTTATTTATTCTGCATTGATCTTTTCAGTTTTTGCTTTTTACATTTTCAGACCCAACTAAATAATACCAGTAAAAAGGATAAAATTGGTGATGAAAAGTCTCAGAGACTCAATTTAACATTATGATTACATTATCTATTATTTACTGAAAGAAAAACTGCAGAAACATACTAAACAGCAAAGTCATTTGGAAGCTGCTAGAAAGAAGGCTCAAAAGTCTCCACGCAAACATTGAACCGTGGTGAAGACGGAAAGTACAATATAGAATTTCCAGTTAACCACTGCAAAAGACTGCCAAAGGAAGTAGTGGGCTGTCACTTCTTTAAATTTTCGTATTTTTTCTAGATGTCTTGGAATAAAAACATCATTCAGCCTAAGTGCTCTAACGGTCTCCATTGGCCCCATATTTATAAAATTATGATTTTATAAATCTAAGGAATAAAAGCATAAGAATAGGGAAGAAAGGGGAAAAAAAAAAAAGAAGTTCAAACATTATTATAAAAGCAAGTACTCCTGAAAGGACCTACATTTAGCAGTATAGGTTGAGTATCACCACTAGCTGCAGTAAAAGGAACAGTTGTCAGTCGATTAAAATCTAGATCCACAACGAAGCCTCCTGCAATCTTTAACCATAGCATAGCTGGTTTTCCTGTACTCCTGTGATCTACTCTGTGTTTTAACAGCATGAGGCTTTGAAAATCTCCTTGAATCCAGCACTGAGATTTAGATATTTCCATCTGAGAATGTAATCTGAAAGATCTACAATATTGTCTGAGTTTGGTGGAACTCGCTGTTTTTCCTGGTCTGACTGAAAGTCTTCTGGATGCACACTGGTCTAGAAAGGCAAGCTCCTCTACCTGGTCTAAAACTCCATTGCAACTTGGGTGCTTTTCCACCATATGTCTCCACCTATATGATGCACAACTTCTAAAATTCATGAACAGAACTTGCCTTCCCTAGTATCCATGGCAGTGCTGAGAGGCTCTGTTCCCTCCTCCTTGCAGTATCTGTAAGTTGATTTAATAACTGGATGCAAAACTGAAAAAAAAAAAAAAAAGGAAAAAAGTGACTCAAGAACTGGAACACAGGTTTTTCTCTCCCTGATCAGTCAGTTACATTGTCAGACTCCCTTTCTATTGATATCTTCTCCCAGAAGGATGCTCCATAACCAGGTGGGAAATGGGACTTGTGATTTGAAACCTTCATCCCAAGTGCAAAAATGAACACAGGTTGACACTTCTTGGCAGTCAGCTCAATCCTTAGCCTACCTGGCAGCAAAATCATACTATCTGACTTAAAAACAAATGTACTACACAAGGAGAAAGTTCTGGCACTTTCCTGGTCCTTTTATTCCCTTATACATATATTTAGGCAGAGTCTCCTCAGCACATTTGTTTTCTGGTCTGACCCTTCAGTAGCACTGATCTCACAGTCACAGAGACCATAGAGGGAGCCCAAGGATTATTGGTCTTAAACGTTTATTATGTTCCCTGTATCACTACAGATCATTAAAAAAAGAGTCATAATGCATGGGGAAAGTGGAATAACAGGACACAAAGGTAATTTTTAAGACACCTTAAGAATATTTTTATTTACTTTTATTTACTTTTTATTTATTTATTTATACATAAGCAAAATTCTGAGCTATACTTGGTCTATCTACTCAAGCTTCATCAAAAAGATTCACTGCTCTCAAAATTGAAGAGGACTCAGATGTGCCTACAAGGAAATAACCTGGTCCACCTAACCCTAGACCATGCAAGTCTGCCAGGAAGAAACAATGAGTCATTGTGACCCCCTGCTGTGTGAGTACCATCAATAAGCTACTATGTATTTTTGTTTTGATGGCAAAAAAAGCCCACTTAAGGACTAGAGTTAAAGGTTCTGAACAGTCAAAATTATTAATCTACTCAGGTACTTCTAATTATAATCCATGAGTAGGCACATACTCAAAATGGCAGGGAGAGGTTGCAGCTTTCCCTGTTTCTCGTACAATATGTTGCATACACTTAGTACCTTTTGAGAAAATGTCACTTACTTTGCATTCTCAGTTCCAGATGCTCAGGTTGCATGCAGATGACAGATTAAGACCTTTGTATAGCTAATCGTATGATGGGGGAGAAAAAAATCCTCCTAGAGACTGAGTTGAATATATAAATATAGAAAAACATCATTTCCTTTGCATGAAATGGAAAAATTTTTGCTTTAAAGAAAACTCCCAGGAAAAGATTAAGATTTCAGAAAGTATCTCATAAGTTATCTACACTTTGTTTAATGTGAAGGAAAGCACTAGAGGGTCACGACATTCACAGTGTTTCAACTTACTTTAGTCTAGAGTCAATTCTTTGAATGCTTGCAAAATGCTACATAATGCACACATAAAATCATGCTGATGAATCAATAGTCCTAATATTTATGGCTGTCAGGAAATTTCAGATTTAGTTGCCAGTTCCTTTTTAACTATATTTACAGTTTATTATAAAATTAAATATATAATTTATAAAGATATAGAGATTTAAATAGTGAAGTGGAATTGTGACAAGTACATAGAAAAAGCAAAAATTCTTAGACTGTAGTATATTTAACAGTGGTTTTATAGGGAGCCCAAATTTGATAGTAAGAGATTGGTATTTATCAGACTAGAAAATGTATTTTGGTTACATGAAAAGTGGAATATAAACAACTTCGTTCATTTATGGCTGTAACATGTAAGTCATAAGAATTTCCTAAGGCAAAGCAAAACTTACTACTGGCTGATGAGCCTAATTCTTAAAAGATCACGAGTCCAGAAGCTATGAAGTAGTAACCCAAAACAATGATTGTTACTAAGCTATATGAATTTAGCTACGTAACATTCATGAATACACAAAAATGTGCATTCATAATTTCTTACAGACTAGTTTTCACACCTAATCTAATCAGGATCATCTTAAAAATGAATCTTAGAGTTACAAGAATTATCCACACATGTACTTCATTTTCTTTTGCATAGTTTATCCATTAAAACTGTTTAAATCTACCATGAACATTTAATTCTGGACAATCAAATACAATGTAATAATTTCCCTTTTGAATAAGTATCAAAGATAAGAGAAAATGTAAGCCAAATTGTCTTTTATGCTGAGCAGTGTAGTTTAATAGTAAGAAAAATTAGTATAAACAGCCACATAATCAGACATTCTACATTGATATTGATGCTTTTTAATATCCTCTCACATGGCCACAAGTGCTAATTCATGCAACTTTTCTGCTTTCAACACCACTACTACTGCATCAACATGTCACCTAAATAACTGTAATTAAGCATTCTCCGTAGCTGCTGATTACAGTATGCTGATGAACATTCCCACTGGATTTAGCAGCCTCTTTCACAACAACGACAATAATCATCTCATATTATAACGTCTGTGCTTCTGAAGACTTCTTAAATAATCTAAAATTTAAATTGTACAGACTGTTGATTATTGCAATCTAAAGTTCAACAGGAGCTTAATCAAAAAGGTTCAAGTATCACATCACTGACATCTATTAAGCAATATGGTAATATACATCTTGGGAAATAAATACTTAAGCTACTTGGTCTTTCAACCAAAGTAAACTTTTTACAACTGTCCATTGCCCTCTTGAAAAGAGCACCGGAACGTCTTATGTCATTTTCTGTTGCAAGGATCGAAACAATTTTTTCTTTCTTTTCAGTGAGGATTTCTTCATTTTGTTAAGGTCCTTGTCATTTTGCATTGAGAACAATGACATTCAGAAAGCCAAAGTGCAGAATGATGTCTGTTACTGAGACTTTTTGTTATTATCTTTATGGTTTTGAAAGCTAATGGATCACATTTCTTTGAACTGAAACCAGGCGAATTCAATTGTGCGGTAGTCACCTGGACCAGTGTACTGTCTGTGATGATCTCTAAACTCCTTGCAAACTGTATTACTTACTTACATTATATTTTCTTGCTGTTATTCCTGCATAGAAAAAGTATTCCATGCAAGGAGTGCAAACCCCTTTGATTTATCCCATCACAGATGACTTAAGAGGCTACATTCCTTTGAATACATGTACATCAGCAGAAAGAAGTATTTTAATTTTCTTTCCTAATTGTGGTCCATGTTCAACACAGCCAAATCTTTCATTAAATCACATACAAAAATGCAAGTCTATGATGGCTTTCTCTACAATCAGTGAGGAACATACCTGGTAACATAAGGTTCATATGTCAGGAAAGACTAGTGCAGAACCTGTGCTACCAATTCCTGGCAATGTTTAGAAACAAGTATTCATTCCCCCTCCCCACACCAAATGCTGCAGGACATAACATATCTCAGCATAACTGCCCTCTAAATGTTCTTCCTTCTCATTCTCATTAGTAATTTTAGACATATATACAGCATTATTTTGTTAGCCTATTTTTAAGAAATACATAGATATTCTTTTTATGTTTAGATCAAAGTTGTTTCTCTGATCCCTTTATTTCTTCATCTACCACATCTCTTGTTCAGAATGTTCTTAATGCCCATCTTTGTCAATAGAGGAAAGACAAATATCCTTGAGACAGAATATCTATGGAACCATTCCAGAAATTCTCCTGGAGTAATAAGGCATAATTCCATTTAAATCACTGAAGTTTTGCTAAGTCTGTGAGGGTCTGGGTTAAGATATTTTCTCTGAGTATTCATTTTGACTACATTGTTTGTTGCGGAATAAAGGACAATGAAGAAGTAAACATGTAAGAAAGACCCACATTCACAGGAAATACACAGCTTTATTAGTTTGTATCTTTTATGCTGTGAAACACAGCCATCTCCCTCATTGCAGTTTCTTGCTATAGCATCAACAAAACCATTTATTGCTTCTTAAAAGCTTTCTCCAAGAAAAGTATTTCTCAAACGGCACAATAAGCCACCTGAGATGTACATATACCTATGTGTGCGCATATATGTATTTATACACATGTATGTTCATTTGTCAGGTGTATTAACCGCTCATGGTCAGATATTTGAAAATATAGACATGGAAATGAAGGAACTCATATGCTTGAGTCATTTGTAGGATCTGGCTTTAATGTCATTTTCAAAGTGTCTTTATCACACCTTCCTATCCAATTCAAAATGCATTAGCAAAAGCGCAATGTTCTTTCAACAGGGGAACTAACCTCCAGTGTATAAACACAACCTTTAAATCTCACCTTGATAAAAGTGTTTGAAAGGGACAGATGGAAAGAGAGTTAGGAAAATGAAGAGATTTTCTCTTAAAGCAAGAAATATTACTAATTCTTTAAATCAAGCTGTTTTCAGCAATTCCATTTTGCTGTGTAAATACACAGGAACAATATCTAGAGAAAAGACACAGAAGCAAATGTCTCAGAATATCCTTCCACACCAGCTCTTCCACTTTCTGCATTACTTTTGCTCCTCAATCCTAGGATGCTCTGGCCTTCTCCAACTGTTACCATTCAAAGCTTTTTTGAGAGATTCTGTTGACCTTTAAGTTCCAGGCAGCAGTTAAGTTTACCTACTGTAGCATATCCATATGAATGGCCTGGGAAAAAAAAAAAACAGGTCATTTTTGCCCTTTAATTCCCTGTAATGCAAGAGAAAAGAGTAAGAGTGGAAGGAAATCAATCGTAACTTATCCCTTGACGAATATCAGCAAACACTGTGTCACAAAACCAATGTGAAGAAATGGAGTATGGATTTTCTGCTGACATTTGTAAAGTGTTTGTGTCAAAGTATTTTTCTAATATAGCAAAGGTTACAGTTTAACAAATTAAAGCACATGTTTCTTTTGAACTGACATACTAGTCATTTGGGTTAATTTAAATGGCTTGTGTTTTTCTAATAAACTCTTAACCTAACCTACTGTAATTATGGCCACTCTTTGCGTTAATCTGCCATAAGTAATTGCTTTTTCATCAAAATGAGCTGAAAGACAACAGTGTAATAGTCCATGACTTTATCTAATACAATTTGGAGGAAATACTATATGCCACTTAAAATGTGCCCAGAAGTGAATTTGCATTGCAAAAACCTAAGCAATGATTTAGGTTTAATATCTATAATTATTGATGGCTCAAGTGCTCTTTGATATTGCAGGAATGCTTGAACGAGATAACTATTTTTCTGTGAGTTATAGCTTCTGTCATTAAATTTCCTAACAAAGACAAAACCTGTCTTTGTTTTCCTAGTCTCCATGACTGAATTTACTTTAAACCAGTTTATATAAATATTCAGTACTTTTGAATTATAGTGTGAAAATTTATAAGGAAGACAGCATAAACACGAAGTTGTCATTGGATTGTCATGCATTGCCTCAGTGATGATCATCCTAGGAAATTAATTCCACTTTAACTAATAATTGAACACCAAATATAATTTTGCAAGTCATTCTTTATGCTCTACTCCCAGTGGTTTTTTGCTCATATATGCAAGTCTTTTAGGAAAATCCTTCATAAATGTAGTATCATTATAAAGAATTCCATAAATGTCCTATGTGTGATTCATGAAAATATGTTGACTTCCTAGCAGACTGTTCAGTACTAGTGCTAATGCATTTCTTTGTGTGTAAAAAGAACCAAACCCAAAACATTTTATTTTGTGTATTAAATGAGAAACAATGTTTTAGGAGGCATATATTTTCCAAATAATTGAGATCACTTTGATATCAAAGCCATGGAGTGGATTCTTCTTTTTTAATTCTTAAGATTTCAGTGAGATGACAAAAACTAGGAAATTTGGTATCAAGGTGTGGTCTAACTGGTCCCTTCCTAAGAACAGTTTCACTCATATTATATGTTAACTGATATGCCCACAACTTCAAGTGAGCATCTTTAAATTATTTACAGTGCTACACGGGACAAAAATGTTTTTTCGTTTTCCATTGCCATTAGTGTCTAGAGCACAATAATTAAATATGTGAGAACTTCCCAAGATTTCAACATTTAACTAAACCTTCACAGATTTTGCCTAACTGTACATACATGCATGTAAAGCTTACTGTGAATGGTATATGAAAGGCCTCTCAAGAAAATGAACTGTGTTGAAGAGGATAAATAAAATCTTTCTAGTTCTGAGGTTGGACTCTCTCATAAAGGGGGTGGGACCATGTGTTCTCATGATTCCTTCATAGACGAAAAGCATGGCAGAAGCCTGCTTCATTCAATGTTTAAGTTACATGATCAACACTTCTGCAATGTGTCTCTGCATAATACAACAAATGGAATGCCTTTTCAAAGAATAGTTTCCACATTTTCCTCTGCTGAATATAATAGTGAGAATCAATCATTACAATAAACATCATATAACTCCAAAAACCGAGAACATGCAAAGAATCAACCTATTGTGTAACAATAATCAATCAACTACTGAACAGTCCGTGCTAATATGAACTTGTGGGTGTCCTTAACTCAATTCTTGTTTAAGAGCACTAAATTCTTAGACATGGTTTTGTCATGTCCTGGGGCTCAAGCATAACAAGGCTTTATAACAAAAGGCAAAAACTCTGAGATTACATTCACTTACCTTTAATTGTCATTAACCACTGTTTTATTTTTAATACAACAATTTTAATCCACCTTTAAAATATAACTGTATTTTCAAATGAATGAATCTGCTTCAATAAGGACCCTATTATGTGTAGTCAACAGAAGTTAAAACAAAAAAATCTCCAGTTCACACTCAAGATTGATATTGTAATGATCTATACTGGAGGATGAAATGTTACTACAAATATGAAGATGAAGTGTTCTAAAGGGCAAGTAGTTAGGACAAGACAGTTCAAGTACCAGCTAACACATAGATACTTTGCTGACTCTCTTGATGTAAACTGTTCAGATATAATGTAGTTTCCATTTTATTTACCTTATAAAATATAAATATTCTACTTCTTTGAAACTCAGACTCGGGTTCTCATAAAGTGAATGTGACAGTATGTACATATTTAGTTTAATTTGTTTAATCCCTTCAATACAGCATTCTCCAATGACAGGTTCAATTTTTTTTTTCATGTAGCTCTGAAGTAATAACATTTTGAGATACAGAGAATTTTCAACAAAATGTTTTTCATTGCAGAAATACAGTTTTGTCAAAGTTCAAATGCTTTGTACTCACAAACTTGATCAGCAGCAAATTTTGCTCTTTAGACTTGTTTCTTGAGTTCAGGAGAGACTTCTGGCTTATCCTTCAAATAAAGGACTAAGGGAATAAGCAGGCCATGAATATGAGATGTAGGATAGTGAGATGTAACCTTTTCATCAGGTAAGATGACCAGGGATATAAACTCTCTTTCTCCCACAGCTCGTCAGCCTCCTGATCATCGGCTTTGTTCTTGCAGGAGCATAATTTTTGGTGACTTAAGTTTTTTCCGCTGTGAATGTAAACCACCAAAATGCTTCAGAAACTCTTCAATTTCATTTCGGTTTTGAACAGGAATTCAGAAGTTTTGCAGACAGGGACAAAAATTACCTAACTGCCTTTTTTCTGTCCTCTGAATTGCCAAGGCTATTTCCCTATTACACTGTTTAGTGTATGCTGGTCCTTTCAAACCTTCCACATTGTCGCAGTCTTTACCAAGTTCCTTTCTACAGAGTATGAATTAATTAAAAAAAAACAAACGGTGACCACTCAGAATGCCACAGGATCACTTGCAAAACAGAGGCTCACATACACAGAGAGTTACTGTGACTCTAAACTATTTGCTCTTGATCTTGCTAGTGAACCCAGGTTCTGTCTAGATGTGAAACAACTGTGGTACTGCAGGGTGGTCCTGGATCAATGCACATGGTGGATACCACACACTAATAAATTTGTACGTGATGACAATGCTAATGTGCAACACACTCCTAACTCATTTCATCAGCACGGTTCCCAGAAAGACACTAATAAAGCATAAAGGACATCTGTTTGTGGGAACCTAGAAAAGAAGCAGAGTTAAAATTACCTGTATTCTATACCGTTCAAAGAATTACCGTGAGGATTTCAATTCATTTAGTATCAGAAAAGGCAAAGAGAGCTGGAAATGTCAATACACTACAAAAAATAATGGGAAATGAATCTGCATAAAACCCTGACTGTTGCCTGTGGCTTGTCTGAGCTTCTAACTCTAGCAAAATATGGCAAAACTCTGGTCCAGCATCAGAATCCCTCCTACTCAGTTGTGTCTAGCAGCTTCAGTTCTCCCCAGACAACTGAATGGCAAAATGGCCCTAGGTTGTTGATCTTGAGGGAGCGAGTGGTGAAGTGTGTTTCCTGAGCTGATAGAAACAGGAAGAATTCCAAAGGCAGACCAAAAAGATCAGAAAAATTCCTTTGGTCATTGCGGTTTGAATCAGGACAATGACTGAGGAAAAGATATTATGCTACTATATTTCTAAGTCATACCAAAGAGTGCCCAGACTTAAAAGGATGGATGCTTCTTTTGATGGAGTGTATGTATGACTAAAATACAGTATTGTGCTGACAATTAAAATACTGAAGAGTAATGTTCATCTGACAATAGAAGAAGAAACGATCTGAGACCCGCACAAGAGTTTGTGCCCATTTTTCATTGCAGCTGCTCAAACACAAGGTAGAAACTTTACCTTTCTCAATATATTAAAGGATTATCCCAGAAATTTCCAAAATCAAAGTTTACTCTAGAATATAATCAGGACAAATCACTAATCCAAAATTTGGCTTCAATACAGGTTTTTGAACAACAGTTTACTTTTTTTGTTAAAAGAATCACTTAGAAGATACATCGGGCTAGGTACTATATAAACATACAGAAACAGATAGGCCTTGCTCAGAAGACCTATGCATCTAAACAGAAAAGACAGATCAAAATAAAATGTCATTGCTGATACAGAATTTGTAACTGTTTTCCTTGATTTACTAGTTTTGATTTTTTGGAAAAAGGCCCCTTCATTCTTGTCCTTCTTGCTACAAATCAAACTAACGCCTGGTGGTCTGTCTTCCTTCTGCCTTTCAATGGATGAGAAAGCAACACTGTGACTTTTTTTCCTCAATGCTGTTACAGGTGATTATTTTTAACTCATGATGCTGAACAAAGCATACTGCCAATTGACTTGCAATCCTTTCTTTCCATTTTATACATTTATATAAGATTTGAGTTAATTACTTTGGGTATCATTTAGTTCTGGTTGTGGTGGGAAGCTATCACTTCTCATACTCTAGAGTTTTGAAACGTAAGAAGTCATGTGGGACTGCTTTTGATGAAGGACTTCCAGTGGAAGTGTTCTTATATGACTGTGATACCCTTCTATTCAAAAAACATGAAATATTTGTTATGTATCTGGTTCACCTACATCAGATAAGACTGTCCTTTCTGCCCTGAAGAATTCCCTTTTAATCTCCTTACCTGGTCTGTCACAACTTTCGACATAACCAGAATTTTAATGTACTTTTTAACCTACATCACAATCCCTTGCTCCTATAAAAAGCATAAAACTGTAAAATTGGATTAGCACCATAGAGTCCAATATGTAATTTTAAATCAGTAAAAAATAGGGTTGTAGACCAGGATTTAGGAAGTTCTGACTCCAATTAGATTTGACAGGGAAAGAAAAAGGAATAAAAAGAAAGCTGTGCTTGGATTCAAAGGAATGAGCTCATTAATCCTTATAGCTCTAGACTGTGATTATTAAGCATTTAAATATTTCACTGTATAGATCTTTGATGCCTAACTAGGAAAGTAAGCTCTGTAATAAAATATGCAAAAATGGTTTGAAAAAGGGGAGGGAAGTTCATAAAATTAATAGACTTAGAGAATTTTAAAAATGTAATATAGGAACAAAATAGAAGTATTCAAAATCATTTCAAGGGATGTCATGTGGATGCACATGTAAACAAACCCACTGACTAATCAGAGCCTAAGTCTTGTGGATAGCTGGTAGGAAGAAACATTGAATTTTGGGGGGAAAATAGGTGTGAAATCATTTTAATGTGCATCTCTAAAATAATATATGTTAGGTATGATAACCTGTGTTACAGATGAACTAGATACCAGAGATATGTATTTCAGCTAGATGTCTCTGGATTTGGTTTATTTAGATGAGATTTTCAATAGGGACAAATAACTTTGGGTGTCTAGTGTGGAATAGCTAAAGGGCACATAATGTTAAAATTAAATCCATGTATGGTTTCTCGATTTAATTACAGTGATTGCTTTTGAAAACTTTGTCCAACATAGATACAGGTCTGTAATCTGTGAGGAAGAAAATGTAGCCTTCCTTTTCACCGTTGTAGATAGTCCTAGTCCATATGCTCAGAATCTATCACAGCTTTTCAAATCAGAGATGTTCATTACTAGAATGCTAAAGTTTCTGCCACATATTTAAGAGAATTTACAATGTATGAAAAAAAATGGTGGTCTATCTACTCATGGATGGATCTGTCATAAAAACATAATAGTCAGCCTTTTTACTTTGAAACATACCAGAACTTAATCACAGGAAAATGTTCTCCCACAGAACAGTCTAAAAGAAAATAGAGCAGATCTGTCCATTGTTATCTCAATGACCTGTTCCTAGCACACAAGTAAAGTCATTACCTCCGTCATTATTTGGGACTGTTTGTGTATCTAATAGCTGATCAATAATTTCAAAGATACAGAATCAAAATTACTATTATGCATAACCTATTTTTCTCTTCACATGCAAAGAAATCTTAAATGGAAATATACCAATGGTAAGTTTTAGCTCAACAGATGTCTAAATATAAGTCATTAATCAGCCTGGGTTTCTTCTAAAGCCAGTGGTGAGAAATGACACCTTCAGAGACCAATTCATCTCACATACATATTTTAGGAGGAGTTGAAACACCCCCTCCAGAGGTCTATTTTTCCCTAGATAAAGGTGATGAGTCTACACTTAGGTAATGTTTAGACACTTAAACAGAGTGGGAAGAAAAGCCTTCTTGGAAAACTACATATGTACCTCTTGAGGAAAGCTCTCACAGTTAAAAGCCTCAAGAGCAGTAACAATAACTGCAGGGCAGGTGATGCAGGCGATCAGTCTCAGTAAGCTCTGACCTGTTCATTGTCTGCTTCAATTAGAGTTCTCACCAATACACACAAAGAAGCCCTTCAGAGGTTCCAGCTCCGTCAAGTAATTAAATTCCAACCACCATGCTCTCTCTGAAATAATTTGGACCTTTGCCTGGAAGGAACTTGCTGCCTCTACAACATGCAGTATATATTTACTATTTAAACTGTCAAGTTATTTTTGTCTTTGACTTCTTATCCTTTAAGTAGCTGAGAGTACTTGCCCATAGAATAAACTGTATTCCTATCCTTCTTTCCCCTTACTATTTTGTATTCTTTAGAATCATGTTGACATGAAAAAATAGTTAAGAACGGCTACTGAAGTATTATTCTGTCAGATTCAATTTGTTAATTTGTTCATCATTTACCAATAGATTATGAAAATGTTTCAAAGACAAGCCTTTTGGGGAGATACATGTATAATTGACCTAATTCTTTGGGTTAACAGCAGCGGCACTTATTTGTAACATTCACTAATGTCAGATAGGTGCAAAATAATAGTAAATAATAAGTCACTGTATGTTATGGCCCAGCCATCAAATGTTCAGACATGGGTTGAACAGACTTACCAGGACAGCTCGTAGGGCTTTAGCCTTCCATTAAACATAGTCTCCTTCAGCATTGCCAAACTTTTATACTCAAGGCAAAGCATTATGAATTTTTATGCCTTTCATATATGGCACACCTAGAATATTTGGATCACAAATATTCTTTGAAGCAGCCTGAGCATGTCTACTGCACTATAAAGGAAGCAGCCTTTTCTATGACCCAAGGCTGGATTGCAAAACACAGAGCAGGATCAATAATTTCTGTATCCTATGCCACAATCATAGGTGCACTGCTTTCCAATCATGCTGTACCCGCTGCACCTGCCTCTCATCTATATTGTACTTAGGATGGCTTCAGCTGGAGATTCAAAGCCCAGTTCTCAACTTGTGTAAAATGCCCTGCTTTGTATATTCATTTGCACCAGGTGAAAGACCTAGGTGCTTGTTCTCTGCGTGCAAAGATTCACTACAGTCCTCTGTCAATGCAGGAACTGGTCCGCCACTCAGACAAACGATGTTGTCCTCTGTTCCCACGGTGTTACACTTCTTTAGTGCACAGGGACTCTGGGAGTCAGTAAATATTTTAAGAACATCTCTCTAGGATTGTAGTCACCTCAGCAACACAGGAGAGTGCCATTAAATCATGATTCTGAACCCAACAACACGTACTAAGAACAATACTCTTTTCTGTGTAGAGTTAGCCATTTTAGAAACCAAATATTTCAGGTACCATATAAGCTTTCTACCTTGTACTAGCTATATTTGGATCTACATCATCTCTGAGTCCAGAGTTAACTGTGGGCAGCCCAGGCTGTGACATCCGTTTTATGAACTCACCTCTACATGTAACTGCTTCTGCAAACCAAGTACCATCCAGGTTTGGAAGAATGCTTCCAGCTCAGATCCACAAGAGAAAGAAGCAAAGTTTCCAGTTGCACTATGCCTAAGAAATGCATCATGGTCCTCCTAGGCCTGGTGGTAGGGAACAGATCAGTCTGCACCATAGGAGGGGCTCTAAACCAGTCTTATAATTGCTGTTTGATGTGCCTTACAGGGTTGCAGTCAACCATATCCTTATTCAGACACCAGTGCTCTCAGCACCCTTCCATGTCCTTGGTCTCAGTAGTACCTCACAGCTGCAAAAACTAAGATTTTCCTTTTTATAACAAAGGGGTAATATAATTTTCTGATACTTATGTTCTATTGCACAGAAAAACCTTTTCACTGGTTTGAATACTGGTGAAGTTTGCAAACAAATTCAGTATCTCTAAGTCCACTGTGCTTCAAACAAGTGCTGCCTGTAGCCATTCGTTTATTATGACTGCAATGTGCTTTCAGAAAGAACAACTATCTTCAGGCTTCAATCTAGATATAATCATTACTTTATTTTTATTATTATTTTTAATTCAGTCTGGAGAGCCACAGTATAAAGGTTGCCAACAATAATGACTAGATTTGAGCATTTAGAAGTAAATTACTAAGTATAATGAGAAGATGTGGACTTAATTTGCATTTACCATAAAAAAAGAACTGGACATCAGCCAGTGCTCAGATTTATTAACACTCAGAAATGCTGTCACAGCTTATGTGTACATGGGACATTAGTCATGCATTTTGTTAATCTAACATAATATGGAACATAATTTATCAGGACATCAAAATAATAGCTTTTACTCCATTTCCCCATCTATGTGAGGATATGCACAATAGACTCTGAAGCTATACATGCACTCTATTAGAGCTAATTGAAACTAGATGATACAATTAACCTGCTTCTTAGTAAAAGGCATTAACACTTAATGTAAAATTCTAATCACAATAAAAGAGAGTAACATTGGAAGGAAATGTGGTGTGTAACTGCAAATCACCCTTTTTAATTTCTTGAAAAATAAAATGAAAAAATAGTTACCAATAAAGGAAAATCAAAAATATAAAAAACATCAGCTGGGCCAGCTACTGTCTCTAGTTTTGGTCATTGTATTCTGATTTTCCAAGGGAATGTGACATTTCAGTCACTTCCAGAAGTGAGGAGTACACTAACTCCTGGTATATGGATGCAACACAAGAGAACTGAACAGGTGGTCATGGTACGAATGAGTTGTAAAGCTAATCCATTTACATTATACACTGCACTGTTATAGAAATTGAAGTTTAAACTTTCTGTTTAGGAAAGCATCCCAATAATGCAATGAATCTGTTCTAATTTTTCTGTTGATTATGATTAATTTTGAATGCAAACAACCGTCAGAATTTCCAGGACTGTAATTTCCAGCTTTTCCCAGAAAATTGAAAAAGTTCTCATGTTAACATTTTCTTCATCAGCTGATTCACTGGTCTTATATTTTATTTCTTCAATTTTCTTTTTATACATGCAAAGAAGAACAACGGAAAAACTAAATTCAAGATATTTGGCAAATGACTGTATGTTATAGGAATGTTTATGGATAAAGGTCTTAAAAAATGTAATACACCATAAAGACTCCAACTGTATGGAGTAATACAGATGAAATCAAACATCACAAGTGCATTACACAGTACAAATATATGGTGCTAAATATACACCAACAGATTTGGGACTGATTAGCAGGCAATACTAAAAGTATTTTTAAACTAATATTAGCTTGTGATAGTTTCTAGAGTGTAGCCTTGGAGAATGAAATCATCTGGCTGATCGCAGAGCAAAAGGCCAACACACAGCAGAACCTCAATAGTGTGGAATTTAAACGAAAAAGAAAAACCTCTTTTTTTTTTTCCTTTCCAGGATTCTAAAGGTCTTCAGGAAAGCTGAATATTTACCTGGATCTTGGGTTGGCTGTGTGCTTCTCAAAAGCATGAGAAAAATCAAATCTACATACTCCAAGAGTGTTGTGTTAAAGATGTTTCTTGCTATGGGAAAGTTAGGGAGAGAGTTGGGTTGAATAGCTGCTGTTGGGTTGAATAGAGGATAGTATTCGGAGGGAAGGGGAGGAGAAGTTGGAGACAGGGCTTAAAGACCTAATTTGCTCATCCTGCTAGGGCTGTACAGGAGGAGGAGGGGGAATTAGCAGCTGCTGCTCAATGACTGCTGCCCTGAACATTTCCTTGCTCTCCTCAACAGAAAGATCTGCAAAGCTTTTCAAAGGAAATGTAGGTACTAAAGCTGTGGCTGCCCCAGGCAACTGCCTACTTAGCCTGCATCTAGGTTATTAAAAAAGCTTGGTGTGGAAGCCATGAAGAAATAAAAAGGAAAAATAAAGGAACATTGGCACTTTCAGGTGTTACTGTAAATTATTTCTGGGCTTTATTTGCACAGCTACTTTCACTGGAAGCTAGCATAGCAAAACAAGAATGCATTTAAATCCAATTTTTGTTTGTCTGGGGGGTTGCATTTTGCTTTTCTCTCAGATTTATACATTAAGGTTCCTGGAATCCCTTGAAAAGTCTATGTGTATGCACAGCCACATTCAGCTTGACCCTTTCTCACTGTCTGGTTTATTAGCTTTGACATGGGTATGGGGACAAAGAAGGTTTGGAAGATTTTTCTGTGTAAAAGGGACAGAAATATGTCTTACTCCTGTTTTAAATCTGCCAAAGACCCCCCAGAGACACTGCAACTGGTCAGACAGAGCAACCGAAAAGCTTCTTCCATTTCTTTTTCTAATGAAGCAGAAATACCTACTGTCCTTCATTTTTCTCCCTGAAATGCAAAAATGGTTGAACCGGGAAGAGCTGAAAGGAACTTCTGTACCTTTGCTCTGTGTCATGGGAAAACAGGTCACTATGCTGTTCGCTTTACACAGAAGTTGTTGCTTTCTGTTGTACCGGTGCCCTCTTAACGCACAACATACAATGCCTGCAGAGGCCAGCTTCAGTGACACACTGGTTTCCCGATACCAAGCGAGGCCAAGGGAATTAGTCCCTTCTTTCCACCCTGCTGGCAGGAACAGACCTACAGCTGTAGTGGCAGATCTCACTCAGACTTGACACTTCCTGAGTGAGCATCTCGTCCCATGTCGTGAATGGCTATTGCACATCATTACTCCAAGCTTTGTGGTCCATTGTCCCAAGGAAAATGTCAAAATGCATCAGATGGACAAGGAATTTAACTCCCTTTTTTATAAGTCTGAAACGAAGATGAGGAAAAAGTATGGAAATAGCTGTGAACAAAAGAGAAACTACATATTAGAAGTGCATTTGCTGGGGAAAATACATAAGGATTTTATTGAAAGCAGATGTTCTAGCTTGGAACATTAAGTCTACTTTAGAAAAAGGCAGGAGAAAAAGCATGTAAAATCAATTTACATTTTCAGAAGACAACCCAATCATTTATAATCTTGGCATCATTCATAATTAAGTCAGATTATTAGTCTAAAAACAGAATGAAAGTGTCATATAAGTACTTCTGTGAAAGCAGCAGTAGCATACTTAATGTTTACTAGAATTTATTAGAAATTAGGTAGAAGAAAGTTCACTTAAAAGAAAGGAGAGCAATTCCATGCTACATTTCAGAAAGGAGTTGAATTTAGTTATCTAGCATAACATTAGTATTGTAATATAAAATTGCACTAAATGGCAGTAAGGGTTTTTAAAATGTAAATAATGTGAAATTACTAGATGTACATTTAAATGCAGTGAAAGTAACAATCTGCTATCACTTGAAAAAAAATACAGGTTTGGGGTTTTTTTCATGGCACTGATTAAAAACATATCACATTAAGGTTTTGTGATTTTCATGCTCTCCATTAATAATGTCTAAGACCATTTGAACAATCAGAACAACTAGGAAGAGCTATTTTAAGCATTCCAGATTTCTATATAATAAGAATATGTAGTAAATGAGTAATTAGCCAGGGTAAGGGTTAAGGTTTAAGTAATGTAAATGATCTTTGTCTTAATATTTTAAAACAGGTTTCCAGATCACATTTCAGATTTTGATCCTCACTCAGTCTCTTTTCACTGGAGGAGGAAGGAACCTCATTCCAAGTGGAATTCAGATAGTGTACAATGCCAAACCAAGCTTTTTTCTCTTGTAAAATGAAGAACAGGTAAAGTAGAATGAGTGTTCTCTCCATCAGTTCTTTGACCAAATCCCTCCTAAAGTCGTATGACATTTACCATAAAACCTGCCGGTTCAGAGCTCATAGAGCTCTACCCTGCTCCTGCTGTAATGCTCATATGACTGAGAATAGAGTGGAAGGAGATTTATTCATAAGAGCTCTCTTACTGACCTGGTTTACTGACAAAACTGTGAGGACTGAAGGGAAATTATACAAAAGTAGCTCTTTCTGAAGTCACAAAGAGGCAAGGAGTTGATTGAGCAAGACTGAGACATTTTCCAGTCAAGCAATTCTTCTAGAGAGACAGGAAGAAGGCTTGCCCAAGGACACCAAGGTACTATTTTTTGTGTTAAACAGTAACAAATACCAGGAGTGGCACTCAGCAAAAGGAGAAAGGATGTAATGAATGGCATGGTCTGTTGGGGTGGAGAACAAAGGTAAGTAACAAACACCAAAATTATTTTCTATTGGAGAATGCTTTATTCATTAGTTAGACAACTGTCATATTGTTCTAAGATGACCATGTACATTTTTCTTATAGTGTCATTCATCTTTAAGTGTCATTGTTTTATGCACAAAGTGCTTGTTATATGAAAGTTTTGTGTACACAGCTGCCTAGGAAAGACACACAGTGAGATCAGAAATTTCCACTAGCTTAAGTTAATGCTGTCTCCTAGTCTCAGGAGAGACCAATAGTTATTTGAACATGGCCTGTAAAAACAAATCACGAAAAGTTAATTTTTCTGAGTGTCAAACGTGGTTTGTGTTTCCAGCTTTCTTTTTTGTAAGCTTTCTCTGTTTGAGTTTTTGGCTTATTTAAGTTGTTGTACTTGGTGAGCCATTAAATTGGTTTAGGAGTGAAGAAAACTGAATTTGAATGACAGCGGAGCTTTTATGAAACAAGAGCTCCCATGCATTTACCAAAAGGTATGAGCAAATTACTGATGAGCAAAAGATGGGAGTTTGTACCTCTTTTATCTGTCAAGGTCAGATTCAGAAATGAACTGGGGTGTTACTGAGCACAGCTTTAGGCACCACAACACCTGGTGGACTTCATAAGCTTGAGCAATGTACATATGTTCTCTGTGCAAGCATGGGGAGAGTTATGGAGCCCAGGAATGGAGTTCACCATAGTTAATTCATGGCTGCTGGGAGTGATGGAAAAATCCAAAGGAGAAACTCTTCTAACTTTTCTGGATACTGTATCTGATTGCGCCTCTGAGACAGACATCATATGGACGTCAGTTTTCCCGACCTGAAAACTTCTTTTGGAGATAGGATTGGGATCTACGTTAGACTACAGATTAAACTAAACAGCACGAGTGAATGTGTCCTTTCAAGTTAAAGTGCCTGTAGTGACTGTAAGATTCATAGGGCCAGTGAGAGAATGAACATATTGGAAGTTATGTCTGTGGCTCAGTGGAGTATGCCCCACAAAAGGAGTTACATAGTGGTTTTTTCACTGCTCCATAGATCAGTTATCTGCATTAAAGCATGTAACTATCATGTTAAAGTGTAACGAAAAAAAACAGTAAATATATAGAATTCAAAATTAAAAGATAGGAAGCAGAATTGTTTAACTTCCAAACTGGACGACACAGCATTGAAATCCATTTTTCCCTCACCTTTATAAGTGATCTGAAAAAGGGGTTGAATCGAGAGGTATTCAAAGTAATGTGGAGCCTGGCAGTTAAGATTAATAAATGTGAGGATCAGGAAGTTCTGAAAAAGAACTCTGATAGTGACTAGGCAATAAAGGCATAAATGAAATTCAGTAGAATTTTAATATAAAATTAAAGACATGGTAAAACAAAGCTCTGATTTTACCTATACAGTGATGCACTCCTGAACTGATTATTAGCTCTTAAGAACAGGGAGAATATAATATTGAGATTATAAAGAGAGCTTTGTAAAAATGTCAGCTCTGTGCTGAGTGGTAGTCAGAACAGCAAAAAGAACCTTATAAATTATTAGAAATGGAATAGAGGACAAAACTGCAAAGCATCAGTACATCGTGTTATAAATCTACGGTCTTGAATACAGGGTGAATTACCACAGTAGTACTGGAAATATTCAGAAAAGGGTAAAAAGGATGATCAAATGGATGAAATAACTTCCATAAGATTCTTGACCTAAGGAGACTAGGACTCCTCAACCTGGAAAAAATGACCAAAAGGGAATATGATAAAAGACTACAGAATCATGAGTGGCAACGAGAAGATGAATAGTGATTGATTGTTCACTGTCTTTTCCAGTGGAAAACCAAACGGACATGAAGTGAAACTGGAAGGTGGCCAATTCAGATGAACAAAAGAAGATATCCTTTCACCCAGTTTATAATCACTGTGCTTTGCAGAAACTGTAATATTGTCCATGTCCAATAGGACAAACTAATGGAGGAGAAATCCTTTGAAACACATAAGAATGATTTTAGATTCCATGAAACAAGTACTTGGAAACTAGGGGAATGTTTTGGGGAAATATCACAGCACGGTCATCAAGTTTTTACATTTTCATATACATTGTCCAGTATAAAGGTATCGTTAATCTGATTTGGTAGATTCATATCCGTGTCAGCATGGATTCAAAATCTAAATCTGCAGCAGAATGTTCCCGTCAATGAGCTCTAGAAATTTGCTTTCTCTGTCCTGTGCCGTAAGGTCTTTCCCTTAGAAATAGGACTGAGTGTAATTTTGAATCCTCATAGGCTATCCTGGGAACTGAACCCGGTCTCTTGGAACTGATGCGTAATCCTCAGAGACTGCTACTTTAAATGAAAGTACTCTGCTTTTGTTTCATCAGACACTGTCGGTATGTGAACTTTCAGAGCATGCCTAGAAAATGCAACACTCACAGCTTTATGTGCAGGGACATTCGCCTGGTTAATCTTGAGCATTTCTAGGTGTTCTCTACCGACCATTGACACCGCTGGGTATCAGCAAACAGCTGACCTTTATGAAACCAAATACAAGAATCTGGATCACCAGACTCCTGTTCTCCTGTTGTAGACCCAGTAAAGGAAAAAAAAAGTGTTCTAGATGAAAATTCGGGACTAGTGTCCCAAATACATGGGAACAGTCCCTGTGTTACAAGGCTGTATCAGGCCATCTTCTCATTTCTGGGATCTGAATAGCAACTACAAGTTACTGAGATGCACATAGTCTTTCAGATTTCCAGTCAAAATTCGATGATCAGTTTGTAGCTCTTCATTGGTGTGACAAGACTATTCTTTTAGCTGAAATAGTCTCCTCCTTCCCTGGTGTTTAGTCATGTGATGCATGTGATCTGAACAATCATAATCCCCTCTGCCTTGAATTTTAATTATATTCAATCAAATCACAGTTTCTGAGTGCATATATCATTCAAAGCAACAAGATTATCATGGGAATTCTGCAGATACATGGACTGTAAATTCAGGGGTAATTATACTTTTATTATTAGGTTCTGTTCCCAATGCACAGTATGACATTAACAGCATTTCTGTAGAGATTTGAGAAGGATGCACTTTTTTTCTCTTTAGGTTGACTTCCAGGGGACAGTTTCTAGATTGTCTATTTGTCGTTATTGCTGGGTTTTGTGTCATTTTGCAATTTTAGTCCACCTAAGTACCTAAGACAATAAATGCAAGAAAAAAATCTTTGTGGATGTATACAGTGCAAACCTTATCCCTTGTCCTGTCATATGCATGTTTTATTTATTTAGGGTCACAGAGTTATAGCTACTATTACCAGAGAAACAGATAAATATTGCAATGTTGGCAATAGAGAAAGTTGATGATATCTCATTTATTAAGTGGATACGCCTATTTAAAGGATATTAATATTTTGATAGAAGATCTTGCATGGTATTCATCAAACAAAATGCTCTTGTCTCTGCCTAGTGCACTCTGAAATGAAATCGCTACATAATGGACTCTTTATATCTCACTGGTATGCGGCACATTCAGAGTTGTTTAAACCCTCCTTTTCCTGGGAGACTATTTATTGTTCAGAAAAATCACATGTAATTGTTAAAAAAATACTAAAAGTTTATTGAGCATAAAATAATAATAATAAAATCAATGCTATAAAAATGTTCTGAGATAGTAGAGAGACATTAGCCTTAACAGCCATAGAAAATGTTGTTATAGAATCAGCTAGAATACTTAAAGGTTATGGACTATTGTTCTATTTCCCTGCTTAATAAGGCTTTACTTCAGTGGCATATGAGTATGATTTAATTTTCAGACACATCTTTCTGTTGTGAGATGAAATTCACTGTACCACTGGTCAATAAGCAATGCGAGGTTCAAAAGACACTAAGGAACTGAGTTAACAAGTTAAAATTAGAGGAATGAAGGGGCATGATTATCCACTTTTACATGAGTTTTATGCCAGTGTTACCCTTTGCGTACCAAAGTAAACTGGGTCTAATGCATGTCAATTATGACAAAAATGTAACCAAGGCAACCCCTTTATAAAATTAAACATTGATTCATGCATACAGTCTATTTCTTTTAATCAGAAATAAAACTTTTTTTTCAGTTATGAATTCTCTTGATTTTTATATATCATTTGGTGGTCAATTTCTTACGAAGACAGCGAACATAGCTCTTTAACGCATTACGTGGGCATCCACCAGCAATCCTTTTATTTTAGTTAGCACTTTCTAGTGAATCTCACATTTTTTAGCATAAATGTTCATTGGAGGAGAAAATGGTATCTCACTTCCTCTCTAGAAAAACCTTCAGGTTGCTGACTGGTACATGCATCTTGTCAGCAAGAGAAGTAGGTTCAACTTCTCAACAGAGTTGAGAATTGAACTAACCCTTTTACATGCCAAGTGACTGTTATTCATTTGGCATAGGGACAAAAGCACCACAACACCCTGTGTTTTTATAAAGGGCACGCTTATGTTTTCATAGCGTTAGAAATCAACTAAATTATACTAGGACATAATCCTTTAAAACATCAAGCTCTCCATGCAAAAAAACCTTCTACCAATGACAACAACTAACCCGCATCACCTCTCCTCTTGCCCCAAAATCATGCAAACAGTCAATACTGATGTGCTGGTTTTGGCTGGGGTAGAGTTACTTTTCTTCATAGTAGCTAGTATGAGGCTATGTTTTGGATTTGTGCTGGAAACAGTGTTGATAATACAGAGATGTTTTCATTATTGTTGAGCCATGCTTACACAGAGTCAAGGTCTTTTCTGCTTCTCACACCACCCCACCAGTGAGTAGGCTGGGGGTGCACAAGACGTTGGGAGGGGACACAGCTGGGACAGCTGACCCCAGCTGACCAAAGGGATATCCCATACCATATGACATCATACTCAGCAAATAAAGCTGGGGGAAGAAGAAGGAAGAGGAGGATGTTCGAAGTGATGGTGTTTGTCTTCCCAAGTAACCAACCGTTGCGTGTGATGGAGCCCTGCTTTCCTGCAGATGGCTGAACACCTGCCTGCCGATGGGAAGTAGTGAATGAATTCCTCATTTTGCTTTGCTTGTGTGCGCAGCTTTTGCTTTACCTATTAAACTTTTTTTGTCTCAACCCATAAGTTTTCTTACTTTTACTGTTCCAATTGTCTCCCCCATCCCGATGCAGGGGGAGCAGCTGTGTGGTGCTTAGTTGCCAGCTGGGGTTAAACCACGACAACTGATCAGCCCCAGATTTGCTGTGGTTGTGTTAGTAGAGACATCTCAACTAACATGTCCAGTCCACCCTTGTTTAATTACTGGGATCACTTGCAAGTTTCCTTGACTTCACTATGACTTCAAAATGATTTTTGATATCTGTCTGACCAGAAGACAAGCCCAGCTGTAGAATGGGAAAGGATTTTCTCCAGTGATTTCTCCTCTTCCTGAAGGTACGTTGTAGATCAAGTAGGTCCTTCAGATATGAATGTTATATTAGTGACTCATAGTACTAGTAAATTCCATATGTACAGAAATGTTCATGGTCATTGAACTGTGACTATTTACAGAGGAGATGTGTAGCAACAACATGCAGCCCAAACATGGTCCACCTGAAACAATTCTGAGATGTGGTTTGGTGGTTCAAACACTCCAGGAATACCCATATATTTATAAAGATATCAAAGCTATAGAAACTTGGAGAAATCAGGTTGCTTTCCTGAGCAAAGACTAGCTGTATAGCTGAGAGTTGCATGATCAATAATGAGTGGTATTACAACAAGCAAAGCGTCCATGATGGCTGTATAACTTGTCTTTATTCAATTATCACTTTGCTTGTAGCATTTGTTACCTGTAAATTATTTGGACAGAGAAAGGAAGAAGTAGTCAGGAGCACAAAAGAAACACTACCTCTCTTTTTCTTTCCTGTTTTCAGCTCTCTACTCTTATCTTTTCTCATTTTTCCTCCACTTCTTTCATGCTGATAAGTGAGTGCAAGACCTTCCTTTTTGGATAAAGAGTTTGAGTATCAAAAGCAAATGTTTAGTGTTTGGCAAGATAGCACCAAATGACCAACTTCTGCAAGAATGGAGGGGCACACAGATGGAAGCAGCCGAACAGATGGTATCAAAGTTGTAAGGGAAAGAGTCATTTCACCTAACTTTAGATGTTTACATTGTGGACACCTGTACCTGAGATAGTATTTTTAGGCCCTCTTTATATTCATTGAAAAAGCCAGGTTAATCTGATCTCTAACAGTCACTCACTTTGTAATATCTCAATTCAGAAGTGATAGTCCTCCATGGACTAGGAAGGGAGCTTTGGGGGACTAGCTCAAACACAGATGTCTCCCAATAGCCAGATGGATCTCAACATAATTGTGTTACCCTTGTGGCTTTTCCAAACCCAGAACAAAAAGCTCACAACACCTCTGGAATGCCATGGTGCTGCATGTACAGTGGCCAGAAAAAAACTATAGCCCAGACAAGTCCATTTTTCTAATGAGTACCACTACTGTTATTATTCATGCATTAGAAAAATCCCAAGATCACTCTTCTAATTTTTTCAAGCCAGTACAGCACCCCTTGATGTTTTAGTTCATAATCTTTTTAAGAATCTGCCCCTAGAGTTTCATAGCCCCCTTAATTTTTTATTGGCAGTCAGAATCACAGCACCCATTAATTTAAAATCCTCTTCTTTTAAAATCTATTCCACAGAAAATAATCTTAGAGCAATAGGTTCCCTCCTAAAGGGTACACTGTGGTACTCTTCTGAATTTTGTTTTGCAATTAATTCTTTCTCTCCTTAGGAAAAAGAAAAGAGTTAGCAATCATGCCAAGCTGGCTGATCACTGCAATTATTTGACAGTGATGTTACTTCTAATTATCTTCCCTTTCATTTGCTAAGTGGGATTGTAGTTTTTTTCATTTCAGTGCACCATTCTCCCTTACTGTTTCTGTACTGCCATTTGTTCAGCTACATTTTGGGGGAGAAAAAAACTTTGTTAAAACCTGATAAACAAATAAGGACACGGTGGGGGACATATCTGTAAGGAATAATCCTTCCTTCAGTGTGCAAGAGACTCCAGGGTATGGTGGACTTTACCCTATGTTACCTTATGTGTCTGTGTCTTTTTGGACTCACATGTAACTTTACTTCACAAAGATATTAATCCAAGAGATCTGTGCGTGTTTCTTGCAGTGCACGTGCAGAATGAAATCTTGGCCCTTACCTTTGCAGAATGAAACCAATGGCAGAACTCCATTAGTCTGCATAAGGCCATAACAGTACTTTGGATATTTGCAATCAACCCGTCAGCTTTGCCCTTGATGAGGGCAAACAGTGCATCTTAATTTATATGCAGCAGTTCTTCCTTTTAAAAGCAGCTGCCGCTTGTGCTGTTTCATGTAACCAAAGGAATTGCCCTCAGTCCTGACAAAAGGGGTAGCCACTAGTTCCCATGCAGAACTGCTCTCACTGCAGCAGAATTGCCACTGCTGTGACCAATGCAGCAACCACTTGGGTGGCAGGGAACAACATGCTCCAAAGGGCAGCATCTTCCTCAAGGATACATTAAAGGCATTCTTCCAGGAACTAGAAACACCAAGTTCCATGTCATTCAGACACCAGTTTGGTGCAGCTTGTGCTCCTGGCTGCATAGTGATTAACATGTAGCACAGTCATATAGGGGTGTAAGCATGCTTTTCACACTTCTTTACGTTTGTCACCTATACACATTTAATCTCATTTGGGCATGATCACTTGAAATATTAGCTGACTTAAAATTCCCCGGCACTTTTTGGAAACCAAATGTTAGTGCCATTACAGTATTTGAGGTAGAGAGGTTGGTCTTCCTCCTTCATTTAATTAGTTTTTCTCTTCTGTATTCGTGGCACAGTGATTTCTTCATCAAGTTTTACTGCCTTCATGTTAATGGGCTCTCTAAAAGAACAGTTGTTCTTCATCATCATTGGACAGTTTTAAATGTAAGATATTATGAAGGAAATCTTCAATTTCTGAGGCTCTTGATGTGCTTACTTCTTTTTAATACCTCTGCTCATGCTTAGGATGTTCTTAATATTTAAAACAAGTCACTCCAGGTCTGGGATTGAAGATGAAACTCTAATACTTTTCAAAATCTAAAATATATTTTTTTCTTGGACTATATTAAGAATAAAAGAGTTTTAAATCTCTCTAATTTTGGAGTAGAGTTTTTGAAAATAACATTTGTCTAACAGACTAGAAATATAAGGGAAATATATAGCCAGAGAACACCCAGCACGGAAGTCTTTTCATTTGGACTAGATTTCTTCATATGACCACATTTTCATTTGTACAGGGCTCTGATCAGAGTCTAAAGGTGCCATAGGAAAAAAACCTATGCTATAGGGAAAAAAACATGGAAACTGTGCACATTGTGTCTTGGACAGCAAGTGGCATCTCAAAGCAGGCTCAATAAATATAAACAGTATTTCTCTACAGACCCTGACTTTAATTTTAAGGGAATCCAGTGCCTCACTATACTGTGAATAATTTCTACAGTAATACATATTACATCTGCTCTTTCATTTTCTTCTTTCAAAGGGAACACAGTTATAAACCAGTGACAAGAAATTTTATTGAGGCATTCCGAACTCTTCCACTTCAGCCCATGACTTCTTAACTACTAAGATTCATGAGAAGAAAAACTACGCAGAAAGTGGTTTTTAACCTTAATTTAAGGTCCTTAATTTAAGGTCCTTAATTTAAGTGTGGAAAAACTCATGTTAAAATTAAAAATTATCATGTGAAGTTGTACATGTAACATATCATATAACAGAAGGATTTAGGATACTGAGATAAAATACTTAACAGCAATGGGTAAAGTTGATGAAGTGCATGGTCCCTCTTTTCTTTGGAAAAGGTACAAGCTGAACAATGCTACAAACGTGCTTAAAATTAGACACTTACCTTATTATCTTGTTGAATAAATACTTCATATTTCCTGGGACTGTTTCCACTCTTGAGTTTTAGTTCAGTGTACAGATTGAGTATTCGAAAAAATATCTGTGAGCAGAAAGGCAGATTATGTTTTTTAGTACTCATTCCCTCATTTCTAATAACTACATTCTTCAAAAGCAAAGGACAAGGACACTGTGGCTGATATTCTTTATATGGGCAAACACTTTTAAAAGTAAATAAAGTCTCCAATGATGACAGATACCACCTTTTCTGACTATGACAGATAGCCATTCAGTGAATTTTCTATATATCCACTGCACAAATTCTATTTTGTCAGTCCGATAAGGAAAAGTGATAGCAGATAGAAATCTGTGTCAACACAAAGTAAATTAAAAATGAAGGTCTTTCATCTGATAGTATCTTTTTATATAATGTAATTTCTTTAGCTAATGTTCTGTGTTTTACTTCAAAAGGTTATAGAAAAAGTATGGCTGATGGATTATAAAGGAAATAGGCAAAGCTGCACAGAAGGGCATAACATCAAGTGTAACAAAAAGTAGTTGTTCTAGTATATATTATAAAACCTTATTTGTTGTCACTTTATAAAAGTCATACATTCCCTCTTACTCTAGAAAAACCTAGATATTAAGGAGATAAAATACATTCAGATTTATGAGGATTGACATTGGCTATTTCCTGTGGAGTACGATAGCCAAATGACAATAATGTTTGCATACTTCGTGCTCTTCCAACTTTCTTTCATGCTTGTTTTAGATGTGATTTCATTCACTCCATGTATTTTAATATTCAAGAACTCAGGAAAGCAAAATGGAAAGTTTTAAACAGTGGGTAGAAAATTCCATGTAAAATTCCTATAAACAGTGATGGGATATGTTTATCTAATTCTCCATGGTTTGTATTGAAAATTCACTCAAAAACTCTAACAATGGAGCTTTAGTAGAATACTGATTCATTCCAAAAGATTTTCAGGGATATCTGGTATTTCACAAAAAAAAAAAGTGACAATTGGGCTATTGAATATTTCAAAGGAGACAGAAACATACTGATTTGTCACAAATAGTAATGCCCATCACTGTTTATCACCAATTGCTTTAGAAAGATGTTTAAAGAGAGCAATATACATAATAGACATTCTATTTGTAAAATCAAGTGTTCTATGGTAATCACCATTGTCTTTAACCTTGAATCAACGGACAAAATACAATTATAAATACATGTTCTCTCTGAGAATAGGAGAGGCAACATAAGTAAACAGCACACAAGAATACATTAAAATTACTTTTAAAAATAGATTCCATTATAATAATTTGATGATCAACAAATATTTCAGCCATTATTTGTATGCTATTATTTTTTACTGAATGAAACCTTTCACAAATAGCCAGACTGCACACTTACTTGCAAAAGCTAGTACCTGTAATTTATAAAATAAGTATTAATGAAAGGAGGGGAATTCAACAATGCAACTCACTGCATCATGCTGTGAATGTTTTTGCACAGCAGGATGTATTAAAGGCCACTAGTGCGTTATCTCTTTATTGTACATTTAGTGGTTTTGAAAAATATGAGATTGATAATTCTGAAAAGGTCTTTCTTTTATGTAGTGTTAAGATTGATCCACAATACTTTGTTCATGTGATTTCCGTTCTTTCCTGATAGTTCTAGCTGTGATATGATATTTCCATTCAACTCTTGACCCAAAAAATGGCCCTAAAACTTGAAAAATAAGGTAAGCTTTGAATTGCTAATTCAGGAAACCACTCAAGCACGTATTTAAGCATAATTATGTATTTGATTCCTACTGACTTTACTATAGTTAGCTGAATATGAGTAGTTTCCTGCACTACTAATGAATTTTTGCAAGCCAAGTTTCTGATCCACAGCCTGAAGAATTCAGAGAGAACCTCTGTGCAAAACAGAGGTAAAACAGTTCATGGCCAAAGTTATCAAAGTACTTTTATAGGAATGTGCTGTTGAACGAAAGGGGTACTGTAGATATTGGATCCACCAAATGACTGACAAAAAAAAGCTATAGAATATAATAGAAGACCATATCAATGCCAGTAAAGTTTCTACAGAAAAGTTATCATAAAATATTCATTTATTTGGTGGGTTTTATAATGGTAATTTTTTAGGAGACAAGTAAGATCCAATCTTAAAAAGAAACAGTAAGAAATACAAATTACTAAGATATGAACAGGCATACCCTATTTGCAAAATTGCAAAGACAAGGAATAAAACAAGTGAAAAACAGAGTTGAGGTTTTGATTATTTATGAAAGTAGGCAACAAAACATCCAGTCTTTTTTTATTTTTTATTCAGAACAAAACCCAGAAATACAGGACAGAATCTAACAATAAAATTACACGCACATGAGTTTGGGGAGATAGGAGTATCCAGAGCAAAACTTTTCAGCACCTTCGAATGCCTGTCATGTCTTAGAAATTCAAAATGTTTCTTGTATCTCGTTATACTAAAAATTACCTTTATAAAATCCTTTAGAATGATATAAAAACTATAACCAATATACAAATTTTTATTTGATTTGAACTTGGATAGATGAGAGCAATATTATGTTCTGAACTTTACATGGAATAACAGCCAATTACCTTCTCAGAATGAAATGAGATTATTATAAATGTTTATAGTAAGGATATTATGAATTTATTTGCCTAGATTCTGGAAGTTGTCTGATAGTGGAAGTGATATAAATGAGGTAGAGAATCTGCCTGCAGAGAATTTTCCTTACAGAAGGACTGAGCCTTGATAAATTATCCTGTATGCACACAAAACAGTTAGTTTGAATTAAGCACAGGATATGAAAAATATATCTGTTTTGCTGACATAGTGACAATGTCATTTTAACCTGGACTCTCAAGTGGTTTCTCACTGGTGCAATTTTAAAGTATGAATTCCATTAAATTGATCATACATTGAAGAAACCAGATAAAGTGATTGAGTTAAGTGTTTTAGAACCCAAAATTTTCTTGTTTGTTTTCTTTGGAAATTGTTGGATATAGAAATCTCTGTGGCCACCATCCATTATTACTATATAGAAGAGCATTTTTATAATGGCCCCTTTTGTACTGCAAAGTTTTGCATGCAGATGAAAACGGTGTTTCACAAAAGTTTTTGTTTCTCCTCTGTGTGGACCAGATGTTCATCCCCTCCACAGTGTTAGTAACTGTGATGTCACTCTTACTTAGAAGCAAGAGATTTTACAGAAATTTAGATAGAGAGGCTTACCTGGAATTTACCCCAAAATCCTTTTCACATTTTTAAGCAATATTTAAGAATTTAATATGAAATTCCAGATATCAGGAATTTATTATGTAGTTTATAGGATATTTTATGTTTTCTGTAAGAGTTTACTCATATAAATTTATTCCCTATAATTACGTTTCTCCCATTTGTATTTTTCCTAATGTCTTAACATTCACAGCTTTACAAGGACTCTGAGCTATAAGATGACAGAAGGAAAATGTAGGAAGGCATATATTAATAAATATAATCAGCTGAAAAACCTGTAGCAATTGAGAGATCTTGGTTGCTGTATTGTGCCATGGTGTATCTGACTTTGCTTTGCGATCTAGCTAATTGTGCCGCATTATTTTACAAAATACACATAGCCCAGTGCAAGCACTGTATAAATCTGCAGCTTGAATCCTTCCTTCAGATACTATTAATATTTCTTTAGAAGCCCACATGAATGGAGTACTATATCACTTGTAGTCTCTTCAGTTGGTTGATGAATAGCAATTCCTGTATCATCTTAATATTAGTTGTTTTAACATAAATATAGCAGGACTCGTAAAGCAGACATTTGTGAACCTGGAGATCTTTTTTCCAAATAAATCCATAGAAACAGGTTTGAAGCTTCTGTTACTAGTCCATTCCTACATGCATCCCCTGACACTCCCGATTTGAGAAGCTAAAAATCTGAAAATGTCAATACAGTCTGCTCACATCTGAGGCCTCTAATTGGTAGGACAGGGCGAAGAGAGGGGTTTTGATCCATTCGGTACTTCCACCCAGCAATTAAAAGTTTTTCCTTTTGTTTTGTGGGGGTTTTTTTCAGTAATCCAAAGCCTGCTAAAATATTTAATTCTCCTTAAAAAGAAAAGAGAAGGGAGCTTACAAGCTAATTGCTAAATAATGTAGACCAGAAAAGGACTGACCTTTCTCACTCTTATTGTTCTGTCCGGAAAGCTTTTCTGCTCTATTACTTTTCCTACTTGTGCATGTTTTGATGCATTCAGGCAGGTATAGCAGAGCTGAGAAAAGCACAAGAAAAATGGTAATTTGATACATTGTAGCCACTATTTGGGGCAAAAATCCAAGTAGCTTCAATCAATACCTTTTACATTGTAGAAAATTTGCTGCTGTGTTTTTTTACCTTTCTATATCAGGGATGATACTGATTGCTACATACGTGCCAACAAAGAGATATTGATCAGGACATTCTGGAGACAAAGATAAAATTGCCTTGTGGTCGCAATAAGTCTTGTTCTTAGCAGGAAAGAAGAAACAAATTGTACATGATACAGCAAAAAGCATTTCCAATGTGATTTTGTCATGTTAATTGACATTCATTCCTTGTCATTTTCAGGAAAACTTCAGTCTTTTGGTTGGCTGAGGTTCAAGCTTACAATGTCACCATGAAGAGCTGAAGAAAGGCTTAGACCCTCTCATTTCAGTACCAGAGAAAGCTCAGCATCTCCTCCGTGTTTTTATTCCTCAGGTGACTGAAGCATTAGGCAGTAATATTGCTTGTCCAGGACTGTGTCCTTTGTGAGCCAAACTCTCAACAGCGTTAGAGCACCAGCACTTCCTGAGTTGCTTTGCAAGCACTGACAACACAGGCAAGAAGGAGAAGTCAGTATGGATTAGAAAGGCAAAAGAGACTGAATACAGAGGGGAGTGAATGTGATTAATACCTGTTACTGACTTACTTTTGTCTCCTTGCTGAAATCCCCTCTCCTTTTGCTGAAAACAAAATCCCACCGTAAGGAAATATGGAGACTATATATATATTTAACATTTTATTATTTCTTTATACTGAAGGGTTTTCCTCACATGCACTGAAATAAGGGTGTCCCCACTCCCTTTCTACACATTTGCCCAGTGCAATATTTCATGGAATTTTAAGGAGATAAGTATGTTTTCTGAATCAAAAGCGATCCCCCACATAATACTCCCCTTCAAAGAGAGTAGGACCACAAACACAAAATTAAGAAGAATTAGAAGGTAATCAGTTGCATTAACTGTCAGCTGGACAAAACTTCATGTTACCTATCCTGCTTCCCCTTCTGTCTCACAACAGTTCCTTCATAACTGCAAGCAGATAGATTCCCCAGCACTGAAGAAGAGCTTTCACCCATCTTGCTCTTCAGAGTATTTCATGGATAGTTAGCTGGACTACAAGAAGAGTGAAAAGGGATGTCCCTGCAAGATGGCTTATTGTGGAAGGGAAAGCAAGCACAGCCCCTGACAGACTGGAATTAGGAATGCAAATGTGTACTCACAGCCAAAATGCTCAAAAATTTTTTTTTTTAATAACTCCCCCCCCCCACTTCACCATCTGGTCTTGCCTTTTAGAAAATGCTGGTATGCTGCTATGGTACTTAATGGCACCTGTAGTATACCTGGTAAGTATACTAATATGCATTTCACTGAACACTGACCTAAAACATTTCAGAAAAAAAAAAATCCTGTATTTTTTGCAAATCTCTTCTAAGTGTCACGAATATTGCATTACACACGGTGGTTGCGGGAGGAAGGGAGAATAAAAAAAGGAAGATGACCAAATGACCAGAAAATAAGAGCTTGTAGGTCAATTTCAGTGCCCTTGGACACTCATTTAACATCTCTCTGTTTTCCACTCTCTGAAAAGGGTATGAAACCAGTTAGAATTAATTTTGTGCCACACTGAAAAAATATCAAGTACTCTTGTAATTCAGACTAAAAATGTACCGCATGTTTTACATCCTTTTATACAAAAAAGTATGATTGGGTTTTTTTCCCCAGAAATGTTCTGTTCATTTGCTCTGCTTTTCTACAGACAGAGGTCTTTTGCAGCTTAATACAGGAAGCATAGAAAAGCAAATGTTGTAAAACTGAGGACATAGTTGTATTTCTGAGGCGACAGGGACATCTCAGATAACTACTTCCACAAAAATAACTACTTCCACATTTGTTGAAAATTACAACCAATTAAACTTCTCACTAAAGTAAAAACAGAATAGATGCTTGAGAGTTTAAATAATTTCACTTGTACACCTAATGGGAGCCACCACAAAGGTGACTTGGTAAACATACTGACAAAGAAGGATATATCCTTAGCTGGAGTCACAAGACATCTCTGATAAGCTCATCCGAAACCTCTGTGACAGGGAGTAGCTAGCAGGACAAAGAAACCTTGATGGGTGCAGGACAAAGGAACTGTGATAACAAACTGACCTTCCAGGAAAACAGGAGTCAGCAAAAACTATTCTGGGAACTGATGTCCTATGCCCACTTATGTATATACACTAAAAAGGTACAAAAAGTAACTCACTATCTACTCAAAGAGAGCTTCTCTGCACATTTTTCCAGTGCTTGGCCTGCACAAGATCTCCCAGACAGACCAGACCCTTGCTGAGGATACCTGGCTGACTCCACACTCCATGACATGGATCATCTTTGAAGTGAGACTTTTTCCTTGGTCGATTGGAGCAGCTTGGTGAATGTTGTAACAGTAACATCTCGTATAATATATTTATAGGCACACATACATAGGTAAATGTTCATAAGTATATATTTGCTTCAGTAGTTGGAATTCAGTAATAACTTATACATAAATTTGCTTTACTGTTGTAATATGCATATTCTTGCTCTCCTAGTGGTAATTTTGTAGGGACTTGTACATATATACTATATATTTGTTTTTACTAATAGTAGCTTTGTAGTAGTTTGTAATAAAGAAATTCTCAGAAACTCAGACCTCTGTGTCCTTGTGTGTTGTGGAACCTTGAGAACCCCATGGTCACGATCTTTGCACACCTGCCAGTTGGGGAACCCTCACAGGTTGTGACCGTGACCACTACAACACCACAGCAAAATTAAATGTTAAATGACTACAACAGCTAGTGGAGAAGAGCCTCCCAGCATAATGGCAGAATGCCTAACATGTTTGATAAGGTCAATTTTCACATATTTGATACGGTCATTCTCTGCTGTCCACTTCTAGATAGGGATTTTTTGTTGCTATGTACCATTTCACGTTTCATCAGACTAATACCTACCAAGAAGAAAAACCAGGATATTTCTTCATTACATTGGTGATAAACAAAGAAAATGTTATTATTTACAATCATTAAAATATTTTTTGGAATATCAACAACCTTACATAAGAAAGTGATATATTAACCTCTTAGTAATATTTTATGGACTGTCAGTGAGACAGAACCATTGACTCAGCTAAATTTTTCCATGTTATTCAAAATTTTAATTTTAGTTCATGCCTAAGATTCTGGCACGATTTTTAATAGAATTAAGATGTGTCCAATAAAAGATAGGGGAAACAGTGCTCCTTCAGCTTGTAAGGTTCTGTCATGCAATGCTGAAGGCAGGAGGAGTTACATCACTCCCCTGACCTGAGTGAGGTCAATCTTAGGATTTACCATAGAGGTAGGACTGGGGTCCCTACAGGATCATTAACATAGATAGTTCTAAGTGCCCAAAATATATCTCAGTGGGCATCGAACCATTTTGAAAACAGCCCTCGTTCTGATACAGACCTGAATCTGACTTATCTTTGAATTGGTAGTTCTTCAGAATAAATTAGAAAAGTGATAAGGGGAGGAATAGCTTTCATAGATCTCCACAGAGTAAGAAATATATTGTGTTACAGTAAACATCCCAAACATACATTAACACCAATAAATAAAGATAACAGCACAGATAAGAACATTGATATATTCATAAATTTTGATCTGGTTTCACTTTGTGTATGACCCCCTTTAATCTCTGCATGTTTTTAACGTTGTCATAACAATCTCTTCTAATAATTTTTTATTATTAAATGGTGCTTTATAAGACAGTTCTATAAACTTGTCAATAGCTGTTTCACCGTACACTTTAATAAATGAGACTTATTAGTCATCTGTGGCTACCTCCTGGTAAGATAAATATTCTAAAAGTTGGATAAAGCTGACAAATAAAAATCCTATTAGAAATGTGCCTCCCTATTTCCCGTGATGAATGACTGGCTTTGCCGTTCATACTACATTCATACTGCAGGACATATTTGCCACTTGCTCTGCCCCAGCCCACCATATATGTCCTCCTGGACTGCACACTTGCCCCTCTAAAGGCAGAGAGTGTCTGCAAAGAAAAAAACACCCCTTATTCTTTCAAGTCACTTTGCATACTACCACATTTCTACATCATATTGTGCTGCGTCCCCACAAGTAAATTAGTCAACTTAGACTATATGCAATGATAAAAATGTAAATTAACTACTTTTAAACTGGTAGCTGTTATCCCACATTTATAGCAAGTCACTGGAACT